>NC_047039.1:25495390-26191163 GCF_011762595.2 Tursiops truncatus | reverse complement strand
ATCAGCTCGGCCACTGACAGGGGCCTGGCCATGAGAGGCCTGGGCCGGTGGAGAGGGGAGGGCAGGCATCTAGTGCCCTCTGAGAGAGGTGGGAGGGTGGACCACCATTCGCAAGATGGGGTGGGACAGCATCAGGGGAGCAGCAGAAGTCTACGTGAGCTGCAGTCCTGGCTGTGGCCTTGAGGGGGGGTCCCTGGTTGTTAGAGCCCACAAGTTCTCATTAGGAAGGGCAAGAGGCCTTGTTCTGGGCTGTGGGAAGACCCACTCTCTGGCCTCTATTCTCCTGGTTTGGGGCGGGGAGGGGGGAGCAGTGACAAGTGACCAGAACAGCAGATGGTTCTGAGCGGTGGGCAGCTCTGAGGTCGACACCTCAGATGTGAGGATGTATGACAGTCAAGGTCCCACAGGGCTGGGAGGGGACACTGGCAAGGTTTGGGGCAGAGCCCAGGATCCGGCAACAGTGGGGAGTAGTCACCCACCCTGGTTTGGGATCAGAGATCACCAAGGCTTGTGGGCCTGGGAGGAACTTGGCTGGATCCAGGGGGAGTGCATGATCTCATTTCCTCCCACAGGAGCATTCTAGTCAGGGTGGGGAGAAGGGGCCATTGGAGCTGTAGATTTGACCACCCAAGTTAGAGACTAGACTCTTTGCTGGCTAAGCACCCTTTTCCAGAAGAGCCAGTAGAGGTGCTCTGCCCAGCCCAGACTCATTCTGCTCCTTCCCCCTTCTAGAGGGGGCAGTCAGGAGCGTGGCGGGGGACTTGCTGACTACTGGCTTTGGTGTCAGGAAATGAGCTCAGCCAGTCCCACACACTGCTATTAAAGAACAGGTCTGGTTGGGCCAGGATTCCTGCTGTTTCTGTTAGTGCTTCAGGAGGAAGCCTTCCACTCCCCACCCCCATACACCCTCAGTTCATCTTTCTCCTGAGGCCCCACCTGTGCCCCTGATCACTGTAGGAGCTCTGTAGGATCACTGTGGAGCCATGCCAGGTTCTTGGTTGGAGTGGAGGCTCTCCATCACTGCCTACTCAGACTAGAGCCCTGGTCAGTGTCCCCATGATTGCTGGCTCTGTCTGAACTCCGCGCCCATCCCACTCAAGTTACTCTTCTGCTGGTCCTGGCCCTGCTGCTTCTGCCTGAGCTGCTCTGCTGAGCTCCTCCATGGCCGTCCCCCATCCTACAGGAGGCTTGCGCCAAGGCTCGGGCCTGGCTGAGGAGGCTGGATCATGAGGACACAACACCAAGCACTGTCCCTGATAAGCACCAACCTGTACCTGTCTTGGTGTGACCCAGCCGAGGAGGCTTTGCACAGTCACCATAGGAGATGCCCCTTCCACAGAAGGTCATTTCCCTCCCTGTGCCTGGTCCTGCTTCCGTCCATGTTCAGTGACTGATGGGCCAGCTGTGCTGTGCCCTCTGACCCCCACCCCCATCCCCATCCTTCCACCCTGCGATAACTGGCTTAGGGGTTCAATCCCCCATGCCCAACTCTCCAAGAGGAACTTGTGGCCTCCATCATGTGACACGTGTAGCAAACATGCTCAGCATGTGAGACAGTTCCAGCTACCCCATAACTTGTCCTCTCAGTGACGCTGTGGGCATCCACTTACTTCCCCCATCTCACAAATTGGGAAGCCAAGGTGCAGAAGGTTTGGCTACATGCCTAAAGTCAGTGGGTCCTGACCTCTGCACTGTGAATGGACGGGCCCTGTCGACTTCTGTCCTGGGACATGGCCTTGGGCCCCATTTTGCAGATGGAGAAGCAGAGACCCAAGGAGCTGGGCACAGCCACAGCTGGCTGGAGGCAGAGTCAGGTCCTTGGCACATGCCAAGGCCTTCCACGGATTTGCCTTGGGAATGGAGGAGTGAGGGCTTCCTGGCGAAGCAGGACTGTGAGTTGTGGAGGGGTCAGCAGCATCTGCCCAGTGGGACCCCCCACTAGGAAAAATCTTTCTGTCCCATTGGACCCTGGCCTTGCTTTCCTGGTGGACTCTGCACATGTCAGGCCCTGCACAGGCCCAGGAGTAAGTGACAAAGATGTCCCAGCAGAAGTTATGTCGGCTGTCATCTCCCCTGTCCTGGCTAGGAGCCAGGAAAAGGCTTATTTCCTGCTGTGGTGGCATCTGGGCCACCAGGAGCTGCTGGAAGAAAGCAAGGTGTTTGGCCACAAAGTGAGGTGGTGGGTATTGGGTGAGGGGCAGCAGCCCCGTGCTCCAGCGTGGAGTGGACAGGCTTGGACAGAAGGACACCTGGCTCCAGAGCCAGGGCATGGAGTTGTCACATGGGCAGACAACCCAGAGGTTGCTAATCATCCAGATTCCTCGCTTACTAATTCTGCCTTCCACCCAGCCCTGGTATACAGCTCAGTCTGGTTTTCTACCGCCTTACAGCAAGGACCGCCTTTCCACTGTTTCTTGTTCCCTCCTAAGGCCTTACTGGGAGCACTTCTAACTACCATTCGTACCTCTTCTAGTGTTATTTTGTGATGGTATATGCATTCCCTAAGGCAGCTGAAGATTTCTCTGTGACTCTTCTCTGAACCTCACCAGAGTCACCTGAAACAATTACATTTCTCCCAATAGTCTCAAGGCAGTCTGGCCTTTTCCTGTCCTCCTCAAAGCTCTTCCAGCTTCTGGCCATCCCCACCTCCACAGCCACTTCCACATATTCAGGTATTTGTTACAGCAATGTCTTTTTCCTGGTATTAAACCTATATTTGTATATTTGTTCTTTCGGGCCACCATAATAGATTGCCACAAACTACTGGCTTAAAAACCACAGAATTTTATTCTCTAAGATTTTCTGTGTCTGAAATGAAGGTGCTGGCAGGACCGTGTTCCAGGTGGAGCCTCTCCAGCTTTTGGGTGCCGGCAACCCTCAGTGCTCCTTGTCTTGTGTTCACGTTGCTCCGGTCTCTGCCTCTGTCTTCACCTTCTCCCTGTGCAGGCTCCACAGCTCTGACGGGGCTGGGGCATCCCTCCCACCTCCACCCTGGCCTTACATGGGGCCACAGGCCTTTCCTGGGGCTTGGGCTATGGCCTCATGGCTAAACATCTTGTCCTTTCCTCTGAGGGAAAATACTGACCAGCTTTGGAGCGCTCCTGTGCAGGGCGGTGCTCCCTCCCTGTGCCTTAGTTCCAGCTGTGCCGTGATGGGGCTTCTGCAACATGGGGTACTGGCTGCTCTGCATTCCAGACTCCCAGACCTGACTTCAGTACAACACCCCTCCTCACTTACTCAGGGCCTCACTCAGCAGCAGCTGACACCAGTTGGCCATGTGTGTGCTGTGCGTGGGCGACTATACACGTGCCTCAGTGAACAAGACAGAGCCTAGAGCAGCACCTAGCACAGTTGGTACTCAGTAGTGAAGGAGTGGGTGATGCCCCTCGGGGCAGTCAAGCACCAAGTGCAGTGCCAGTATGGAGACAGCGCCAGTGAAAGGTTTTCTGAGCCACACAGAGGCCACATGTTGTTCAGGTCCATTTCTGTGAAAGGCAAATCCACAGACTGAAAGAAGATTGGTGGTTGCTAATTGGTGTGTGGTTTCTTTTTAGGGTGATGAAAATGTTCCAGAACAGGTAATGGTGCACAGCTCTGAATAAGCTATAACCACTGAATTGTACACTTTCAGTGGGTGAACTTCATGGTATATGAATCATATCTCAATAAAAAAAAACAAAGACGATTCCTGTGCAGGAAGACTGTGTAAGGGTTCAGCTCAGCAGAGGTTTCTGGTGCAGCCTGGGCACATAGGTTCCGGGGTGCAGAGGGCTTCGGCCTAGGCAATCAGGCTGGCCCGTGGTCTTATCTCTTTCTGTGTTCTTTCTGTCCACCTCAGGACCACTTGTTTTATTGAGGGGAGTTGTTAAATTTTAAATAAAGCCCATTTACATTGTTCGTGACCAACAGCTGCCCCTGCCCGCTGCCCCTGTCTCACCATCTTACCTCCTGTGTCCTCCCATACTGAGAGTGGGCAGGTGGTCTCAGCAGGTGCATCAGGCCAGAGTGGGCTGAACCACACCAGGTGGGGAGCAACCAGCTTGCCTTACACAAGGTGGATGCAGCAGGCATGGTTCTTGTATAGCAACCATTGTGTTAGTGAGGACTCTCCAGAGAAGCAGACCAATAGGGGTGTGTGTGTATAGAGAGAGAGATTTATTGTAAGGAATTGGCTCCCTCAGTTGTGGGAGCTGGCAGATCCAAAATCTGCGGGTTGTGCCAGCTGGCTGGAGGCCCAGGGAAGAACTGATGTTGCAGCTTGAGTCTGAAGGCTGTCTTTTTTTTTTCCTCAAGGCCTTCAACTGACTGGATAAGGCCCACCCACACTATGGCACGTGATCTGCTTTACTCAGTGGGTCTACTAATTTAAATGTTAATCTCATCTAAAAGATACCTGAATGGCGACATCTAGACCGGTGTTTGACCAAATATCTGGATGCCAGGACCTAGGCAAGTTGACGCTAAGATTAACCATAACAGTCAGTTGGGTGGTTAACAAGGGAAATGGCCAGAGTCGAGGTGTATGCAGAACTTTGTTAGGAAGCAAGTAAGTATATGTTTCTTCCCATTGCCACTCACACTGTTATTTTGTTTATTTTTGCCTAATAGGAGTTTTGGTTTCCGGGGGCCTTGCATTTCTCCAGTCAGTAACTTGGTGTGTTTTTTCTGGTGTTGGCTCTTGGGTACCTCCTTGGGTCACTTATTGAGAAGACTGCATCAGTCCATTTACTGGAGATTTTGGTAGTGAGCGTTTGTCACGAGTGCTTGACACATATAATGACTCACTCCCCTCTCTGTTGCTTTCTTGAACTTTTTTTCTTATTGGTCCTATTTCATTTTACCAATCCAACATTGCCGTTCCGTGTGTACCTATATGGAATCTTAGTGTATGCACGGATGTGATCACAGGAAACCTCAGCACCAGCAGAGAGGCCAGTGTGCTGGGTGAGGAGGACAGAGTGAGCTATGGGGCCCAGTGGGTGATGGCGCTTCTAGCCGAGGGTCCAGGTGGGGCGGTGTTGGCCTGGGGGTGGTGGTGTTAGGTCTTTGCAGGCATGTGGGGGAAGCTGCTTGGATTGTTGGGAACAGGGATGTGGGGAGAGATGGAGAGTTTGTCTAGGGGATGATTCTGCCCCCATGGCACACTGGCCATGTCTGGAGGCAGTTTCAGTGGTCACAACAGGGGTGCGGGCTGCATCCAGTAGGCAGGGCTCAGGTCGCTGCTAAGCATCCTGCAGTGTATAAGATGGCCCCAGAATGTGGGCCAAGGGACCCAGGTCCTGGCACACGGCGCATAGTAGCAGCCGGTTGAGAATTCCCACCAGTCTTGAGTGCACAGTTAATGACAGGTCTGCACTGGCCTCTCTCCGTGCATGATATCTGAATCCTCAAGGCACCTCGGAGGCAGGAACTCCTTTTTTAACAACTTTATTGAGATAATTCATAGCCCTTACAACTCACCCACTTAAAGTGTACAGTCAGTGGATTTTAGTATAGTTACAGATTTATGCACCATCCCAAATCAATTCTAGAATATTACATCATTCCAAGAAGAAACCCCGTTAGCAGTCACTCTCCATCCCATCTTCTCCTTGCCCCCCAGCGACCACCCATCTGCTTTCTATCTCTGTGGATTTGCCTATTCTGGACATTTCATGTAAGTGGAATCTTACAATACAATACATGACCACTAACACCTCTTCTTCTACTCATGTTGTTTTCAAGATTTATTTGTGTTACAGCATGTTATCTCATCAGTTGGGGGACATTTGAGTTGTTTCCACCTTTGCTATTGTGAATAGTGTCTGAACATTTGTGCACAAGATTTTGATGGACGTGTGTTTTCCTTTCTCTCGAGTGCATGCCGAGGAGGGGCATTGATGGGTCAGATGTTAACTCTGTGCTGAACTGTTCGAGTAGCTGCAGACTGTTTCCACAGCACTGCACCATTGTACATGCTACCAGCAGCATGTGACCGAGGAACTACTCTGAACCCCATTTTACAGATGAAGAAACCAAGGGTCAGAGCAGGCTGAGATCCTGCATTGTTCACTGCAATACCTCACAGCCCAGGGCCCCAGCTTCTCGCCAGGTGGCCACATCGGGCAACAGAGCAGGCCTGGGATTCCAAGTCCCAGCTGTATGACCACTATGGTGGGCCTGGCTGCACTGAGCTCCTCCTGCCCAAGGGGTGGTGAGACCAGCTAGGGCAGGCTGCTCACACCTGCCTTCCTCCTGGCAGATCAACCAAAATGTAGAGATTCAGCGTGGCCGCCTGCGGGATGACATCAAGGAGTACAAGTTCCGGGAGGCCCGCCTGCTGCAGGACTACTCGGAGTTGGAGGAGGAGAACATCAGTCTGCAAAAGCAGGTGTCTGTGCTCAGGCAGAACCAGGCAAGTATCTGGGCTGGGCAGGTGGGACAGGTAGGTTGGCTCTGGGCCACGGCCCTGGCCTAACCCTCACTTTCACTTGGCAACACTTTAAGTCACCTGACAAATTGGCAGTGTGGATGTGTTCTGATTTCCGTGGCATCTCTGGTGATGAGCAAGTCTCATGCTTCTGCACTGTTCATACCACGTGCACGTGTGTCCCAGGTGTGGGCTGACCATTTCCTGTGTGCACCTCATGCCTGTAACTCTCTAAGCATCCGTGTCTTCCCAGCTGTGTAGTCAGCACAATGGTGCTTCTTCCCCATTCCTCAGGCATAGAAGAGTGTTGACCTCTTTCACAGGTGGAGTTTGAGGGTCTCAAGCATGAGATCAAGCGTCTGGAGGAGGAGACCGAATATCTCAACAGCCAGCTGGAGGACGCCATTCGGCTCAAGGAGATCTCGGAGCGGCAGCTGGAGGAGGCGCTGGAGACGCTGAAGACAGAGCGGGAGCAGAAGAACAGTCTGCGCAAGGAGCTGTCGCACTACATGAGCATCAATGACTCCCTCTACACCAGCCACCTGCACGTCTCCCTGGATGGCCTTAAGCTCGGTGATGACGCCGAAGCCCTGGCCAATGGCTTTGAGCACGGTGGCCTGGCCAAGCTGCCGCTGGACAACAAGACCTCCACGCCCACCAAGGACGGCCTTGCTCCACCTTCCCCCAGCCTCGTTTCTGACCTCCTCAGTGAGCTCAACATCTCTGAGATCCAGAAGCTTAAGCAGCAGCTAATGCAGGTGAGCGGGTGGGTAGCCCCACCCCACCCAGGTCTTGTCACAGCCCCGGGCCTTGGGCCCACGTGCACCATTCCCACCTCCACTCCTGTCCCCCATGGTGTTGGTCAGACCTGCTCGTCACCAGGACAGCGCTTTCCTGACACTTTGTCAATGCTATGCACCTTCTTTTACTTACGTTTCTTTTACATAGGTAATTCTGTATTGTTAACCTAAGTGGAATTGCAGCATTATAGGTGGAAGGTGCCCAGAGAATTAGGTTTCTGGTTACAAGTTTGGGCACCACCAGAGGTTTTCTTATGTCGCTCTGAGGTCCCTGTGTGTAGTTTCCCATGCTGTGTCCTGTAGACACGTCACGTCAGGGTTTCCTGCCCCGACGGAACAGAATCCCAGGGTCTGCACCACAGCCCCTTGGTTCACTGCATGTCTCTGAGGAGGGACTCACCAAGCCCCGCAAGCATCTGGGCACGGGGAAGAGCCATCATGGCCCCACACATGACACCTCCACCCGAATTTATCACAGAGAGGCTAGCAGGGTGATGGTCATGGCATGGATGGGGTCACTCCTGGGACTGTCCAGGGGTCTTCTGAGCGCAAGTACTCCTGTGGGCTGTTGACGGGCCTTTTCTGTGCCTTCGCAGATGGAGCGGGAGAAGGTGGGCCTGCTGGCAACGCTGCAGGACACACAGAAGCAGCTGGAGCAGGCCCGAGGGGCCCTGTCGGAGCAGCACGAGGAGGTGAGCCGCCTCACAGAGAACCTGAGTGCTCTGCGGCGCCTGCAGGCCAGCAAGGAGCGGCGGACAGCCCTGGACAGTGAGAAGGAGCGAGACAGCCATGAGGATGGTGACTACTATGAGGTGGACATCAATGGGCCTGAGATCCTGGCCTGCAAGTACCGTGTGGCCCTGGCAGAGGCTGGTGAGCTTCGGGAGCAGCTGAAGGCGCTGCGCAGTGCACACGAGGCCAGCGAGGCCCAGCACACCGAGGAGAAGGGCCAGCATGAGGCCGAAAGCCAGGCGCTCACTGAGAAGGTCTCCCTGTTGGAGAAGGCCAGCCGCCAGGACCGCGAGCTCCTGTCCCGGCTGCAGATGGAGCTGAAGAAGGTGAGCGACGTCGCAGGCGAGACACAAGGCAGCCTGAGCGTGGCCCAGGACGAGCTGGTGACCTTCAGTGAGGAGCTGGCCAACCTCTACCACCACGTGTGCATGTGCAACAACGAGACGCCCACCCGTGTGGTGCTGGACTACTACCGAGAGGGCCCGGCTGGCGCCGGCAGCTGCAGCCCTGAGACCCGTGGGCGTCGCTCACCTGTCCTGCCCAAGGGGCCGCCTGCCTCAGAGGGTAGGGCCAGGGACAGCAGCCCCTCACCTGGCTCCTCACTGCCCTCGCCCCTGAGTGACCCACGCCGGGAGCCCATGAACATCTACAACCTGATCGCCATCATCCGTGACCAGATCAGGCACCTGCAGGCAGCTGTGGACCGCACCACAGAGCTGTCGCGGCAGCGCCTGGCCTCACAGGAGCTGGGCCCAGCTGCGGACAAGGACCGGGAGGCACTCATGGAGGAGATCCTGAAGCTGAAGTCGCTGCTCAGCACCAAGCGGGAGCAGATCACCACGCTGCGCACGGTGCTCAAGGCCAACAAGCAGGTGTGCACGGCGCTCGGGTCCATCAGGGGCGGGCACGTGGGCGGGGGGTTTCTCACCCTCCCTGGCCTCCTGTCCGTGCTGTTCCTGCTACTGAAGGAAAGATGTGAGAAAACCTCACCTCAGTGCTGCGGGGAGGGGCTGAGGCCTTTGAGAGGGCTGGCTGGGGCCTTGGTCTGTGGCACTGAGGCAGCAGATCTCTCCTGGAGCCCCTCACCTGCCCGTCTTTTGCATCTCTGACCCCCTAGACAGCAGAGGTGGCCCTCGCCAACCTAAAGAGCAAGTACGAGAACGAGAAGGCCATGGTGACCGAGACCATGATGAAGCTGCGCAACGAGCTCAAGGCCCTCAAGGAGGACGCGGCCACCTTCTCCTCACTGCGTGCCATGTTCGCCACCAGGTAACGCTCACTGCTCCTTTCGCTGCTCAGCAGCCCAGGGGCCCAGTTTTGTCTCCACTTTACGCCTAAGATGAGAAAGTTGGAAGCAGAAAGCTGAAAGAGTGGGTCCTTATGGCCAGGCTGGAGGCATGAGCTTCGAAGGAGAAACAGGCAAGTGGGCAAGCCAGTGATAACAAATGAGTTTGCCCCCAGAACTTGGTGGGAAGTTCATGTATTTAGAAGGAAGGTTTCCCTCCCAGCAGGGGCGGGGTCCCAGTGCTGCCCCTCTGACCCTACCAGTTACGAGTTTGTGGGGGTGGCAGGCGGCGTCTTTCTTTAGGCCAGTCCTGTGGTCAGGAAGCCGGGCAGGTGCAGAGCTGGAGGCTGCTTTTGGGGCCTGCTTCTGGGTGTTTCCCTATTCAGAGAGGCATGGTGCCATCTGCTGGCCAGTGTCAGTCAGGGTTGGGAGGCTGAGGCTCTGGGTTAAACAGCGTTGAAACTGAGCTCAGGGCCTACTTTGCCTTGTGCCAGGGTGCTGGGCACTCCCTGCATTTCAGCGATGTGGGAGGAGGGGGCAAAGACAAAGAAAGAAGCTTCCAGGCCTCTCTGGAAGCTTTCTTTCCTCCTGGGCAAAGTGCTTGGGAAAGATCTCAGTTAGTCCTCAGCACATAGTATGTTGACCCTTGCTTCCTCAACTTGTTTTATTTAAAAGCCTGACTTGTCAGATGGTGCCAAGATTGCAAACCTCGGGGCAAGGGTTAAAACTTGCTGATGGTCCTTGGCCTTGGTGGATGGGGGTGTAGGGTGGGTGTGCCCACCATCCCCTTCACCCAGGCCGCACTCCCTCCCTCAGGGACAGGCCCAGGATGGGCATTTCTCTCCCAGCTCCTTACCTAGGTGGGGAGCATGTGCCACAGCTCAGCAGATACTAAAATAGGGCTGTTTATGACATCCACATGTGCTTTTCCCAGGCTCTGGTTAGCCATTTGTTCTAGACTTACTAAGCACCTACTGTGTGCCTGGGCTATTCCGGGAGCAAGCCAATTCCTGCCCTCGGGTTTATCCCCACATCCTGAGAGCCAAGTGATATCACACCTCCAGCCCGCTGCCCCTGAGCCACCTGGAGGCCTTGAAGGGCAGCCACCACCTCCTTTAGTGAAAACTGGCTTCAGAGAGCCCCTCCCAGAGAAAGCCAAACCTCAGAGGGGCACATCCTCTTCGTTTCTAGCCCAGTGAGCAGATGGGGTCTGCTCACCTTCTGGAGCCCTCAGTGCGGGAGCCATGATCACACACGCCGCTGGCTCTCCCAGGTCCTTCAGCCACGCTCTTGCCTCTTGCGTCCCTGCAGGTGTGACGAGTACATCACACAGTTGGATGAGATGCAGCGGCAGCTGGCAGCTGCTGAGGACGAGAAGAAGACACTCAACTCGCTGCTGCGCATGGCCATCCAGCAGAAGCTGGCGCTGACCCAGCGGCTGGAGCTGCTTGAGCTGGACCATGAGCAGACCCGGCGAAGCCGCGCCAAGGCCACCCCCAAGGCCAAGCCTGGTACCCCGAGCGTAAGTCACACCTGCGCCTGCGCTAGTGACAGGGCTGAGGGTGCTGGGCTTGCTGCCCAGGTGCTCTGTGGCGAGAAATATAACGTTTACTGCGATTAGGGCCGCAAGGGTACACGCTGCAGCTAACCTGCCGCATATCACCTGTCCGCTTCACCTCAACTAACCTGGCAGCAGCGGGACCATGGTGCTAGGCTGGTCTTAACTGTGACTAATGCACAGAGGGAAGAAGTTAGCAGAGGCAGCCTGCTTCTCCACCTGGACACTGCAAGCTTTGTGTCTGTTTCTCACCCCTCGGGACCACCCTTCACAGCAGCTGCTCTCTTGGAGGGGTGGTCAAGGTGGGGTTGGAGCCATCTGTCCTCACAAAAATGTGGCTTCCCAGGGCCCGCGTGCCATTGGCTCTCACTGGGAGGGGCAGAACTTGCATTGAAACTTGCATGTTCCCTGCATGTGTCTAATGCAGTTGTACTGCCCCGGCACCCAGAAACCAGTGTTAGAGGTTCCAGCCTGAATCCCAGGTGCGGCCTCGGAGGACACTCTGTGCTTGGTACAGATTACGGAGACAATTATTTTGTAGTTTGCGCGGCATCTCGTTACAGTTTATATTTGGGACAGAATTACAGAATTCCTTCCCCTAAACCCAGAGGAAGAGCAGCCCTGTGTCCCATGTCCTCCAGCCCAGGCGTACACGTGCTCAAGAGGCCCAGGCATACCTAACCACACCCCAGACCAGAGCTCAGCAGCCTCAGCTTCTCTTTCTGAGATTTGTACGCTTGTCCGGCGGCCTGCAAGGTGACAAATCGGCAGGCCAAAGGCTTGGGTTTTTTCTAATGAGAAAAACTTCCCAAGTGCCTGGCCAGACCTCTGTCCTCACAGGAAGCCCATCCTTTTGTACTTAGAGTGTCCCCAGCTTCCAGTTGGATTTTTTCACTCTCTGCCCATTATCAGGCCTTCCTCTCAGGGGGCTTCAGACTACAAGAAACAGGGCTGTGGAAACCCCCAACCTGAGCTTGAGTTACCAGCGGGCCAGGCTGAAATGAGGGACTGGGTTCCACACCTATTAACTGAAGCCCAGCCTGGTGTAGGAAGGGAACCTTGAATGGACCCAGGGCTAGTTTCAGTATTCACAGTAGGAGGAATATGGTTCTTGATCATCAGTGCAATTCCAGAGGTGGTGACAGGCAGGAAAGGCAGCCATAGTACTCCCCCATGCTCAGAAGCTGCACCCACACCAAGAGCTTTGGCAGCCGAACTTCTCTCAGTGTTTCTCTCCATGTCATCCTTGGGCCCACCAGTCATGAAGGTGCAGTCTTCCTGAATAGCTCTTTGCCTCCTCTCTCTGGGGCCCAGAGGGGGAATTTTCATTGTCCCTGCACACTGGTATCTGCCCTCATTCCACTCTTTCCCTTAATTCCCAAGCATGTCTCAATTCCCACCAGATGCCAGGTGCTACCCAGACCAACTTGGATTTGGCAAACTGCGGAGTGAAGATACACAGAATGGACCATACCTGTCCCTTCTGTGTGCCTATACCCAGCTCCAGGCTGTTTTGCAGATGGGATGTCAGATCTTGGATTCCCCTCCCACTTGAGAAGATGTCAGGCCATCTCCCCTCTGCAAGCAGGACTTCCAGGGGCGTGGCTGCCTGCTGGTGCCGCATACTGCTTCTGCCTCCTTGCCAAGCCTGGCACACAGCTTCTCTCCATACTTGTAAAGTAAAGGGTCTTCATGAGGTACTCGGGGCCAGCGGCGCCCCCTAACATATGCAGGTCTTCTCTGCTGCCAACTAACACACCCATGCCCTCACAGCTCGGTGAGAGCTTTAGTTGTCTGACGGGTGACCGGTTCTAACGTTGTCTTGTTTTCTCCCATTTTCAGCTGTAGAGTAGCTGCTGGGAGGACTCGGCCGCCGGCCCTGTCACACTGCAGCCCCCTCCCCTCCTCTCCCATGGGCCCACGCAGAGGAAGGAAGGGCAGCCTAAAAGTCCACTTAGAAACGTTTTTGGATATGCTACTGCAATTCTTTTCAAAATAGCATTCCCCAAGTTTTTAATGGCAGAGGAAATAAAAGCTTTAATGTTGAGAATGCCGGCAGCTGCTGCTTGGAAAGGCCTTTGTACAGGCGCTGAAGAACCTGCTTGGACAGCGACCACCAGGCTTGCTTAGGAACCCTCTAGAAACACTCACCACTGGGGTCTCCCTATTACAGATACTCCTTTTTTACCCAATCCACCTGTGCACTTTTGATATTTTGATATTATATTTGCTTCCTTCATCCCTGGCGTAGAGATGGTCTCAGATGCCGTAGTCTGTCTCGTGGTCCTGTAGCTCCCAACGGTGTGTTGATCTGTTATCAGCACATGGCACAGGTGTGTCCTCCTAGCGTGTAGCTCTAGACTGTTTAGGTGAAGGCTTCAACTTGGTAAGGAGCCCGGCTAAATGTATCCATGCTGTGGTTCAGCAGCCTTTTAATTATACGGCATTGTGGTTCGTGTTTGAAATTACAGATTTTAAATGCCATTGTTCATTAAGAAATCCAGGGTATTCGGATTCTGGGGTTTTTCATATTGTATTATTATTATTCTTAGGAATAGTTCAATGTAACAAGAAGAAAACTTGACCTTTGCTCTGGTTAAACAGTAAAAGGCACTTGAAAACAAAAAGATAAATTATTGAATGAGTAGTATTACCTACAAATTCCAGAATTTTCTGGGTTTTAGGACATTGTGAAGCATGACTGATTAACAGAATTTTATACAACTGTACCAGTGAAATTCCAAATTGGAATTGTTTTGTTACTCCGGTTGTTGTGCCAAATTGTGGTACACTTAGAAAATTCTACAGTCGTCGATTTTTAGGGTGTTATATTTCAACGCCTTTTTGTTAGTAATCATTGCCAGTAGTGCCTTCATCAGTTTAGGGAGGTGTTCCAGCGTAGTTTATTCTCTAAAATGGACAGTGAAGAGCTAGTTGGGAATGTTGAAGGCCAGTGTGGACCAATCAGTGTGAACAGGTGCACACCTTCTAACCTGACCCTGGGCATCTTCATTGAGGGAAAGAAAACAGCAATTGTGCAAAATTCTGTTAGTCAGTGATTCTTTACTGTGCAGATCCTTGCAAATTCAGGGGCTGAGAAAACGAAAGTGAACACAAACCTTGAGTGTGCTTTGGGAACCAAATGGACTTTATGGGACAAGCTAAGCAAGCTATGTGAACAACACGCCACGTTTGTGAAGAGTGGGGCGGGTGGCAGGGGAGCCGGCACCGTCGGCCTCGTGCATTGGGGTGAGGGCTAGCCATAGTATTCTTTGCAAATGTGAGAGAGAGACATTATATATTCTCTTGCTTGGTGTAACTAATCACTGTTAATTTCAGGAAACAGAAGTCACTAAAGCTCCTTAGCAAACCAGATCTATGTCCTGTCCTGATTTGCTGAGTGAGGTTGTGCAAGTGGTCAAATTGGTACTCAAGGAGGAGGAAGAAAAAGTGTCCTCTCTCCTCCAAAATACAGGACAAATTATAATAATATAAGTAGCAAGAATAGAAGAATTCTGTTTCCTGGAATAAGCATTTTTATTCCTAGTTGTAGGGACCCCTATTTTTACCTTCTCTTACAGTGTTGATTCATAAGAAATAATGTTACATTTACAAAAACTTCATCTGTACGGGGTATTTATTTGCAATGATGTCTGTGTACTGTATTTTTTCTGTGCATTACCTTAGTGTCAGAATGTCTTTATTTTAAGATCATATGCATGTTCTCCTGCCAAGGAACCTTTACACAGACCCAAACAAACAAAAATGCCTTCAGATTCTGAGAAAATGAGGCACTGCATGGAAAAGGAATAGGAAGGAGAAATCAGTCACAACTTGGGACACAGACATATGGTGCAAATGTCTGTAAAGCCAGTGCACATAGGAACAGTGGGCCTGGGTAAAGGGTCACGTTGGTAGGACCAGTAAATAAAGAATAATAAAAAGACAAAGCACAAAACTTGTTCTCTGTGGCTGCTCCGACCCCCTGCTCCAGATGACTGTGGGTCCAGCAATGCACTATAATTCCAGCACCTAAAACAAGAAAACCAGCCTGTCGTTAACCCTGGTGGTGGAAACTGGAAGCAACCTGAAGCCCATCTCAGGAGGCGTGGGGGGAAGGGGAGACAAGGGGTGCCTCCCGTGACGGGCGTCAGGTGTCATGAGCACCCAGCAGCGTGGCAGTGAGAGCACATTGCCTTTGCATTGTACTGACTAGGAAGCAAAGAGATTTGCATGACGAGGGATCCTTTGCCCTCCAAACTCTTGCTCGTTGTGCCCAGGAATGAATAGGTGCAGGCAACAAGAGTTACTTGTTTGTCAACACAAAACCATGTTCACCTGCAGGAATGTGTTCAAGGCACGCTGAGCCCGTCCCAGTGATTGCTTGTGAGTGTGAGCATAGGGTACAAATCATGTCTGAGGGAATAGGAAGTCTTAGGGACAGTTTGCCACCTCTCCTTCTGATGGTCTCAGTCAGGCCTGAGTGATTTCACCCAAATCTCAGGGCTTCCCTTGGGGAGGCTGTCTGAGGTCAGGATCCTGCTACCCTGGCATCTCCTCTCCACCCGGAGTCTCCCTTGGCTTCATGGTCACTGAGAGGCCCCCTCCTTCTGACAATCCCCACCCATCCCACTTTAGTAGCATGGACCCATGTTCAGTTTGAACCTTTCTTTCCAAAGAGAATTGTTTTTGTAACTCAGGAGCTAGAAGGAGTCTTCTTTCCCTACTGTCCTGTCATCCCAGCAGTTCCCTGGAAGAGGTTGGGAAGAGAGCCTGCGACAGATCTGGAGGAGACCCCCAGGAGGAGGGGGCATTGGCAGTGAGCTGAGCAGGGCAGGCTCTTTTTCAGGTGGGGATACCACCCGGTCCTCGGCCCAGTCCTGCTTTTTGGGGTGTTTGATTTGCACAAGCGCATATGCTGAGGCCTTCCCTACCCCTCAGTGTGCTTCAGGTCCTTGAACATGTGCTTCTTCAGGAGTGGCAGGCTCCTGAGTGGGTGGGGTCCTGGGGAGCCTGTGGGAGGGGGCAGTTGGAGCTGAAAGGCTTTCCACTTGGTCTTCCTTTCCGAGAGGGAATGTCCCCATTCCTGCCACCTCCTCCATCTCCCTGCAGTGATTTTCACCCCCACACACCCAAGCAGGTTACCAGAGCTGGAAACAACAGCGCCAGCTTGGAGACACTGCCTCCTGCCTTTGGGAGCCTCCTGGAAAAACAGATGCCTTCAGTCTGACATCAGACTGGTGTGGAATTTTGGCAGGGATCAGATGCCATCAGGTTCGCCTCTGTGCTCATCTTTCATGTGTGCCCAAACAGAGCTGGAAGAGCGATGTGTTATCATTTTGTCAGATTTCTTGTGGGAAAGCACACTGGCTCTTGTGAGTTCACCTCAGTCATCCATGAACTTGCCTTGGTAAGCCTAGGTCCCTGGAGCGGAGGCTCCCTCCTCCCCGCCACCCCCCCACCCACACACACACAGCTCCTCCTCCTAAGCAAATGGCAGTGCCACAGTACCTTACCCACAGAAAAGGCCTCCCTGCCTGGATAGTATGAGCACACCCCCTCGTGGGCCTCCATGAGAACAATAGGAATCAGTGGTCACACCCACACACACCAGGATCCATTTTCATCTCTTAAGGAATCAAGATTTGTTTTATTTACCCTAAAGTGTTTGTGAAGTATAGCACACATACATAGGAGTGCAAGCAAGTGTCCAGTGGCTGTATATTTGCAAAATGGACACACTCTGCAGCCACCATCCAGATGAGAAAGCAAATGAAGACAGGCAGTCCCCCAAAGCCCTCGTGCTTTCTGCACCCACTCCCTTTCAGGGATAACTCCCTGAGTCTGTCAGTTCAGGCCACTTGTGCCATTTTCTGTACTTTATATAAATGGAAGCATACAGTAGAGACCCAGACCTATAATAGATTTGCTTACCAAACTACATTTGATTTCTCACACCATCATCGAACTATGGTTGTCTCACTTTTGATTCAAAGACATAAATCGATTGTAAAATGACGGGAAAAGTTATTCCATGCAAACAGTATCCAAAAGAGAACAGGAGTGATTCTACTAATATTAGACAGAATAGACTAATTAAGACAAAAATTGTTACAAGAGACCAAGAGGAGCATTATATAATGATAAAAAAGTCAATTCACCAATAAGATATAACAATTATAAACATATGCAACAGACAACCGAGCCCCCAAATACAGTGATAATACAAATTACAGAATACAAAAGAATAGACAAATAGATCGATGGAACAGATTAAAGAATGGTACTGGAACACCTGGACATCCACATGCAAAAAGTTAATCTAGACTCAGACCATAAACGCTTCACAAAAATTAACTAAAATGGGGCTTCCCTGGTGGCGCAGTGGTTGAGAGTCCACCTGCCGATGCAGGGGACGCGGGTTCATGCCCCGGTCTGGGAAGATCCCACATGCCGCGGAGCGGCTGGGCCCGTGAGCCATGGCCGCTGAGCCTGCGCGTCCGGAGCCTGTGCTCCGCAACGGGAGAGGCCACAGCAGTGAGAGGCCCGCGTACCAAAAAAAAAAAAAAAAAATTAACTAAAATGGATTGAAGACTTATACATAAAACTCAAAATTGTAAAACTTCTAGAAGATAACATAGGAGAAAATCTAGATGACCTTGGGTTTGGCTTTTTAGATACAACACCAAAGGCATGATCCATGAAAGAAATAATTGATAAGCTAGGCTTCATTGCAATTAAAAACTTCTCCTCTGCAAAAGACATTGTCAAGAGAATGAGAAGACGGCTGTCTTCTGGAAAGAAGCTATTTGCAAAAAACATAAACGTTTCATTTTGGATAAAATAAAAGGGAATACTCTTACACTGTTGATGAGAATGTAAATTGGTGCAGCCACTATAGAAAACAGTTTGGAGGTTCCTTAAAAAACTAAATATAGAGTTACCATATGATCCAGCAATCCCACTCCTGGGCTTATATCTGGAAAAGACAAAACTCTTAATTTGAAAAGATACATGCATCCCAGTGTTCATAGCAGGACTACAGCAGCCAAGACATGGAAGCAGCCTAAGTGTTCATCAACAGATGAATGGATAAAGAAGATGTGGTGTATATATATATGCAATGGACTATTACTCACTGTAAAAAAGAATGAAATAATGCCATTTGCAGCAACATGGATGGACCTAGAGATTATCATACTAAGTAAAGTAAGTCAGATAAAGACAAGTATGATATCACTTATATGTGGAATCTAAAAATTAGTATAAATAAGCTTATTTACAAAACAGAAACAGACAGACAGAAAACAAGCTTATGGTTACAAAAGGGATAGGGGAGTGTGTGTGTGTGTGTATTCTAATCACTTTGCTGTAAACCTGAAACTAACATGGTATTGTAGGTCAGCTATACTTCAATAAAAATAAATTCAAAAAAATTTCAGAATACCTTAATACTGTAATGGTAGTGTGTAAATCACTTAACTCTAGTATAAAAGCTAAAAGACAAAATTTAGCCACAATAATTTGTTAATGGTACACAATATAAAAATATGTAAATTGTGATATCAAAAACATAAAATGGGGGTGTAAAGCAGTACAGTTTTTATGTGTGATCAAAGTTAAATTGTCAATTAAAAATAACTGTTTTATGTAAGCCTCATGGAAACCACAAAGCAAAAACCTATAGTAGAAACACAAAAGATAAAGAGAAAGGAATCAAAGCACAACATTACAGACATTGTCAAATCACAAATGAAAATAGGAAGAAAGGAACACAGGAATTACAAAGCAGTCAGAAAACATTTAGCAACATGGAAATAGTAAGTCCTTACCTATTAACAATTACTAAGTGTAAATGGATTAAGTTTTTTAATCAAAAGATACAGAGAGGCTGACTGGGTTAAAATTGAAAGAAAAAAAAAAAAAAGACCCAACACCCTACAAGATCCTGCCTGTAATCAGTCCAGCTTTAATGACAGTTGTAGACTGAAGGCAAAGGTATGGAAAAAGATATTCTACGCAAATGGAAACCAAAAGAGAGCAGGGGTAGATATACTTCTGGCAGACAATATAGACTTTAAGTAAAAAAATGTGACAAGAGACAAGGTCATAAATAATGAAATAATGATAAAGGGGTCGGTCATTAAGAAGATATAACAATTGTAAATAGGTATGCACCCAACATTGCAGCATCTGAATATATAAAGCAAATATTAACATGTGAAGGTAGAAATAGATAGCAATGCAATAATAATAGACTTTAATATCCCACTTTCAAGCATCCAGACAGGAAATCAGTAAGGAAACATTGGACTTGAACTGCATTTTAGATCAAATGGACCTAACAGATATATACGAAACATTCCATCCAACAACAGAAGATATACGTTGTTCTTAAACACACATGGAACATTCTATCATACATTAGGTTACAAAACATAAGATCTTAACAAATTTAGGAAAACTGAAATCATAACAAGTATCATTTCTGACCCTAATGGCATGAAACTGGAAATGATTGACAGGAAATTTCACACACACAAAAAGGGAAGTTAACACACACCTGTACAACCAGTGGATCAAAGAAGAAATCAGAAGGAACATCAAAAAGTGTCTTGAAACAAATGGGAAAAAAACATACCAAACTTATGGGATGCAGAAAAAGCAGTTCTGAGTAGGAAGTTTGTAGTGATAAGTGTGTACATTAAATAAACAACCTAGGACTTCCCTGGTGGTCTAGTGGGTCAGACTTTGTGCTCCCAATGCAGGGGGCCCGGGTTGGATCCCTGGTCGGGGAACTAGATCCTGCATGCATGCTGTAACTAAGAAGTCTACATGCTGCAACTAAAACCCAGTGCAGCCTAAATAAATAAATAATTTTTTTTGCTGTACACGGGCCTCTCACTGTTGTGGCCTCTCCCGTTGCGGAGCACAGGCTCCGGATGTGCAGGCTCAGCGGACATGGCTCACGGGCCCAGCCGCTCCACGGCATGTGGGATCTTCCCGCACCAGGGCATGAACCTGTGTTCCCTAGCATCGGCAGGCGGGCTCTCAACCACTGTGCCACCAGGGAAGCCCCAATAAATAAATATTTTAAAAAAATAACCTAACCTTACATGTCAAGGAACTAGAAAAAGAAAAAGCCCAGCATTAACAGGAGGAAGGAAGTAGCAATTATAAGAGTAAAAATAAATGAAATGGAGATTAGAAAACAATAGAAAAGGTGAACAAAACAAGAGCTGTTTTTTGAAAAAAATAAAATTGACAAACCTTTAGCAAACTTACTTTAAAAAGAAGATGCAAACAAAGTCAGGAATGAAAAAGGAGGCATTACAACTGATACTACAGAAATACAAGAATCATAAAATACTACTATGAACAATTATATGCCAACAAATTGGATAGCCTAGAAGACAGATATAAATTTCTAGAAACACAACCTACCAAGACTGAATTGTGAAGAAATATAAAATCTGAACAAACCAGTAACAAGGAGATTGAATCATAATGAAAAACACCCCAACAAAGAAAAGTTCTGTACCTAAGGTTTCACTGGTGAATTCTACCAAACCTGTCAAGAATTAATACCAATCTGTCTCAAGCTCTTTCAAAAAATTGAAGAGAAGGGAACACTCCCTAATTCATTCTATAAAGCCAGCATTACACTGATACCAAAGCCCAACAGGGACGCTATAAAAGAAAATTACAAGCCAATACCTCTGATGAACATAGATGCAAAAATCCTCAACAAAGTCCTAGCAAACCAGATTCAACAGCACATTAAAAGTTCATCAAGTTGAATTGGGATTTATCCCTGGGATGCAAGAACAGTTCAACTTACATAATAAATGTAATATACAACATTAACAGAATGAAGGAAAACACATGATCATCTCAACTGAGGCAGAAAAAGGGACTTCCCTGGCAGTTCAGTGGTTAAGACTCTGCGCTTCCACTGCAGGGGACGTGGGTTCAGTCCCTGGTTAGGGAACTAAGATCCCACATGCTGCACAGCATGGCCAAAAAATAAATAAAAAATATAGAGGCAGAAAAGGCATTTGACAAAATTCAGTATCCTTTCACAATAAAAATAGCCAACTAGGAACAGGAGGAAACTACCTCACCATAATAAAAGCCATATATGAAAAAGCGACAGCAAATATCCTACTCAGTGGTGTAAGACTTGAAAGCTTTTCCTCTAAGAGCAGGAACAAGACAAGGATGCCCACTTTCACCACTTCTATTCTACAGAATTGGAAGTTCTAGCCAGAGTAATTAGGCAAGGAAAAAATAAAACAAAAGTCATCCAAATTGGAAAGGATGGATTAAAATTTTGTCTGTTTGCAGATGATATAATCTCATATGTAAAAAAACTGAAACGTTTGCACAGAAAATACTGTTATAATTAATAAATGAATTCAGCAAAGTAGAATACAAAGTCAATACACAAAAATCAGTTTTGTTTCTATACACTAACAATGAATAATCTGAAAAGGAAATTGAGAAAACAGTCCCATTTACAATAGAATCAAAAATAATAAATACTTAGGAATAAATTTAACCAAGGAGGTGAAAGACCTGTACACTGAAAATTATAAATCACTGATGAAAGAAGTTGAAGAAGGCACAAACAAATGGAAGGAAAATCCTGTGTTTATGATTGCAATAATTATTCTTAAAGTATCCATACTGCCCAAAGCAACCTATAGATTCAGTGAAATCTTATGAAAATTCTAATTTTCACTGAAAAAAAATCCTAAAATTTGTATTGAACCACAATAGACTTCGTGTACCCAAAGCATTTTTGAGAAAGAAGAACAAAGCTGGAGGACTAACACTTCCTAATTACAAAGATATAATAAAATAATATCATACTGGGACTTCCCTGGCCGTTCAGTGGTTAAGACTCCATGCTTCCACTGTGGTCGGGCACAGGTTCAATCCCTGGTCAGGGAACTAAGATCCCGCCTACCACATGGTACAGCCAAAAACAAACAATATGATACTGTCATAAAAAGACACACTGACCAGAGAACTCTGTTCCATTAGAAAGTCCATAAACCCACACATATATCGTCAACTAACTTTCAACAAGGGCGCCACGAACACACAATGGGGAAATGATAGTCTCTTCAATAAATGGTGTTGGGAAAACTGGATACTTACTACAAAAGGATGAAACAGGACACATATCTTTCATTATTTGAAAAAATCAACTTGAGAGCGATTAAAGACTTAAATGTAAGTAAGTCCTGAAACCATAAAACCATAAAAAAAGCTCCTTGACATTCATCTTGGCAGTCATTTCTTGGATATGACACCAAAAGAACAGACAACAAAAACAAGTGGGATTACATTAAACGAAAAAGCTTCTTCACAGCAAAGGAAACGGTCAACAAAATAAAAAGGCAACCTACATAATGGGAGAAAATATTTGCAAACTATATGTCTGACAAGGAGTAATATTCAAAATATGTAGGGAATTCAATGGGGAAAAAAAGTAACCTGATTAAAAAGTGGGCAAAGGACCTGAATAGACACTTTTCCAAGGAAGACATAGGTATGCCATTAGGTACATAAAAAGTTGCTCAACATCACTAGTCATTAGGGAAATTCAAATCAAAACCACAATGAGATATCACTTCACACCCATTAGGATGGCTATTATAAAAAGACAACAGATAACAAGTGTTGTTGAGGATGTAGAAAAAAGGAAACCTTTGTACACTGTTATAGGAATGTAAATTGGTACAGCCATTAAGGAAAATGGTACGAAAATTCCATAAAATTAAAAACAAAACTGCCGTATGATCCAGTAATCTCTCTTCTGGGCTTTTATCCAAGGGAAACAAAATCAGTATCACATAGAGATTTGCAGTCCTGTGTTTATTACAGTATTTTTCACAATAGCCAAGATATGGAAACAAGTTAAGTGTACCTTGGCAGATGAATGAAGGTAATGTAGTATATACATACAATGGAATATTATTGATCCGTAAAAAGAAGGAAAGCCTGCCATTTGCAATGACATGGATGAACCTGGCAGGCATTATACTAAGTGAACTAAGCCAGGTAGAGAAAGATAAATACTGTGTGCTGTCATTCATATGTGGAATCTTAAAAAAAAAAAAAATGTCTCATAGAAGCAGAGTAGAATGGCGGTTGCCAGGGGCTGGGGCTGGGGAAAATGGGGAGATATTGGACAAAGAGTACAAACTTTCATTTATAAGATGAATAAATTCTGGGGATCTAATGTACAGTGTGCAAATTAAATATGTAAAGCTGTATATAATTGGATCAGCATATAGTATAGATTACTATAGTTAGGAATATTGTATATATAAAATTTGCTAAGGCAGTAGATTTGAAGCTTTCTCACCACACATACACACACATAGGCACAAAAGGCAACTATGTGAGGTAATGGATGTGTTAATGGTAATCTTTTTACAATGTGTATGTATATCAAATCATTGCATTGTACACTTTAGATATATACAATTTGACTTGTCAATTATACCTCAATAAAGCTGGAAAACAAAATGACTGAAAGGGGAGAGGATAGAGGTGTAAAAGGAGCAAGCTTTTTTTTTTTATGTTATTGCAGTTAAGATGGTATAAATTCAGATTAGAATGGTATAACTTTAGGATGTTAAATGTGATCCTCTGGTAAACTTAAAAGAAAATATCTATAGAATATACACAAAAGGAAATTAGAATGAAATTTAAAGATTTTACTACCAAAAAATCAACTAAACATAGAATAAGACAAAAACACAGAAAATGAGGACGAAAAGGTTATAGGGCATAAAAACAAGCAAACAAAAAACCGCAATGACAGAAGGAAGTCCCTCTTTAATTACTCATTAATTACACTTAATAAGTAATTAAGTGTAAATGGATTAAACTCTCCAATCAAAAGACAGATATTGGCAGAATGGATTTTTAAAATGATCTGACTATATGCTGTCTATGAACAACTCAATTGAGATCTAAAAACACAAAAAGAAAAGGATATATGCAACAACATAGGAGGATCTTGAAGTTATTATACTAAGTAAAATAAGCCAGTTACAAAACGATAAAAATGCTGTATGATTCCGCTTACATGAGGTACTTAGGGTAATCAAAATCATAGAGATAGAAAGTAGAATGGTATTGCCAGGGGTTGGGAGGAGGGGGCAAAAGGGAGTTATTGTTTAATGGGTACAAAGTTTAAGTTTTATGAGATGAAAAGAGTTCTGGAGATGGATGGTGTTGATGGTTGCAAAACATGAATGTACTTAATGCCTTTCTACTGTACACTTAAAAAAGGTTAAGATGGTGAATTTTAGGTTATGTGTATTTTACCACATTTTAAAAATTGGGGATAAAAAGATGCTCAACATCATTAATCTTGGGAAAATGCAACTCAAAACTACAGCGAGATACCATCTCATACCCATTATGATGCCTACTATCAAAAAAAAAAGGAAAATAATGTATTGATAAGGATGTGGAGAAATTGGAACCCTTGTGCACAGTTGGTGGGAATGTAAAATGGTGTAGTCAATGAGAAAAACAGTACGGTGGATACTCAAAAAATTAAAAATGGAAATACCACATGATCCAGAAATTTCACTTCTGGGTGTGTATACTCAGAATAATTGAAAGCAATATCTTATGAAGGTATTTGTACACCAATGTTCATAGCAACGTTATATTCGCAGTAGCTAAAATGTGGAAGCAACTCATGTCCCTTAATGGATGAATGGTTATGCAAAATGTGGTGTATGCGTACAATGGAATACTATTCAGCCTTAAAGGTAAGGACATTCTGACATGCTACAACATGGATGAAACTTAAGGACATTATACTAAGTGAAATAAGCCAATCATAAAAAGACAAACACTGTATGATTCCACTTATGAGGTACTCAGAGGAATCAAAATCATAGAGACAGAAATAGAATGGTGGTTGCCAGGAGGCTGTGGGTTGGGAAGGATGGAGAATTCTTGTTTAATGGGTATAGAGTTTCAGTTTTGCAAGATGAAAAGAGTTCTGGAGGTGGGTGATGGTGTGGTACATAACAATATACTTAATACCACTGAATTGTACAATTAAAAATAGTTAAGATAGTATATTTAATGTTATGTGTATCTTACCACAATAAACCACTTTCAGTAATTGAAAGAACAACTAGGCAGCTAATTGGAAAGGATAAAGAAGATTTGTACAACACTTATCAAGCAACTTGACCCTAGCTGACACTTATAAAACACCCAACTGTAGAGTACATATTCTTTTCAAGTATTCATGGAACATTCTTCAGCACAGTCCATATTTTGAGACACAAAACAAGTGTTATAAGGTGGAAAAAGATAGAAATTATACAAGGTATGCTCTCTGACACAATAGTATTAAAGTAAAGGTCCATAATTGACAGTAATACGAGAAAGCTCAGAATATTTGGAAATCAAAAAACTCACTTCTTAATACTCTGTGTCCAAAGAAGAAATTAGAAGGAAATTTTAAAAATATTTCTAACTGAAAGAAAAGAAAAATGCAACAAATCAAAATACAGGAGATGCAGCTAAAGAAGTGCTTAGGGAAATGCTTTAAACACTTAAGTCAAAAAGAAAAAAACGTATGCCAAACTAACAATTGCTTAGGTTGTTAAGAAAGTATAAAAAGAAGTATAGAGAATTACCTGGAGATCCAGTGGTTAGGACTCTGCGCTTTCACTGACGTTCAATACCAGGTCGGGGTGACTAAGATCCCACGAGCTGCATGGCCAAAAACAAAAAAGTACATTTATCATAACGCAAATAGAATGAAGGAAATTATAAAGATAAAAAGCATAGGGAGAGAGCAAGATGGTGGAATACAAGGACATGGAGCTCACCTCCTTCCATAAATGCATCAAAAATATATCTACATGTGGAACAATTCTTGCAGAATACTGGATGCTGGCAGAACTCATACAACCAAAGCTGCAAGAAGGATCACCACATAACCAGGTAGAGCAAAAGAAAAAAAAAAAGGAATCAGAAGGAGACCTGCACCCCTGGGAGGGAGCTGTGAAAGTGGAAACATTCCCTCACCCTGGGAACACCCTTCCCCTGCTGGGAGGTCAGCTGGGACAAAAAGGGAGCTTCAGAGGCTCAGAGGAGAGTGCAGCAACTGGCTTGTGGCAGGCAGAACAGAAAGAGACCAGCACAGATGGTCCTGGCCACCTGGCTGCACGCCCCAGCCTGAGACGTGCATCTGCTGTTGCATGCAGGGGCTGGTTCCTGAAACTCAGGCTTCAGCAGACAAACCTGGAGAAAAGACTGGAGTTGGCTGCATGGAGACAGCCTGAAGGGGCTGGAGTGTGACTCAGGCCATAACTGGGGGTGTGCACAGGATGAAGCCCAAATCCCCCATAGAAACCCCATTGTTGACACACATGAAGGGAGGGGCAGGGCCCCACCATAGCAGTCTCATTTTCTGCGTGCTCACAGCAGGCACAGCTCCACCTCTCTGAGCTCTGGGAGCATGCCCATGGTTGCCTACACATGGAAGTGGGGCTGAAATCAACCGTGTCTGGTGGCTTTGCAACTTTGACTGATTTATGCTGCTGGTGCCTTTGTAAGCTCAGTCCCTGCAGGACATCTTAGCGAATTACTGGTGCCCCCACGGCTGTGGGAGGTCCAGAGTTAGCAGCTTCAGGCTTTGTGGGTGTACGCACGCAGAGGCGGGGCCAGGGTCTATGCTGATTCTGTAGCACCTATGGTGGGTCCAGATGTGCGACTATGCATGACTACAGTGGGTCCCAGTGCCTGACTTCAGTTCTGCGCTGGTGGATTTAGGAGCACAGTGCCTGAGAGACATCTGGCCAATTGCCTGCATTCCCACGGCTGAGGCGGGGCCAAGGGCAGTGCCAAAAACAGTGTACTTTGTGCACGTGCACAATGGATAACAGATGACACAACAGAGCGCACTTCCCAGTGGAAACCTCCTGTGGAGGAATGCTCAGTGGCTTCTCTCCCAGCGGAAGTTCCACCTACTTCACACTGCAGCTCAGAAACAGATCTGTGGCTTCTACTCCAACAACTAGGGAGCAGACCCTGCTCCTGACAAGGCTATAACAGCCAAAGAGCAAAGAGGAGGCCCTACTCAACATCCAGTGCAAGCTCTATTCAACATAACACCAGTCACACCCCCTATCAAGGGGATAATGGCCAGCACACCCAGAGGAAAGATGTGGCAGGCAACCATACCTAAAACAGCCCTCACACCAAAAATGTTAGATTCATGCAGCCTACACAGGGACACTCCCACTTAAAAACAGCCCTTCAGGACCACAGTAGATAATTGTTTCTCCTAAACTCAGAGAATCAAAGAAATATAAGTAAAATGAAGAAGCAAAGGAGCCACTCCCAATTAAAAGAACAGGAGAAATCCCCTGAGAGAACAAAGAAAGAGACCTTTCCAGTCTACTAGATCCCAAGTTCAAAAAGGAAGTAATAAAAATACTGAAGGAATTAAGAAAGGCTATTGATAGAAATGTAGATCACTGTAAGAAGGAACTAGAAAGTATAAAGAGTAACTAAGTACAATTAGAAAACTCATTTGCCGAGATGAAAGCTGAGCTAAAGACAATAAATAGCAAAGTAATGTTGAAGAACGAATAAGTGATCTGGAAGATGGAATAATAGAAATCACCCAATCAGAACAGCAGACAGAAAGACAAATGAATAAAAAGAAAGAAAGCAATATACGAGATCTATGGTATAATATAAAGTGAGCCAATCTACGCATAATAGGGATCCCAGAAGAAGAAAGAGAATAGGGGATCAAAAAGTATTTGAAGAAATTATAGCTGAAAACTTCTCAAACCAAAGGAAGGAAATAGATATCTGGGTACTGGAAGCAGAGGGTCCCAAACAAGATGAACCCAAACAGACCTACACCAAAACATTATAATTAAAATGGCAAAAGTTTAAGATAAAGAAAGGATTCTAAAGGGAGCAAGAGAAAAACAAAGAGTCAGTTACAAGGGAACCCCCATAAAGCTATTAACTGATTTTGCTACAGAAATGTTGCAGGCCAGCAGGGAGTGGTGAGATATATTCAAAGTCCTGAAAAGGAAAAAACCTGCAATCTAGGATACTCTACAAAGCAAGATTATCATTTAGAATAGAAAGGGAGATAAAGAATTTCTCAGACAAGCAAAAACTAAAAGAATACAGCAGTACTAACCCTATCTTAAAAGATATATTGAAAAGTCTTCTCTAAACAGAAAAGAAGCCAGAATCTATAGGAAAGAGAAAATCACAACTGGAAAATAAATCACTTAAATAAGCCACTACATAGAATTTTAAAAAAATAAATTGTGAAAGCAATGATAACTACAGTGAACAGAAAAAGGATAAACATGAAGATGTAAAAGAGGACATTATAACAACAGAATGTGGGGGAGAGGCATAAGAAAGTGTAGGTCTTTTTTAAAGAATGTGTTTGAGCCTATATGACTACCAGTCTAAAGCAAGTAGATATAGTAATTTGTTAATATACTCGAAAAACAGGGTCGCCACAAATCAAAAACATACAATAGACGTACAAAAACCAAAACTAAACAAGAGAACTCAAGCATAATACAAAAAGTAATCAAACACAAAAAGAAAAAAAGAAAAAGGAACAAAAAAGAAATACAAAATCAATTGGAAAACAAGGTTTAAAATGGCAATAAAACACATCTATCAATAATTACCTTAAATGTCAATGGTCTTAATGCTCGAGTCAAAAGACATAGAGTGGCAAATTGGATAATAAAACAAGAGCCTACATATGCTGCCTATAAGAGACCCACTTTAGGGCAAGGGACACACATAGACTGAAAGTGAGGGGATAGAAAAAAGATGTTTCATGCAAACGGAAATGACAAGAAAGCCGGGGTAGCAATACTCATATCAGGCATAATAGACTTTTAAAAAAAAAGGCCATAAAGAAAGATAAAGAAGGACACTATATAATGATAAAAGGATCAAGAAGAGGATATTACACTCATTAACAGATGCAGCCAATATAGGAGCACCTAAATACATAAAACAAATAGTAACAGCCATAAAGGGAGAAATTGACAGGAATACAATAATAGGAGACTTTAACACCCCACTGACCTCAATGGATATATCTTCCAGACAGAAAATCAGTAAGGCTAGAGATCCCAAATGAAACAATAGCATAATTGGACTTAATTGATATCTTCAGGACATTACATTTTAAAAAAACGAAAATACACATTCTTCTCAATGCACATGGAACATTCCCTAGGATAGACCACATACTAGGACACAAAAACAAGCCTCAACAAATTTAAGAGGATAGAAATTATTTCAAGCATCTTTTCTGACCACAATGGCATGAAACTAGAAATCAACCACAGAAAGAGAAACAAGAAAAAAATACTTATATGGAGGCTAAACAACATACTACTGAAAAACCAATAGGCCAATGATGAAATCAAAGAGGAAATTTAAAAATACCTTGAGACAAATGACAATGAAAACACAACCATACAAATTCTATGGGATGCAACAAAAGCAGTCTTAAGAGGGAAATTCATAGCCATACAGGCCTTCCTGAAAGAGCAAGAAAAATCTCAAATAACAATCTAACCTACCACCTAAAAGAATTAGGGAAAAAAAGCACAAACAAAAGTCAGCAGAAGAGAGGATATAGTAAAGATCGGAGAGGAAATAAATAAAATAGAGATTAAAAATAGAAAAAATTAATAAAACCAAGAGCTGATTTTTTGAAAGGGTAAACAAAATCAACAAACCTCTGGCCGGCCAGGTTCACCAAGAAGGAAAGAGAGAGGACCCAAATAGACAAAATAAGAAATGAAAGAGGAGAAATAATGACCGATACCACAGAAACACAAAAAAACCTTAAGAGAATACTATGAAAAATTATGTGCCAACAAATTGCATAACCTAGAAGAAATGGAAGGGTTTCTAGAAACATATAGCCCACCAAAACTGAATCAAGAAGAAATAGATAATTCAAACAGACCAGTTACTAGAAGTGAAATCGAATCTGTAATTTAAAAACCTCCCTGCAAACAAAAGTCCAGGACCAAATGGCTTCACTGGGTAATTCTACCAAACATAACAAAGAAGAACTTATACCGATCTTTCTCAAACTCCTCCAAAAGATTGAAGAGGAGCGAACACTCCCAAAGCCATTCTCTGAAGCCACCATCACCTTTATACCAAAACCAGACAAAGACACTACAGAAAGAATGAAGGAAGGAAGGAAGGAGGGAGGGAGGGAGGGAAGGAGGGAGGGAGGGAAGGAGGGAGGGAGGGAAGGAGGGAAGGAAGAAAGAAAGAAAGAAAAGAAAGAAAGAAAGAAAGAAAAAGAAAGAAAGAAAGAAAGAAAAAGAGAAAGAAAAAGAAAGAAAATAAATTACAGGCCAATATCTTAGATGCAAAAATTCTCAACAAAATATTAGGAAACCAAATCCAACAGCACATAAAAAGGATCATACACCATGATCAAGTTGGATTCACCCCAAGGTCACAGGGATAGTTCAACATATGCAAATCAATGTGATATGCCACATCAACAAAAGACAAAAACCATATGGTCATCTCAGTAGATACAGAAAAAGCATTTGATAAAATTCAACATCGATTCATGACAAAAACTGTTACCAAAGTGGGTATAAAGGGAACATATCTCAACATAATAAAAGCTATTTATGGCAAACTCACAGCCAACATAATACTCAATGGTGAAAAGCTGAAAGCCTTTCTGCTAAAATGTGAACAACACAAGGATACCCAGTCTCACCACTTCTCTTCAACATAGTATTGGAAATCCTAGCCACAGCAGTCAGACAAGAAAAAGAAATAAAAGGCATCCAAATTGGGAGGGAAGAGGTAAAATTGTCATTATATGCAGAATGACATGGTATTATATATAGAAAACCTAAAGACTCCACACAAAAACTACTAGAACTGATAAGCAAGTTCAGCAAGGTAGCAGGATACAAGATTAACAGACAGAAATCTGTTGCATTTCTTTACACTAACAATGAAGTATCAGAAAGGGGAAGTAAAAAACAATCCCTTTTAAAAATTGCATCCAAAACAAAACAAAACAAAACTTTGGAATAAAACTGACCGAGAAGGTGAAAGACTTACATGCTGAGAACTATAAAACGTTGATAAAGGAAATTGAAAATGATTCAAAGAAATGGAAAGGTAGCCCATGCTCTTGGATTAGAAGAATTAATATTGCTAAAATGGCCATACTACTCAAAGCAATCTACAGACTTAATTCAATCCCTATCAAATTACCCATGACATTTTTTACAGAACTAGAACAAATAATCCTAAAATTTATATGGAACCATAAAAGATCCAGAATTGCCAAAGCCATCCTGAGGAAAAAGAACAAAGCATAACCCTCCCAGACTTCAGGCAATACTACAAAGCTACAGTAATCAAAACAGCATGGTATTGGCACAAAAACAGACATGGATCAATGGAACAGAATAGAGAGCTCAGAAATAAACCCACATACTCACAGTCAATTAATCTTCAACAAAGGAGGCAAGAATATACAATGGAGAAAACATAGTCTCTTCAGCAGGTAGTGCTGGGAAAGGTGGACAGCTGCATATAACTCAATGAGGTTAGAACAGTCCCTCACACCATACACAAAAATAAACTCAAAATGGCTTAAAGACTTAAGTATAAGACACGTCACTGTAAAACTAGAAGAGAACATAGGCAAAACATATTCTGACATAAATTGTACCAGTGTTTTCTCAGGTTATTTTCCCAAGGCAATGGAATAGAATAGAGAGTGCAGAAATAAAACCTCACATATATAGTCAAGTGATTTTTGACAAGAGTGCCAAAGATCTTTGATGGGAAAAAGACAGTATTTTCAACAAATTGTGCTGGGAAAACCCAGCACATGCAAAAGAATGAAGCTGGACCCTTACTAATGCCATATACAAAAATTAACTAGGAAGAGGATTCTGGGAAGATGGTAGAGTAGGAAGGACCAAGAATCTGTCTCCTCACCTGGACAACAGTTGCAGTGGCAGAATCTGTCTGATATTACTATATGGGACCTCTGAAGTCTGTTGAAGGATTGCAGCTTCCAGGAGAAGGCTTAGATCATAAATTGCTATCAATTTCAGCTCTTAGCATATTAGCAGCTACCCATCAACCACCCACAGCCACATGGCAAGCAACTGTACATATATTTCTAGAGCAGATTGCATACAGCATGTGGGAGCAAGGGTGGGTAAAAGAGACCCTGTCTTCCAAATACTGGAGATCTGTGTTCTGATTGCTGCTTCTGATCATAAACGTGCAAAGATGTGGGCAGCCGTTGTTGTTCCATCTCCTCCCATTGTTGCAATTCCCTCCTCCTCTGGCTTAACTGACTTCCAGAGATTTAAAGGGCTAGCACTCTTCCTCCTGCCTCTTCTTTTTTTTTTTTTCTTTTCCCCCTTTCAGGAACCAGACTTTCAAGACTAGGACATTCGAAAACAGCTGCATATGTGAGGAAAATTACAATAGAAAGTGACTGTGCATGCCCAAGGAAAGGCTCAGAAAAGACCTAAAAAAACCCATTAAGTTTACACCTCAGACTGATCCTCAGCACAGAGACAGCCTACAAGAATAAAAATAATAATAACAGAAAGTGGCAAACTCTGGGAGAGGGGGAAATCTCATTTAGCACATTTTTAGATTCAAATGTTCAGTGTTCAGCCAAAAAAAAAATCACAAGATATACAATGAAACAGGAAAATATGACCCATTGAAGTAAAAAAAAAAAAAATAAGTTAACAGTCTGTTCCTGAAAAAGAATTAATGGTTGAGGGACTTCCCTGGTGGTCCAGTGGGTAAGACTCTGTGGTCCCAATGCAGGGGACCTGGGTTCATTCCCTGGTCGGAGAACTAGATCCCACATGTGTGCCACGACTGAGTCCACATGCTGCAACTAAAAAGGCCCCTCATGCCACAACTGAGACCCAGTGCAGCCTAAGTAATAATTAAAAAAATTTTTTTTAATTTAAAGAAAGACATAATGGTTGATATAGGCAAAGACTTTAAAACAACTGTCTTAAAGGTGCTCAAAGAACTAAAGGAAGATGTGGAGAAAGTTTTAAAAAATGTGAACAAAATGGAATTATCAATAAAAAGATTTTAAAAACTGAAAAGAAACCTAAAAGAAATTCTGGAGCTAAGTGAAAAAGAAAAATTCACTAGAAGGATTCAAAGGCAGATTTGAACTGGCAGAAGGAAGAATCAGTGAACTTGAACATAGGACAATGCAAATTATTGAGACAGGAACAGAAAGAAAAAATGATTAAAGTGAACAGAACCTAAGGGAGTCCTGCAAATTGAAAGGACACTAGATAGCAACTCAAAGCAGTGTGGAGAAATAAAGTTCTCAATAAAGGTGAATACATGGGCAATTATAAAATCTAGTATTATTGTAACATGGTTTGTAACTATACTTCTTTTGTTCTACATGATTTAAGAGACTAATACATTTAAAGAAAATAAACAATTATTAGTGTAAAAGCTAGTATTACTGTAACTTTGGCTTGAAACTCCAAATCTTGTTTTCTAAATAATTAAGGAGACTAATGCATTTAAAAGAATTATTAGTTTATGTTTGGGCGCACACAATGTATACAGATGTAAATTGGTGATATCACAACTGAAAAGGATGGGGACAGAACTGTAAAGGAGCAGAATTTTGTATGTTATTTATGTTGCTATAAATTCAAATTAAAATGTTATAACTTTAGGATCTTATATGTAATCCCCATGGTGACCACAAAAAGAATAGCTAAGAAATATGCACAAAAGAAAATAAGAATGGAATTGAAACATTTCACTGCAAAAAAACAACTAAACACAAAAGAACACAGGATTACAGGAAATGAGAGACAAAAATAGCCATAGGACTATAGAAAACAGAGGTCTCTCCTTGTTAATAATTACTTTAAATGAAAAGGGATTTAACTTTCCAATCAAAAGATAGAGATTGGCAGAATTTATAAAAACACATGTTCCAACTATATGCTTCTATAAGAGACTCACTTGAGATCTAAAGACACAGACAGGATGGAATGTGAAAGAATGGGAAAGATATTACATGCAAATAGTAACCAAAAGAGAGCAGGAGTGATTATACCAATATCAGACACAATAGACTTTAAATCAAAAAAGATTACAAGAGACAAAAGAATCTTAACAAAATACTAACAAATATAATTCAGCAGTTTATTAAAAAATTTATACACCATGACCAAGTGAGATATATTCTTGGAATGTAAAGATGGTTCAACGTATGAAAACTGATGAATGTAATGCACCACATCAACAAAATGAAGGGGAAAAGCATGTGATATCTCATTGAAGAAAAAGCAATTGACAAAATTCAACATCATTTCATGATAAAAACACTCAAAAAATAGGAATATAAGGAAACTATCTCCACATCATAAAAGCCATATATGAAAAATCCACAGCAAACATAACACAATAGTGAAAAGTCTTTCCCTATAAGATCATAACAAGGCAACAATGCCTGCTTTTATTACTTCTATTCAATATAGTACTGGAAGTTCTAGCCAGAAATGTCAGGCAAGAAAAAGAAATAAAAGGCATTCAAATGGAAAGAAAGAAGTAAAATTATCTCTTTTTGCAGATGATATGAACTTATGTGCAGAAAATCCTAAAGAACCCACAAAAAAGATCTGATAAACTGAGCAAAGTTTTAGGATACAAAATCAATGCACAAAAATCTGTTGCTTTTCTGTACAAGAACAATGAACAATCTGAAAACGAAATTACAAAAGCCATTTCATTTATAATAGCAACGAAGGAGGTAAAAGACTCCTTCATTGCTATTATAATTTAATGAAGGAGGTAAAAGACTTGAACAACAAAAACTACAAAACATTGCTGAAAGAAATTAAAGAAGACATAAATAAATGGAAACACATCCCATGTTTATGGATTGGAAAACTTAATATTGTTAAAATGTCAGTATTACCCAAATCAATCTACAGATTCAATGCAATCCCTATCAAAATCTCAATGACGTTTTTTGCAGAAATAGAAAAACCTACCCTAAAATTCATATGGGACTTTAAGGGACCCCAAATAGCCAAAACAATCTGGAAAAAGAAGAATAAATGTAAAACCTAAAACATTAAACTGTTAAAAGGAAACATAGGACAAAACTTCATGACATTGGATTTGGCAGTGATTTCTTGGATATGACACCAAAGGCACAGGCAACAAAAGAAAAAATAGACAAATTGGATTTAATTTAAATTTTTTAAAAATTTGTATATCAAAAGTCTTTATCCACAGAATGGGAGAAAATATTTACCAATCACATATCTGATAAAGGATTAACACCCAGAACATAAAAAGAACTCCTAAAACAAAAACAAAAAAACAAACAACCCATTTGAAAAATGGAGAAAGGACTTGAGTAGACACTTCTCCAAAGAAGATTTTCCAATGGCCAATAAGCACATGAAAATATGCTCAACATCCCATCAGGGAAAAGCAAATCAATACTATGAGATACCAGCTCACACCCCTTAGGATGGCTACTATCAAAAAACAGAAAAAAAAAAAAAACCACACAAGTGTTGGCAAGGCTGTGGAGAAATTGGAATCCTGTGCACTGTTGGTAGGGATATAAATGGTACAGCCACTGTGGAAAACAGAACGGAAAATGAAAAATTAAAAATAGAATTACCATATGACCAAGCAATTCTATTTCTGGGTATATATATCCAAAGGATTTGAAAGCAGGTTCTCAAAGAGATATTTGTACACCCGTGTTCATAGCAGCATTATTCACAATGGCTGAAATGTGGAAGCAACCCAAGTGTCCACCACTGGATGAGAGGATAAACAAAATGTGGTATATACATATACTTAGCCTTAAAAAGAAAGGAAATTCGGACACATGCTTCAACATGGATGAACCATGAGGACGTTACTGAGTGAAACAAGCCAGAGACAAAAGGACAAATATTATGATTCCACTTATGTGAGGTACCTGGAGTGGTCAGATCATAGGGACAGAAGGTAGATAAGTGGTTGCCAGGGGCTGGAGCAGGGGAGAATGAGGAGTTATCACTTAATATGTACAGAGTTTCCCTTTCATAAGATTAAAAGAGTTATGGGGATGGATGGTGGTGATGGCTGCACAACAGTGTGAATGTGTTTAATACCATTGAATTGTACACTTAAAATGGTTAAGATGCTAAATTTTATATTATGTGTATTTTTGCCATAAAAAAACTAAGAAAAGAAAAGTTACGTTGAATCATATCACTCCCGTCTAAAAATTCCTCCACAGTAGCGGGGTAGGTTGTGTGTGTCTGGAACACATATGGGAACACTGTACTTTCTGTTCAGTTTCTCTGTAAACCTAAAACTGCTCTAAAAAATAAAGCTTATTAATTAAAAAAAATTCTTCCATGACTTCTTAGTGCACTTAAACAAAGACCCCGCCTCCTCATCCTGCCTTCCTTTGCCCTTCCCGCCTAACTTCAGTCCTGCTGGCCTTCGGTCCCCTGAGCAGGCTTCTCCCTGGATCACTTCTCACATCCCTACTGTCGATCTGATACCCCCCTCCCCCATTATAGCTCTCATTCCTCTCTACTCTGGGGTGACATGCACAATGCCCCACCATGGGCCTCAGACAAACCAGTGGTATTTTTCTTCCTGGGAATGTATATACAGTGGTCAGTCTCAGGAGGGCAATTTCCACCCAGGCGGCATTTGGCACTATTTGGAGACATTTTTGGTTTGGGGAGTGTGCTACTGCCCCCTATCATAATCCAGCTCTTTTTCATTACTGCCTACAAGCACTTGCATTATCCAGTGATTCAAGGAAGTTCCATTGTGCTTTGGATCTTCTCCCCAAGTCCCCAAAACCTCCTCCCTCACCGACCCCTGCAGGGGCTGGCTCTGGTGACCTGCCTGCTTCTTATACTATACTGGCGAGGCCTCCTGGGCATCTTCTGTTCCCCCCTTCAGTCTCTTGGGGACTTTGCTCTGTTCCTGCCCTTCACGCACCACTAGGTCAAGCTGAGTTCTGAACCCAAGTCTCGACTGTGTATGTTTTCTGACACCAGGGTTTCATCCTCACTGCTTCAAGCGTGGGTCTTCACTCCACCCTGGTCCACTGCTCTCTGGCCCAGGCGAGGGCCAGTTGCAATCCTGCTGAACCACAGGCAGGCTGAGCTGTTTCCTGACCTTCTCTCGGCTATAGAGTTGCTCACCAACAGGGCGCACTGGCAGGGAACACAAAGTCCAGGGCACCCTGCTGGGCACGTGAGGCTCTTCCCTCCTTCACTTTTGCTAAATCAGGTAAATCAGCCAACACCCTCAGCCCAGTCTGCAGGCCACCATGTATCCCCAAGGATGGCCTTTGGCTCTGCCTTTCACAGTACCCCCAGAACAGACACCACCTCCTTCTCCCGATCTTGTGCCATAGTCTTCTACCACGCTCATTCTCCTTGCTCATCACTTCTTAGTCACTGACTGCCTGGAGCACTCCTGAGAAACACCATGCACACTCGGCGTGGCAAAACGGCAGTGCTACATGCATGTCCCAAGGGGAGAGAGAGAAGAGTTTGGTTTCATTTACTCATTCATTCATCCATTCACTGGACAGGTATTTATTGAGTGCTTACTGAGAGCTAGGCATGGCTGGACACTGGAACACACGGGCACCGCAGTGGCTGGGCAGTTATGGGGTTAAAGTCCAGTGTAGGATGGCGGCAGACATTGAAGAAATATACAAACAGGGCTTCCCTGGTGGCACAGTGGTTGAGAGTCCGCCTGCCGATGCAGGGGACACGGGTTCATGCCACGGTCTGGGAGGATCCCATGTGCCGCGTGGCAGCTGGGCCCATGAGCCATGGCCGCTGATCCTGCGCGTCCAGAGCCTATGCTCCGCAACGTGAGAGGCCTGCGTACCACAAAAAAAAAAAAAAAAGAAAGAAAGAAATATACAAACAAAAAATGAACTTGTGTGGTGGTAGATATATACATCCTCCCCATCCCCTGGTAACCACCATTTTACTCTTTTTTTTTTTTTTTACAGCTTTGATTTTTTTTTAAATTTTATATTGGAGTATAGTTTATTAACAATGTTGTGTTAGTTTCATGTGTACAGCAAAGTGATTCAGTTATACATATACATGTATCTATTCTCTTTCAAATTCTTTTCCCACTTAGGTTATTACAGAATAACCAAGAAGGACCTACTGTGCTATACAATAGGTCCTTGTTGGTTATCTATTTTAAATATAGCAGTGTGTATATGTCAATCCTAAACTCCCAATCTATCCCTCCCTCACCTTTCTGCCCTGGTAACTATAAGTTCATTCTCTAAGTCTGTGAGTCTGATTCTGTTTTGTAAATAAGTTCATTTGTATCATTTTAGATTCCACATATAAGCAATATCATATATTTGTCTTTCTCTGTCTAACTCCACTTAGTATGATAATCTCCAGGTCCATCCATCTTGCTGCAAATGACATTATTTCATTCTTTTTAATGGCTGAGTAATATTCCATTGTATATATTTACCACATCTTTGTTATCTATTCATCTGTCAATAGACATTTATGATTTTTTTTTTTTTTTGCTTTTGCGGTACGCGGGGCTCCCACTGTTGTGGCCTCTCCCATTGCAGAGCAACAGGCTCTGGACACGCAGGCTCAGCGGCCATGGCTCACAGACCTAGCCTCTCCGCAGCATGTGGGATCTTCCCGGACCGGGGCACGAACCCATGTCCCCTGCATAGGCAGGCGGACTCTCAACCACTGCACCACCAGGGAAGCCCGACATTTATGATTTTTTTAAAGATTCCACATACGAGTGATATCATATAGTACTTGTCTTTCTTTGCTTGATTTATCTCGCTTAGCATGATGTGATCAAAGTCCATCCATGTTGTTGCAAATGGAAGGATATTTTCCTTTCTCATGGCTGAATAATATTCCATTGTGTATATATATTATACCATATCTTTTTATCCATTCATCCGTTGATGGGCATTTGGGTTGTTGTCATATCTTGGCTATTGTGAATAATGTTGCAATAAACATGGGTGTGCATATATCTCATCGAAATTCTGTTTTCATCTCCTTTGAGTGTATACCCAGAGGTGGAATTGGTGGATCATATGGGAGATCTATTTTAATTTTTTGAGGAACCACCATACTGTTTTCCGTAGTGGTTGGACTAATTTACCTTCCCACCAACAGTATACAAGGGTGCCCTTTTCACCACATCCTCTCCAGCACCTGTTGTCTCTTGTATTCTTGGGCATAGCCATTTTAACAGGTGTGAGGTGATATCTCATTATGGTTTTGATTTGCATTTCCCTGATGATTAGTGATGTTGTGCATCTTTTCATGTGCTTGTTGTCCATTTTTGCCCATTTTAAATTGGGTTTTTTGTTGTTGTTGTTTTAGTTCTTTATGTATTTATATATATTTATGTATTTTGGATACTAACCCCTTATCTGATATTTGGTTTACAAAAATATTCTCCTGTTCTGTAGGCTGCCATTTCATTTTGCTGATTGTTTTTCTTGCTGTGCAGAAGCTTTTGAGTTTGATGTAGTCCCATTTGGTGATTTTTGCTTTTGTTGTGTGGCATCATGTCCAAAAAATATCATTGCCAAGACCAATGTCAGTGAGTTTCTTTCCTTTTTTTAATGTGTTATTCTAAGAGTTTTACGGTATCAGGCCTTTGTTTCCATGTTTAAGTCTTTGATTCGTTTTGAGTTAATTTTTCTGAGTGACATGAGATAGGGGTTCAACATCATTGTTCTGCATATGTTTCTCCAGTTTTCCCAGCATAATTTGTTGAAGAGACTATCCTTCCCATATTGGGTGTTCTTGGATCCTTTGTCAAATATTAGTTGACCATAAATGCTGGGATTTAATTCTAGTCTCTTTATTCTGTTCCACTGGTCTATGTGGCTATTTTGTGCCAGGACTCTATTGTTTTTATTAGTGTCGCTTTGTAGTATAATTTGTAATCAGGAAGTATATTACCTCTGGCTTTGTTATTTCTCCTCAGGATTGCTTTAGCTATTTGTGATTGTCTGTGGTTCTACACAAATTTTAGCATTGTTTCTTCTATTTCTGTGAATGCATTTGTTATTTTGGTGGGAATTGTATTGAATCTGTAGATGGCTTTGGGTAATATAGTCACTTTAGCAATATTTATTCTTATGATCCATGAACACAGGCTGTCTTTCCACTTGTTTGTGTCTTTGATTTCTCTTTTCTTTTTAAAATATTTATTTATTTATTTAATTTATTTGGCTGCACTGGATCTTAGTTGCAGCATATGGGATCTTCCTTGTGGCTTGTGAGCTCTTAGTTGTGGAATGTGGGATCTAGTTCCCTGACCAGGGATAGAACCTGGGCCCCCTGCACTGAGAGTGCAGAGTCTTAACCACTGTGCCACTGGGGAAGTCCCGTATCTTTGATTTCTTTCTGCAAAGTCTTGTACTTTTCATTGTATAGATCTTTCACTTCCTTGGTTAAATTTATTCCTAGGTATTTTTGATGCTGTTTGAATGGGATGGTTTTCTTTCTTTTCCTGATTTAGTGTAAAGAAATGTCACTGATTTCTGTAAGTTGACTTTGTAACCTGCCACTTTACTGAAATCATTGATTAATTTCAACAGGTTTTTCATTGACTTTTTTGGGATTTTATATATAAGATCATATCATCAGCAAACAGCAACAATTTTACTTCTTCCTGACTCACTTGGATGAATTTTATTTCTTTTTCTTGCCTAATTGCTCTATCTATGACTTCCAGTACTATATTGAATAGGAGTCGTAGGAGTGGGCAACCTTGTCTTGTACCTCATCTCAGAGGAAACCCTTTCAATTTTTCTTCATTGATTACAATGTTACCAGTGAGTTTATCATACATAGCCTTTATTATGTTAAAGTATGTTCCTTCTATACACAGTCTGTTAAGGGTTTTTATCATGAAAGAATGTTGTATTTTGTGAAATGCTTATTCTGCATCTATTGAGATGATCATGTGATTTTTAGCTTTCAGTCTATTAATGTGATGGATTACATTTATTCATTTGCCTGTGTTGAATCCTCCTTGCATTCCAGTGATAAATCCTACTTGGTCATGGTGTGTAATCCTTTTTAATGTATTCTTGATTCTGTTTTCTAATATTTTGTTGAGAATTTTTACATCTATTTTCATCAGGGATATTGGTCTATATTCATCTGTATTCTTTTCTTGTGATATCCTTGTATGATTTTGTTATCAAGGTAATGCTGGCGTTGTAGAATGAGTTTGGAAAGGTTCCCTCTTCCTCAGTATTTTGGAAGAGTTTGAGGAGGACTGGTATAAATTTTTCTTTACATGTTTGGTAGGATTTATTGGTAAGGTTGTCTGGTCCTTGAGTTTTTTGTTTCGGGAGTTTTTGTTTTTTTTTTTTTTTTTTACTGACTCAATCTCTTGACTCGTTATTGGTATGTTCTGATTTTCTATTTCTTCCTGATTCAGTCTTGGTAGGTTGTGTGTTCCTAAAATGAATCCTTTTCTTCTAGGTTGTGTAATTTGTTAGCATATTATTGTTCATAGTAGTCTCTTACAATTCTCTGTATTTCTATAATATCAGTTGTAATGTTTCCTCTTTCATTTCTTTGTTTTTTCATTTCTAATATTATTTATTTGAGTCTTCTCTCTTTTTTTCCTTAGTCTAGTGAAAGATATGTCAATTTTGTATCTCTTTTAGAAGAACCAGTTTTTAGCTTTGTTGATGCTTTCTATTGTCTTTCTGGTCTCTATTTTATTTCCACTCTGATTTTTATTATTTCCTTCCTTCTACTAACTTTGGGATTAATTTGTTTTTTCTCCCTAGTTCCTTAAGGTTTAAGCATAGGTTATTTATTTGGGATCTTTCTAATTTCTTAAAATATGCATTTTTTGCTATAAACTTTCCTCTCAGAAGTGCTTTTGCTGCATCCCACAAAATTTGATATGTTATATTTTTATTTTCATTTGTTTTGGGATAATTTTTTATTTCCCCTTTGATTTTTAAAATCTATTGGTTGTTTAGAAGTGTGTTGTTTAGTTTCCACATATTTGAATATCTACTCACCTTTCTCTTGTGTTGATTTCTAATTTCATGTGATTGTGGTCAGAGAAGATAGTTGGTATGATTTTAATCTTAGATTTGCTTAGTTTAGTTTTGTGGCCTATGATGTGATGTATCCTGGATTATGTTCCATGCACATTTGAAAAAAATGTGTATTCTTCTGCTGTTGGATAGAATGCTCTCTATATGTCTGCTAAGTCCATTTGTTCTAAAGTGTGGTTCAATCCCAATGTTTCCTTGTTTATTTTCTGTCTGGATGATCTATCCATTGCTGATAGTGAGGTATTAAAGTCCCCTACTTTTACTGTGTCATTGCCTATTTCTCCTTTAAGATCTGTTAGTATTGGCTTAATATCTTTTGGTGCTTAGATACTGGAGGAGTATATATTTATAGTTGTTATACCTTCTGAAATACTGACTCCTTTATCATTATATAACATTTTTAGCTTGAAGTCTATTTTGCCTAATATAAGTATCAGCTACACCTGCTTTCTTTTGGTTACCATTTGCTTGGAATATTATCTTCTGCCCCTTCACTTTGAGCCTGTTTGTCTTTGGAGCTGAAATGAGTGCCTTAAAGACAGCAGATAGTTGAGTCTTGTTTTTTAATCCATCCAGCCACTCTGTGCCCTTTGATTGGTAAGTTCAAACCATTTACATTTATGGCAATTGTTGATCTATGAGGACTTACTACTGCCATTTAATCTTTTGTTTTCTGGTTGTTTTGTATCTCTATTGTTTCTTTTTCCTTGTGCTTCTGTCTACCTTTTTAAGTTGGTGGTTTTCCATGATGATTTGCTCAGTTTCCCCTTTCTAAATGCTTCGTGTTTTTTCTCTAGATTTTTGTTATGTGGTTACCATGAGGTTTGTATAAAATGTCTCATAGATAAAATAGTCCTTTTCTGCTGAAAGCAACTTGTCTTCATTTCCCCACACAAATTCCATTCTTTTTCCTCCTCCCACTTTATATTTTTATTATCACAAATTATTCCTTTTTATGCTGTGCCTTGCTTGCCAAATTGTAGTAGCTATAGCTATGTTTAATGCTTTTTTCTTTAACCTTTATGATATAATTAAGTGTTCAACACTCTATTCTAAAATAAAGTTACAATTTTCTGATCCTGTCTATTTACCACCTTACTCAAAGTTTTTTGTACTTTTGTCTTTTCATTTCAGGTAGAAGAGCTCCTTTCAAAATTTCTTGTAAGGCAGGTCTAGTGGTAATGAACTCTCTCAGCTTTTGTTTCTCTGGGAAAGCCTTTATTTCTCCTTCATATATGAATGATAACTTTGCTGGTTAGCGTATTCTTGGCTGGCAAATTCTCTCTTTCAGTACTTTGAGTGTATGGTTGCACCCTCTCTTGGCCTGGAGAGTTTCTGTTCAGAAGTCTGCTGATAGTCTAATGCGGGGCTCCTTGTAGGTTACTTTCTTTTTTCCCTGGCTGCTTTTAAAATTCTTTATTTATTATTGACTTTTGACAGTATCATTTTAATGTGTTTTGGAGGGCGTCTTTTTGCACTGAGATAGTAAGATGATCTTTTAGCTCCATGGACTTGTATGTCTAGTTCTTTTCCCAGGTTTGGGAAGTTCTTAGCTATTATTTCTTGAAATAATCTCTCTGCCCCCTTCTTTTCCTTCATGTATACCCATTAATCTTATGTTGGCTCTCCTAATGGAGTCTGATAACTCTCCTAGTGTTTCTTCACTTTTAAAAAGTCTTAGTTCTCTCTCCCCTTCCACATGAATCATTTCTAGATTCCTATATTCCAGGTCACTTATTCCCTCTTCCATCTGATCTGCTCTATTTCCAATGCTTTCTAATGTAGTCTTCATCTCCTTTATTGACTTTTTCAGCCCCAGAATTTATTTGATTCTTTCTTTTTAGAATTTCAACACCTTCTGTTTATTAATTTTATTTCTAAGTTCACTGAATTGCTTTCTGAGTTTTCTAATCATTCATTGAATTTCTTCATAACAGCTATTTTGAAATCTCTATCAGGAAGATTCCAATCTTCTGTGACATTGACTTTGGTTGCTGGAAAATTGTCATTTTCCTTTTGTGATACCATATTATCATGATTTTTCACGGTGTTTGATGAAATATGCCTTTGCTGCCACATTTGAAGTATCAAACCCCTTTCTTATTTTGAAAAGATTTTGCTTACTTTGATTTTAACAGTTCAATGGGTTGGCAATTAGAGGCCTTTCTTTTGTTTTAGAGCAGGTGGCACTATAGCAAAAGTTTTTGGTTTCTCTTACCTGTGCCGCCTCTTGGCTGTATTTGGAGCACATGTTCCACCTTCTACCTCTTCCGCAAGAGGGGTTGCTGGCACCCACATTGCTGCTTGACCACCAAGGTCACTAGTGACCTATCCAGTTCTGGAGTAGTTGGGGTTGCAGGCCCCCCACCACAGTGTCTCCGGGGATCTCAGGCATTGCTGCAGGGGAGGAGGGTTGTGGGGGCATTTAAAATTTTTTAAGTAACTTCCATTCTGATTTCCATAGTGGCTGCACCAGTTTACATTCCCACCAACAGTGTACAAGGGTTCCCTTTTCTCCACACCCTTCCCAGCATTTGTTATCTCTTGTCTTTTTGAGAATAGCCCTTTAACAGGTGGAGGTGATATCTCATAGTGGTTTTGTTTTTTTTTTTTTTTTTTTTTTTTAACATCTTTATTGGGGTATAATTACTTTACAATGGTGTGTTAGTTTCTGCTTTATAACAAAGTGAATCAGTTATACATATACATATGTTCCCATATCTCTTCCCTCTTGCGTCTCCCTCCCTCCCACCCTCCCTATCCCACCCCTCCAGGCTGTCACAGAGCACCGAGCTAATATCCCTGTGCCATGCGGCTGCTTCCCACTAGCTATCTACCTTACTACGTTTGTTAGTGTGTATATGTCCATGACTCTCTCTCGTCCCGTCACAGCTCACCCTTCCCCCTCCCCATAACCTCAAGTCCGTTCTCTAGGAGGTCTGCGTCTCTATTCCTGCCTTACCCCTAGGTTCTTCATGACATTTTTTTTTTTTCTTAAATTCCATATATATGTGTTAGCATACTGTATTTGTCTTTTTCTTTCTGACTTACTTCACTGTGTATGACAGACTCTAGGTCTATCCACCTCATTACAAATAGCTCAATTTCGTTTCTTTTTATGGCTGAGTAATATTCCATTGTATATATGTGCCACATCTTCTTTATCCATTCATCCGATGATGGGCACTTAGGTTGTTTCCATCTCCGGGCTATTGTAAATAGAGCTGCGATGAACATTTTGGTACATGACTCTTTTTGAATTTCGGTTTTCTCAGGGTATATGCCCAGTAGTGGGATTGCTGGGTCATATGGTAGTTCTATTTGTAGTTTTTTAAGGAACCTCCATACTGTTCTCCATAGTGGCTGAACCAATTCACATTCCCACCAGCAGTGCAAGAGGGTTCCCTTTTCTCCACACCCTCTCCAGCATTTATTGTTTCTAGATTTATTGATGATGGCCATTCTGACTGGTGTGAGATGATATCTCATTGTAGTTTTGATTTGCATTTCTCTAATGATTAATGATGTTGAGCATTCTTTCATGTGTTTGTTGGCAGTCTGTATATCTTCTTTGGAGAAATGTCTATTTAGGTCTTCTGCCCATTTTTGGATTGGGTTGTTTGTTTTTTTGTTGTTGAGCTGCATGAGCTGCTTGTAAATTTTGGAGATTAATCCTTTGTCAGTTGCTTCATTTGCAAAAATTTTCTCCCATTCTGAGGGTTGTCTTTTGGTCTTGTTTATGGTTTCCTTTGCTGTGCAAAAGCTTTGAAGTTTCATTAGGTCCCATTTGTTTATTTTTGTTTTTATTTCCATTACTCTAGGGGGTGGGTCAGAAAGAATCTTGCTGTGATTTATGTCATAGAGTGTTCTGCCTATGTTTTCCTCTAATAGTTTGATAGTTTCTGGCCTTATATTTAGGTCTTTAATCCATTTTGAGCTTATTTTTGTGTATGGTGTTAGGGAGTGTTCTAATTTCATTCTTTTACATGTACCTGTCCAGTTTTCCCAGCACCATTTATTGAAGAGGCTGTCCTTTTTCCACTGTACATTCCTGCCACCTTTATCAAAGATAAGGTGTCCATATGTGCATGGGTTTATCTCTGGGCTTTCTATCCTGTTCCATTGATCTATCTTTCTGTTTTTGTGCCAGTACCATACCGTCTTGATAACTGTAGCTTTGTAGTATAGTCTGAAGTCAGGGAGCCTGATTCCTCCAGTTCCTTTTTTTGTTCTCAAGATTGCTTTGGCTATTCGGGGTCTTTTGTGTTTCCATACAAATTGCGAAATTTTTTGTTCTAGTTCTGTGAAAAATGCCAATGGTAGTTTGATAGGGATTGCATTGAATCTATAGATTGCTTTGGGTAGTAGAGTCATTTTCACAATGTTGATTCTTCCAATCCAAGAACATGGTATATGTCTCCATCTATTTGTATCATCTTTAATTTCTTTCATCAGTGTCTTACAGTTTTCTGCATACAGGTCTTTTGTCTCCTTAGGTAGGTTTATTCCTAGATATTTTATTCTTTTTGTTGCAATGGTAAATGGGAGTGTTTTCTTGATTTCACTTTCAGATTTTTCATCATTAGTATATAGGAATGCCAGAGATTTCTGTGCATTAATTTTGTATCCTGCTACTTTACCAAATTCATTGATTAGCTCTAGTAGTTTTCTGGTAGCATCTTTAGGATTCTCTATGTATAGGATCATGTCATCTGCAAACAGTGACAGCTTTACTTCTTTTCCGATTTGGATTCCTTTTATTTCCTTCTCTTCTCTGATTGCTGTGGCTAAAACTTCCAAAACTATGTTGAATAAGAGTGGTGAGAGTGGGCACCCTTGTCTTGTTCCTGATCTTAGTGGAAATGCTTTCAGTTTTTCACCATTGAGGATGATGTTTGCTGTGGGCTTGTCGTATATGGCCTTTATTATGTTGAGGAAAGTTCCCTCTATGCCTACTTTCTGCAGGGTTTTTATCATAAATGGGTGTTGAATTTTGTCAAAAGCTTTCTCTGCATCTATTGAGATGATCATATGGTTTTTCTCCTTCAGTTTGTTAATATGGTTTATCACATTGATAGATTTGCGTATATTGAAGAATCCTTGCATTCCTGGAACAAACCCCACTTGATCATGGTGTATGATCCTTTTAATGTGCTGTTGGATTCTGTTTGCTAGTATTTTGTTGAGGATTTTTGCATCTATGTTCATCAGTGATATTGGTCTGTAGTTTTCTTTCTTTGTGACATCCTTGCCTGGTTTTGGTATCAAGGTGATGGTGGCCTCGTAGAATGAGTTTGGGAGTGTTCCTCCCTCTGCTATATTTTGGAAGAGTTTGAGAAGGATAGGTGTTAGCTCTTCTCTAAATGTTTGATAGAATTCGCCTGTGAAGCCATCTGGTCCTGGGCTTTTCTTTGTTGGAAGATTTTTAATCACAGTTTCAATTTCAGTGCTTGTGATTGGTCTGTTCATATTTTCTATTTCTTCCTGATTCAGTCTTGGCAGGTTGTGCATTTCTAAGAATTTGTCCATTTCTTCCAGATTGTGCATTTTATTGGCATAGAGTTGCTTGTAGTAATCTCTCATGATCTCTTTTATTTCTGCAGTGTCAGTTGTTACCTCTCCTTTTTCATTTCTAATTCTATTGATTTGAGTCTTCTCCCTTTTTTTCTTGATAAGTCTGGCTAGTGGTTTATCTATTTTGTTTATCTTCTCAAAGAACCAGCTTTTAGTTTCATTGATCTTTGCTATTGTTTCCTTCATTTCTTTTTCATTTATTTCTGATCTGATTTTTATGATTTCTTTCCTTCTGCTAGCTTTGGGGTTTTTTTGTTCTTCTTTCTCTAATTGCTTGAGGTGCAAGGTTAGGTTGTTTATTCTAGATGTTTCCTGCTTCTTAAGGTGGGCTTGTATTGCTATAAACTTCCCCCTTAGAACTGCTTTTGCTGCATCCCACAGGTTTTGGGTCGTTGTGTCTCCATTGTCATTTGTTTCTAGGTATTTTTTGATTTCCTCTTTGATTTCTTCAGTGATCACTTCATTATTAAGTAGTGTATTGTTTAGCCTCCATGTGTTTGTATTTTTTACAGATCTTTTCCTGTAATTGATATCTAGTCTCATGGCGTTGTGGTCAGAAAAGATACTTGATACAATTTCAATTTTCTTAAATTTGCCAAGGCTTGATTTGTGACCCAAGATATGATCTATCCTGGAGAATGTTCCGTGAGCACTTGAGAAAAATGTGTATTCTGTTGTTTTTGGATGGAGTGTCCTATAAATATCAATTAAGTCCATCTTGTTTAATGTATCATTTAAAGCTTGTGTTTCCTTATTTATTTTCATTTTGGATGATCTGTCCATGGGTGAAAGTGGGGTGTTTAAGTCCCCTACTATGAATGTGTTACTGTCAATTTCCCCTTTTATGGCTGTTAGTATTTGCCTTATGTATTGAGGTGCTCCTATGTTGGGTGCATAAATATTTACAATTGTTATATCTTCTTCTTGGATCGATCCCTTGATCATTATGTAGTGTCCTTCTTTGTCTCTTTTAATAGTCCTTATTTTAAAGTCTATTTTGTCTGATATGAGAATTGCTACTCCAGCTTTCTTTTGGTTTCCATTTGCATGGAATATCTTTTTCCATCCCCTTACTTTTAGTCTGTGTGTGTCTCTAGGTCTGAAGTGGGTCTCTTGTAGACAGCATATGTAAGGGTCTTGTTTTTGTATCCATTCAGCTAGTCTGTGTCTTTTGGTGGGAGCATTTAGTCCATTTACATTTAAGGTAATTATCGATATGTATGTTCCTATTCCCATTTTCTATATTGTTTTGGGTTCGTTATTATAGGTCTTTTCCTTCTCTTGTGTTTCTTGCCTAGAGAAGATCCTTTAGCATTTGTTGTAAAGCTGGTTTGGTGGTGCTGAACTCTCTCAGCTTTTGCTTGTCTGTAAAGGTTTTAATTTCTCCATCAAATCTGAATGAGATCCTTGCTGGGTAGAGTAGTCTTGGTTGCAGGTTTTTCTCCTTCATCACTTTCAGTATGTCCTGCCACTCCCTTCTGGCTTGTAGGGTTTCTGCTGAAAGATCAGCTGTTAACCTTATGGGGATTCCCTTATGTGTTATTTGTTGTTTTTCCCTTGCTGCTTTTAATATGCTTTCTTTGTATTTAATTTTTGACAGTTTGATTAATATGTGTCTTGGCGTATTTCTCCTTGTATTTATCCTGTATGGGACTCTCTGTGCTTCCTGGACTTGGTTAACTATTTCCTTTCCCATATTAGGGAAGTTTTCAACTATAATCTCTTCAAATATTTTCTCAGTCCCTTTCTTTTTCTCTTCTTCTTCTGGAACCCCTATAATTCGAATGTTGGTGCGTTTAATGTTGTCCCAGAGGTCTCTGAGACTGTCCTCAGTTCTTTTCATTCTTTTTTCTTTATTCTGCTCTGCAGTAGTTATTTCCACTATTTTATCTTCCAGGTCACTTATCCGTTCTTCTGCCTCAGTTATTCTGCTATTGATCCCATCTAGAGTATTTTTAATTTCATTTATTGTGTTGTTCATCGTTGCTTGTTTCATCTTTAGTTCTTCTAGGTCCTTGTTAACTGATTCTTGCATTTTGTCCATTCTATTGTCCATTCTATCTCCAAGATTTCGGATCAACCTTACTATCATTATTCTGAATTCTTTTTCAGGTAGACTGCCTATTTCCTCTTCATTTGTTAGGTCTGGTGCATTTTTATCTTGCTCCTTTATCTGCTGTGTGTTTTTCTGTTTTCTCATTTTGCTTATCTTACTGTGTTTGGGGTCTCCTTTTTGCAGGCTGCAGGTTCGTAGTTCCTCCTGTTTTTGATGTCTGTCTCCAGTGGCTAAGGTTGGTTCAGTGGGTTGTGTAGGCTTCCTGGTGGAGGGGACTAGTGCCTGTGTTGTGGTGGAAGAGGCTGGATCTTGTCTCTCTAGTGGGCAGGTTCACGTCTGGTGGTGTGTTTTGGGGTGTCTGTGGCCTTATTATGATTTTAGGCAGCCTCTCTGCTAATGGGTGGGGTTGTGTTCCTGTTTTGCTAGTTGTTTGGCACAGGTTGTCCAGCACTGTGGCTTGCTGGTCGTTGAGTGAAGCTGGGTGCTGGTGTTAAGATGGGGGTCTCTGGGAGATTTTCGCCGTTTGATATTATCTGGAGCTGGGAGGTCTCTTGTGAACCAGTGTCTTGAAGTTGGCTCTCCTACCTCAGAGGCAGAGCCCTGCCTCCTGGCTGGAGCACCAAGAGCCTTTCATCCACACGGCTCAGAATAAAAGGGAGAAAAAGTAGAGGGAATTAGTAGACGTATGAGGAAAGAAAGAAGGAAAGGAGGGAAGGAAGGAGGGAAGGAAGGAAGGAAGGAAGGAAGAAAGAAAGAAAGAAGCAAAGAAGGAAAAAAGGCAAGAAGGAACGAAAGGAGGGAGGGAGGGAGGGAGGAAGGAAGGAGGGAAAGAAGGAAAAACAAAAAGAAAAAAGATACAGTAAAAATAAAATAAAGTATAATAAAGTTATTGAATTAAAAAATTCTTAATTAGAAAAAAAAAAGGACGGATAGAACCTTAGGACAAATGTTGGAAGCAAAGCTGTACAGACAAAGTCTTACACAGAAGCGTACACATACACCCTCACAAAAAGAGGTAAAGGGGGAAAAATCATAAATCTTGCTGTCAGAGACCACCTCCTCAATTTGGGATGATTCGTTGTCTAAAGGAGGGAAGGAAGGAGGGAAGGAAGGAAGGAAGGAAGGAAGAAAGAAAGAAGCAAGGAAGGAAAGAAGGCAAGAAGGAACGAAAGGAGGGAGGGAGGAAGGAAGGAAGGAGGGAAAGAAGGGAAAACAGAAAGAAGATACAGTAAAAATAAAATAGAGTATAATAAAGTTATTGAATTAAAAAAATTCTTAATTAGAAAAAAAAAAAAAAAAGGGACGGATAGAACCTTAGGACAAATGTTGGAAGCAAAGCTGTACAGACAAAGTCTCACACAGAAGCGTACACATACACCCTCACAAAAAGAGGTAAAGGGGGAAAAATCATAAATCTTGCTGTCAGAGACCACCTCCTCAATTTGGGATGATTCGTTGTCTAAAGGAGGGAAGGAAGGAGGGAAGGAAGGAAGGAAGGAAGGAAGAAAGAAAGAAGCAAGGAAGGAAAGAAGGCAAGAAGGAACGAAAGGAGGGAGGGAGGAAGGAAGGAAGGAGGGAAAGAAGGGAAAACAGAAAGAAGATACAGTAAAAATAAAATAGAGTATAATAAAGTTATTGAATTAAAAAATTCTTAATTAGAAAAAAAAAAAAAAAGGGACGGATAGAACCTTAGGACAAATGTTGGAAGCAAAGCTATACAGACAAAGTCTTACACAGAAGCGTACACATACACCCTCACAAAAAGAGGTAAAGGGGGAAAAATCATAAATCTTGCTGTCAGAGACCACCTCCTCAATTTGGGATGATTCGTTGTCTAAAGGAGGGAAGGAAGGAGGGAAGGAAGGAAGGAAGGAAGGAAGAAAGAAAGAAGCAAGGAAGGAAAGAAGGCAAGAAGGAACGAAAGGAGGGAGGGAGGAAGGAAGGAAGGAGGGAAAGAAGGGAAAACAGAAAGAAGATACAGTAAAAATAAAATAGAGTATAATAAAGTTATTGAATTAAAAAAATTCTTAATTAGAAAAAAAAAAAAAGGGACGGATAGAACCTTAGGACAAATGTTGGAAGCAAAGCTATACAGACAAAGTCTTACACAGAAGCGTACACATACACCCTCACAAAAAGAGGTAAAGGGGGAAAAATCATAAATCTTGCTGTCAGAGACCACCTCCTCAATTTGGGATGATTCGTTGTCTAAAGGAGGGAAGGAAGGAAGGAAAGAAAGAAAGAAAGAAAGGACGAAGGTAAAGTATAATAACGTTCTTAAAATTAAAATTGATTATTAAGAAAAAAAATTTTAAGAAAAAACCATGGACGGATAGAACCTAGGACAAATGGTGGAAGCAAGACTATACAGACAAGATCTCACACAGAAGCATACACATACACATTCACAAAAAGAGGAATAGGGAGAAAAATCATAGATCTTGCTCCCAAAGTCCACCTCCTTAATTTGGGATGATTGGCTGTCTATTCATGTATTCCACAGATGCAGGGTACATCAAGTTGATTGTGGAGCTTTAATCCGCTGCTTCTGAGGCTGCTGGGAGAGATTTCCCTTTCTCTTCTTTGTTCTCACAGCTCACAGGGGCTCAGCTTTGGATTTGGCCCTTCCTCTGCGTGTAGGTCGCTGGAGGGCGTCTGTTTTTTGCTCAGACAGGACGGGGTTAAAGGAGCCGCTGATTCGGGGGTTCTGGCGTATGGAGGCCGGCGGCGGGGAGGGAGGGGCACGGAATGCGGGGCGGGCCTGCGGCGGCAAAGTCCGGCCACCAGCCCGAGGCCCGCCGTGCGCTCTCCCGGGGAAGTCGTCCCCGGATCCCGGGAACCCGGCAGTGGCGGGCTGCACAGGCTCCGCGGAAGAGGGGAGTGGAGAGCGACCTGCGCTCGCACACAGGCCCCTTGGTGGCGGCAGCAGCAGCCCCAACGTCTCCCGCCCGCCTTGGGGTCCGCGCCTCCAGCCGCGGCTTGCGCCCGTCTCTGGAGTCAGCGCCCTCAGCCGCGGCTCGCGCCCGTCTCTGGGGTCCGCGCCCTCAGCCGCGGCTCGCGCCCGTCTCTGGGGTCCGCGCTTTCAGCCGCGGCTCGCGCCCGTCTCTGGGGTCCGCGCTTTCAGCCGCGGCTCGCGCCCGTCTCTGGGGTCCGCGCTTTCAGCCGCGGCTCGCGCCCGTCTCTGGGGTTCGCGCTTTTAGCCGCGGCTCGCGCCCGTCTCTGGAGTTCCTTTAAGCAGCGTTCTTAAACCCCTCTCCTCACGCACCAGGAAACAAAGAGGGAAGAAAAAGTCTCTTGCCTCTTCGGCAGGTGCAGGCTTTTCCCCGGACTCCCTCCCGGCTAGCTGTGGTGCACTAACCCCTTCAGGCTATGTTCAAGCCGCCAACCCCAGTCCTCTCCCTGCGCTCCGTCCGAAACCGAAACCCTAGCCTCAGAGCCTCAGCTCGCAGCCCCGCCCGTCCCGGCGGGTGAGCAGACAAGCCTCTCGGGCTGGTGAGTGCCGGTCGGCACCGATCCTCTGTGCGGGAATCTCCCCGCTTTGCCCTCCGCACCCGTTGCTGTGCACTCCTCCGCGGCTTCGAAGCTCCCCCCTCTGCCTCCCGCCGTCTCCGCCCGCGAAGGGGCTTCCTAGTGTGTGGAAACTTTTCCTCCTTCACAGCTCCCTCCCACTGGTACAGGTGCCGTCCCTATTCTTTTGTCTCTGTTTATTCTTTTTTCCTTTTGCCCTACCCAGGTACGTGGGGAGTTTCTTGCCTTTTGGGAGGTCTGAGGTCTTCTGCCAGCCTTCAGTAGGTGTTCTGCAGGAGTTGTTCCACGTGTAGATGTATTTCTGGTGTATCTGTGGAGAGGAAGGTGATCTCCGCGTCTTACTCTTCCGCCATCTTCCCTTACTCTCCCTCATAGTGGTTTTGAATTGCATTTCTCTGATAATTAGTGATGTTGAGCACTTTTTCGTGTAGCTGATGGCAATTATAATACCTTCTTTGGGAAAATGTCTATTCAGGTCCTTTGCCCATTTTTAAATTGGATTATTTGGTTATTTTGCTAATGAGTTGTGTATTTTGGATACTAACGCCTTATCAGATATAAGGTATTTTCTCCCATTCCAAAGGTTGCCTTTTCATTTTGTTGATTATTTCTTTTGCTGTTCAGAAGCTTTTTAGTTTAATGTAGTACCACATGTTAATTTTCGCTTTTTATTGCTGTGCTTTTGATGACATCCAAAAATCCATTTCCAAAGACCAGTGTCAAGGAGCTTTTTCCTTATGTTGTCTTGTAGGAGTTTTATGGTTTCAGGTCTTGTATTTAGTTTTAGATTATTGATTTTAGATTTAGATTATTGATTTTAGTTTTTTCTTTTTTCTGCTATATGCATTCACTGCTATAAATATGCATCTAAACATTGATTTCACTGCATCCCACAAATTTTGGTAAGTTGTATTTTCATTTTTTTCAAACTATTTAAAAAATTACTCTTGAGATGTCTTCTTTGATTCATGTGTTATTTAAAGTTTGTTTTTTAATCTTAGTTCACTCATGCTGCTATAACAAAAATACATAACAACAGAAATTTATTTCTCATAGTTCTGGGGGCTGGGAAAGCCAAGATGAAGGTGCCAGCAGATTCAGTGTCTGGTGAGAACCTGCTTTTTGCTGTGTTCTCACATGGGAGAGAGCTCACAAGGGAGCTCTCTGGGGCCTCTTTTTTAGAGGCACTACTCCCATTCATGAGAACTCTACCCTCGTGACTTAATTACTTCCCTAAGACCTTCACCTCCAAATGCCATCACGATATTCAGGATTAACTTTAAAATTATGAATTTGGAGGGTCACAAACTTTCAGTCTAAAGCAAATCTGCATGTATTTTGGGATTTTTCAGCTATCTCCTATTATTGAATCTAGTTAAATTTCACTGCGTCCTGAGAGTGTACATTGTATGATTTCTATTCTTTTAAATTTCTTAATGTGTTTTGGCACCCAGAATGTAGTCTATCTTGGTGAATGTTCCATGTGAGCTTCAGAAGAATATGTATTCTGATGTTGTTGGATGAAGTAGTCTACAGTTGTTAATTACACCCAGTAGATTGATGGTGCTGTTGAGTTCAACCATGTCCTTAATGATTTTTTACCTGCTGGATCTGTCCATTTCTGTTAGTAGGATGTTCAAGTCCCCAACTATAATAGTGAATTCATCTATTTCTTCTTGCAATTCTATCAGTTTTTGCCTCATATAGGCTGATACTCTGTTGTTAGGGGACTTCACATTAAAGACTGTTATAACTTCCTGGAAAATTGCCCCCTTTTTCATTATGTAATCACTTCTTTATCCCTGATAACTTTCCTTGCTCTGAAGTTTGCTGTGTCTGAAATTAATATAGCTATACTCACTTTTAATTAGCGTTAGCATGGTATCCCGTTACTTTCTCCATCCCTTTGTTGTTCTTTTAAATAATATAGAAATCAAAAAGTACAGTTACAAGAGACTGTTATAACAATATTAGATTTTAGAATTGCCCATGTATTTACCTTTATTGAGATCTTTATTTCTTCGTATGGCTTTGAGTTTTGTCTCCTGTTCTTTCCTTTCAATCTGCAGGACTCCCTTAAGCATTTCTTGTAGGACAGGTCTAGTGGTCATAAACTCCCTTAGCTTTTGTTTATCTGAGTGTCTTTTTTTATTGATTAAATTTTATTGTAAGGAATAAAAAACAATGTAATAAATATATCACCAATCATGTACATATACAGTAATATATATAGTCATAATTCCTTTTTAACTAATATGTTTGATATAAATGATATTTCTACTGTGCTTAAAACCATCTTTTATAAGTTTAAAGTTTTTCTTTGCTGTCTTTTTCGTTTGTTGGGATTTTCTTTTTTAAATATATATATATTTAATAATCACAGTGTGCATGTGATTTTTAAATTTTTATTTATTATTTATTTTTGGCTGCTTTGGGTCTTTGTTGCTGCATGCGAGCTTTCTCTAGTTGCAGCGAGTGAGGGCTACTCTTTGTTGCAGTGCACAGTCTTCTTATTGCGGTGGCTTCTCTTGTTGTGGAGCATGGGCTCTAGGTGTGTGGGCTTCAGTAGTTGTGGCACGTGGGCTCATTAGTTGTAGTTCATGGTCTCTAGAGTGCAAGCTTTATAGTTGTGGTGCATGGGTTTAGTTGCTCCACAGCATGTGGGATCTTCCCGGACCAGAGCTTGAACCTGTGTCCCCTGCATCGGCAGGCAAATTCTTAACCACTGTGCCATGAGAAGTCCCTTAAATATTTTTTATACAATTTTTAAAGGTTACATTCCATTTACAGTTATTACAGATATTGGCTATATTCTCCGTGTTGTACAATACATCCTTGTAGCTCATCTTACACTCAATAATTTGTACCTCCCACTCCCCCAACCCTATATTGCCCCCTCCCACTGTAACCAGTAGTTTGTTCTCTATATCTGTGAATCTGCTTCTTTTTTGTTGAGTTCACTAGTTTGTTGTATTTTTTAGATTCCACATATAAGTGATATCATACAGTAATCTGTCTGACTTCTTTCACTTAGTGTAATGCCCTCCAAGTCCATACATGTTGCTGCATCTTCTTTATCCATTCATCCATCAGTGGACACTTCAGTTGCTTCCATATCTTTGCAATTGTAAATAATGCTGCTATGAACATTGAGGTTCATGTATCTTTTTGAATTAGTGTTTTTGTTTTTTAAGGATGTATATGCAGGAGTGGAATTGCTTGGTCATATGGTTCTATTTTTTGTTTTTTGAGAAACCTCTACACTTTTCCACAATGGCTGCACCAGTTTACATTCCCATATTCCCCAGTGTGTGAGGTTTTCCTTTTCTCCACATCCTTGCCAACGTTCATTTTTTGTATTCTTTTTAATGATAGCCATTCTCACAGGTGTGAGGTGATATCTCATTGTGGTTTTGATTTGCATTTCCCTGATGATTAAAGATGTTGAGGCTCTTTTCATGGCCTGTTGGCCATCTGCATTTCCACTTTGGAAAATTTCTGTTCAGTTTCATTTTTTACTTGGGTTGTTTGTTTTTGTGGTGTTGAGCTGTACAAGCTGTTTATATATGTTGGATATTAATCCCTTATTGGTCATATCATTTGTAAATATTTTCTCCCGCTCACTATGCTGTCTTTTCATTTTGTCAATGGTTTCCTTTGCTGTGCAAAAGCTTTTGAGTTTAATTAGGTCCCATTTGTTTGCTTTTGCTTATATTTCCTTTACTTTAGGAGACAGATCCAAAAAAATTGCTGCAATTTATGTCAAGGAGTGTTCTTTGTTTTTCTCTAGGAGTTTTATAGTATTTAGTCTTACATTTAGGTCTTTAATCCATTTTCAGTTTGTTTTTGTATATGGTGCTAGAGAATGTTCTAATTTCATTCCTTTACATGTAGCAGTACAGTTTTCCCAGCACCACTTATTGAAAGATTGTCTTTTCTCCTTTGTATATTCTTGCCTCCTTTGTCATAGGTTAATTGATGATAAGTGCATGGGTTTATTTCTGGGCTCTCTATCGTGTTCCATTGATCTATGTGTCTGTTTTTGTGTCCGTGCCATATTGTTTTGATTACAGTAGTATAGTCTGAAGTCAGAGAGTATGACTCCTCCAGCTCTGCTCTTCTTTATCAAGATTGTTTTTGCTGTTCAGGGTCTTTTGTGTTTCCATACAAATGTTTAAATTATTTGTTCTAGTTCTGTGAAAAATGCCATTGGTATTTTGATAGGGATTGTATTGAATCTGTAGATCACCTGGAGTTGTATGGTCATTTAAACAATATTGATTCTTCCAATCCAAGAACACAGTATATCTTTCCATCCCTTTGTGTCTTCAGTTTTGTTCATCAGTGTCTTATAGTTTTCTGAGTACAGGCCTTTTGCCCCCTTAAGTAGGCTGATTCCTAGGTATTTTATTTTTTGATGCAATGGTAAGTGGGATTATTTCCTTACTTTCTCCTTCTGATAGTTCATTGTTAGTGTATAGAAATTCAGTAGATTTCTGTATATTAATTTAGTATCTGGCAACTTTACCAAATTCATTGACGAGATCTAGTAGTTTTCTGGTGGCATCTTTAGGAATTTCTATGTATAGTATCATGTCATCTGCAAACAGTGACAGTTTTACTTCTTCCTTTCCAATTTGAATTCCTTTTATTTCTCTTTCTTTTCTGATTGCTGTGGCTAAGACTTCCAAAACTCTGTTGAATAAAAGTGGCAAGAGTTGGCATCTTTGTGCTGTTCCTGATCTTAGAGGAAATGCTTCAGCTTTTCACGATTGAGTATGTTAGCTGTGGGGTTGTCATATATAGCCTTTATTATGTTGAGGTAGGTTCCCTCTATGCCCACTTTCTGGAGAGTTTTTTTCATAAGTGGATGCTGAATTTCATCAAAAGCTTACATCTATTGAGATGATCATATGGTTTTTATTCTTAAGTTTTATTCTTAATGTGGTATATCACACGGATTGATTTGCAGATATTGATATATCCTTGTATCCCTGGGATAAATCCCACTTTATCATGGTGTATGATCCCTTTAATGTATTGTTGGATTCTATTTGCTAGTATTTTGTTGAGGATTTTTACATCTATGTTCATCAGTGATATTGGCCTGTAATTTTCTTTTATTGTGGTATCTTCGTATGGTTTTGGTGTCAGGGTGATGGTGGCCTCATAGAATGAGTTTGGAAGTGTTCCTTCTTCTGCAATATTTTGGAATAGTTTCATAAGGATAGGTGTTAATTCTTCTCTAAGTGCTTGATAGAATTTGCCTGTGAAGCCATCTGGTCCTGGACTTTTGCTTGTTAGGAGTTTTCTAATCACAGATTCAATTTCAGTACTTGTAACTGTTCTGTTCATATTTTCTATTGCTTCCTGGTTCAGTCTTGGGAGATTGTACCTTTCAAGAATTTAGCCATTTCATCTAGGTTATCCATCTTATTGGCATGTAGTTGCTTGTAGTAGTCTCTTATTGTCCTTTTTATTTCTGTGATGTCCATTGTAGCTTCTTTTTCATATCTAATTTTATTGATTGGGACCCTCTCTCTGTTTTTCTTGATGAGTCTAGTTAAAGGTTTATCAATTTTCTTTATCTTTTCAAAGAACAAGCTTTTAGTAGTTGATCTTTTCTATTTTTTCTTTTTTTAGTCTCTATTTCATTTATTTCTGCTCTGATCTTTATGATTTCTTTCCTTCTACGAACTTTGGGCTTTTTTTGTTCTTTAGTTGCTTTAGATATAAAGTTAGGTTGTTTATTTGAGATTTTTCTTGTTTCCTGAGGTAAGCTTTTTTAAAATTAATCTTGGGCTTCCCTGGTGGTGCAGTGGTTGAGAGTCCGCCTGCCGATGCAGGGGACATGGGTTCGTGCCCCAGTCCGGGAAGATCCCATATGCCGCAGAGCGGCTGGGTCCGTGAGCCATGGCCACTGAGCCTGCGTGTCCGGAGCCTGTGCTCTGCAACGGGAGAGGCCACAACGGTGAGAGGTCCGCGTACCACACACACACAAAAAAATTAATCTTAATTGGAGTATAGTTGATTTTCAATGTTGTGTTAGTTTCTGCTGTACAGCAAAGTGAATCAGTTATACATATACATACATCCACTCTTTTTTAGATTCTTTTCCCATACGGGTCATTAGAGAGTACTGAGTACAGTTCCATGTGCTATACAGTAGGTTCTTGTTAGTTATCTATTTTATATATAGTAGTGTGTATATATCAATCCTAATCTCCCAATTTATCCCTCCCCTGCTTCAGCCTTGGTAACCATAAGCTTGTTTTCTACATCTGTGACTTTATTTCTGTTTTGTAAATAAATTCATTTGTACCATATTTTTATGTTCCACATATAAACGATATCATATATTTGTCTTTCTCTGTCTGACTTACTTCACTCAGTATGACAATCTCTAGGTCCATCCATGTCACTGCAAATGGCATTATTTAGTTCTTTTTAATGGTTAAGTAATATTCCATTGTATATGTGTATCACATCTTCTTTATCCATTCATCCATCAATGGACATTTAGGTTGCTTCCATGTTTTGGCTATTGTAAATAGTGCCACAAAGAACATTGGGGTGCATGTATCTTTTCAAATTATGGCTGAGGTAAGCTTGTTTCGCTATAAACTTCCCTCTTAGAATTGCTTTTGCTATATCCCATAGGTTTTGGATCATCATGCTTTCGTTTTTATTTGTCTCCAGGTAGATATATATATATTTTTTAATTTAAAAAAAATTTTTTTTTTTTTTTTTTGCGGTACACGGGCCTCTCACTTCTGCGGCCTCTCCCGCTGCAGAGCACAGGCTCCGGACGCGCAGGCTCAGCAGCCATGGCTCATGGGCCCAGCCGCTCTGCGGCACATGGAATCCTCCCGGACCGGGGCACAAACCCGTGTCCCCTGCATCGGTAGGCAGACTCTCAATCACTGTGCGACCAGGGAAGCCCTCTCCAGGTATATTTTGATTTCCTCTTTGATTTCTTCCATGGTTGTTTAGTATCATATTGTTTAGCCTCCACATGTTTGTGTTTTTTACAATTTTTTTTTGTAGTTGATTTCTAATCTCATAGTGTTGTGGTCAGAAAAAATACTTGATACAATTTCAATTTTCTTAAATTTAAAGAAGCATGTTTTGTGGCCCAGCATGTGATCTATCCTGGAGAATGTTCCATGTGCACTTGAAAAGAATGTCTATTCTGCTGCTTTCAGCTGGAATGCTCTATAAATATCAGTTAAGTCCATCTGCCCTAATGCCTCATTTGAGGCCTATGTTTCCTTACTGATTTTCCGTCTGGATGATATGTCCAGTGATGCAAGTGGGGTGTTAAAGTCTTCCATTATTATTGTCAATTTCTCCTTTTATGTCTGTTAACAATTAATTGCCTTATATATTGAGATGCTCCTATGTTGGGTGCATATATATTTACAGTTGTTTTATCTTCTTCTTGGATTGATCCCTTGATCATTATGTAGTGTCCTTCTTTGTCTCTTGTAATAGTCTTTATTTTAAAGTCTATTTTGTCTGATATTAGTATTGCTACACCAACTTTCTTTTGAATTCCATTTGTATGGAATACCTTTCTCCATCCCCTCACTTTTAGCCTGTCTGTGTCTCTAGATCTGAAGTGGGTCTCTTATGGACAGCACATATATGGGTCTTGTTTTTGTATCCATTCAGCCAGTCTGTGTCTTTTTAAAAATTATTTATTTATTTACTTATTTATCTGCATTGGGTCTTTGTTGCTGTGCATGGGCTTTCTCTAGTTGTGGCGAGTGGGGGCTACTCTTTGTTGTGGTGCATGGACTTCTCATTGTGGTGGATTCTTGTGTTGCAGAGCACAGGCTCTAGGCATGCAGGCTTCAGTAGTTGTGGCACGTGGGCTCAATAGTTATGGCATGGGCTCTAGGACTCATGGGCTTCAGTAGTTGTGGTGCGCGGGCTCAGTAGTTGTGGCTTGTGGGCTCTAGAGTGCAGGTTTCAGTAATTGTGTACACAGGCTTAGTTGTTCCACAGCATGTGGGATCTTCCCAGACTAGGATTAAACCCGTGTCCCCAGCATTGGCAGGCGGATTCTTAACCACTGTGGGAAGTCACAGTCTGTGTCTTTTGGTTGGAGCATTTAATCTGTTTACATAAGGTAATTATTAATATGTATGTTCTTATTGCCATTTTGTTAATCGTTTTGGATTTGGTTTTGTAGGTCTTTTTACTTCATTTCCTCTTTTGTTCTCTTGTGATTTGATAACTTTCTTTAGTGTTGTAGATTCCATTTTCTTATTTGTGTGTATATCTATTATAGATATTTGGTTTGTGGTTACCATGATTTTTTGATATAGCAGTCTATATATATATATACATAATTGTTTTAGGTTGCTGATCTCTTGGTTTCAAATACATTTCAAATATCCTGCATTTGTACTCTCCTCCTCTCATGATTATTGGTTTAAGATATCATATTTGTGTGTGGATAATTTCCTACCTTTACTGTATGTTTGCCTTTATTGGCAAACTTTCCCATTTTGTAATTTCTTGTTTCTAGTTGTGGCCATTTCTTTTCCACCTAGAGAAGTTCCTATAGCATTTGTTGTAAAGATGGTTTGGTGGTGCTGAATTCTTTTAGCTTTTGCTTGTCTGTAAAGCTTTTGATTTTTCTGTTGAATCTGAACGAGAGCCTTGCTGGGTAGAGTATTCTTGGTTGTAGGTTTTTCCCTTTCATCACTTTAAATATATTGTGCCACTCCGTTCTGGCCTGCAGAGTTTCTGCTGAAACATCAGCTAATAACCTGATGGGGATTCCCTTGTATGTTATTTGTTGCTTTGCCTTTGTTGCTTTCAATATTTTCTCTTTATCTTTAATTTTTGTCAATTTGATTACTATGTTTCTCAGCATGTTCCTCCTTGGGATGATCCTGTGTGGTACTCTCTTTGCTTCCTGAACTTGGGTGACTGCTTCTTTTCCCATGTTAGTGAAGTTTTCAGCTATTATCTCTTCAAATATCTTCTCAGGCCCTTTCTCTCTCTCTTCTCCTTCTGGGACTCCTATAATGCGAATATTGGTGCATTTGACGCTGTCTATTTACATTTAAGGAAAATTTTTTAAAATATAGATTCCGTTCTTTTTTTTTAAAGTATTTATTTATTTATTTAATTTCTTTGGCTGTGTCACGTGTTAGTTTTGGCACACAGGTTCTTCGTTGTGGCATGCAGGCTCTCTAGTTGTGGTGCATGGGCTCCAGAGTGTGCAGGCTCAGTAGTTGTTGCACAAGGGCTCCAGAGCACATGGGCTCAGTAGTTATGGCACACAGGCTCTCTAGTTGTGGTATGTGGGCTCTAGAGTGTGCAGGCTCAGTAGTTGAGGCACGCAGGCTTAGTTGCCCTGCAGCATGTGGCATCTTAGTTCCCCGACCAGGGATTGAACCCACGTCCACTGCATTGGAAGGTGGATTCTTAACCACTGGACCACCAGAGAAGTCCCCATTTAAGGTAATTATCGATATGTATGTTCTTATTGCCATTTTGTTAATTGTTTTGGATTTGTTTTTGTAGGTCTTTTTTCTCCCTTTCTTCTTCTTTCATTCTCTTGTGATTTGATGATTATCTTTGCTTTTATGTTTGGATTCCTTTTTCTTTTTTTTTTGTGTGTGTATATCTTTCACAGATTTTTGGTTTGCAGTTACCAAGTGGATTTTGTATAGCCATATATATATTAAGTTGCTGATCTCTTAATTTCAAATGCATTTTAAAAACCCTGTATTAGTTCTCTCCTCCCTTCATGACTGCTTTCTATGTTATCATATTTTACATCTGATTGTTTTATGTATCCCTTAACTGCTTTTTGTGGATATATATGATTTTTCTACTTTTGTCTTTTCACCTCCCTACTAGCTTTAGTGTGGATGATTTCTTACCTTTACTGTATGCTTGCTTTTACCAATGAGCTTTTTCATTTTGCAATTTTCTTGTTTCTAGTTGTTGCCTTTTGCTCTTTGCCTAGAGGAGCTTCTTTAACATTTCTTGTAAAGCTGGTTTGGTGGTTCTGAACTCTTTTAGCTTTTGCTTGTCTATAAAGCTTTCGATTTATCCATCAAATCTGAATGAGAGCCTTGCTGTGTAGAGTTTTCTTGGTTATAGGTTTTCCCCTTTCATCACTTTAAATATATTGTGCCACTTCCTTCTGGCCTGCAGAGTTTCTGCTGAAAAGTCAGCTGATGGCTTTATGGGAGTTCCTTTGTATGCTATTTGCTGCTTTTCCCTTGCTGGTTTAATATTCTCTCTTTATCATTAATTTTTGTCGCTTTAATTACAATGTGTCTTGGCATGTTCCTGTTTAGGTTCATCTTGTATGGGACTCTCTGCGCTTCCTGGACTTGAGTGATTGTTGTTGTTGTTGTTTTCCCCCAGGTTAGGGAAGTTCTCTGCTATTATGTCTTCCAATATGTTCTCAGGCCCTTTCTCTCTTCTCCTTCTGGGACCCCCATAATGCAACTATTAGTGCATTTGATATTGTCCCAGAGGTCTCTTAAACTGTTCTCATTTCTTTTCATTCACTTTTCTGTTCAGCGGCAGTGATTTCCACTACTCTCTCTTCAATTCACTGCTTGTCCCAGAGTAAGGTCTGGCCTGCTGTGGGCACACTGGCTCTGCAGGCTGTGGGATTGTGGTTTTCTTGCATTTGGTGTCTGCCCCCTCGAGGGTGAGGCTGGTTTAGAGGCTAGTGCAAGCTTCCTGGAGAGCCAATGCCTGCCCCCTCATAGTGGAGCTGGGTCTTGGCCTGGTGGGCAGGGCAGTGTCTAGGGGCATGTCTAGAGGCACATGAGATTTTGTCTGTGCCCTTTAAGAATGAAGTCTGTATTTTCCCCAGTACTGTGGGGCTTCTGATAGTAAAGCCAAATGCTCTTGGGTCTTGTCTTCCTGGCACGTGATCCCAGGGCTGGGGAGCCTGACGTGGGGCTCAGAACTCTCACTCTTATGGGAGAATCTGTTCAATATAATTATTATCCAGTTTGTGGGTTGCCAACCTGGGGGTATGGGACTTGATTGTATCATGAGTCCACTGCTCCTACCTGTCTTGTTGTGGTTCCTTCTTTATGTCTTTGGTTGTAGAAGATCTTTTCTGGTAGGTTCTGTCTTTTTCATTAATGGTTGTTCTGCAGATAGCTGTGATTTTGGTGTGCTCCTGAGAGGAGATGAGCTCAGGGTCTTTCTACTCCACCATCTTGGCTGATCTGTATCAGAGAGTGTCTTAATTTCTCCCTCACTTTTGCAGGACAGCTTTGCTGGATATAGGACTTCTGGTTGACAAGTTTTTTTTTTTTCTATCACTTTGATATATTGGTCCATTTTCTTCTGGCATCCAGAGTTTCTGATAGCAAATCGGCTGATTTTGAGGATCGATTGTATGTGACAAATGACTTCTCTCTTGCTGCTTTCAAGATTCACTCTGTCTTTGTCATTTGACAGTTTGATTATGTGCCTTGGTGTGGGTTTGAGTTCATTTTACTTGGAGTTGGTCGAAATCTTTGGATATTTATGTTCATGTATTCCATCAAATTTGGAACATTTGCAGCCACAGTTTCTTCAGATATTCTCTGTGCCCCTTTTGCTCTCTTTTCTCCTTCTGGTACTCTCTCAATGCATATGTTGTTCTGGGAGATTGTATCCCACAGGTCCCTTAGGTTCTGTTCATTTTTCTTGAATCTTTTTTCTTTCTGTTTTTCAGCTTCAATAATTACCATTGTCTTGTGTTTAAGTTCACTGATTGATTCTATCTTCTGTCTGCTCAATTCTGCTTCTAGTAGTTTTTTCATTTCAATTATTGTAATTGAACTAAAATTATTTTAATTATTATAGTTGAACTAAAAGTTCTTGAATTGCTTTTTAGCTTCTCTATCTCTTTATTGTTCTTTCCATTTTATTCATACATCATTTTCTTGACTTTCTCTATGTCTTTCTTTAATTCTTTGAGCATTTTTAAGACAGTTGTTTTAAAGTCTTTTTTCAGAACAGTTTCTGTTGGTTTATTTTTTTCCTTTGAATGGGCCATACTTACTGTTTCCTTATATGATTTTGTCAAACACTGGACCTGTGAATCTAATAATGTGGTAACTCTGAAAATCAGATTCTCCCCCTTCCCAGGGTTTGCTTTGTTATTATTTTTGTTTTTTAGATTGTTGTAGGTCGGTTTTTGTGCTAAGAATTAGCCTGAGGTATAAACTTAAGGTCTTATCTCAGATTGTGTCTTTCCTTGGGCTTACACGGTGACTTTCTAATTTCCAGTATACACAGTTGCTATCGAATGTCCTAGTCTTTAATATGTTTCTCCCAAAAGGGCAAAAGAAAAAAATGAATGGGGTGGCATCACGCTTTTTACTCCCTTACAAGTCATTTCAGCAGAAGGGGGAAGGGCTTACAATGAGGAGGTGTAAAAATAATGGCCACCCACCTCCTTGTACCTCTGTGATCAGAGGCAGCAATTAGTGATCAGAACACAGATCCCAAATATTTGGATGACATGGTCCTTATTGCCCAATCTGACTTTCTAGAACAAATGCATAGCTGTCTGCTATGAGTCAGGAGGCTGGGGGATGGGTAGCTACTACTGTGCTAAGAGCTGAAATTGACCAAAATTAACTGCAATTTACCATTCAAGTTTGCAATAGACTCTAAAGTTACCAGATAGTTACATCAAACAGATTCTGCTAGTGTAATTGTTGTTTGAGGGGAGATAGATTCCTGGTCCTTTCTACTCCCATCTTCCTAGAATCTTCTTTCTCTCCTTCACTTTTTTTTTTTTTTTTTGCAGTATGCGGGCCTCTCACTGTTGTGGCCTCTCCTGTTGTGGAGCACAGGCTCTGGACGTGCAGACTCAGTGGCCATGGCTCACGGGCCTAGCCGCTCCGCGGCATGTGGGATCTTCCCAGACTGGGGCATGAGCCCGTGTCCCCTGCATCAGCAGGCGGACTGTCAACCACTGCACCACCAGGGAAGCCCTCTCCTTCACTTTTGAAGCTAATTTTTCAGAATACAGACTTCTTGGTTGATGGGGTTTTTCTCTCAACACCTTACATATTTCACTCCATTCACTTCTTGCATTGTTTCTGAGGAGGAGTCAGATATCAGTCTTACCTTTCCTCCTCTATAGGTAAGCAATTTTTCCCTCTGGTGTCTTTCAGGATTCTCTGTTTTTAATTCTCTGCAGTTGAATATCATATGCCTAGGTGTAGTTTTATTTTGGCATTTAACCTGGTTGGTGTCCTCTGAGCTTTCTGGATCTGTGGTTTGATATCTGACATTAATTTGGTGAAATTCTCAGTCATTACTGCTTCGACTTTTGCTTTTGTTCCTTTTGATCTTTCTTCACTTTCTGGTATTCCCATTATACATATGTTACACCTTTTGTAGTTGTCTTCTGTATTCTTTTTTTTTTTTCAGACTTTTTACTCTTCACTCTTCAGTTTTGGAATTTTATCTTGACATATCCTCATGCTTAGAGATTTTTTCATCAGCTGTATCCAGTCTACTAGTGAGTCAATCAAAGACATTCTTTCTCTGTTACAGTGTTTTTGATCTCTAGCATTTTCAAAATTCTTTCTTAGATTTTCCATCTCTCCATTTACTTTGTCTACTTTACCTATCTGTTCTTACATCTTGTCTACCTTTTTCATTAGTGCCTTTAGCATGTTAATCATTGTTATTTTAAATTCCTGGTCTGGTAATTCCAACATTCCTGCCATATCTAAGTCTGATTCTGATACTTGCTCTGTCTCTTCAGACTATGTTTTTGCCTTTATTATACCTTGTTTTTGTTGAAAGGCAGACATGGTGTACTGGGTAAAAGGAACTAAATAGGTCTTTAGTGGTATAATATAAAATGTGGAAGTGGGGGAAGTCTTCAACAGTCCTATGATTAGGTCTCAGTTTTTTGTGCGCATGTTGACCTGGGATCTGATCTTCATAAGTAGCTCTCAGTTTTTTCCCCAACTTAGGTGGGACAGGATGTTTGGAGGGGGTTGAGAGTGGGGTAGTTCCCTTCTCCACATGGAAAGCTAGAGGGGGTTGAATTTGCATATTACCCTTGCCCCAGGTTGGTTAGACTCTAATAGAACCCAAATAGGTTAGGCTCTGGTAAAACAGTTTCTCCTGAAGGCAGACCTTTTAGGAAGTACAGAATGCTCTGTGTGTTTCAAAATGATTACTTTTCTCTTCTTCCTGCTGGAAGCACAAGGGGATTTTTCTCCAACATTCGCTGTGAGAAACCTGCTAGTGCTCCTGGAGGTAAACTTACAAAAAGTGTGGAGGCCCCCAGTGAATGGGGCCTATGGAGTTTTTAATCTCTCATACTTGTCCACACTGAGCCTCCAGCAATTAGTCAATTACAATTCAGGTTTTCCTACCCAACATTGGTTCCTGCAGATGTCTCTGCCTGAGGGTTTCTATTCCAGTAAGCTGATTCTCTGTATCTGCCTGTCTCCCCAGTTTTTGTGGCAGTAATTTGCCCTGTGACCTCACTTCCTCAACAGAGCTAAGATTTGTTGATTTTCAGTTTGTTCAGCTGTTTACTTGTTAAGATAGAGTGACAGTTTCCAAGGTTTTTACAAGTCAGACCAGAAACCAGAAGTCCTATTTTTAATAGGCAGCACATACATATGTACAAAATTTAAAAAGGAAAAAAGGTTACACAGAGTATACAAGGAATTTTTTTTTTGCTAGCATCACATTTTACTCCTAGTATGTAACTGTTACCAATTTCTTGTATCCTTTCAGAGATACCCTATGCTCATAGAAATATTTGGCTGATTAGATATGTATGTTTGTGTTGTATATTTTTATATGAGTGGTATCATAATGTACACAGTATCTTAAAATTTACCTTTCTCATTTAACAACGTATCTTGGAGACATTCTTCCTTTGTAATAGCTGCATAGTATGTCTCTGATGGATAATTTAGATGTTTCCAACTTCCTTTATTTTTTTTTTTAATCTGCTATGTGCATTGCAGTTTTGTGACTTTTGTTGTGCTGAGATTTTCTTTTTAGTGGTATTATGTACATTCATAATGTACATTCACCACCCTCCATCTCCGGAACTTTTTCCTCTACCCAAACTGAAACTCTGTAGCTTTTTAACACTAATTCCCTGTTACCCCTCCCCCCAGTCCCTCGAAACCACCATTCTATTTTTGTCTCCATGAGTTTGACTACTCTAGGTATTGATACCTCAAGATTTTAATTTTTAATGTAGACAAAGTTATCAATCTTTTGTTTGATGGATTGTACTTTTCTGCGTTGTCTAAGATGATAATGATGCCCTGGGATGCCCTTATTGGAAGGGTTGGGCCTCCTTAGTCATGCTGTGGCACCATCACCCTTTCCCCTGTACTTTCCTGGAGTGTAAAAGCTGGAGAAAGGAGAAGGTGGATGAGGAGCAGAAATTCTGGGCATCAGACCCCAGGAGAGTGACTAATTCATGTAATAGCATGCCCAACGTCATCATATCCCTGTGTGGAAAGAGGCCAAGTTCCCACCAAGGACTCTTTTTTTTGGGGGGGGCGGTATGCGGGCCTCTCACTGTTGTGGCCTCTCCCGTTGCGGAGCATGGGCTCCGGACGCGCAGGGTCAGCAGCCATGGCTCACGGGCCCAGCCGCTCTGCTGCATGTGGGATCTTCCCGGACCGGGGCACGAACCTGTGTCCCCTGCATCGGCAGGCGGGCTCTCAACCACTGCACCACCAGGGAAGCCCCCTCCAAGGACTCTTGACTCACCTTCCAGTCAGGATACCTTGGAGTTGGTGGGATTACCTGAGGTCAGCAGTTCAGGTGGCCTGAATATCCTGGAGTCCACCCTCAAGAACACCTGCCTAATTCTATGTAGTTGAGCATCCTGAGGCCACTGCATGCAGAGCTTTATTATTTTTTTCTAATTACAAAGATAACTCATACTTTGTACGCAAAATTCAAATGTTACAGACACATGTAGTGTAGTCAGTGCACATCACCTGTGGTCCCATCCCCAAAGAAAATCTCAGTACACAGCAAGGCACCTATTTCTTTTTTTTTTTTTTTAGGTTTGTTTGTTTATTTATTTATTTTGGCTGTGCCAGGTATTAGTTGTGGTTTGTTTGTTTGTTTATTTATTTATTTATGTAGGCTGCGCCGGGTCTTAGTTGCAGCACGTGGGATCTTTGTTGCGGTATCTTTTAGTTGCTGCATGCGGGATCTTTAGTTGCAGCATGTGGGCTTCTTAGTTACAGCGTGCATATGGGATCTAGTTCCCTGTTGAGGGATCCAACACGGGCCCCCTGCATTGGGACTGCAGAGTCTTACTCACTGGACCACTAGGGAAGTCCCAGGCACCTATTTCTTGATCATTTTTCTTTTCCATTCAAAAACAAACACCTATTTCTGTATTAAACATACCATGGCCATCTTTCCATATTCATACATAGTGATAGATCTATCTAATTTAAAAAGTATTGAGAATGTATTCATTTAAATTTTTATTACAGAAGTGTTACATGAATACATACTCTGAGTCAACAACATACAAATATAAGAGGAAAGTGACATTCTTCTTTCGTTTCTCCTGCTCTCCTCTTCCCAGATGGGAAAATTTCCTTTCCCTTTTCTTTGCATTTACACACAGACACAACACATACACACACACACTTGTTTCACTTAACCATAGACCTTGAACATCTTTCATGTCAGTACAGATCTAACTCATTTCCTTACTGCCTGTATAATTTTCAAGTATACCATAATTCAATGGTTCTGGAATTCATGTGGGGAAGTTGTTAGAACACGGGTTGCTAAGCCCCCCTGCAAGTCTTCTGCTGGGGTGGGCTGGTGCAGCCTGAGGCTGTCCTGAGGTGCCCACATTGGGAACCAAGTCCTGTCCATCACTCTTGTGTTTGTACAAACATCCTGTACATGTCTCTGAGCACTGAAGGGAGGGTTTTGTAGGGTAATTTGTAGGCATGGAAATGGATCAAACGGGATTAGCTATAGCTACAATACTTTTAATGACATGGCCAAACTGGGCTCCAACAATGCAGACCCTCTCCTCCACAGTGCACACATCCTGCCTGTGTATACCACCCATATCAAACACTGTGCAAAATTGCTTTTATTTTGCCAGTTTGATATATATTTTAAGATATATACTTATTTTAATTATTTAATTATGAAAGAAGCTGAACAATGAATGCCTTCCTTTTTGTGAACTTTTAATTTTGGATTTTAGATTTATAGAAATGTTGCAAGATAGTACCAAGTTCCCAAATGCCCTATCCCAATTTCCCTCCACGTTAACATACCTAACTATGGTACATTTCCCAGAACAAAGAAATTAACAGTGATCCATTACTAATAACTAAACTCCAGATTTTATTTGGATTTATTTATTTATTTATTTATTTATTTGGATTTATTTGGATTACCAGTGTTCCCACCAATGTCCTTTTCTGTTCCAGCATCCCACATTGCATTTAGGTGTCTTGTCTCCTTAGGTTCCTCTGGTCTGTCCATGTCTCCTATGACCTGGGCAGTTACAAAGACTCTTGGTCAGTTATTCTGCCAAATGTCTCTCAATTTGGGTCTGTCTGATGTTTTTCTAATGATTAGACAGGGATTATAGCTTTAGGGGTGAGGGGAATACCACAGAGGTGAAGTGCCTTTCTCATCATGTCATGTCATGTCATATCAAGGGATACATGATATCGCATGCTTCCTTCAAAAATAAGAACTGTTTAGTAAGGAAAATTCCAGACACACATAAAAATAGGAAGAATAGAGTAAGTACTCATCACTGGGCTCCCAGTCACTAGTGTTTTGCCACTTTGGTTCTGGATGGCTGTTCAATGTGGTTGGAAGATGAGTTTCCCATCTCACCTTTCTTCCTTTTCTCTTCTCCTCTTTCCTTCCTTCCTCTCTCTCTCATTTCCTTTTTCAAACAGAAAGGTGACACTGATTAACTGTGGTGGGAATCTAGCTGGGACCTAGATGGAGGAGCATAAAGCATCTAGGCAAAATGTCCTCATGTAGGAATCCCAGCTAATGATGGCCTTTTGGTCTTTGCTTCACTTCTCGCTTTTTCTTGAAGAGGTGACTGGTCCAGCCTAGGGTACCCTTATTATTAGCTTGGACTCTAGGATCTGAGTTAAAGGAACCCAACTCAAATTGTTTAAGCAAAATACAGAATTCACTAGCTCAGAAAATTAAAATCAACTGAGTTGGACTCGATCCTCTGGCTCACTTTGTGTCCCCTTTCTTGCCACTTTCCAGCTGTTTCCCCTCTGTTGCTGCCACCTGTGGTGCCTGGATCACTGCTGACAGCATGTGGTGACCCCCCCAGCTTCTCAGCTGAGGTTGATTCTCCCCACAGTCATTTCAGTGCAAGCCAAAGGCGTGCGCTTGGTTGGACAAACCTGGATTACTTCCCTGCGCTTCCTGAACCAACCACTGGGAATGTAATTCTTGATTGCACAGCCTTGAGGCTAGAATCAAGTTCATTTAAGTCAGACCACACGGGTTAAATAAAGGAAAAGGTACTTCCCCTAATAAAAACTGGGTTGATGCTATAAAAAAGAAGGGAGTGTGGATCCAGGGTATGAAAAACAACTGATAAACCCTGTTTATCTGGGACCCCTTTCTCTTGTCTTTCTTTTCCAGCCTTTCCTTCTCCCAACCCCTGCAGATGAGCCCACTCTCCTTTGTGTCCCTCACTGTTTAACCCACCATGATTCTTTCAGAGCATTTGTCCCTTTGATAAGGTGGGTGTGGTCCACCCTAGGAGCATCTGTGGAGAATTTTTAAACAATCATAAAATCAAGATTTAATCTTTTAAATAACCATACACTAGTAATTCTAAACAGTGTCAGTGATAAAATGTTCCTTGAAAAAAAACCCCAACAAACCAAGATACAGAACATTTCCAGCACCACAGAGGCTTCCTTAAGGAAATGGTTTTTTTTGTTGTTGTTTGTTTGTTTGTTTGTTTTTGCAGCACGCGGGCCTCTCACTGCTGTGGCATCTCCTGCCGTGGAGCACAGGCTCCGGACGCGCAGGCTCAGCGGCCATGGCTCACGGGCCCAGCTGCTCCGCGGCATATGGGATCCTCCTGGACCGGGGCACGAACCCATGTCCCATGCATCGGCAGGCGGACTCTCAACCACTGCACCACCAGGGAAGCCCAGGGAAATGTTTTGATACTTAACAATCTGATCCGAATTCTGCATTCACAGATGCTGAGAAAATCTCAGACATGTTTAGAGATGTCTGAGAAAATCTCAGACACCCCCACCTTGTGGGGGTGTAGGAAGGCCTTCTCACCCTTTGTGAGTGTCCCCCCCCACCCCCCCAAGTAATCCCCCAGTCCCCTTGGGGATTACTTACCTCCAGGAGTGGGCTGTTTCTGCCCCCATTTCTTGACCATCCCTGGAGTGGGGCCTGAGCCTACCTGCGCCAGTCCTTTGGGGCCCAGGGTGGGGGAGATGTTCAAAGCTATCAGCTCATTTTCCTGACTCACTAGCTTCATTTCACTACTATTCCCAAGGCCTTGCCAGGTGCTCTAAGCTGTTCTCAGAGTAGGGTCTGCAGGTCTCTCCTTGTTGAACCACATACCTGAGGCTGGGTTTTCTTCATATACTTCAACCCTAGCAATATATTGCAACAGATTCAATGCAGAAGCAGATGTGAGACTCCAGCTATCTTCTATGAAGCCAGACTTTAAAGAGATTTGCAAAAATGTGAAACATTTGCCACTCTTCTCTATATTTGGGGGAATTATAGCTACGTTTTAAAAAAGGGTAATGTTTAAAATGAAAATAATTTTAAAAAATGTTTTAATTTATAATATGGTAAACATAGAAAGATATAAGCCATATTAGCAAAAACTTTTTGAGGCCTTCAATCTGTTTTTTTTGCTTGGCCACACCACACAGCTTGAAGGATTTTAGTTACCTGACCAGGGATTGAACCTGGGCCCTTGGCAGTAAGAGCATGGAGTCCTAACCACTGCACTGCCAGGGAACTCCCGTCAATCATTTTTAAAAAGTATAAAATGGTTTTGAGAGTAGGAGTCTGAGAATCGCTAATCTAATTTAATCCTCATAGCAGCTCTATAAGGTGGTATCATTAGTCCCACGTCAACAGTGAATAAATTGAGGCCCAGAGAAGGGAAGAGATCTGCCCTTCGCTTCACTGCCATTAAGTGGTAAGGGCAGAATTCAGACCTCCTGCTCAAGGTACATCCCTCAAGATTCAACGAAACCTACTCCTCCTGTAGGCAGATAGGGTAGGGGAGGTCCCCGGAAAAAGAAATCCAGGCATGGCTTTCTTTTTAATACATGGACTCCCGTATTTTTAAAAAATTTTTTATTTATTTATTTTTGGCTGTGTTGGGTCTTCGTTTCTGTGCGAGGGCTTGCTCTAGTTGCGGCAAGCGGGGGCCACTCCTCATCGCGGTGCGTGGGCCTCTCACTATCGCGGCCTCTCTTGTTGCGGAGCACAGGCTCCAGACACGCAGGCTCAGTAGTTGTGGCTCACGGGCCCATTTGCTCCGCGGCATGTGGGATCTTCCCAGACCAGGGCACAAACCCGTGTACCCTGCATTGGCAGGCAGATTCTCAACCACTGCACCACCAGGGAATCCCCTGGGCATGGCTTTCTTGACATAAGAAAAGCCATTTTTGGCCTAAGTCATTTTAAGCCTGGCCACAACGCTTGCCCTTCAACAGGTCTCAGTAATGATCTTAAGAGAAAAAAAGAACAAACTATTATCAGGCAAGAGAAGTAACAGTAGCAAAGATAATATATCAGTAGTAAAGACTCTCAATTCTGTTTCAATGGTAAAGAGTAGTCTGAAGTGCTCAACTACCAGATCAGCTGGGACCTAAGGGATGATGTAGACCTTTTCTGACCCTCATGACTTCATTCAACTAAAGCTTGGACTCTGACTGCCCAAGCCCTTTATGAATACACATGTTACCTTAGCTTAAAACTTCCTCAATTTTGCTCTTTGGGGAGACACTGCTTTGGGAAAAAGCCGCAGCATTCTCCTTACTTGTTGCAAGTAATAAATCCTTCCTTCTCCCACTCTTTGTCTTCTGGCTTGACACCCACCAAAAGGCAAAGCCAGTTTTTCAGGTAACACTCCGACAAGAGCGCCATTTAGGAGTCCGCTTGCCTCTTTGAGCTACGTATCCTCATTTGTAAGGTGTGGACCACAATGTTTCCACTTCCTGGGACTACTGGGGTGATTCTGCATCAGGTAAAGAGCAAACGAGGATATTAATAACCCGCTGAGTGAGAAATGTATCCCATTCTACAGAAAAGAAGGCTGAGGCCCCATGACTAAGCGGGCTCCAGCTCTAGGGACCACCCGCCCCCGGCCCGCCTGGACCATCCCCTTCCAAGCTCCCGACTTGCCTGGGCGTCCCCCGCCCCCAGCCCCACTGGGACCCCCTGGCTCCTAGCGCGCCAGTACCGCTCTAACCCCAGCCCGCCTGGACTCATGTTCCCCACCAGGCCAGTGCTGGTCGTCGGGTAACAGACGGCTCCGCCCGCTTGCCTCACTTCCGGCGCCCAGGCCGGAAGCCTCTCTTCCGGTTCTCAAGATCGCGCTCCGGAAGTGAGTCACTCTGCCAGCACCTAAGATGGCCGCCAGTCCATCCACCACCGTGGTCAACAGAGGAGAAGCGGGAGCGAACCCGGAAGTTGCCCGGCTCGGCCATGGGAGATGTTGGGGGCGTGGCTTCCGGCGGCCAGCGCCTGCGAGTGCGGGCGGCTGGGTCTAGCTGAGGCGGCGGCTGACAGGAGCTCCTCCCCGGTCGGCTGCGGCTGGTTCCTAGGCGAACCCGTGGCCCTCAGCTCGTGGCCCCGCGAGGCTCCAGGGCCGCACCGTGGGATGGACGAGGGGAAGATGGACGAGAATGAATGGGGGTACCACGGTGAAGGCAACAAGAGCCTAGTGGTGGCCCACGCACAGGTGAGCGGTTGACTGTCGGCGCGGTTCAGGGCCCTTACCCTACTCCCGGTGGGTTCCGCGTCCCCCAAGCACCCCCTCCCCTCAGGTCGGTTCTGCATCCCCTCAGGACCCATTACCCCCGGATCGGTTCCCCAGCAGCCCTCCTTCCGGTCGGTTGCGCGTTCCCCCAGTGTCACTGCCCCGCGATAAGTTTCGCGTCCCCCCAGCATCACCCCACCCCGTCGGGTCAGTTCCGCGTCCCGCTGGTATCACCGCCTTCCCCCAGATCAGTTCCGCGTCCCCCCAGCGCTCTCCTCCCCCTAGGTTGGTGCCATGTCTCCCCAGCACTCCCCTCCCTCCAGATCGGTTCACTGTTCCTCCAGTGTCACCTTTTCCCCCCGGTTTTGTTCCGCGTCCTTCCAACACTCCCCATCCCGGCCTCACACGGTGCCGCCTGCGACTGCCCAGCTGCGGTGAGGCCGTCCCGAGTAACCTTAGGGAAGATACAGGGTACGGGCAAGGTCAGGAGAAAGAAGCAAAGTGCTTGGGGTGCTGTTACCTCCCTGAGATGCAGGGAATTGCTGTTCTCCTGCTGCTGTTGTTAATATTAGTGGAGCATTGTCTACAGGTTCTTCTCCAGAATCTTTTAGAATTGAAAGAATTTCCCTTTCTTAATTCAGTAAGGAAGAGAGTTTCAGAGAGTGCAGTGACGACTCCCAGTGAGTTGAATCCAGGAAGAGAAGCTTGTGGATTTGTGTGAAGGCCCAGATCTCTCTGACATCTTGCTGTCTAATGCAACCAGGCAGGAATGTGGTGGGCTGGGGGAGGAGTGATAGGTGTCACTGAGGGCTTAAGAGTATGGGAGTTGCAGTTACACAGAGCTGGGCAGAATCCCAGTTCTACCACTGCCTGGCTCAGGCTCAGTTTCTGCATTTTCAAAGTGGAACTAGTAACAGAATCCCCTTTGCGGAATTGATAGAAAGATGAGGAGCTGGACAAGTTATGCAAGTGATAACTATCATCCACCTTGGACTTGGCGGTTAAAAGCGCTGACCCAGCCCAACAGCTCCCGTGGGGAGCTCATCTTCCAATGCCTCAGTAAGATTGCATGGTATATCATCATTTTATGTAAAGCTAATTAAGGCTTCTTTTGGCTAATGTACTGAGTTTCAAAAGTAGCCTCAGATGAAGTAGCAAGTTCCAGACTCAGCGTAAAAGAACACCAGGCCTTGGGCCCTCAGATGCCTTCTCCATTGTCCCTGACAAGCATGTGTCTACCCTTCAGGGCAACTGGCCCCTTCCCTTCCCTTGTTGCACAGCCCCAGGTGTTAGGGTCATGTTTCTTTTTCCTTTTTTTCCCCCCTTTTAAACTGAGTCATCAGGGTATCCTGTACCTGTTCTCTTCATTCTTTATTTAAAATCTAAATTTGCTTTACTATGCTCATTCCTGCTTGGTTGTTGTTAGCTCAACATTTGAATTTGAAGATTATCATCACGAGTAGTCTTGTAAGAAAAGGTTCCCACCAAGTGAAGGCGCTGAGTAAAGGGAGAACTCTGACCCTTGCGTGTGGAGAAACCTTTGTGCTTTGCCTGGGCCTTGAGGGAGGACAGAGCCCTGGAAGGCAGCTTTCAGGACCCTACTGTGCCCAAGGAGAGGGTGTGTGTGTGTGAGTGGGATAGAAGAAGGTGGGTGAGCACCAAGTATTTCTGCTCCCATGGGTGGACTCTCCAGACCCACCTCGTTCATTCTGAAGTAGAGGGTGACCCTCACCAGGTTTCTTTCAGATCGGGAGACGGTCTCTTTCTCAGAGGGGGCATCGTCTACTTTCAGAATTGAAAGGTCCTTAAAAAGTGATGAGTCTGTCCCCTCTCCTTTCCAGTGTCAGAACCCGACATACCTTCAGCCAGCCAGTCCTGAGGCCTGGCATCTGCACTGAAGGAACATGGGATAAGACACAGACAGACAGCCTTCCAGGCTGGTGGGTTGGGAGGCTTCCAGGAGAACAGGACTTGAAAATGGGGCCTGGATATGGAGGAGCTAAGTGCAGGCCGAAGGAGGCCATAGCGTGGTGTGTGCTCAGGGTTGGGCAGTAAGAGATGACAGTGTGAGGCCTGAACCATATGCCAGTTCTTGACAGGTTGCTGTCAGTTTTCCTGTGGCCCAGTGCTCAGCATCCTTGGGTCCAGCTGTGCAATTTAACCCTTTCCCAGGCACTGGCCCTTGGCCCTGGCACTGACCCTCTGAGGTGCTCTAAGGCTGTGGCCAACCTGACACTGTACTCTAGTGGGTGCCTGGAGTCCCCGGCACTGACCCTGTGGGGGGTCTTGGGCAAGGACACTTCCCTTGTGGGCATGTACTTTCCTTTCCTTACTGTAGCCCGAGGGTGCTGTCACTTGTTCTAGTGGCTGTGCCAGTTCATGCTGAGCTGTGGTCACGAAGCCTGGCGCTGCCCTCAGGTGCGCTGCTGCCAAGTGGGATTTCTCTCCGTGTGGTGGTGTTGCTTTTACATCTGCAGTGACTCTTCTTTACCTTGGTCTTGTTCGCTTTGGTTTGGCATCCTGTCCTGTGAAGGTCACTGTAAGTCTGGTTTGTCATTTGATCTCGTATGTGCCTTCAGTGTGGAGAGTCACCCAGGGCAGGCCAGGCAGACTCCTCCCCAGGCACTGAGCTGCCTTCCAGCTGCCCTCGCCTCTGGGGTGCAGGGCAAACAGGGGCCCACTCCCTTTATCACACTAAGCTGTTGTGATGTTTTCCTCCTGTTGACAGAGATAACATGAAAGACCCGCCAACCAAGATCTTTTATCAAAAGTTTGTTCCTGATCTTTCAGGTTTTATAGCCTTTCTAAGATTCTGATTGGGCTTCAGATCCTTTCTGCAATTGTTTTGATGCCCTGGGGTGTTTGTCCTGAAGATATGGGGTTCAGGCAGTCAGGAGCTGTGTGTTTCTCTTCTCTTGTGTTGTAGGATTTGTAGATCATACTTCTTAATGGAGCTGTTGGAAGCAAATGAGTTGTTCTCTCTTTTTTTTTTTTCTTTCTTTCTTTTTTTAATGGCGTATTCCCAAGTCCTGGGCTAAATTTTCTCCTGAATCTAGTATAAGGAATCTTAACGTTCTGTTGCCTATAGTATTTTTTTTTAACAAGTAACTTATTCTGCATTTGAGAGTTTTAATGATATTCATACAGGTTGATACAGCTGATGTGACTTCTTGGTGATGTCTCATTGGAGAGCTGTGCATGTAGCCCTGTCTTTATTCCTGGGATCACCTGCAGTTGAAAGGTTAGGATTTGTTATTTCCAAAATATATTCCCTTTGGTGGTTTCCAGTCCTGGCCTTGGTGAGTGCTGAGCTCTGCCTTTCTAGCATGTAGGGGTCTGCTGGTCTAGGTCTGGTATCCTAAGGTGGCATGGTCACTTCCCCCGCCCCGACAATACCTTCTTCCTCCTCAGCAGAACTCAGGACAGCAGCTGCCCCTTTTACCAGGAAGGTAAGGAAGGTTTCTGTGTCTGCTGCAGAAGGACGAGACCACAGCACTGGGTCACCTACCTCTTGGTTTGTTTGGACACCTGCTCTGTGGCCATCGTGTGGCCTTGGAGAACCTGGGGTCCTTGAAGGCTCCACTCTACGCACCCTCACTGTGCATTCCATGCATTTGTGGTGTGTCTTTATAAAACATTCTGATTCTCTTCTGACTGTTGGATTTTCCATCCTTTAGGGACCATCTGAACACCTCTTCTGCTGCAGCCCCTAAGTGTCCTTCCCCCAAATGTCACCTGGGCTTACACCTCCACTGTCCTGTCTCCTACCTCACAACTTGCATCCGTGTCTGCTTCAGTCCTGAGGCAGCTGTGGGTCCATACAGGCAGGTGAAACATGGGATGGAAAATGTCCTGCCCATTCCAGACACCTGCTGTCCCCACCTGTGGTCTCCACCTCCTGTCTGGCCTCCCTTTGGAGTCCTTGGCCCCCCTTTATGACAGGGGTTCCCAACCCCTGGGCTGTGGACCGGTATGGGTCCGAGGCCTGTTAGGAACCAGGCCGCACAGCAGGAGGTGAGTGACGGGCAAGCGAGCGAAGCTTCATCTGCCGCTCCCCATCGCTGACATTGCTGCCTGGACCACCCTCCCCGCCACCCCCTGGCCTCCGCCGTGGAAAAATTGTCTTCCACAAAACTGGTCCCTGGTGCCAAAAAGGTTGGGGACAGTTGCTGTATGAGATGTCTCGAGTCACCCTCCATCTGTTCTGTCTGAGGCTGTCAGCCCAACAATGCGTCCCACACCTTGTCCCTCTTATCCTTCTGTGGGCCCTGGGGTGTGTTTCTGGTTGTCTCTGGTCAGCAGAGGCAAGTGACTTGGCTTGGTATTCTGTCACGGGTATTCTGATGGAAGACCTGGGCTGTGCCCGAGTGGGGTGTCTGTGGGTGGTGGCCTCACTGAGAAGCAGGGCTGAGCCATTTTGGGATGCCTGGGGCAGCACCCTGCGGGTCGATTCCTTCTGCCGTTGTTGTGTTTATCTGTCTCCCTTTCCCTTGAAAGTTGCGTGATCTCTGCTTCCCTGGGGTCTTCTTGGGGTCCCATCCTGGGTTATATCCTCACTCTGGTGGAAGACCTGACTTGGGCTTGTCCTCCAGCAGTGAGGCTTCAGCGACTGATCACTTCACACCTTGTCTTTGCCAAGAGGCCCTGGAGTCTTAATTCCACCCACAAGTTTCCTTCCTTGGGCTTCACATGGGCAGGTGACCCTTTTATATATTGTTTTTGTGGTCTTTTATTTTTATTTAATACCAATCATTTGTTCCTCTCTCTGCCCCAGAAAATACAGAATACTAGAAGGAAGAAAGTAAAAAGCATCCAATGTCTCCCTACTAAGAAAATAATTTTTGTTAACACTTGGTGCACTTCCTTGTATTATATGCTTTTATTGGGTACTTAAGCATCCTTATCTGTCTGTTTTTGTTTTCTGCTTTTTCACTCAACCCTACAGCATAAATATGTAGATAATTCTTCACACAAGTTTTCAAGGCTGCAGAGCACTTAGGCAGCCAGAGTTCCTGTGCTGTCAGACATTCACATTGTTGTGCTTTTAGAGCTGTTGTGAGCCAGGCTTTGCTGATGTCTTGGCGTTTTGAGGACTTGGGTGGGTTCTCAGAGGAGATCGAAGGAGCATCTCCTAGGCCTCGTGGTACATGACATGCCAGTACTCCCCCACCCCTGCCATGGCCTGGGACCCTCACAGCACTGAATGCTTTCTATTCCTTTTATAAGTGGCGTGTTGTACGTTTTGAGGTTGTTTAATGTGTATGTGTTTATATGTGTCATTTCTCCATTCACTGACTTTTTCAGTTTGTTAAAATCTTTGATTTTCATCCAGTGTTCCACGGTATGAGAGAGCACACCATGATTTTCTGTCCTCAAGGACAGAGAAGGTGTGGCCCCGGCCTAAGATTCCCTGTCCTGCTTTGGAACAGGGAAGAGCTGCTTCTGCCCCAGACTGTGCAGAAACTCTTGTTAAGCCCCTCTTCTTAGTCTCACCCCTTTCTCTTCGTTCTTAGCATTTTAGCCTAGACACTATGAAGAGGGTATGTTTTAAAATCTGGTTTCAGATATTTAGTTTAAAAGGAAAGGAGTTGTTTCCTTCACAACTGGTTAAGACCTTGTGAGCTTGCAGGGCCCTGGTGCTTACCAGATTATGCGTTGATTTCAGCTCCTTCGTGGGAATCTCCCTGTGGGTGGCTGGATCAGTCCCACTCCATGCCATGGGTGGCCCTTGGACTAACTGCGTCTTTGTGCCAACCAGGGCTGGTGAGGTTGATTTCTCACCTTTTCTCTGCTATCCACTTGAATAGGTGTTGTCTGGTCCCATGGCCAGCCTCGTGGCATGTAACAGGGCCACCAACCCAGCCCAGTCAGACCTTTACAAGGGGCAGTTAGCACTCGCCGTCCAGAATAGGTGTGCCCACTGAGTGCTTGAGTTTGTGGAGACTGGCCTTCAAGGCTGACACTGCGGCTCCTATGGGGCAGGTGGGCAGTTTCTGGCGACGGTTTTAAATGGGTCCCTAGAGAAAGCAGTTTTCCTTGAAGCAGACACAACATGACACTCAGAATTTCTTAGCAGGTCTTGAGAAACAGTGAAGTCCAGGTGAGAAGTGAGTGTGCTTTTAGGGGGGCTGAGTTTCTGGAATGTTGCCTAGAATTAGGGTTTCTGCATATCAGCTTTTGTTTTTCCTTGAATTTTTTTTTTTTTTTTTTTTTTTGTGGTACGCGGGCCTCTCACTGTTGTGGCCTCTCCCGTTGTGGAGCACAGGCTCCGGACATGCAGGCTCAGCAGCCATGGCTCACAGGCCCAGCCGCTGCGCGGCATGTGGGATCTTCCCGGACCGGGGCATGAACCTGTGTCCCCTGCATCAGCAGGCGGACTCTCAACCACTGCGCCACCAGGGAAGCCCTTTCCTTGAATTTTGATGGACTCCTTGGCCAGTTGATGCCCATGATCGAATATTGATGTCTGCCTGGATTTGGGAGGGGTTAGGCCCATGTGCATGTCCTCGACCTTTGCTTCCCCAAGTCTGAGCTTGGGGCTCAGGGAGATGATGGATGTCTGGGGTTTTGAGAAGAGTGTGCGTCATCTGAGTGGGGCAGGAAGTGCCAGGGGGTCTGTGGGCTAGGGAAATGGATCTCGTCTCTATGGGCCTTCCTTGCTCTCAGCCATGTTTTGGGTTCTAAAGCTGCACTTTCTGAGCCTCTTCAATCACCAGCTCCTCCCACCCCACCTAGATCCCAGTGCTCCAGACAGTGCCCGAGCTCCTGCACCTCTGCTCTCCTTCTCCTGTTCACTGCTTCTCCCTGAGCACAGTCCAGGTTCCCGACCCAAGCCCTTCTGCCTGGAACTCCCTATCTCCATGGGAATGGTTTCCAAAGTTGTCCACATGGAATTATCTCCCCCATTACCAAGGCTCTACAACACATCCAGGTTATTTCCTTGGAGAATCGCCATTTCAAAGGCTGCACTAGTTTAAAAGGTTATTTTTTTCCATTTTTTAAACTTTTGTTTTTTAACATTTTTGTAATGTATGTTATATGAGCATTGTAAAAAATTGGAAAACCCAAATAAACAGAACTTTAAAAAATAAGTTCCCAGTTGGTGCTACCTGGACACGCGGTTACCTATTCAGAAGCCCTTTCAGACAGTTCATACAAACTCAGCATGCACATACTTTATTTAAAATTTTTTGTTTTACAAACTTTAAAAAATGAAGAGTAATAAATCTACAGAAAAGTGGTCAGATCATATGTGTATATACAGCTTGATTATGACAAAATACATGGACCCGTATTCTCATGACCAGCCCCTTCTAGAGCCTTTCTTAGGGACCATCCCACCTGCCAGAGATCTTAGTCTTGTCTGTTTTTGAGCTTTACATAAATAGAACTATACCCATGCATCATTCTCTAATACATACACACACAATACACACACACACACACACACACACACACACACGTGTATGTACATATTTATATAAAGATAGGTTAATTCTATAAGCCCTATTCTGTAATCTTTTTCATTTATCAGTAGATGATGACTGTACCTTTGTGTCTGTAAATACGGATCTTCCTTATTTTCTTGTAAATGACGGCATAGTATTTCATGGTCTGGAATATGTCCATCTGTATTTAACCATCCTACTATTGTTGGATGTTTAGGTTTCCATTTTATTTGGAATTATAAACAGTACCTTTATATGCAGTAGCTAAAATCTTCTGTGCATCTTTAATTAAGATAAAATACTGGGAGTGGGCTGGCTAGGTCAGAGAGCACAGGTTTTCCTGGTTGCTCTGTGTCTCCAGACGTGTGGCCCAGTACTGGCCCCCACCTCCTCCCCGGGGCACTGGCTGCCTGTGGGGCTTCCAGCATCTGCACTGCTGAGGATGGCTCCTTATCCACAGCCACCCACCCTTATCCCCGGGCTTTGGGTGGGTACTAATCAGACTTTGTTTTATTTTCCAATAGCGTTGTGTGGTGCTTCGTTTTCTGAAGTTTCCTCCTAATAGGAAGAAGGTAAGATCAGTGGATTTGCCACCCAATCATTAAAATAATTATTTAAGAAAACTTTGATTTTTTTCTGATGCAGAAGTTTTAATGCTAACTTTAGAAATTTGAATATGATACAAGCATTCAATGCCGAAAGCAGTGTGTCCATCTTTTGTGCTGGATTCAGCACTTTGACCTGCTGGGGTCACTATGGGTCATCATGGTTAGTCCCTGGGTACTGAGCCAGGAGCCTCCCTGACTAGTTCAGAGAGCTCTGCTTGTGGCTGGGGAACCCAGGGCCAGGTCTTGGCTTTGCCTTGGCGATTTTCTTACACCCTGCTGCCTCAGTTTCCCCATCTGTGGAATTGTATCAATGAAAATGAAGTCTGTGATGCTGTGGTAGACAGTCAGTGTTACAAGTCACAGCAGGCAGTTCAGATGGAGCCTTGTGTTTCTATTCACTGAGTCAACCAGGCAGAGTACCGTGGACACCCTCAGAAAGCCATTGTTGTTCTGTTGTATGCCTGCTGACCACTGAGTTGCAGTGTTTCTCTACATTGAGGCGGGATGTCATTGTGGTGTTTATCTAAGTGGTCGCAGCGGTCAATATGGCATAGCCCTGTGGGAGCCTTTACTCTTTCATGGTCTGGGGGGAAGGAGGGAGGTCCAGAGGGGCTAAGTGTGAGCATAGGCTCTTATCTTAAAGGGGAGAAGAGGCAGGAGCTGCACGTCACACCCACACAGTGGGGGCAGGGCTGGTGGTTGTTGGGTGATGAGTAGAAATTGGGCTCAAGATCAGGGTGTAGGAGACATGAGTCACCACCTCACCTCGTTTGAGTTATGGAGAAACAGCCAGAAAAGAAGGTGAGGTGGATGGCTGATGGGTATCAATGGTGGCTGATTGTGCAAATGAAGGGCACACTTGCAGGTTAGCTTCATAGAAAGAAAAGTGGGGACTGTGGGAGAAAGCTGGGGGCTGCCATCACAGTGGGGCTGCAGTGAGATCTGGGGACAGTGTGGTTAGTGCAGAGAAAGATGGCACAGGATGGGAGGGTGCAGCTGCTGAAGAGAATTGTGCAGGGTGGTTCTGTTTCTGTGGAATCCAGGTGGAAACTAGAAACATCTCGGAGGCTGCCTCTAGCCCCCCTCCCCTCCCCTCTATCCCCACTCAGGGTCTACAGAGCCTAGCCTCGGTGAAGGGCCAGCGTTCTCTGGATGCCTCTATTTTCAGTTTTTCCTGTTTACATTTATTGAGGCAATGTCTTCCAAGGTAACAATTCGCCTTTCTTTATTATATAAATGGCACTGTGTGATGCCAGCTGCATTATTTGTGGGGAGTTGTGTGTGTTAATTCTCTCAATAAGAAGAGCTTTTTGTCAGAAGCCCTGTGTCCACAGCTCTACGTACGGAGCCACTGGGCGTGTTCTGGGGTTTTTTGACAGGCTTTGTTCTAATACAGTAGTCCCCCGGAATGCAGACTGTGGTCTGCCTGTTTTATGGTGCCTGGGTGGCAGCTCAGACTGAGACCTCCCCAGAGCCTGAGCCATGTGTCAGGCACCTCCCAGCCTGCGGTTGAAGAAGACAGCCCTCTCACTCCTGAGCGAGACCTGTGATCAACCCTTTGCACTTCTCACCTTGGGTCAGAGTGAGGGATACAGGAATGATTTCCTGTCTCACCTAAATCTCACAGCTTATTGATTCTTTAAGAACCTCTGAGGAGAAAATATTTTATTTCTACATCTAGAAGCTGAAGAATAAAATCTAAATACTGATTTTTGGATGGGACCGATTTTTAAAGTCGAATTCCTCAGAAGGTGTGCACGGGCCACTGGCGGGATCCACGTGTGTTCCTGGTGGGGAGGAAGGCAGGGGCACAGATATGGTTCTCAAACTTTGTTTCACAATCACATGGGGCCCTGAGTACAATGCAGAGGTGGGCCTGGGGGCCCTGTGGGACAGAAGCTCCAGTGAGTGTGGCAGTCTTCATGATGAGGCTTACCTTCCTCCAGGTCCAGGGCCACTGGTGGCTTTTTGTGGCCACATACATGGCAGCCCTGTATGTGACAGGGGCTTGTGGTGGTGTCAGAGTCTAGGAGGTCCCGGTCGTTGAGGTCTTCTTGTCCTTCTCTTTTGCAGACCTCAGAAGAAATATTTCAGCACCTACAGAACATAGTGGACTTTGGCAAAAATGTCATGAAAGAGTTTTTGGGAGAGAACTATGTTCATTGTGGGGTAAGTGATTTTTTTTTTTTAATGTAGTCTAAATTCATGGGCCTGTTCTGTATCAAAGTACCAACTTCTCATTTATAGTTTGGAAGTTGCTTAATGATACCACCCCCCACCCCCCACCCGCACCCCCACTGTGTTAGTTACAAAGTTTCCAAGTGCTTTTCTCATTTGTTGCACTGTGAAATAGCAGAGCAGATAGTGTTATTCCCATTTTCTAGCATGAGGTTCAGAGATACTTTCACTTGCTGAGACTCCTGGTCTTCACCATCCTGCCCTCATGGAGGCATTCAGTTTGGTGAGAGCTCTCTAGTGAGGTCCAGGCAGCAACACTGACCTTCAGTGGGCACCTTTGAGCAAGTTAGAAAAGGGGATCCCCATGCTGGGAGGTGTGACCTGGTCTCGTGGGAGAACCTAGCTGAAGCCCATGTGGGGTGATGGCCTCCACCTACCTGCAGGTGGTCTGTGTTGCTGGCTTTTTCTGGTCTCAGCGACTGAGAGGAGTGCCTGTTACAGGCAAGGTCTGCTGTTCAGACACTCATGGAGAGGGCAGTGTAAGAAGCCACAGTGGACTGGCCCTGTGATCCTGGCAATCCTCAGAGCCAGTGGCCTTGGTCCATGCCTGGGACAGCCATTCTTCTGTCTCCACTTTGATCACTGCTGCTTCTCTGCTTACACTGGCCTGACTGCTTGTCTTAGATCAGAGCCCTGAACAGACTAGCAGGTTTGTCATTTTGAACAGAGAGAGCACTGCCTCTGTTTTGTAAATTCTGTACCTTGTGTCCATCCTGAGAAAAATGATACCAAGAAGGTTGAGTAAAAGTTTCTTTGAAGCTTCAGGATTGCCTAGCAAAGTAGAATTTAAATGGCTCCAACGACAAAACATCCTCCAAGGAGGGTCGTCCTTTGACAGCTTAGGAAGTACTGTGGATGGTGTTGCTTTGGGTCCCTTAGGGCTCTAGTCTAATCTGTAGGCTGGGACTAAGGATCCTCTTCCAGGGTGGCCCAGAGCCGTGGAGCTGGCAGTGTGGTGCTGACTGTTGACTGGGGGCCTCAGCACCTCCCAGTGTGGACTCTCTGAAGGGCTCTGAGCATCCTTGTGACTTGGCCCTGACTCCCCCAGTACACCATCTGAGGGATGACCTGTTTGGGAGTTGTGTCTGTCGTTTCCACAGCATCCTGGGGCCTTTAGGCGTCATCCCTAGGCAGAGTGGGACTACACAGGGGCAGAGGTCATTGGGGCCATCCTGGGGGCTGGCACCGCCCCTAGTGAGGTCCCCAGCTGTCCTGTTGAATTGTGAAAGGCTGAAACCCACCACCTGTGAGAGCCTGAGTCTCTGAGCTATCTGCGTGCTGGGTGCCACCTACTTCTTGGCCTGGACGGTGTGTGAGTGAATGCAGGTATGCCAACTACCAGTGTCCTTCTTGGGGAGAGAGCATGCTCATATGGCCAAGTGGGAGTATTTCTCTGTCTCACAGCACTTGGGGGCTCTAGACTTTTCTTCCAGGAGGGGCCAGCAGTGAAGGAGAATGGTGAAGAGCTTGGGGTTCCAGCCAGTGGCAGCCCGGCAGGTGGGAATAGCATTGGGGTGTCCCCCCAGGGCCCAGGGCATGCTCTAGCTCCAGGTTTGATTCTGTTTGTCCACAGTGCACAAGGCTCTGGGCATATGAGGTGAGCCCACCAGGTCACATTTCGGGAATATTCATCCCGTTGACATACCTCCTTCACGTGAAGACACTGCCAGAGTGAAACACAACCTGCTTTTCCTCCAGGTAGTTGTAGTATCAAGAGAGGACTGCCACTCAGGCCCAGCACTGTTGAAATGTGGGATACAGAGCACATCTCTGGCCTGAACAAGACCATGTTCAGGCAAAATCAGCATTTGTAAATGATGCTGTTTTCTCTGACTGATGGCACGAGCTAGGTTAAAGTGGAGCCCTGGGGAGAGTGTTTCCCTCTTCTGTGTCCTGGGATGAGACATAACTAGCACAGTGGTGAGAGAGCAAGGCTCAGACAGAGTGACAGACACACCCCTTGTACCTGTGCTGCCTCCGGCCCTGTCTGGCTGGTTTGGGGACTGGTCTAGGCCTGTCTTCATGTGAGCTGGAGGCTAGGTGGGACAGGGCATGATGGAGAAGGTGTGGCATGTAAGTGGACAGGATCCCAGCATTCTCATTCTAGGCAGGTATCTTGCGTCACCTTGGGATTCCTTTAGAAGTCAGAATTCTGCCACCCTGGAAACATGGGGAAGATGATGAGCAATGTGGATTAAATAGAAACTCTTAGTTTGGGAGACTGCAAGAAATAGTAGAGAGTAGTTGCTCCTTTGTTTTTTGACCCAGAGCACCAAATATTGGCCATCCTGAGTCCTGTGGCTGATGGGTACCCAGGACATCTCACCCAGAGATTAATATTTGATCAGACCCTGTTCCTTGAGCTGCTTCTCAGATGGAAATGTGAGGAGCCTCAGGTTGTCTGAGGAGATAGCTGGTGAGGAACTTCTTGCAGGCAGAGAACTGCCTCAGGCCCCTGCTCTGCCGTCCACAGACGCTGAGAATGAGGATGAGGTCGCCGTGAGAACAGAGGAGCTGGGTGAAGAGCCCTCTGTGGAGACTGACTAGGTGACATGGGGCACACTTCTGGCCACCACCACTGTGGACACCAGCTGCTCTGAGGAGGGCCTGTTCCTCTTAGTGCACAGAAACTTTAGCCTGTCTGTTTAATCTGGACATGTCCTTAAAATAACAGAGCAGCTTTTATTCCTAAATCCCACATACTGAGTATTTTTTTTTAATGTGGTAACATATACATAACATAAAACTTACCATTTTAACCATTTTTAAGTGTGTGGTTCTGTGGCATTAAGTATGTTCACATTGTTGTGCATTCCACACTGAGTACTTCTTATTTGTTCCTACAGGAAGTTGTTCAGCTGCCTTTAGATTTTGTGAAACAGCTTTGTTTAAAGATACAGTGTGAAAGACCAGGTAAGGGTTTCTAACTTACGAATTTATAATATTCCATTTTAAATGTGTTTGACGTTATTACTCATCTTAGGTAGATATAGATATAGTTTTTAACTTTATTATCGGGGGTAGAAATCCTAGGAGCTCATGAATACAATTCTGGGCATCAGATTTGCAGATCACTGCAGGGAATATATGACCAAGAACAAATTAATAAAAATAAAAATGCATTTGGGAGCCAAGAGGGAGCTGAAGGAGTTCAGGGAGACTTAGGGAAGGGAAGGTGGGCTCCAGGGGATGCCTGGAGGAGTCCAAAGGAAAACCGGGGTAGACCTGAGCCATGGAGGGTGGGCTAGGCCCTAGAGGGTGGCAGTTCTGCAAACCTTCTCCCAGAAGCTGGCACCACCCAGCCTGCTCATCCTCTTGAGGTAAGGTGAGAGACTTGAATTTTTTTACCTTCCCGCTTCACCTCATGTACTTCCCCACCATCACCATACATACCCCACCCCCCATCACCACACATGCTTTCCACCCATCACTACACATACCTTCCCCTAGTCACCTCCCAGACCTTTCCCAATCACCACAAATACGTTCCCCCATCATCTCCCAAACCTTCCCCCCATTACTTCCCATACCTTCCACTCATTACCGAACATACCCTCCCCCATTACCTCTCATATCTTCCCCCCATCACCACACATACTTTCCCCCGTCACCCCCCAAACCTTGCCCCCCTTTACCTCCCACACCTTTCCCACATCACCCCACATACCCTCCCCCATCACCTTACATACCCTCCCTGCAGTCACCTCATGTACCGCCCCACGTCACCTCACGTATTTTCCCCTCAGTACCTCATGTACCTTCCCTACACTTGCTCGTGGCAATAATGACAGTAACTATGTCAAAGCTTTTCCTGTCACAGTCAGAGGCAAAGATGTAAAATCTGTGTTGTTGAGGAGTGAAATGTCTCCTCCTAAAGCACAGCCAGGCAGTCAGGGTGTGCAGTGAGTCAATATAAAATCCTTTTCATGTTTGATTAGGAAAATGAAAGAAAACAGGATGCTGTGCCCTGGAGCCCTCAGTTTGGGGAGCAGTGAGGAGTAGGGCTTCATGGATGGAGAGGACCAACGAAGGGGGAGGAGGCAGCAGCTTTGTTCAAAGCCTGGACTGTGTCTTGGCTCTGTTTTCCCCATCTAGACAAAGACAGACTGAGGCCTGCTGTGGTTCTGCCATCTAGTTACTAGTGCCACACAGCGTCATTCGTTTTATAATTGGCAGTTATACGACGTAACAGTAATAATGTTGTAATAATGACTCATAGTCAGCCTTGTTATGTGGAAGGAGGAAAGCTGACTTCTCCTGGGACCAAGAGGCCATATCTTATGTGACTGTCTACAATATAACTTCTAGCAGTCAGTGCTGAGGAAATATTGGTGTTTGCATATTCTGAAGGAAGCTTTAAAAGGAAGGTAGTGGCTGTTGCCTCCTTCTTCTCTGAGCTCCTGGGTTAAGAGAGTCACAGAATTGGGGAGCAGTTCCCAAGATCACCCTCACTCATGAGAGCTGCATGTTTGGGGGGTCCCCAGGACCAATCTCAGGTCTGATAATTTGCTAGAAGGACCCACAGAACTGTTATCCTCATCGTTATGGCTTATTACAGCTAAGGGACACAGATTAAAACCAGCTGAGATAAGAAGGGTTAGGGTTTTTGCTGGGGCTTGGGCATATAGACACAGCTGACCACCTGTGTGGCTGCCCTCAGCCTCCAGCCCCTCTGGAGGTCAAGCTGGTACTACAGGGCCCAAACTCCTACCACAGATCGCAGCATTATACTCATGTGACTCTAGGTCCCCAGGTAAACTCCTCAGGCAAGACATCCCAAGGCTTAGAGGTGACCTCTCAAGAGTGGAGGCCAAGGCCAGCCCTCTCTTGGGCAAGGCTGATCCTTCCCCAACAGGAGTCCAAGTTGCCATGGAGTCATCTTGTCTCTCTTGCACTGATCCTCAGTTATTTTCCTTGCTCTGTTTTCCAGAATCTCGCTGTGACAAGGACCTGGACACTCTCAGTGGTTATGCTCTGTGCCTTCCCAATTTAGCCAGACTTCAGACCTACCATTTTGCAGAGCACCGGCCGATTCTGTGTGTAGAGATCAAGGTGAATTTCTGTCAAGGGGGAAATGGTGTGGGGGAAAAGGGAAAGGTGGGTCCAGACTGTAAATCCATGAGTCATCTGCCTGGAGTGCACTTTGCCCATGCTGGGCCCCATGACCTAGGCAGCCCCCCAACTCCCAGAGAGTAGGCTTACTTCTTGCTCCTTCTGTGCATGCCTCTTGCACCGTGCTATTCTGGTTCCTTACCCTGGCCAGACCTGAGGGGCATGGCTTCCCAGACCCCCAGGTTTAGGCTCGTTCTCAGGTGTCATAACAGGGAACTAGCCAGGGACAAGCCCTAGCCGATGGCCACCAGAAGGAAGCATGGGCTCCACTCTGCTCATTTTCCTTGGAGGGTGCAGCTTGCCAGGGCCTCTCTTGACCTCCTTCCCAGCTGTGCCTGCTTGGCTGCTTGGTGACACTGCATGCCATGCTCCAAGGGCTCAGCTTGAGGACCACCCTTTAGACTGGGTGACACTCTGTTCCTTTGCTTCTCAGGAGAATGCTCAGGAGAGACCTCCAGGAGGCATAGAAGCCTTTGTGTCTCTCAAGGCCCTGGTTTGTCGTGGCAGGGATCCTCAGGAGGAGGCGACAAAAGATGTCGCTTGTCTAGTGCAGGGCAGTGATTCCTGGATAAGGGCCAGGCCGCTGCTTCAGCTCTGTGGCTCAGTGTCCAGAGTGGCCACCTGAGTCTCCCTCAAGAAGCCTGCCAGATATCTTGTTATTTGTTTCCTTCCTCCAAACCTCTGGTGGCGACTTGTGGGTCATGCTCTTGGCCCTGAGCATTCACATCCGTGGGTGTTCAGTGTGGACTGATGTTCTGCTTCTCCAAGCAGAGGATGAGTGTCTCAGGCGTCACAAATGATGGGCAGCGTGATCTTCAGTGCCCCGACGCTAGGCAGTGGTCTTTCATATTGTATGTGCCCAGAAATCATGGCTTTTAAAAGGCAACTAGAGTTTCAGATGTTCTGGGAGCCCAGCAGCCACCATATGGGCACCTTCTCCTTCACACATTCTTATCAGAGGGACCAAGGGTTCTTCTTCTTGGAGCTGGAGTGTGTGGCAGATCTGCACTCCTAGAGTCTTTCCAGTCTTGTTCCATGATGAAAACACAAAGCTACTCTTTGTTGTCAAGCTAGCAATTGAGGCATCACTGTTCTTCCCCAGTGAGAGTTCTGGCTTTGGATTCTGTAGTGGCAAAGAGATATTTATGTGATGCAGTGGGGGAGGCATCAATTCCCACCGGGGACTGAGGATAAAAGCAACTTTTGGGAATGTTTATATCTAACACTTGGTGATTCTCCTGGGAGCTGCACTTCATTATCCTGTAGTTATATGTCTACCTAAAGGTATGTGTTTTCTCCCTAAGCTTTTTTTCTTCCTTACTTGTTTATTTTGCAGCCAAAATGTGGGTTTATTCCTTTCTCCAGTGATGTTACGCATGAGATGAAGCATAAGGTGTGTCGTTACTGCATGCACCAGCACCTCAAGGTGAGAAGAGTTGACCAGCTGGGTTCCCTCCCTGCACAGAGCCTTGTGATGAATGGCTGGGCCACCTAGAGTTTTCAGGGGAGTAAAATAAAACATAGATATTATTTACTTTTTATTTCAAAAGTACTTCATGTTCATCTTTTCCTTCTTAATTGAGATATTTGCATATCCTAAGATTTACACTTTTAAAATATATAATCCAGTGGATTTTAGTTTATTCATAAGGTTGTGCAACCATCACCACTATCTAATTCCAAAACATTTCATCACCTCGAAAAGAAGTCCTGTGCCCATTAGCAGTCACCCCCTGTCCTGCCAACCCCTGGCAACCACCTATCTCTGTGGATTTGCCTATTCCAGACATTTCCTATAAATGGAATCACACAAATTATGGCTTTTTGTGACTCTCTTCTTTTACTTAGCATAATATTTTTGAGGTTCATACACATTGTAGCATTTATCAGCACTTCATTTCTTTTATGGCTGAATAATACTCCATTGTATGGAAACATTTTGTTTATCCATTCATCTATTGATGGACATGTGGGTTTTTTCCTTTTGGCTATTGTGAATAATGTTGCTATAAATGTGCACGTACATGTACATGTTTGAGTCACTGTTTTCAGTTCTCTTGGGTATATTCCTAGCAGTGGCATTGCTGGTTCTTAGGGAAATTCTGTTTAACTTTTTGAGGAAATGGCAGATTGTTTTCTACAGCTATAGCACCATTCTATATTCCCACCAGCAATGTATGAGAGCTCCAGTTTCTCCACATCCTCTCTTGCACTTGTTATTGTCCCTGTTTGTGATTATAGTCATCCTAATGGATAAGAAGTAGTATCTCATGTGATTTTCATTTGCATTTCTCTAACAGTGATGTTGAGCATCTGTTCATGTGCTTATTGGCTATTTGTATATCTTCTTTGGAGAAATGTCTATTCAAATTCTTTACCTGTTTTTGAAATGAGTTGTTTGTTTTTTAGTTGTTTTAGGGGTTCTCTGTTTATTTTAGATGTTAATTTCTTTATCAGATATGTGATTTGCAAATATTTTCTCCCATTCTGTTGGTTGCCTTTTTACTCTGTTGATAGTGTCCTTTGTTGCACAAAAGTTTTAAATTTTGATAAAGTCTTAATTTGTCTTTTTTTTCTTTCATTGCCTATGCCTTTGGTGTCATATCCAAGAAATGTTTACCTAAACCAAGGTCATGGTGCTTTTCCCATATGTTTTCTTCTAAGAGTTTTATAGTATTAGCTCTTATGTTTAGATCTTTGATCCATTTTGAGTTAGTTTATGTGTTTGATGTTAGGTAAGGGCCCAACTTCATGTGATATCCAGTTTTCCCAGGACCACTTGTGAAAAGACCATCATTTCTCCATTGAATGGTCTTGGCACCTTTATCTAAAATCTATTGGCCATATATGTGAGGGCTTATTTCTGGCCTTCTATTGGTCTGTATGTCTGTCCTTATGCCAGTACCACACTCTTGATTGCTGTAGTTTTGTAGTAAGTTTTGAAATCAGGAAGTGTTAGTCTTCTAGCTTTGTTCTTCTTTTTCAAGATTGATTGTTCATGATTGTTTTGGCTATTTGAGGCCCCTTAAAATTACATGTGAATTTGAGAATTGGATTTTTCATAACTGCCAAAAAAGACTTTGGAATTTTGACAGAAATTTCAGGAATCTATAGGTCACTTTGGGTAGTACTGCCATGTTAACAATACTAAGTCTTATAATCCATGAACACAAGCTCTCTTTCCACTTACTTAGGTTTTCTTTAATTTCCTTTCAGCAATATTTTATAGTTTTCAGTGTACAAGTCTTTCACCACTTTGGTTAAATTTATTTCTAGGTATTTTATTATTTTGGAATATTGTAAATGTGGTTATAAGTAGGATTGCTTCCTTAATTTCCTTTTTGGTTTGTTTATTGCTAGGGTATAGAAACACAACTAATTTTTGTGTGTTGATCTGGTACCCTACAACTTTGCTGAATTCATTTATTAGCTCTGGTAGCATTCTTGTAGATTCTTTGGAATTTTCTATGTACAGGATCATGCCATCTGTGAATAGAGTTTTACTTCTTCTTTTCCAATTTAGATGTCTTTAAGCTTCACGATTTCCAAGACAGCAGCTGGGATTTTTGATAAGGATTCCAACGTATTGCAGATTAGTGTGGGGAGTATTGCCACCTTAACAGTATTAATACTCTGTGAACACAGGATGTTTTTCCATTTATTTAGGTCTTTAATTTCTTCCAGCGATGTGATAAAGTTTTCAGCCTATAAATCTATGTGTCTTTTGTTGAACTTATTCCTAAATTTTTTATTTTGGGGGATGCTATTGTAAATGGAATTTTTAGAAATTTCATTTTCAGATTGTTTATTGCATAGAAATACAACTGATTTTTTAATATATATATTTAATTGTGATGAAATACACATGACGTAAAATTTACCATCTTACCCATTAAGTGTACAGTTCATTGACATTAAGTACATTTACATTGTTGTGCAACTGTCACCATCATCCATCTCCAGAACATTTTTCATCTTGTAAAACTGAAACTCTGCATCCATTAAACAACTCTACATTTCTTCCTTTCTCAAACCCCTGGCAACCACCATTGTAGTTTCTATCTCTATGAATTTGACTACTGTAGGGACCTCATATATGTGGAATCACACAGTATTTGTCCTTTTATGACTGGTTTATTTCACTTACCATAATGTCCTCAAGGTTCATCCATACTGTAGGTTGTGTGAGAATTTCCTTCCTTTCTAAGGCTGGATAATATCCCATTGAATGTATATACCATATTTTGTTTATCCATCCATCCATTGATGGGCACTTGGGCTGCTCCCATTTCTTGGCTATTGTGAATAACACTTCTGTGAACATGGGTGTACAAATATTTCTTTGAGACTCTGCTTTCAATTCTTTGGGGTATATACCCAGAAGTTGAACTGCTGGATCATATGGTAATTCTGTTTTTAATTAATTATGAGTACAATATTGTATAGAAATAGTAAGAGTGAGCATCCTTATCTTGTTCCTGATATTAGGGGTAAACCTTTCAGAATTTCACTGTTGAATGTAATGTTCTCACTGTGAGTTTGTGAAAGATGTTCTTTTAGAGTTTTTTTGTTTTGTTTTTATTAATCATGAAAGAATGTTAGATTTTGTCAAATGCTTGTCCTGCATCTGTTGAGATGATCATGAGTTGTTTTCCTCTTTCTATTAATATGGTGTATTACATTGATTGATTTTCATATGTTGAACCACACATGTATTTGATTGATAAATCCCATTTGATGATAGGTGTGTAATCTCTTTAATATGCTGCTAATGTGGTTTGTTAGTTTTTGTTGAGGATTTTTTCTTGAGGGATATTTGTCTGTAGTTTTCTTTTCTAGTGGTGCTTTTGTCTAGTTTTGGTACCAGGGTAATAACTGGCTTCATAGAATGAGTTAGGAAGTGTTTTCCATCTTTTACTCTTCAGTTTTTTGGAAGAGTTTGAGTATTGGTGTTGATTCTTCTTTAAACATTTGGTAGCATTCAGTAGCAAAGATGGACCAGATGGTCCTGGGGTTTTCTTTGTTGAAAGATTTTTTTTAAGTCTTTATTGAATTTGTTAGAATATTGCTTCTGTTTTTTATGTTTTGTTTTTTTGGCCCCAAGGCATGTGGGAATCTTAGCTCCCGATCAGTGTTTGAACCCGCACCCCCTGCACTGGAAGGTGAAGTCTTAACCATTGGACTGCCAGGGAAGTCCCTGTTGAAAGATTTTTGATTACTGATTCAGACTTTTGTTATGTCTGTTTAGATTCTCTATTTCTTCTTGAGTCAGTTTTGGTAGCTGTATGTTTCTAAGAATTTGTTCATTTCATCTAATTTGTTGGCATATAATTGTTCATAGCATTCCTCTAAAATTCTTTTTATTTCTGCAAGGTTGGTAGTAATGTCTTTTCTTTCATTCTTGGTTTTAGTCATTTGAGTCCTGTCTTTTTTTTTTCTTGATCTAGCCAAAGGATTGCCATATTTGTTGATCTTTTCAAAGAAACAACTTTTGGTTTTGTTTCTTTTCTCAAATTTTCCCTTTCTATACTCTGCTTCATCTATCTCTGCTCTAATCTACTACTTCTTTCTCTCTGTTTGCATTGGATTTAGTTTGGTCTCTAGTTTTTTAGGGTAGAAAATTAGGTTATTGATTTGAGATCTTTCTTCCTGTTAATATAGGTGTTTACAAGTATAAATTTCTCTCTAAACATTGCTTTCTCTGCCTCCTATAAATTTTGTTATGTTGTATTTTCATTTATCTCAATTTATTTTCTGACTGCTCTTTTGATTTCTTATTTGACTCATTGATGATTAGGAATGTGTTTAGTTTTCATGTATTTGTGAGTTTCTCAAATTTCCTTTTATTATTTGTTTCTAGTTTCATTCCACTGAGTTTGCAGAGTTGTATCTTTTTAAATTTATTGAGACTTGTTTTGTGGTTTAACATATGGTTTCTCCTTGAGAATGTTTCATGTTTACTTGATTAGAATATACTCTGCTGTTGTTGAGTGGAGTGTTCTATAGATATTTGTTAAGTCTAGTTGGTTTATAATGTTGTACAAGTCTTCTACTTCCTTGTTGATATTCTGTCTAGTTGTTCTACCTATTGATTTAACATCTTAACCTAAACAATCTAACTCAATAACAATTCAACTTCAGCAGTATACATAAACTCTGCTCCTATATAGCTTTGTTGCCTTCCCGCTCTGTTGTGCTGTTATTGTCATACAAATTACATCGTTATGCATTGTATGCTTGTCAATACAGATTTGTAATAATTGCCTTATGCAGTTATAATAATTGCCTTATGCCATGCAGGGGACATTCTGTCTTTTGAACCAGGTAGAAGAAAAAAGTTACAAACAAAATATATTTATATTATCCTTTATACTTACCTATGTAGTTCCTTTACCCAGTGCCATTTATTTTTTCATGTGGATCTGAGTTACTGTCTAGTTCCCTTTTAGTTCAGCCTGAAGATTTTCCTTTAGTATTTCTTGTAGGGCAGGTTTTCTAGCAACACAAATTTTTAAGTTATTGTTTATCTGGCAATGTCTTAATTATTGCTTCATTTGAAAGGATAATTTTATAGGCAAGACTTCTTGGTTGATAGTCTTTTCTTTCAGCACTGTGTATGCCATCCCAGTGCCTCTGGCCTCCATGGTTTTCAGTGAGAAATCAACTGTTAATCTTATGGAGGATCCTTTGTACATCATGAGTCACTTCTCTCTTCCTGCTTTCAAGATTCTCTCTCTCTTTGTCTTTGGACAGTTTTATTATGATGTGTCTAGGTGTGGAACTCTTGGACTTTATCCTAAAATCCACTGATTGTTTCTTCTGCCTACTCAGATCTGCTGTTGAGCCCTTGTGACTTTTTCATTTTAGTTATTGTATTTTTCAATGACAGAATTTCTATTTGGTTCCTTTTTATAATTTCTAGCCTTATTAATATCCCCTGTTTGTTAATACATTGTTTTCCTTGTCTCCTTCAGTTCTTTGTCCTTGGTTTCCTTTAGCTTAAAGCTTATTTAAAATAGTTGAGTTAAAGTCTTTGTCAAGTAAGTCCAATGTATGAATTTCTCAGGGACAGCCTATTGATTGTTTTTTTCCTGGGTGTGGACCATACGTTTTTGTTTCTTTGCATGTCTTGTAATGATTTGTTGAAAACAGGCATTTTAAGTAATATAACGTGACCACTCTGGAAATCAGTTTCTACAACCTTTCTAGGATTTGTTGTTGCTGCTTGTTGTAATTGTTATTGTTTTGTGATTTTTCTTTGCCAAGTTTGAGAAGTCTGTGCTTTGTTGTTTGTGGCCTCTGATGCTCCATTAGCTTAGGTGAGCAGCTAATGGTTTAACAGAGATTTCTTAAATGCCTGATACCATTAAGTCTCCCAGGCATTACTGAGGGGCTCTGTGTGTGTACTGGGGCCTGCCATCAACACTTAGCAGGGCGGTTGCAGCTCTGCCTTAGCCTTCACTTCTGCAGAGCCTCAGATCACCAGAAGGTGGTGGCCTTTTCAGGTCTTTCTGGAGCTTGTGCATGGCCTCCTAGATGCCCAGGATATACTGGAGCTTTTCAAAGCCCTGTGTACATGTCCTTCCTCTGCTTTTTCTTTTTAGTTTTAGGTTAGCCTATTGTTTGCTACAACTGTTAACCAGTATCTCAGGAAGTCATGAAGTAAAACAGTTGCCTCTGAATATTTTTCACAAATGTCCCTGGGGGAAAATGTCCCCCCCCCTTTTTTTTTTTTTTTTGGTACGCGGGCTTCTCACTGTTGTGGCCTCTCCCATTGTGGAGCACAGGCTCCGGACACGCAGGCTCAGCGGCCTTGGCTCACGGGCCCAGCCGCTCTGCGGCATGTGGGATCTTCCCAGACCGGGGCACGAACCCGTGTCCCCTGCATCGGCAGGTGGACTCTCAACCACTGCGCCACCAGGGAAGCCCGAAAATGCCCCTTTTGTAGTTGGTTAGCTCTGAGTCAAGTAAGTGAAGACAGGAAACCAAGAGACAGGTCAAATAATGACCACTCTCTGGAAATGAGGCTTTGGAGAAGCTCCTACACCATTTAGCCTTCTCCAGTGGCTGCCACACTTCTGTTTTCACTGTGATTGGGGATGTTGGTTTTTAGGGTTCCCTTGGTGCTAGACAGAAGGGGTAAGAATAAGGCATTAAAAGTGCCACATAGCTCACTGTTCTTATTTAGATATGGCCATTTTTCTTGTATAATACTTTCCAGATTGTTGTAAGCCTTAGGTTAATTTTCTGGTTTCTGAAAATTTTGATCCTGACTGTTTTTGCCAGTTTTCCCCTTGCCCTTATGGGGGAGAGAATTTCTAGAGGTCCTTAGTCCATCTTTTCTTTGTGGGGTTATAACTTTCTAGGCTCTTAGGAAAAAGAAGGTATGTGAGCCATTCCCTTTAGGAGATGGTTTTCATTGTTACGATTCATTTTCAACATATATGATGGATTTTTAAGAACTGTTTTTTTTTTTTTGCTATGAAATAATACCTGCTTGTTTAATTGATAAAATATGTAATTTTATGAATTAGGTCTCCTGCCTTCCCAGAGGTAACTCACGTTGTCAGTTTGCATGTCCTTCCAGACTTCTTTCTGTGCCAACAAAAATATACGTGTTATTCAAGTGGAAGTGAGGTGATGCCTTTCCATACACATATTCTCATGTGTGCTCACACGTGCATGTGTGCACACATACACTTTTATAAAGCAAATATGGAGTCTTGCCATAAGTTATTGTTCTGCTAATTGCTTTTTTCACTTAAATAATCCTTGGAGATTGATTGTTGTGTATCCTTCAGGGCTTTTTCAATGCATATTTAGATACATGGCATGTATAGATGCACATATCCTTTTTTTTTTTTAAGCAAAAGTGATTTCATATGCATTGTTCTGCCAATTGCTTTTCCCTTGAATAAATATTGGTGATTTTGAGCTCTGCCTCTTTCTGTTAGTGGCTGCATATTATTTATTCATTCCTTCATTCAACATGTGACTTGCTGTGTCCTGGCCCATACAAGCAGATGTCCTTTGATTTATTTAGTTGTTTCTAGGTCTTGCTGTCACAGTTAGGTCGCAATGAATCCTTGACCCAGCGATTCCTCATACATTTGCCAAATCAGGGGGCACGCACATTTAAAATTTTGATGGAAACCAGCAAGTTGTCTTTCAAAAGGTTGTACCAATTTATCTCCTCGCTGACAACATGAACTTGCTAGTTGGGTGCACCCTCCCCTTTCTGGATATTATAATTGTAAAGATTTGTTCATCTGATTACCAAAATTCAGCCATGTCATCTTATAAAGGTGCTTGCTGCCGCTTCTCTGCTCATGTGGAGGGGCTGGCAGCTACGTGAGGCTCTCAGAGGAGGGCCGAAATTTCCTGGGGTCACAGTCAAGCCCCCTGCCCCAGCTAGTGATGTGCACTTGGAGGTGGTGTCATCTGCTGGGCCCTTCAGCTGCCTTGGTCATCTCACAGTCACTTGGGCTGTTTTGTGTGTTAGAGTTGGAGTGCTCCCCCAGTCCACTCATTGATACCATGTAGTGGTTTCTTAACAGGTAGCAACTGGGAAGTGGAAGCAGATAAGTAAATATTGTCCCCTTGATCTCTACTCAGGGTAAGTGAATGCTTCTCCTTTGTCCCTAGTGCTGACTTTCTTGGTGGGGGGTGGGAGTGGGCCGCATTCTGTGAGGTGGGGGCTACTTGACTACAGATAGCCAGGGCCCTGAGCAGGGCCCAGGGTTCTTGCCTAGGGTCAGTGTTGCCTCCATAGGTTCCTGCAGATTACCTGTGGGAGCCAGTGGCTGGGAAGGTATTGCCAGAGGAAGGGGCAGAGAGCAGGGTGGGGATTAGGGGCAGGGATGGGGGTACCTCTGTGAGTAGGGCTGGGGAGAATGCAGCTCCTTAATCTGCAAAGCTCAGAGACCTCGAGTGGCAGCTCTTGGGCATGTCCCCTGAGCCACGGGCAGGTGAATGCAAAGTCTGCTTCTGTCAATAATACTTTCTCTGCAAAGTCTGCTTTAATTCTGTCAATAATACTTTCTCTTTTTAGAAATAAACAGAGAATGTACTTTGCTTTGAAAAGCTTGTTACAGGAGGCACAGAACAACTTAAAGATCTTTAAGGTAAGAGCTGCTTCTGTCTTATGGCACTTTTAGGGTGAGGCCTGTTGGTGTCCGAACTGAGCTGGATGAACCCATGGTGCTTTGGTCCTTTACAGGGCCCTGTGACCTTGCAGACGAGGGCATCTGGGCTGGGGCTGGCTTAGCATGATACTTTGGGTCCTTTTTCCAAGCCTCATTTCATGGGCATGTCATCCTGGGACTCCTGGGATGTGTGCTGGTGACTCCTTGACCACTGGGTGGCCTCGGGCTCCTTTGACACATAGACCCTGACTCTGGTTCTTGGAGAAAGATGGCCCTGACTGCGTCCCAGGAGCCTGTGTGGTTGAGATGGGAACAGGAGCTGGTGCAGGGCATCCTAGAGGGTGGCCACACCTGTGCCTTTCCTCCCGAGTAACTTAGGGAGCTTATAATTTGGGGATCTCCTTGTCAACTAGTGAGTTCTCAGAGTCCTGCATCCTGATCGTGGGAACGGTTCTGCATGCAGAATATTCACCATCTGGCACTGGCACCTTCTGCTTCCTTATTGCCACCTGCTGCTGGCACCCTGACCAGACTTGCTGAGGCCCTGTGGTCCCCTGGCCTGCTGCTAGCGGGAGGAGGAGGAGAGGCTGAGGGACAGGAGTGTGGAGAGAGGGGGTGCGGGGAGAGGGGAGGAGGGGCCCAGATCTGAAGGAGGGCTTGGTGTGGCCTGTGTTGGAAATGTGTCCCCTGGGATCCCCCTGGCCACCTCCTTTTCTGCTTACCACTGACTGCCCCCAGTCCTGGTTATCTTCTTATTAAGTATGACACATAAGCGAGAGTTTGTGACAGGCTCCAGGTTCACAGGCTCTGGATCTGTGTGGAGTAGCAGGGCTGTTGGGTGTGGACAGCCTTGTGCCCTCTGTGTCCTGCTCCGTGTGGATAGTGCTGTTCTGCACACTGGATGCCCCTCAGAAGTGGGCTCAGAGGAGTTGGGAGGGAAGCCTATTCTTGCCTTGCTTCCCCCCATGGTTCAAAAATCTGGTCAGAATGAATCAACTTTACCTTGTCTGCCTCCACCTTCCCAGATCTAGAAAAAGAGGACATTTTAAAATCAGTTTTTATTTCTAAATCTTATAAAGACTTCAGGAATTGTATATTTGAATCCTAAAGATAAGTTCCCTTTCATCTGGGGATTTATTTGGAACCTATAATGAGGCTGGCATTTTGTCCTAAATGGACCCTTTTCTGACTGCCCCCGCCTAGGCTGGCCCACACTTAAGCTGAGTGGTGAGTCTGGCTTGGCCCCTGGATGAGCTGACCTGTCCTGGGGCCTGGGACCTGGGACTGAGAACCCTGGCTATCTGCTACTTCTGTTGAACTCAGCTGGGGGAAGAAAATCCAGAGGTTGAGATAATAGTTTCAAAAGAGATGGATTAAAAGAAGTGACACGGAATGGCTTTTTAAAATAATCCCCGGAGCAAGTCAGTACATTATTGCAAGTGCCAGCATCCCTCAGGAGCAAGCTCTCTTGGTTCTGAAGCTCACGCCTTCCCTTGTTGTGAAATTCCACGTGGGCCACGGTCGGTGCTGCCACCGTGCTTTCTGTTGTTGGAGCCTTCTCCTTGTCTGTCTGAATGTTGTTCACAGACTCCAAGTCTGTGGCTCTGTCCACTAATACTGGACACTTGTGAGATGTGGGAGACATGCGGGGTTGTCACAGAGCCCAAGACGATAGCTCTCTGCCAAATGTCACATGAGGTGCTTGAGCAACCATATTTGTATATGTAAAATGCCCATCTACCTGGATTCCACACACTGGGGAGAAGAGACCTTCTGTTGTCCAGGGGTCACTCAACTGCTTATCGGCCTGGAGGAGAGAGTTTCACGGTAGGCCAAGGCTGCCCTTGCACTGGACCGCAAACCAAACTCTGGCCCTACCTCCTGGTTGCAACCCATGTTGACTGGTTTTGGCTTGGTACTCCATCTTGGCCTGCTTTCCTCTTGGGAGCTCCTGCTTTTCCTTTGCCTGGCGCACCCTCCTCCCTCTGTAAGGCCATCTCAAGGGTCAGCATGTCTTGTTGGTTTCCCCTGGTCCTTTGGCCAGCAGTGGCCACAGTGGTGTTCCCATCTCCCTGGACACCCACATCTGTGAACTCTGATGGTGCTAACTGGGGGCTCCCAGGGGAGGCATCATGCTGCTGAATCCCGGGAACTTGCTGAGGGAGGAATGTCCAGTCCACACTTCTAACTGGGTTGAATTGACCCCTCATCTGCCACCTGGGGGCAGAGCAGGGATCGTCCTCATCGTATTATCTACTACTGCATAACAGCCACTTATCATCTCAGTTTTTGTGGCCAGGAATTAAGGAGCAGCATAGCTGGTTCTGGCTCAGGGTCCTTCTTGAGGCTGCATCCCATATGAAGGCTCAGCTGGGGCCAGGGCTCTGCTCCTAGGATGGCGCCGCCACAGCCATTGGCAGAAGGCCTTAGTTCCTGGCCATGTGGGACTCCACGGGGCTGCTCAGTGCGGCTGCTGTGATCTGAGAAGAGAGTCATCAGGACAGAAGCCACAGCATCTTTTATAACTTAATCTTGCTGGGGGTATGCTATTGCTCTGCTCGTATTCTCAGTCACAGACCAAACCTCCACAGTGCAGAGAGGACTACAGAGTATGAGTGTCAAGGGATGGGGGCCATTGGGGACCTACCTGGAGGCTGCTGACCACGCTGTCTCACAGACAGGGAAACTAGGGGCAAGGGATTCATCACTCCCCTGGGATTGGCTGATGCTCAGGGTGTGGGGACCAGGATTTCCTTAGGGGTTTTCCTCCTAGATACCACAGACCCCTGTAAAAGTCACAGGGTTGTACCCACTGAGCATCCTTTCATGTAGCCCTGGGAACATTGGTGCCATAAGGAATTTCTTTGCTGGACTTGGTTTTAGAAGGCAGGATGGCCTCAAAGATGAAGATTTCTACACTAGTGATGCTGTTGGCCTTACCCACCCTGGCTGGAGCCTGGCTTAGTCTTTCGCAGAGGACAGAAGCCCTCTGGGATGCTGGCGGCCGATGTCCACACTGGCCGAGAAGTTTGCTCAGGGTCAGATGACACCGTGTGTCCCTCAGTAGCACAGTAGTGTCACTTGGCCTCTTGCGTAACAGGCTAGGGCCTTTGGGAGTTTGTGCTTTGGGCCGAGTTTGCTTGAGCTTGCTAACATCCCAGGTGTTCTGGTCTGAAGGTTTGTATCTCAGACCCAGGGCTCTGATCTTTGGTTCTTGAGAACTTTTCTCCTTTTTCATGTTCCAGTGGGATTTTTCTCTTGGTCAGTGACATGGTACATGAGGGTGGGTTTCCCCAGAGGGCTGCAGTATGCCGAGACCCCAAATGGGGGCATGTAAAATGTCCGGTCCTTTGGCCTGTCTAGTGGATGGGGACGGAGGTGTCTTCCTACTGGCCTGTTGGAGTTGACGTTTCCCTGTTTCTTTCCCTTCCTGAAGAATGGTGAGCTGATTTATGGTTGTAAAGATGCCCGCAGCCCTGTGGCTGACTGGAGTGAACTTGCACACCACCTGAAGCCATTCTTCTTCCCATCCAATGGCCTGGCCAGTGGGCCCCACTGCACAAGGGCCGTGATCCGGGAGCTGGTGCGTGTCATCACACGGGTGCTACTGAGTGGCTCGGACAAGGGCCGGGCGGGCGCCCTCAGGTCGGGGCCTGGGCTGCGGGGCCCACCCATCTGTGAAGCCAGCCCTTTCAGCAGGAGCCTGCGCTGCCAAGGTAGGCCTGGTGGGTGGGCTGGGTGCAGGGGGAGCAGAGCCTGTGGCATGGCCTGCGAAGGTCCTGCCTGGCCTCACGGAGCTTCTGTGGGAGCAGCCTCAGTCTTGTCAGGGCTCCCCAAAGCTGGGCCTCCCTGTCTCTCAGCCCCAGGTGGGGTTACTGCCTTTCTCATCTCCTATCTGGGTTTATAAGTTGCAGCATACATTTGGGCTATAGGGTTTTCCCTAGATATCGTCCCACACATCTGTGCATCCTCTGTGGTTTGCTGAGTGTTTTCTCTGCATTGTCCTGTTCCATCTCATTCCAACCCAGGGGATAGGTTTTCCTTGGCCTTTTTCTTAGATGGGAAGAATTGAGGCCCAGAATGTTGCAGTCCCACAGTGCAAGGCCCTTTAGGGCAGGTGGGTGGCCTCAGTGGGTGGCAGTTTGCAGACAAGTTGTGAACACAGACGTGAGGGACCTGTGGCTCTGGGTGCCTCCTTCTCAAGGCCCCATTCCTCACAGACTTGCTGTGGGCTGACTTTGACTCAGTGGGCATCCAGACTTCAGGGCGATCTGGTGACTGATTTGGGTTTTTGCCATGAATGTTCATGGCCTCCTCGTTTGCCACCTTTGTCGCCTGCTGGTGGCTCCACAACACACTCAAGTATGTGGCATGCGGAGCCATAGCCAGAAGCTTATGTTGAGGGGCCAACCAGGAAGATTCAGATTATTCAGTTTTTGTGCTGATGATCCCTGTGGGTTCTCAGAGCCTCTGAGGATGGCCGTAGGGATGTGACATAGGAAGATGGTAGCCCTGCTCCTGCGTGGATTTTAGGTGCTACTGTTTTGTCATACAGCTTCCTAAGCACAAATCACCCTTCTTCTGTCCCCCATTTCACATTTTTCTTAGTACAAATGAATTTTGTGGGTATTTTCTTGTTGCAAAAGTGATACCTAGTCATTTCAGACAATTTTGGTAAACTTATGCCCATATTTGGGTACTTAACTGCTAAGTAGATGGAACGTGTTTGGAAGGACACACAGATGGACACTGGTCTGAGGCATTGTTGACACCTGTGGACTTTTCTTCCAGACCTTCCCTGCGTATGTACACAGACATAAACCTGACCCATGGGATGTGCAATGTGTTCTACATACTATTTTGTAACCTGATATTTTTGCCTGATTAGTATAAATCTGTATCTGTATCAGCAGTTGTATTTTTTGCAATTTTATTGACCATGAGGTAGATATTCCACTGTATGAATAGCCTATAATTTTAACAAATCCCTTCTAGTTGGGCCTGTGCACTTTCACTCTGTCTTACATGACTGAGCATGTTTTGCCAGAGGTGGGGGAGGTCAGAGGTCAGTGTCAGAACTGCACATGGCCACAGCTGCTCCCTGTGACTTGGACCCATACTCATATATTTGTTTGTTCATAGGACATGGCTGTTTCTTTGAAGGGTGGGATAAATGGGCTGGGACTCTGTCTCCCCAGCCCTCGAGGTCCCCGGTGCATGGCAGGGGCCCGAGAATGCTCGAGTGTGGAATGGACCTTGTTTCCGCACCATCCCTGCCATGACAGCTCCCTGCTCAGTGTGGTCACTCGTCTCTCAGTACGGGCTGTGGCTCTGGGCTCCACAGATGCAGTCTTGCAGTTTTGGAGATGTCAACATGGTCGTTTTAAATTTTGTGTCTTGTCTTATTTAGACTGAGGGTCATCTCTCTAAATTCAGATCTGGGCTGGTGTGATGGAGGTTGAAGGATGTTGAGAGGAAGGAGAGGCACAGAGTGAGGTGTGGGTCACCTCCCTTTCTTTTGTGCCTGGTCCTGAACGTCTGCTTGTCCCAGCCCCAGCAGCTCCGTGAGGCAGGGTGCGGCCTGTGCCCGCCACCTTCTTTAGTCCTTGACAGTAAACCTCTCATTTTCCCCTGATGTTCTTGGTAGGAAAAAACACCCCGGAGCGCTCAGGGTTACCGAAGGGCTGTCTTCTGTACAAAACCCTCCAGGTGCAGATGTTGGACCTGCTGGACATCGAAGGCCTCTACCCTCTGTACCGGCGGGTTGAGCGGTACCTGGAGGAGTTTCCTGAGGAGAGGTGAGGCCCAGGTCCAGGGCTCCCCTGCCCTTTCTGGGCCCACATGGGGCCCCAGCAGCCCTGAGGGAAAGATGGGGATGAGGGGAGCAGGTCGGCCCAGTGGGAGGACAGCATTGGCCTCCCAGGAGGATGACTCACCCCAGCTACCTCCCCTCCCTGCCCCCAGATGCCAGGCTCGGCCCAGAGATTCAGTGCCATGTGAAGGAGGACCAGGGTCCTGCCAGATCAGTGGTCATTTGCCCATTTCTAGAAAGGAAAAGCACATCTTGTGAACCTGACAACCCTGCATTAGGCAGCTCCATGTCCTGAGTTGGGCTGAGCCTGCAGGGGGCAGTGCTGCTCCACAGCCAGTGAGCCGTGCTCACCCAGCCGCCGCTGGGCTTTGGCCTTCAGGCACTGCCTTGTCCATCTCCTGGCCATCTTGATGGGGGTTGCTAGGGTCCACACCTGTGGCATGTGGTGGAGGCTGGGGCCATTGCCCAGGCCTGGCTTCGCTTCCTCCCTAGCACCCCTTCACTAGCATCTCTTACCTGGACACCATTTGTCATAAACAAGAGATGTTCAGCCTTGGCTCTCCTGGTTCTGGTCTTGCAAGACGCTTCATAACGAAGTTTAGCATCAGGAAGAGATGAATCCATTAATGTTCTTTAAAACCAGATGTGTGATTCTTAAACTGCTAACAGTTTAACAAACGATTTCCAGGCAGCTTTGTTTTCCTGTTTTTTTGTGCTTTGTCCTTCAGAAAAACATTGCAAATAGATGGGCCTTATGATGAAGCATTTTACCAGAGGCTGCTTGATCTTTCCACTGAGGATGATGGCACAGTGGCTTTTGCACTGACAAAGGTGGGTAGGTCCTTCCAGAAACACACTGCATGCTTCTTAGGCTCTTAACACTAACTCGGGGTTTTCCTAAGAAGTGTTTCCCAGTACCTACCCCTGATGGTTAAAGCAGAAAAATTGGGGATTAAAAAAACGTGGCTAAAGTTTCCCCCAGATGGACTGGGCCGGGTGGTAATAACATTACTTAGTTTCTAGGAAGGATTTCCCTGTGTTCACTTGGCTCCAGGCCACCCAGGGCTCAGCCCTCTCTCCACCCTCCCTGTACTGGGGTCCAGGACCTGAGGCCACTGCTCTGTGCTTCCTTCTTAGCAGCCTTAGAACAGGCTAGCGCCAACCATTCCTCTCCTTACAGCCCTCAGTGGGACTCTAGGCCTGGACCCCACCTGTGGTTGTGTGTGGCTGGCTTCCTTCCTCCCCATACCTCAGGCCAAGGGTCACCCTGGGAGAATCTCTTAGGAAAGAGGCCTCATCCCATTCTTTCCGGTTCTGTAAAATCGGAATTCAGGGGCTCCATGAACTTGGATAGGAAAAAAATTACATCTTTGTTTTCACTAACCACTGATTGAAATTAGTGTTTCCTTCCATTATGAATGTGGCAACAACCACTGTGTGGTCAGCAGGACCCCCAACTTTGCCATTTAGAGAAATCAGACGTTTTAATTTCACACTGTAGTTGCTACAGATATCTCATGATATCTTTATATTCTTCACTCCTGAGATTTTGTTATGTAATACTACATAATATATTTGTTTTAAAAAATAGTTCGGTATTTGACATGGTCAAGCCTCTGTTTTTTATTTTCTGCATTTAAAAATGTTATTCTGAGAGGGATCCATAGGCTTCATTGGGCTGTCAAAGGTTTTGCTAAAATGGTTAAGGAACACTGTTCTAGTGGGAGCAAAGTGACAAAAAGGTAGGAACAAAACAGAATGACCTTCTCTACATCCTCTGGGCAGCTGCCCTGGAGCCCTTAGTTTAACTGTCCTGGTCCTGACAATGTGTCTGTGGTTCTCACTTTTAAGAGTCCTCACTCTTGTCCTTGGGTGGGTGCTCCCTCCCTCCCAGGTTGGGGCTCCCTCTTCTGCAGCTGTTGGGTCCTCTCCAAAGCCAAGGGCCCTGAGGGAATTAGCTGAGGTGCTTGGGCATAGAGCTGTCCTCAAGGTGGGGAGAGACCAAAAAGGGGGCCTCTATCGGAATAGAGTGACGGACTGCCCTGCATTGTCTGCAACTTGGGTACATTGATTTAGTAATAAGTATCAGTATTCCATTTTTCAAGAGAAGAAGCATAGGACTTTACTTCCTTTTTTACACATTTCTATATTTTTCAAAATTGTAATAAATAAGCATGGATTACTTTTTAATTTTATTGCAATTTTTAAACCTCATATGTAAACATAATCTTGTAAGAGATTCAAGCAATCATTACACAACTATCAGAATGACTAAAATAGTAACATTGAAATAACACTGAATGCTGGTGCAGAGAAACTAGATTTGCAGAGCTAAACATGCATGTGCCCTATAACCCAGCACCTGCACTCCTGGGTATTTGTCACAGAGAAGGGAAGACTCAGGCTCACCCAAAACCCTGTACAGGAGTGTTCATAGCAGCTTTATTTGCGATAGCTAGAAGCTGGGCACAACTCAAGTGTCTGTCAACAGGTGGCCTACAACAGCTTACGTAAACTGGAACCGTTGAGCAGTAAAAAGGAACGAAATCTCAATACACACAACAACCTGGGTGAATCTTCAGAGAAATGTGCTGAGTGACAAAAGCCAGTCCCAAAAGATCACACACTATGATTCTGTTTAAATGACATTCTTGAAATGACAAAGATGAATGGTTGCTGTGGGATGGGGAGGAGGTGGAAGGAAGGGGGTGTGGTTATAAAAGGTCGACACAGAGGGATCTTCTGGTGATGGAACTGCTCTGTATTTTAACTGTGGTGGTAGATGCATCAACCTACATGTGTGATAAAATACACATACACAACACACAGGACTACATGTAAAACTTGGGAGATTGGAATAAGATCATGGAGTGTATCAATGTCACTATCCTGGCTGTGATATTATACTATATAGTTTTGCAAGATGTCACCATTGGGGGAGACTGGGTAAAGGGCACTCAGGATCACCTGCATGTGAACCTACAATTATCTCAAAACAAATAATTTAATGAAAAATATTCAAGCAGTGAGTATATTGTCCGGGAAGATCCCATAGGCCGCGGAGCGTCTGGGCCCATGAGCCATGGCCGCTGAGCCTGCGCATCCGGAGCCTGTGCTCTGCAACGGGAGAGGCCACAGCAGTGAGAGGCCCGCATACCGCAAAAAAAAAAAAAAATGTGATGTTATTCCTGCCCAAGCAATAGGTGTCCACTGTTAACAGTATGTATCTTTTCAGAACTTCACACTAACACTCACACACACACTCACTCATACCATTTGGGGGATTATCCACATTATACGTGTTCTTCACTAGCTTGCATTTAACCTAACATGGCTTGAAGTCTGTCTGTGTTGGAATATAAGGGTCTGCCTCTTTTTTGTTTTAGGGATTTAGGTTCTGTTAGTTGGAATCTGAAGAAGGTGGAAGTGAAGCTGAAGCTGGGGGAGCAGGTTGAGAATATTCCTAGGCTACAGACTATTGAAAGTTCTTTCATGAATACTGTTTATCTAATTGAGCTTTGTACCTCTGATGAAATGAGAGAGGTGCGAATATTGTATTTATTTCGAAGCTCAGGAGACTGCAGCCCAGTGTAATTCTTGCTTTCTGACTATCGTTTAGTATTCTATAATGGGAGTCAGCAAACTTTTTCTATAAAGGGCCAGACACCACAGCTCTCATCCCAATCTAGAAAACTGATACTGGTGCACAATGGCTTGGAATGGGCTGCAAGGGCCCATACGGTGATTGCTATGGGCAAGGCACAGGAGTCTTATCTGGAAGGTAGAGGAGGGTATATCCAGGGGGTCTGGTTTGGGGTTGACAAAATGTGCTTAGGGCTTCTTTCCAAGTTCTGCTTTTACATGATCTCTGGACCCCTAAACTGATGGTTCTCAGTCCTAGCAGATCCAACACTCTTTTTCTATAGCAAATACTGTAACTCCCCCTTTACTATCTTGAAATGAAATTCATAGATAATATAACCTACCTAAACACATCTTAACTGTAATATAGATTTTTTTTGTTTTTGTTTTTTTTTTTTTGCGGTACACAGGCCTCTCACTGTTGTGGCCTCTCCCGTTGCGGAGCACAGGCTCCAGACGCGCAGGCTCAGCGGCCATGGCTCACGGGCCCAGCCGCTCCGCGGCATGTGGGATTTTCCCGGACCGGGCACAAACCCCTGTCCCCTGCATCGGCAGGCGGACTCTCAACCACTGCGCCACCAGGGAAGCCCCTGTAATATAGTTTTAACTGTAATATAAATGGGGAGGAAAAAAAAGGCAAGTATTTTGTCATAAAATAACATGTATTTAAATTAAAAAAAAAAAAGGCAGGGGTGGCAGAGAGTAAATGCTTTAGGCTTTGGCCATCTGGTCTCTGTTGTAGCTACTTAGCTCTGCCATCATAGCTCAGAAGCAGCCAGAGACAAATATAAATGAGCATGGCTGCGTTCTAGTAAACCTTTATTTACAAAAACAGGTGGCAGGCTGGATTTTGCCCCTGGCCTGTAGTTTGCTGACTTCTGTTCACTTTTGCTTGTTAGTTTTTATATTCATTTTTTTCTCTGTTGGTTTGGGAGTTAGACATTCTGCTACTGTCATTTTTCTGGTTACTTGTTCAATTTGACCATGCATATTTAAAGACTAAAATTAATAATTTAACCCCCACTCCCACCCCAACACCTGCCACACAGACATATAATATTGGGTTGGCCAAAAAGTTCATCTGGGATACTTTAATTCCAGTTATCGCTCCCAATTTATATGCAGTTATTGTCATATAAGTTTTTGTCCTATAACTTTTCTTGGGCATATACCTAGGAGTGGAGCTGCTGGGTCAAGTGGTAACTTATGTTTAACTTTTTCAGGAACTGCCAGACTGTTTTCCAAAATGGCTGTACCATTTTACATTCCCACCAGCAGTGTACAGGATTCCAGTTTCTCCATATCTTTTACAGAACTTGTTACCTGCCCTCTATTTGTCTTATTCTGTTTTTTTTTTTTTAAAAATCACAATTTACAGTATTATTTTTTACAGGTGTTTGTTTAGATCTACCACGTTTACCCATATCTTTGCTTAACATTCTTATATCTCAGATCTTTCCTCTTTTTCCTATAAAAGTTTTATTGTGATATGTTACATACCATACAATTTACCTGCTTAAAGTATGCAATTTGGTGGTTTTTACTATATTCACAGATATGTGTAAGCAGCATCACAGTCAATTTTAGAACATTTTCATCACCTAAAAAAAATTCTGTACCCTTTAGCCATCATCTCCTTATCTCCTCATCCCCAACAGCCCTAAGCAACTACTAATCTACTTAAAAAAATTAATTTATTTATTTTTGGCTGCATTGGGTCTTTGTTGCTGTGCACGGGCTTTCTCTAGTTGTGGTGAGCGGGGGCTACTCTTTGTTGTGGTGCACAGGCTTCTCATTGCGGTGGCTTCTCTTGCTGCGGATCACGGGCTCTAGGAGCGCAGGTTTCAGTATTTGTGGTGCGTGGGCTCAGTAGTTGTGGCTCGCAGGCTCTAGAGCACAGGCTCAGTAGTTGTGGCACACGGGCTTAGTTGCTTTGCAGCATGTGGGATCTTCCTGGACCAGGGCTAGAACCCATGTCCCCTGCATTGGCAGGTGGATTCTTAACCACTGCGCCACCAGGGAAGCCCCCTAATCTAATTTTTATCTCTATAGATTTGCCTATTCCAGATATTGCATATGAATGGAATCATTCAATAGGTGGTCCTTTATGACTGGCTTCTTGCACTTTAGCATAATATTTGCAGGGTTCATGTGTATTGTAGCAGGTATCAATACTTCATTTCTTTTTATGACTGAATAATATTCCATTGTATAGATATACTGTATTTTGTTTATCCATTCATCAGTTTGATGAGCATTTGGGTTGTTTTCACTTTTTGGCTGTTATGAATAATGTTGCTATAAATATGTGTATAAATTCTTCTGTGGACATATTTTTACTTTTCTTGGGCATATACCTAGGAGTGGAGCTCAGGAGCTCAGGAATTTCAGGAACTGCCAGACTGTTTTCCAAATGGCTGTACCATTTTACATTCCCACCAGCAGTGTACAGGTTTCCAGTTTCTCCATATCTTTGACAACACTTGTTACCTGCCCTTTTGATTTTAGCCATCCTGGTGGGTATGAAATGGTATCTCATTGTGGTTTTGATTTGCATTTCCGTGAAGACTAAGAGCATTTTTTAATGTGCTTATTGCCCGTTTGTATATTTTCTTTGGAGAAATACCTATTCAGGTCCTTTGATCACTTTTTAATTATGTTATTTGTTTCATTGTTGAGTTGTAGGGGTTCTGTATATTGTGGATAGTAAGCCCTTAACAGATATATGATTTGCAAATATATTCTGTCAGAGACCTTTTCACTTTTTTGATAATGTTCTTTGTTGTAAAATATTTGCAATTTAAAAACTTTACTTGTTCATTTGAAATATAGTTGATGTACAATATTATGTTAGTTTCAGGTATACTACATAGTGATTTGACATTGCATACATTATGATATGATTACCATGATAAATCTAGTAACCATCTGTCCCCATACACAAAAAAGTTTTTAACTTTGATGAGGTCCAGTTTGTCTGTTTTCTCTTTTGTTGTTTGTGCTTTTGGTGTCATATCTAAGAATTCATTGCTAAATCCAAAGTCATGACTATTTTCCCCTGTTTCTTCAAAGAGTTTTAGCTCTTAAATTTAGTTCTTTGATCCATTTTGAGTTAATTTTTATATATGATTTGAGGTAGAGATCCAAGTTCATTCTTTGTATGTGGATATATAGTTGTCCCAGCACCATTTGTTGAAGAGACTATTTTTTCCCATAAATGTATGGGTTTATTTCTGGATAGTCAATTGTGTGCCATTGATATATATGTCTATACTTAATGCTTGTACTCTGCCTTGATTACTGTTGCTTTTTAGTAAGTTTTGAAATTGTTCTTTTGCAAGATTGTTCTGGCTATTAGGAGCCCCTTGTAATTTCATTATGAATTTTAGAATCAGCTTGCCAAGTGCTACAAGGAAGCCAGCAGAGATTGTGATAGGGATTGTTGTGAATCTGCAGATTGCTTGCATATGGCCATCTTTATAATAGTAAGTCTTCCAGTTCGTTAACATGGGATGCTGTTCCATTTATTCAGATCTTTGTTTTTCTTTCAACAGTCTTTTCAGAGATACATTTTGTACTTTGTTAAGTTTATCCCTGAGTGTTTTCTTTTTGCTGTTGTAAATGAAGTTGTTTTCTTAATTCCATTTTTAGATTGATCATTGCAAGTGTATAGAAATACAATTTGTTTTTGTATATTGATCTTATAGCTTACAACCTTGCTGAATTTATTAGTTCTAATAGTTTTTTACTGAATTTCTTAGGATTTTCTCTATATAAGATCATTTAGAGATAGTTTTACTTCTTCCTTTCCAGTTTGGTTGCCTTTTATGTCTTTTTCTTGCATAACAGCCCTTGGCTAGAACCTTTAGTGCGATGCTAAATGCAAGAACAGACCTGTCTGATTTGTTTCCGGTCTTATTGGGACAGCATTCAGTCTTTCATCATTATGTGTAATGTTAGCTTTGGGCTTTTCGTAGCTATCCTTTATTGGGTTGAAGAAGTTCCCTTCTTTTCTTAAATTGTTGAATGTTTTTATCATGAAAGGATGTTGGATTTTGTCAGATGTCTTTTCTGCATCGATTGATATTTATTATCATGTGTTTTGTTTTTCTATAGATATGACATATTAATTTATTTTTGGATGTTAAAACCAACCTTGCATTCCTGGGATAAACCCCACTTGGTCTATGATTCTTCTTATATATTGCTGGATTCAATTTGCTATAATATTGTTGAGGCTTTTTGTGTCCATTCTCATAAGAGGTATTGGTCTGTAATACTGGCCTTGTCGAATGAGTTGGGAAGTATTTCAGCCTCTTTTTTTTGGAAAGGTTTGAGAAGGACTGATGGTAATTCTTCTTTAAATATTGATATTTGATAGAATTCACCAGTGAAGCCATCTGGGTCTGGGCTTTTCTTTGTAGGTAGTGTTTTGATACCCAGTTAAGTCTCTTTACTTGGTATAGAAAATTGTGCTATTTCTTCTTGAGTCAGTTTTTGTAGTTTGTACCTTTTTAGGAATTTTTCCATTTTATCTAAGTTGTCTAATTTATTGGCCTACAGTTGTTTACAGTTTTCCTCTTCTTCTTGAAGTATATCTTATAGAAGTTACTTTAGTGAATGTCTTTTGGTAAATTCTCTTTGTATCTGTTTATCTGGATATATTTATATTTTGTCATAGTTTTGAAAGGTAATTTTTTCTAGGTACAAAGAAGAGGTTGATTATTTTTTATTAGCATTTAACCATTTTATGCAACATTATCTGACTGTGGATGTTTCTGCTGAGATGTTTTCTGTCAGTCTAACTGTCCTTCCTCAGGAGGTGATTATTTTCTCTATGGTTGCTTTTAAAGTCTCCTCTTTTTAGATTTGACATTTTAGTGCAATGTGATTAGGTGTGGTGTACTTTTAATTTATTCTGCTTGGTGTATGTTGTGCTTTCTCTATTTGTGGATGTGTCTTTTATTAGTTCTGGAAAATCCTCAACCATTTTTCTCTTCACATATTTTCTCTTCTCCATTACCCTATTCTCTTCTTCTGGGACTCTAATTAGATATATATATCAGACCTCATTTTTATCATTTTCTTCAGTTCTACCTTCCCATTCACTGATTCTTTCTTCACCTGTGTCTAATCTGTTCATTCATTTGTTCAATGAGTTTTCCACTTCATTAGTTATATTTTTAGTTTCTCTCAAAGTTCCGTGTGGCTCATTTTCATATCTGTTTGGTATTTTTGATAGTTCCTTGTTGCTTGCCCTCTTTTAAATTCCATCTTTTATTTCTTTAAACAATTTATGAATAGTTGTTTTATATTTCTGTATCTAAGTTACAGTAAAATTTTGGAGGTAAAAAATCTCTTGTTATTTTACTGACTCATCCTTGCTGCTTTGTTTGCTTGGGTTTTTAATTATGTATGATTGTGAGCTCATATTTGTTTGATTTTGATCTATGAGAATCTCGGGGACCTAAATAGGGGATGCTTTCCTCCAGAGGAAATATGGATTCTTGACTTAAGGGAGAAGTCTCAGGTTTAGACCCTGTACTCCATGGCTTATTCCTAGAAACCATGCCTGCACTGACATTGCCTACAGGGCAGCTTAGCCTTCCAATTGCTCCTTGCTCAAAATTCTAGTTTCAGCTCCTGTGGGAGTGAGTGTGAGAAGAGGGGATTGGGTTGGGGATTTCCTTTACCTTCTGCAAGCCTAGCAGTGCATTAAAAGTGTTAACAGGGATATCATTGTTTTGTAGGAGGTGCCTTGGAAGTTCTCCATACACCTAAAAGTGTTGTTCTCCTTAATATGGTCATATAATTAATTGTCATTTATTTGGGTGTTATCTTTAATTTGTTACTGTTAAAAATGTTTACATTCACATTTTTGTACTTTAACCCTTGTGCACTTAAGCATATCTTCCAGAGTGATTCTTAGAAGTTAAATTGCTAGATTTATTTTTTATAGATTGTCATATTGTCCTCCTGAAAAGATTTTGCCAATTTATATTCCTTCTTGTAACAGTCGAGGGTCCTGTTTCCCACATGCCCTCTAAATTACTTGATATTTCTAGTATTTAAAAGTTTAACTTTAATTTTCTAAGCTTTTGTTTCATTAACCACTTGTAATGTTGAAATACAGCACATATAGAAAAGTGCACAGAAAGAGGTAAAGCTCAATGATTTGTCATAAAGAAAACCCTTGGAGAACTACCAGTTAGGTCTGAATATGGAACACTGGCAGCTAATTAGAATCCCTGTTGGTTTCCTGTACAGTTATTCCTCTTGCCTTTCTCCCTCAAGTTAACTATTGTATTGACTTACATACCTATAGTTTAGTTGTTTTTGAACTTTATTATTACAGAATCATGCATATATCTCGTGTCTTGTTTTTTTTTATGTTCTATATAACATGTATAAGATTTACTCATGTTATTGCATGCATTTCCATATTTTCAGTGCTTTGTAGTGATCTATTTAAATGGATATCACCCATTCTACTGTTGATGGATATTTGAGTTGCTCCCAGTTTTGACCATTATGAATAAAGTTTCTGCAAAACATTCTTGTACAGATCTCTTAGTGTACATGCACATATGTTTCTCTTGGGTATATTCCTAGGAGTGGAATTTCTGGGTCAGAGGTGTGAGCATTGAGCATATTTAGCTTTAGTAGGTACTATGAAATAGTTTTACCTGTTTATATTCCCTACAACAGGCTAGGGTAGTTCAACAGACTAGGGGGTTCCTGTGGCCCCATACCCTCTCTGCCACTGGGTTGTGGGTCTTTTAAATTTTAGCCATTCTAGTGAATGTGTAAGGGTAGCTTATTGTGGTAATGAGATTCAACACCTTTTCATATGTTTATTGGCCATTTATATTTTCTTTTCCATGAGGGACCTATTTAAGTTTCTTGCCCAGTTTTTTGTATGGTTGTCTGTCTTTTTCTTATTAGTTTGAAGGAAATCTTTATGTATTCTGGATAGATGCTCATTGTCAGATATGTGTGCTACAGATATCTTCTTCCACTTGCCGTTTTACTCTCTTAATAAAGTCATTTTCAGAAGGGGAGGTCATAATTTTAAGGTCATTTAATTTACATCTTTTTCCTTCTTTAGCAGTCTTTAAGTTTTATCTACCTTAAAGTCACACAGATATTTTAGAAACTTTGTTTTGCCTTTCACATTTGGTGGGTACCTTCTGCAATTGATTTTTGGTATGGCATGAGGTAAGGTTTTATTTTCATATGCGGTTGTCCTAGAATCATAGGAATTGTCCTGATCACTCTAGAGTCATAATGAATCTTGATACCCAGTAGAGTAAATCCTTCTACTTTCTTCAGGAATGTCTTTCTTTTAATTAATGCCTTGGCTCTTCTTGACCTTTTGCTTATCTGTACAAATCTTAGAATCAACTTGTTCAAAAAAAGAAACAGACTCACAGATAACAGAGAATAAATGAGTGGTTATCACTGGGGAGAGGGATGAGGGAGAGGCAAGATAGGGGTTGGGGATTAAGAGGTACAAATTACTATGTATAAAATAAATAAGCTACAAGGGTATATTGTACAACACAGGGAATATAGCTAATAGTTAATAATAGTTATAAATGGTGTATAACTTTAAAAAGTTGCGACTCACTGTGTTGTACACCTGAAGCTTATATAATATTGTACATCAGTATACCTAAAAAAAAAATTTTTTTTTAAAGAATGAACTTTGTTCAGTTCTACAAGGAAAAGCACAACAGACCTTTTGGGATTTTGATTGATTTGGCATTAAAATGATGACAAGAGTTGACATCCATACAATATTAAGGCTTCCAACATGGGCGTTTTCTTTTTATTAGGTGTTATTTAAAGTCTGATAAAACATTTTATGATTGTCTTTAGAGAGATCTTATATTTTATTAGATATATTCCTAGATATTTGATGGTTTTAGATATAGATGGTATCTATGTGGATATATAGGAATGTAATTGATTTTTCTACTTTGACCTCTTTATCTGTCAACCTTGTTGAAGTCACTTACTAATTCTAACAATCTATAGCTTCTGTTGGATTTTCATTATATATAATATATATATGATTATATACAATCATATTGTTTGTGAATTTGATTTTTTTTCTTTCCGATCCTTATACTTTTCACTTATCTATTTTGTTTTGCCTAACTGCATAGTTAATTTTTGTTCCCACTCTCAAAGAGAAAGTATTTACCATTAAGTAAATTGCTTGCTGTAGGTTTTTTTGGGTGTTGCTTAGTTTATTTTTAAAATAAATAACCATTATCAAATTAAGGAAGCTCCCTTCTATTCCTGATTTGTTAAGAGTTTTTATCAGGAGTGGGTGTTGAGTTTTTCAATGCTTTTTCTGTTTCTGTTGAGAAGATCATGTGACTTTTCTCCTATTTTCTTTTAATGTGATTACAGGTATACCTCAGAGATATTGTGGGTTTGGTTCCAGACCACCACAATAAAGCAAATATCTGAATAAAGCGAGTTACATGAATTTTTTGGTTTCCCAGTGCATATCAAAGTTATGTTTACACTATATTAAGTGCACAATAGTATTATGTCTTAAAAAATGTATATACATTAATTAAAAAATATTTCATTGCTAAAATATGCTGACCATCACCTGAGCCTTCAGCAAGTAATCTTTTTGCTGGCAGAGGGTCTTGCCTCGATGTTCACGGCTAATGACTGATCAGGGTAGTGGTCAGGGTGGTGGCTGCTGGAGGTTGGTGTGGCCATGGCAATTTCTTAAAATAAGATACCAGTGAAGTTTAACACATTGGTTAACTCTTCCTTCCATGAATGATTTATCTGAAGTATGAAATGCTCTTTGAAAGCACTTTACCCCCAGCAGAACTTCTTTCAAAATTGGAGTCAGTCCTCTCAAACTCTGCTGCTGCTTTATCAACTAAGTTTACATCATATTCTCAATTCTCTGTCATTACAGCAATCTTAGCAGCATCTTCACTAGTAGATTCCATCTCAAGAAACCACTTTCTTTTTGCTCATCCAGAAGAAGCAAGTCCTCATCCAGTAAAATTTGCTCATAAGATTGCAGCAATTCAGTCACATCTTTGACTTCAGAGTTGAAACACCTGGGTTTGAGTCTAGCCTAGCAGTGCAGAGTGGACAGGTCATTCTATGTCTGTTTCCTTATCCATAAACTGGGACACTAGCAGTGCCTGCCTGTGGGGTTGCTGTGGGGATGAAGTGAGTTAACACACAGTTGGTGATCCCTCTGTTTGCAGTGTCATTCATGGAAGCTGCATGACATTCTAGTGTGCTATGTGATCTGGGGACACTTTGTTGCTCTAAGCAGGGCCTTGGTGTGTGTCTGTATGCCGGTATCTTGAGGTATAGAGTGATATGCTCAGTGCTTTCAGTGTGGCTAGCACATCAATAGCTGACGCCACTTACTGCTTTTTCTTCCAAGGTGGGCTGTGATTGTCTTGCCGAAGACAAGCCCTAGGTCCCAGGTTTTGGAATCAGGGTCCATACACTGCCTGCAGTGAGAGGTCAGAGGGCAGCACTGGCCTCTAATGAGCTCTTTGGGACTGGGTCTTCCTAACCTACCCCCAGGTCTGGGACCAGTTCTTGGACCTCTCCAGTGGGGAAGGGTGTGTGTGGCAATGCCATGGAGCTGACCTCTCCTTCCCCTGCAGGTTCAGCAGTACCGGGTCGCCATGACTGCGAAAGACTGCTCCATCATGATCGCACTCTCTCCTTGTCTGCAGGATGCAAGGTGAGGCACCTGCTACTGTGTCGTGTGTCCTTGGTCTAGCAGGGTTTTGTGGATTGGCAAGAGAGTTGGTGTCCCTATATTTAGAGAGGCTCTGGCAGGATCATGTTTATTAACAGAGGCCAATTTCCAAGGCCTACTCGATATCATGGGGATTATTAACTCTTGCTCTTTAGAAGTTTGTAATACAGTCAAAAAGACATTATTGAGAATAATTTTAAAAGCTTGTTCATTCAAGTTTACTATTATTTTCTAAGAAAATATCTCAAGGGCTTGGATACTGTGGTCCAAATTCCTTTCTCTCAAAGAAAACCCCAAGCTACCATCATGGCTCAGAGGCCCAAGAAGCTGTAGGTTCCTGTGGGCCTTATTTTTCCTCCTTTTACCAGGTCCTGATGTGCCGACCTTTATAGTCATTTCAAAGCCTTTAAAACAACATTCCATTGTTCTGCTTCCTCTTTGCAGCATCTTCTCCTGGACATCATTATCTAGTCCCCTCTCTGCCTTTTTTAGGAATTCAGGATGAACCTGATAATCTTCTCTCAGTGATTAGATGGCATCTTCAGCATTGATCTTCAGGGTGCCAAACCCCACACACAGTTTTGCAGAATGTTTCACAATCATCTGATGTGTGTTCCTGGGTCAAGATGATCTCGTCACTGGCTGCCAGCCACCCGTTTTTCCGATGCTTTTGAACTAAACATTCCCAGGAGTCCTGCTTCTTGGCAGGCACAGAATTGTCCACTTTCTGATAGGAAACACAGAGGGACATTTATAGGGCGTAACTGAAATATTTTTTAAAAAAAAGGTTGTTCTATTTAGTTGAAAACTCTCATTATCCCCTAAGAAAATGCCCCCAGTGGTTAGTGACAGGAATCCGTTTGGATTAAGCAGTGTTGTTAGATGAGAGAAAACCACACAGATGTGATTATCTATTGCCCTTCCTGAAGCAAGGATGCAGTCAGGATACAGAAATGTGAGGGGCTGAGGGCCAGGAGTCCTGACAGCCTTGACCAGCTGCTCAGCAGAAACCGACATGGTGGGAGAGGAGCGGGGACACGTGTCTAGAAACTTCTGAGCCGTGCGATCACCAGTGTCATCCCCAGGGCAGAGAAGCATTTCAGGTGTCAGGAACCTCAGGCCTGGGCTCACTGGAAGCTTGAGGTCAGCAAACGGTCAGACTCTCCTCAGCAGTGGCTCTTGGGCCGTGCTCCCACCAGCCTCTGCGTGATGGACTCCTCTCTTTATTCATGTCATCTTATTGGGTGTTGGTTCTGATGTGATGTGAGGTATCCTATAAAATTGAGGGCCAGATGTTCACTGTCCCAGCCCCGCTGTGTGGAGCTTGGGTTTCAGGCCCTGAGACTGAGACTCAGAAGCAAGACCTTAATTTGTACCCATGTTCTCTGCTGTTCAGGAGGGAGGAGCTAAGACCCCAGCAAATGAGTCAGGGATTCTTTTCCTGTAAATAGTATTTCTGAGCAGGAATTGAGCTAAAGTCTAGGCCTTGATTAGGCTCATTGAATAGGAATGTTTTATCTGCCTTCCCTCTCCCAGGCAGGAGGTTTTGAAATTGGTATTTTGTTTGCTTGTTTTGTTTTTGTAATAATTTTGAAATCTAGAAGAGTAGTACACATGGAGAAACCCGGACTCCTGAGTACTTCTCTCGGGCTAAACTGAGCTCATATAATGTATCTAACCAGTCATCTGGATGTATACTATGTGTCAAGCACTCTGAGAGCTAAGTGATATATGTAGCAATCTTAGTACAAAATTCAGAATTAGCCTGAAAGTGTTTTTTAAGTACAAGTAATTGCTCATATTTCATTATAAGCATACAACTATTACAATATTTAGAAAGACCACAACTAAACCCTAAGAAACAAAACACCAAACACTGCAGATACAATTTGAGAATAAAACGTGAGACTAGATCTCTCTCTCCAAAAGTGAAAAAGTATAAAGGAGCAAGAGTTTCTCACCAGACGCTAAAGGACACGAAAAGAGAAGTCTGTCCTCAACATTTTATCCGTTTGGCTGTTGAATAGCCAGATCTACTTTCCCCATTTTCTTAGGTTTTGTAATACTTGGCTCATGATAAAGTAACTTTCTTAGCATTCGTTTATACTACTGGGATATGGTGAATATCAATCGAGTATTCTACATAATTGCTTTTCCATCTTTCTGCACATTAACTCTCTCTTGTCTGGTGTGCTGGCGGGTATCACAGTAGGTGCCTCTCTTGCAGAAGTTTCTAGCACTAGTACATACAGTTGGCATAGACAGAGATGGAATGCATATTGATGCACAGAATGGGTGCTCTTTGTGGGTTGGGTTGAGAGGATTTGGGAGGTTTGTGTATTCTGAAATTGTTCTTTTGCTTCCAGCTCCGATCAAAGGCCCATTGTCCCTTCATCGAGATCCAGGTTTGCCTTCTCCGTGTCTGTGCTGGATCTTGACCTCAAGCCCTATGAGAGCATTCCTCATCAGTATAAACTGGATGGCAAGATAGTCAACTACTATTTAAAGACTGTACATGCCAAAGACGCCACCGTGATGTCAACTAGGTTCAAGGAAAGCGAAGATTGCACATTAGTTCTCCATAAGGTCTAACTTTTTTCCTGTAGTGGTTTTGAAACTTGAACATAGAATGTGAAGGTTGAATGATAGAGTTTCTGTTGTGTTGGGTGACTTTTGGCTGTGAATGTTTTTGCTTTTCAACCCCTGTTCAGGTGGGACTGCCTCTGGGAGACACAGAATGGAAGAGCACTAGAGACATCTTCCAGGGCAAGGAATGTTGGACGTGAGCCCAGCAGTGTGCTGTGTCCAGGAGGCCCCTCTGGGCAGTTCTCCCTTTCCACGCAGGGCTCACGTCTAATCTCTAAAAAGCCTTATAAGACCCAAGGTTTGGATCTCCTACCACCAGAATCCTAACACAGAAAACTTGAATTGTCACATATACCTTAGAGTTTGGACTTTTAAGAAAACACAGATACTACTGGAACTTTCCCAGCTGAGTTACTTGGTCACTTTTCCAATGCAAGCCATGTGTCAGCACAGGTTTAGTGGTTCCCTGCTGTGGAGAGCAATAAGTTGTTGATATGGACATCAGTTTTGAGCAGTGGACTCAGAGTCCCTGTGGAGATGCCATACCCACCACTCTGCACAGGGTCAGCAGGGAGCGTGGCACTCAGGGCAGGGGTTGACACCACTCATGCGAGCACTGACTTTTTTTTTGTGCTGAATGATTTTATCCTCTTTAACTTCAGGGGAGACAAGGTGTTCTTTCCCACCTGAAATTGCTGCTGTGGGAGCTGGAAGCAGAGCTGCAACTCTGAGCTGCTGTGCCCAGCGTGGGTGTCATGGGGTGGCTGTGCTCCTGCCAGCTCTGGGTTCCTGGCATTTTTGGGTGTTTGGGAAACCTCAGCTACTTCTGCCAGAGCCAGCATCGAGTTTTCCCTCCTTCCCCATACCTGTTCCTCCCTTGGGTTTCACTAAGATGTGTGGTGTTAGTGGCCTTGAGTGGTGCTGGACCACCTCCCCATCGGGGCTGCCCAAAGCCCTGCTTCTGCAAGACTCCTGGCTGGCACTATGAGGGTTCTTGTTGGGGTCACCAAAAGTGTGCCCAGCTGCTATGAAAACTGTTGGGAATCTTGGCTTCAGTTTTTTATTCTATGGTAGGTTGTATAGATTATTTATATCATCATTTTGAGGGACTAATGAAGGCTTATTGTAATATAATATTAGTGAAACCATGGGATTGTATGAAAATACTACACAAAAAATAAGAATATTTTGCTGATTGTAAATTTTTGTGGGGAATTTTGTGATAAATTGAGAATTATGCTTATTAGAATCAAGCCAGCTCTTCCAGAATTTATTCTCCAATTCTGTCCTATCATTTACTTCTTACTACCATTTACCACTTACTACTTAATTTTACACTCAGAGGTTCAAAAACATATTCAAATGACACACATTTCTCATTCATGTGGTGTGTTGGGGTACAGGGGCTTTGGAGATTCCACTCATAGGGATGTGCATGGAGCCGCGTTCTCATGGTCAAGTTGCAGGCTCCAGAGTGTGTGGAAGTAGGCAGCTTCCAGAGTTGTTTTGGCCTGAGGTTCCTTGTTGCTGGCCTGGGGTGAGGATGGTCTTGGCCAGGGTGTGCAGAGGACCCTGAGTGCCTGTGTGCAGAGCTCTGGAACGCCAGCTCCTCAAGGAGGTGGGCTGGGTAGCCTCCTGTTGCCTGTCCTGGCTGGTCTGGACTGTCTGAAAACCATCACCCTCTACTTGGGAGGAAGAGGTGATAGATGAGTGTCCCCTGCTAGGGGGTCTTGACCCAACCCTTTGCTCTTACACTCCACCACGGCCCCTGCTCTGAGGCTTTCATTTGATCGAAACAATGTTTTCACCCATTCTACTTTAAACTGGCAACTCAGGTCAGTGCAGCACTTAGACTCTGGGGGACTTTAATGAAAACACTGTTTCTTCTGTGCAGAGGGACCAGGGGTGCTAAGGTCCTGTGTGAAGGGACAGTGCCGTATTTGCTGTCTTACTGTGTTTTTTATGCTAACCGCTCTACTTTTTTTGTGGAAGACCAAGAAGAGTGAATGTCAGAGGACTTGCTGCTGAGAGGTGCTGTGAAAGCCTCCAAGTGCTGCTTTCCAGAGCCAGGAGGCGAGGAGGGTGGTGTGGCTCCCCAGAGGTTTCTGAGGGATGTCTAAGAGATGAGGCTGCATTGGCAAGCCCTCCAAGAGTCCCTAGGTGGTGGGTGACAGGAGGAGGGCCGACCTTTGAGATGGGCTGGGGCCACCTCTGCCCTCATATTCATACCATGGGGGGCGCACAGTGGCTCCCCACATCCCAAGGTGGGCAGCCACTCCTGTACTTCCTCAGATGTTGAGTTTACTTTTAAAAATACACTATATGTGTCACTTATTTGGTATTTTGAATTTAAATAACTATTTATTTTTTATGTCCTGACAACTTATATATAATGTGCCATAGCTGCATAAACATGTTCTAGAGGTAAGGTTTCTAAGTGGAAAAGAGCAAATTTTTATATTCAATAAAATCACATGCCTCCAGGTGCAGCATCTTACTTCTACGTGTAGTTTTTCACTGTTTGGGAACTAGTTGCTTGCCTCTGTGTGAAGTGATTTAATCAGACTTTCCAGAGTGGCTTCAATGCCCAGCACGCCCAGTAGGGTTCGGAAGCTGAGAGGAGCAGTTTCTATGACTCCGTTCTTGTCCAGTTCCAGGGCTGTAAAGAAAACAAACTGGGTGAGAAACTTCACCGAGACAATGCCCTCATTCTCTGCTGGCCACACTGAATGGGAAGGCAGGACGACTGAATCATGACCTTGAACAGAGCACTTACCCAAAGGCCTGCGGCAGAGACATTGAGCGCTCAGCCTAGGAGGGCCGTGGGGGAGCAATCCCCCTTGCCTGTGCTTTTTGAGTGATTATGGACAAAAATATTTTGAAAACTGATTTAAAAAGTACATTAATGAAATTTTTGACTTTTGATTCTTGCCATATAAACCCAGATGAAATAAGTAGGTGTCTGTGTTGAGCATAGTGAGAAATCACCAGAACATCCCTACCTTGCAGCGGCACTTTGGTGAGAAGATCCAGCTTTGGCAAAACCTTCCCTTCTTCATCTATTTGTATCCTCCAAACAATTACTAGTTCAAACCTGAAAGAGGTAAGATGCATTGCTAAGTGCTCTTGAAATCAGACTAAACTGTATGCAGCACCTGCCTCTCTCTAGAGGAGAGGATGCCCACCCAGGCAGGAGTGCTGCTGTCCTCCCAACCATCCTGGGAGTTCCTGCCCTTCCCCAAGGCCGTGCTCAGACTCTCCTGATATTAAAGACCCACAGATGAAGAGAGAATATGGCCAGTGAAACATGAAAAGATGTTCAACATCATGAACAAACAGGAAAATGGGAACTAAGACCATAGTAAGATACTGTTTGTACCCACTGCATATTAGCGTGATCATACAAGTGAAGTACAGGATATAGAGCAATAAGAGCTTAAAAATTACTGGTGGGAAACATAAATTGATACACTACTTTGAAAAGAATTTGGCAGTGATAGCTGAATCTGCCCTATGACCCAGGAATTTCACTTCTAGGTATATGCCTAAGAGAAGCTTGTGTACTTGTGTGCCAGAGGACATGAACAGGAATGTTAGAAATAGTGGAAAATGATGAATAACCCAAATGCCCAAGACCTGAAGAATGCAGAAATACATATATTCACCTAATGGAGTGTAAGCACTGAATATGAATGAACAACAGCTACATGCACCATCAGAGGTGAATTTTGGAAATAATGTTGAATAAGGCAAGTTCCAGAAGCTTACATAGCTACAACACCATTTTAAGAAGCAAAACATCTTTAGGCACAGGTCACAGAAGCACATCCTGTCCATGTGCACATAAAGGTGCCCATGGTGGGTGGAGGGAGACCCAGATGAGTTCTCCCCTCACTCAGTGCTTGCTGACTCCCCACATTTCTTGAAATAAGTTGGTGAAAATAGAGCTCCACCCCTCGTGGCCTCCCCTCCTTGGCCTCCTAAGGACCCCAGCAGTGAGACTGGCACCTTTTCCTTACAGACCCCGTCTGTGTTTAGAGTCCCCACATGGTCCCCCTTGTGCTCTCCTGCCATCGGCTGCTTATCTGTTATGACTCCACAGACATATCTCAAGATGTCAGTTAGGTGGTTTACATTTGTTTTCTATTTGTAATCCTCATTTTTAACAGGAAACAACCGTCTGGGTGTTGGGGAGGGACTTGGTGGGGCCTGTGCACTCACCCTGGTCGGCTGGGGTTCCTGATGCCCATGCAGCTGGAGGAGGCCCCCTCTGAAAGGTGCACAGCCTCTGGGTACTTTTCCTGTGGGGAGAAGAAACGGTTAGAGAAATCTTTGGGGCGCAGGGATGCTGTTCCAGGTGACTGAAAAGAAGCAAGAAACCCTTTTCAGGTGTGTCTCGCATTCCCTGAAAGTCTTTAATTTTCAGGTGTGCCATTTTCTCATCCAGGCATCATGGCGTCCTGGCCATGGCCGTCCCCACTCCTGCCTTCTGTGGTCATCAGCACTGCCTGTTCTAGATCTCCACTGACACACAGCCTCCAGGATTCCACACCATCAAGTGCCCAGTGTTAACAGGTTACAGAACTCCATTCTGATTTCACTGGCTTGTCTACCCAGGGCCCCACAGCGTTTGGCCGACCTGCTTCCTTTGTCTGTGTCTTGTGACCTGGACAGCTTGAGGAGGCTGGTCAGGTATGCCGGCCAGCTGACCCACCAAGGTGATGGTGATCCTGATGACTGAAGTGAGGTGCTGTCTGCCAGGTTTCTCATTGTAAAGCAAATGTTTTTCTCTAGAGTGCTAGCATTTGGCCTTAAAAGCCTTTCAAACTGAGGCCTGTGGGCTGGTTCCCCACCACAGTGGATGCTTCCACCATCTGTCCTCACACTTGCTGCCGAATGGCCCTAGCCTGCATATTGGTAACTGTGGGCACTTGGCTCCTGCACAGCCCGCACGGGGCCACCTGGACTCTCCCAGTGACCTGTGTGTCTCCCCCAGGCATGGTGTCTGGCTATTCTGGATAATAGGGTTTCAGGGAGCGTGCTCTGCTAAGAGTTAGCTTCATGATGAGATCGTGTACCATTTTAGAGTCAAAAGTATCCTCTCTAAAATGGAAATGAAGTCGAATTTCACGAGTTTCTAGGCTTGCAACTCTAAAGTAGGGTTGGCTTTTCCCTCCATGTAATGTAATAGTTCTGGAAATGTCTGCTTCTATTATTTGTAGGGGGCTCTGGGAACCTCTAGTATTAGACTTGACTTGTAGATCGTTAGAATAACAAAGCTTTGCAAGAATCTGAACAGAATGTTCACAACAAATAGAGTAATGAGTGGCCCCATCTTCTCAATTCTTGGAAAAACTTATTTTTGTTTGTTCTTGTGAGAACAGATTGCGCAGTTGGGGTGATATGATAGAGACTAAAAGTAGGCTCCACAGTAAGATTCTAAGTTCCAAAAGGGTCAGCTTTTGAAAGACACATTTTCTTTCCCTCTTCTCACAGCTCCTGCTGTAGAAACGGACACCTGGACTGATGCTGAAATCACATGTAAGCCCGGCCATGTCCCAAATCCAAACCCAAACCCAGCCATCGTGGCTGCCCCAAACCTCATGGAAGGAAAGTGAGGTGCGGCTTCCTCTGAGAAATGTCTGATCTAGCAGCCAGTCAGAGAAACCCCTCCTCCTGCAAGAGAAGGGGCAGGGCTGGAACTGTGGGTGAGCAGAACTTGCCTGCTTCAGAGGATGGGGCCTTCCTGAGGATGCAGGTACTTGATGGGCTGAAGAAAATCAGCTCCTGTCAAATGAGGTCTTGTGGGGACAAAGACGTGTCATAACCTTTAAAGGGCCAGCCACATATCAGTGAGTTTGTTGCCAGCGTGTGAGGCCAGTGTTCTCAGACCCCTGTGTGAGAAAGATGCTGATGGAGCAAGAACACGTCCAAACACCAAGCCATTCTGACCAAAGGCTGGGTTGGGCCTGGTTTAAACTTAGATGATTTCTAATTTCAGCGAAATAGTTTTTATGAGAAAATGTATACCTAAGTTTTTAAAATGGAAAGACTGCTGGGTGATTTTTAAACCTCAGGCTCTTCTAAATTAATAACAGCTGTATGAGGAATGTAAAGGAGAACATGTGAATGTGGCAGTGTAACTTCCAGGCTGAGCTGGAAGCACATGGCCTGGGCCAGTTCCAGCCTGAGGCTCAAGGGCTTGGTCTGCTTCCAAGCAGACCTCACAGCCTCTCTAGGCCTTTTCCTCATGAGCAAAAGGAGGGTTTAGATTAGAAACTTTCTCTAAAAAAAATAAAATTTACTCTCTTTAGTTTTTAAAATAAAAAACCAAAAGTAGAAACACTAACGTTAGGAAGAGATCAGGCATTTAGTATGTGTTTCTGGAGACCTTTTAGGGGCTTGTGTGGAAAGTTCCTTTTTATACAAGTTAATAATATTGCCCTGTTTATCCAGCTTCATTCACTTGTCTGGTGACCTCAAATATTCAAAGCTGACAGGAAGAAAGCAACTAAAGGCTGAAGAGTAGCCCAGAGACGCAACATAAAAAGCACAGTCTAGATACCGTCAAAGATAGTTAGAAATACAAAGGGTGGGTCTCGTCCACATGAGACATGTACAGGTGGCTTTGAGGGAGAAGACAGATAAGTTGTGAAATGTGATACAACTCTAAATGCAAAGTGGGCCTGAGGTCATAGCATAAGATCAGCATATTTCAATAGCGATTGAAAGTTTTACATATTACCATATTTGACATTCAGAAAAGCCAACTGAATCACCAAGAAAGGATTAAGATGATGTACTCTGATAAGGCAGCAATCTGGCCAATATATTTTAGAATATTTAACATGAAAAAATAGCTTCACACAAAAAAAGTTGACTGGAAAGTTATCAGCCTGACCTGGAAAGCACCTTAGATACTTCACATGCTGCCACTGGTGAAACTAAGGTCGAGGTCTGGTACATAAAGGGAGCAAATGGGAGGCCTGTGCTTCCCAGTGTTGTTGGGAAGGCTGGGAACAGGCTGCATGGTGCGGGTCCTTTGCACACACTGGGCCTGTCAGCCTTCCATAGGAAGCTTGTTCTAAGCGGTGATTCAAAATGGATGTTTATTTAGCTGCTTGCCATATGCCTGGACTTTTCAGTCAAGAACTCTCCTGGTGTTTATGATAGAAAAAATGGTAGCTGTGAGAAAGTTGCCAATTTGTTATTCATCCCAGTTTTCTACCTGAGATCTACTCTGCTGTTGGAATGGCTGCTGGATGCTGGTCCAAAGGGAAGAGAGTTTTAAACAGAACTTTAGAGAAAACCAGCCTTGTGTTACGGATCAGTCATACCATCCCGCTTCACCCCCCACCCCCACTTAAATGAATGCGAAACCTTGAGTCTTTAGTTTAAATGTACCCCTGAGTGTCCATAGATATACTAATTCATCTTGACTTTAATATTTTCCCAAAGATTATGTCTGTCTGATTCAGTAATTTTTTTCCCTAAACTGAGGTATAATTCACATTAACAAAATTCACTCCTTTAAAGTGTATAATTCAGTGAGTTTTGGTATATTCACAAGATTATGTAACCATCACCAGTTTCTAACTGCAGAACATTTTCAGCCCCTCCTCCCCCGCCCCCGCCCCGTAAAGAATCCCTGTTCCCTTTAGTTACTGTGCTGTTGGGGAGAGGTGGGCATGGGTAGGAAGATGTGGGACTCCCAACACAGGTCAGTCTGTGGAAGTGCCCATGATGATGGCAGAGGTGGAGGCCAGGTGTGGGGCAGGGAGCATAGGCAAGGCTCAGGGAGGAGGGAGTGGTTGACTATGGGGCTCCCTCTGTGGTGCTGGGACAAAGGTGTTGGTGGGGCCGTGAGGAATTGTGCTGGATTCTGGTGGATGAAGAAGAATCCAGGATGAGGAAGGACACAGACACAGGCTGTTCCACAAGGAGCGCTTGTTGCCAGGAGAAGCAGGGAAACAGTGGAGCTGCCAGTGAGGGATATGAGGTGCTGGAATTGGGTGTGTGCAGATGGGAATGGGTACAAAGGATGATGGCCAATCCTCAAATCATCATGGCATTGGGACAGACTTAGGTGGATGGTGGCAGAGGCAGCTGATAAAGTTAATTTGTAAATCAGGACCCATAAAATGGAAGTTACCCCTGAGGCCTGGCCCACGGCACACATCTAAAGCTAAGTCAGCCTGCATATCTGGACAACACCTAACCCCAATCACAGTCCTCCAATTCAGCTTTAATGAGCTCACTACACCCTAGAAAATGGGATCTCCTAGCCAATCCTGCCTTGTTTTTGTGTGGGCTCTTTAACAAGTCTATAAAACTCCCTTGGGAACAGTGTTCCCCTGCTTGTGAGGCCCTGGACTTCCCCAATTCATGGATTTTTTTCATTTGAATAAAACACATCAAACTTGTTACTAAATTGTATTAGTATTACACTTGACACAGTACACAGACTCCAAGTTGCTGGGTGTAGGAAAAGGAGGGAGAGCCCATCTGCCTGTAGGCCTGGGTTGGGGCATCACCTGTAGCAGCTCTAGGCTGGGGGCCTGTGCAGCTCTGGGAGGGTGTGCGGCCAGAGTCAAGATAGGCATCCACACTGTGCCCCACACGCAAAAATCCTGAGACAACTGTTCCAGTTGTTCCCAACATCAGAAGGCTTAGAAATGCCTACAACATCCGCACTTAGAAGACAATTGTGCTCTTATTTTAAAGATGAAGCTAACAAACGTTAAGTGGTTCCTCTGCCAGTCACAGGTGCAGTTTCTTTTTTTTTTTAAACATCTTTATTGGAGTATAGTTCCTTTACAATGGTGTGTTAGTTTCTGCTTTATAACAAAGTGAATCACCTATATGTATACATATATCCCCATATCCCCTCCCTCTTGTGTCTCCCTCCCACCCTCCCTATCCCACCCCTCTAGGTGGTCACAAAGCACTGAGCTGATCTCCCTGTGCTATGCGGCTGCTTCCCACTAGCTATCTAGTTTACATTTGGTAGTATATATATGTCCATGCCACTCTCTCACTTTGTCACAGCTTACCCTTCCCCCTCCCTGTGTCCTCAAGTCCATTCTCTATGTTTGCGTCTTTATTCCTGTCCAGGTGCAGTTTCTTTACACACATTTTACATCTATATAATCACAGATGTCACATATGATGTTATGGAGTGAACAAGTGTACCATTTTGGGGCCTCTGAGGCCATTCTGCCCGGGTGGGACCCTCTGTTATCTCCCTGCAGGCTCACTCACAACCATTACACCCACAGTCAGTCGTCCGTTTCTAGAGCGAGCAGTAGATAAGATACCCATCACCCCTGGACACTCAGTGGGCATTTCCCGAAATGGGGCCATCTTCCTGCTTTACCAAAACATAACATTCCAACCAGAAAATTTCAGATGTCCCCAGCTCCCCTCTGTTCCCATCATAGCCCCTGCCCCCACCCCCAATCTCCAGTCGGTCCCTGCTTCAAGTCTTGGCGGTTTGGAGAGTGAGACCTCTTGGGCTGCAGATGGGCCTCAGCCCAGGTCTGACGTCGCCTCATGATGCTACATCAGGAGTGCCACAGAAATGCTGCTGTGCTTTTGGGGTGACCCAAAAGTCACCCTTTTCCCTCTGTAACTGGTATTTTCCAAGGGGACATCATGAGACCAGGCCACTGTCTGGCTCCTCAGTCAGATGTCCACTCACCAGCCTGGGCCTGCTGCTGCCTCACAGCTGAGTCAACCACATGAGCGTTGCCAAAGGGCGACAGTCTGTCTCCATCATTCCTTCCACATTGACGAGAAGATTTCCACCAGAAGAACGAGCTTTTACTTCTCCCTTATTTATTTATTTTGTATCAGTATTGACCCTAATTTATTCAACAGGTATCAGTGTTTCTCCAAGGAGCTAAGACCTGGGCTTATTGCTCCTGGGGCTTCAGTGCATCCAGGCCCTCTCAGGGGAAAGAGCTTGGTAAGACAGGTTGGTGTGACACATGCACACACCATAGCCCCTTCAGAATCCTTCTGCACATGCATATTAACAAGCAGGCGATCACCCCAACACCTCAGTCCACCCCTCAGAATTCTCTAGCCTTCTTTCTTCTGTGGCTCTAAAATCACTCTATTCCTAGGAAGGAATAAAGTTTACACGTATAATCCTTCTACAACTTCCCTGTTTAGAATGGAAAGGGGAAGGTTAGACAAGCAAAATCAGTCATATATACAGCCAAGAAACATACACCATGCAATCAATCTGAAGGCAAGTGTACCCTTAAAAGATCAACCCCATTAAGATTACTAGACAGTAAGCATCACTTCAGGTGGGGATACATGTCCAAACAGTAGTTCTGTTTTTAAGATTGTTTATTTCATTCTAAGCTAATTGGGTAGCAACTGTATGCTTTTAAATGTAGTCTGTTCCCTCCTAGACTGATAATTAAAAAGGCAAGCCAAGTTGGTTTCTTTTAAAATAGTCAGAAATGATAATTAAGAAGCTGAACACACACACACATATAAACATAATCAATGCTAGAAACTCTTTAGAGGTAATTTCACAACTTTCTCTTCATAAAGTTTTTAATATGTAATTATGCAAGCAAAATAATGAAATGCAAGCAGATGATGAAAGTAATATTCCAGATATTCACTGGCAATTTTATCATTACTAAGGTTGAAACTCTCTCATTATTTCATAAATCTCAAAGTAATGTCCAAAGCATTGAAACTGATTATAATTTAAAGTAACTATGGTCTAATTAAAATTTTTTCATTGAATCACAGACTTTTTGAGTTTTTAAGGTGTTTAGTTTCTTTTTCAAAAGACAAATTACACACCCATACTGCCACACACAATTTATCGATCTCTTAACATTTGCAGGCCCTATGCACTTGACGTGCATTAGCTCATCAAATGTTCACAGCAGTCATATGAAACCATTGGTATAATGCCCATTTAACTGAAACTGAGGGGACTTCCCTGGTGGCACAGTGGTTAAGAATCCGCTTGCCAATGCAGGGGACACGGGTTCAAGCCCTGGTCAGGGAAGATCCCACATGCCGCGGAGCAACTAAGCCCGTGCGAAACAACTACTGAGCCTGCGCTCTAGAGCCCGCGAGCCACAACTACTGAGGTCTGCATGCCTAAAGCCCGTGCTCCCCAACAAGAGAAGCCACTATGCAATGAGAAGCCCACGCACCGCAACGGAGAGTAGCCCCCACTCACTGCAACTAGAGAAAGCCTGCGCGCAGCAACGAAGACCCAACGCAGCCAAAAAAAATAAGTAAATAAATTTAAACAAATAAATGGAACTGAAGCTTGAAAAATTAAGATACTTGCTCAAGATTGCACAACTAGTAAACTGATTCAAACCTAAGGAAATAGGTTTCCAAAACCTGAGCTCATAAAAATTCTACCATTTAACATTTCTAAATTCAAATATAGTTGTAATACACAGGTCAAGTGTGATTACAATCAACTTGTAACAGAATTCATGCTGGCAACTGATTTTGATGGTAGCAACAGAAACATTTTTGTTGGGAAACATAATAGCCCCTACAGGTTTGTTCATATATTCCATGTGGTATAAGACTTAAGTCCCCAACAGTAAAGGGCTCCTGATCTAGTGAAAGCAACTTGTTGTGTCTATTTTTTTTGAGGGGTGGGAGGGGGTGGCCCACACCATGTGGCTTGTGGATCTCAGTTCCCCAGCTAGGGACTGAACCCCGGCCACAGCAGTAAAAGCCCGGAATCCTAACCACTAGGCCACCAGCGAACACCCCTGTGCTTATTTTTATTAGAAGTCCACAGTTTTCTCTCCAGAGGAGTCAGGTTGCAGAGTCCAGGCCCTTTCTGGAGGTTCCTAGCTTTTTCACATAGGCCTTCTGTCAGGGTGAGGACGGACTGACTCTCATATAGACTTTCTACTAATTCTTCTCCTATCCATAGTCCCTCTATCAGAGCTTCCACAGAACAAATCAACTTCCTTCAAGGGTTAGGTCGCAGCTTTCTCTGGTCCTCATCAAACAACACACTGTTATCTGCTTCCTGTATGTTACTGCTGCCTTCCTCTGGCCTATTCTTCATCCTTGTGCAGTATGTCTTTTAAAACTCTCTACTGTCATTTCAGAAGGGTTTTAGCAGGGTGCCCAACAAAGGCAGTGTGTTTCAATTGTCCATTTTTGAGGCCTTTCATGTTTATATTTTCAATTTTCCCTCATACTTGATGAATAGTTTGGGTATAGAATTTAAGGTTTAAATAATATTTATTACATTTTATATATAGAGCTAATGATATATGTCCAAACTTGTATTCTAGAGTCCTATGTTAAAATGCCTTCAGTTTTTAAAAATGGGAAGAAAATATATGAACCATTGTCAACTCATGTCTGTAGAAAAAGAGGAACCCCCCCCCAACCAGGACAAAATAAAATAGGGCACAAATAATTTATGTAAATAAAATTTTAAATGGTTGAAATTTTTGGGGCTTCCCTGGTGGCTCAGTTGTTAAGAATCCGCCTGCCAATGCAGGGGACACGGGTTTGAGCCCTGGTCTGGGAAGATCCTACATGCCACGGAGCAACTAAGCCTGTGCGCCACATCTACTCAGCCTGCGCTCTAGAGCCCGTGAGCCACAACTACTGAGCTGGCGTGCCAAAACTACTGAAGCCCACTCGCCTAGAGCCCGTGCTCCGCAACAAGAGAAGCCACCACAATGAGAAGCCCGTGCACCGCAACGAAGAGTAGCCCCCGCTCGCCACAACTAGGGAAAGCCCACGCACAGCAACGAAGACCCAACGCAGCCATAAATAAATAAATAAATGGTTGAAATTTTGTATTACATCAAATCCTGCTGGTTTAAAGAAAAATAAAATAAAATGAATATTAGGCATGAGAATTAAAATGTGAGAGGGAAAACAAACCTTGGTAAAATAGTCCAAAGGACGCTAATAATTTATTCTATTTGCACAATACTTCTAACTTTGCCAGGTCTTTACATATTTAATCACAGGATGACTTTATGAGGCAGGAGTATAAAATTATGTCCATTTTAAAAATAAGAAAAAAAAAAGGCTCAGAGACTTGCAAGGCTGCTCCAATGACCCCAAGCCCAAAGTAAAGAAGCCAAGCTGAGCTGGCCTCCTGACCCCAATGCCTTTCTCGAAGCAAATTTCAGGTGACCCACTAAATTAGGAAATTTAGAAAATTTAGAAAATTCTAGGAAATTAGAATCTGTCCTTTGGCTATTTTATCTTTAAAAAAAAAAGCTTGACTTTGTTGGCCCACATCCTCTGTTTCCATTTTCTCTTATTGCTGGGCACATAATCCACCTTGGACAGTTGTGCAAGCCTCTGGGGTCCTGGGGCCCGAGTTCCCCTCCAGTCCATCAACACGATGTCTCTCTATTCCCAAATAAAGCTAAAGTTTCTGCAGGTCTTTTCCATTTCTTTGGTCAGCCTCAGCCTCTGGTATCAGCTCAGTGTTGATCAGAGTGAGGGAGGTCAGAGTGAATTCACCCTAAAACCAATAAGGCTTATAGGCTTCAGGGACCAACACCCCCCTCCTCATACATGGGCTCCTTTCAAGACCCTCTACTGAATTTTTATTTTAAAAACAAACTTTAAAAAAAGAGTTTTAGACTGACAGAAAAATTGGGAAGATAGTACAGAGTTCCTATATCATTAACATCTAATATTGGTGTGGTATATTTGTTACAATTAATGAACCAATCTTGGGACATCACTTTTATAACTAAAGTCTACACTTTATTCAGGTATCTTAGTTTTTACTTAATGTCCTTTTTCTCTTTCAGGATTCCCACCCAGGATCCCACATGACATTTGTGAGAGAGAGAGGAAAATTCACCTAGATTCTTACTCTATACACCTCCTTATGTCCTGCCATGGGTGTAAGTATTTTGCTTATTATTATTATTGTTTTTAATAAGGGGCTCCCATTTTTCCCTTAAAGACTCAAGAGAAAACGCATAGTTGTTTTTGGGGTCTTAGAATAACACACGTCTTGTCATCTGGCCACAAATGATATAAGCATCCCCTTCAGGACTGGGCAGTAGGAAGGGGCCAGCTGATCCTGGGCTTGACTTGAGACTCAAAACAGGTAACAGGAGAGTAGCAAACATGGAAAATGCTTTCATGTATGCATTTCTCTACAGACCATCCATGAACTGGCAAAACGCATTCTGTAACAGTTCAAATTTTCAGCATGGAATATCTCTTAAATTGATTGAGGGCAGAAGGATATTTTTTGCTGCCTTGTCCTGAAACTGCTTTATTCTCCTAGAGGAGCTCTTTATTTATTAGTTTTTTAAATGTTTGTTTATTTATTTAGGCTGCTCCGGTCTTAGTTGCGGCATGCGAACTCTTAGTTGTGGCATGCACATGGGATCTAGTTTCCTGACCAGGGGTCAAACCCGGGCCCCCTGGACCACCAGGGAAGTCCCTAGAGGGCCTCTTAAGTAAAAGTATTTCAAGTTCATCCTCTCATACATCATGAGGCCTACACACATGATGAACTTGGATTGACTAATTCATTCACTCAGAATGATTTGCAGAGTGTCTACTGTGTGGAGCTATTGTGGACTGTAGACCCGTTTTTCTTTGCCTGGCAAGCTTTCTTATTACCCCTCCTCTGGTAACAGACCTGTCCCTGTTCACAGGATTGGCTCAGGTCATCACAGACTGTCAGCTCCTCACAAACAGCATATGATGTGTCCTGGGCCAACTGACAGGTAGATGCTGGGAGGACAAAATCTTTTCCTACAGGGGTTGCTCAGCAGACAGCCTCTTCCAGGTTGTATGAGGCCCGTGTGTTGTCCAGAGAACCAGCAGAGAACCGTGCAGAGATGAGGGCCTCACAATGGCAGGGAAAATCCTCTTATCTTGGTGTGATCCCCAAACGCAGGCAACCTTTCTTTGATTGTCTGAACTACTCCAGCCCTCTACTACTACTGGAGTGACTAACTTTCCCTTTTTAAAAAAATATTTATTTATTTTTGGCTGTGTTGGGTCTTTGCTGCTGCATGCGGGCTTTCTCTAGTTGCGGCGAGTAGGGGCTACTCTTTGTTGTGGTGCGTGGGCTTCTCGTTGTGGTGTCTTCTCTTGTTGCAGAGCACGGGCTCTAGGCACGTGGGCTTCAGTAGCTGTGGCACGCCAGCCCAGTAGTTGTGGCTCACGGGCTCTAAAGCACAGGCTCAGTAGTTGTGGTGCACAGGCTTAGTTGCTCCGCGGCATGTGGGATCTTCCCGGGCTAGGGCTCCAACCTGTGTCCCCTGCATTGGCAGGCGGATTCTTAACCACTGCACCACCAGGGAAGTCCCTAAATTTCCTTTTTTGCTAAGCCAATGTGAGTTAAGATTCTGTCCCATCCTCTGTCACTTGCATTGAAAGAGCTCTAATAAAAACCACGGGCACTTTGTTAAATGCTGGGTATGTCCTGAACAAAATAACACTGAGCATCAGGAAACTACAAATAAAAACCACACACCTGAATGGCTACAAACAACTGACAAAAGCGGTGTTGAAACTGAATTGAGCAACTGGAACCCTCACACCCTGCTGGTGAGAGTATAAATGGGCACAGTTACTTTGAAAAACTGTTTGGCAACACCTCAAAGCTGAACATACATCTACCCTAAGATTCAGCAACTCTACTCAACATAAACATGTACATGTGTCACCAAAAGACATGCACACAGCAGCACTATTTACAATTGCCAGGACCTGGAAGGGCCCAGGAACAGAATACTGGGTGAATGCTTTGTGGCTTACCCACAGGACGGAAGGCTACATGGCAACAAGGGGAATGATCACCAGTTATACTCCACATGGACGGACCTCATATGGACACCGTATGCAGTGACAGGTGCCAACCCCATCCTGTGGAGTCCTGTGGCAGGTAGGTGGGCCCTGGCCCTGGCGGTGTGGAAGAAATGACAGAAGGGAGCACAGGGGCTCTGGGGGCTGCTCTTTGCTCTGCTTCCTCTTCTGGCCAGTGGTTCTATGATTTTGAAAGAAATTATCCAACTGTATATTTATGATGTGTGCCCTTTTCTGTGTCTATATATTTCAACAAAAAGTTAAAATACAAAAGACAGCATCCCTGAGCCCATGAAGCATACGATCTAGTGGAGAAGACAGACATTAAACAAGTAAATACACGAATGCCTCCCCTCTGCCACTGCCATCCAGCGTGGAGAATGCTTTGTTCTTTTCTTCATCTGGAAGCTCTGTTGCCATCAAGATTACTTTGCTGTCTCTTTTGCGTCTTTTCCAACTCTGTCATGTCTGTCCTGAAGAGCAGTGACCATAAATGCATGAAATATTGTGTACAGATGTTCCAGGATTTGGGACAAAGAACATAAAATCTATTTTCTTTTACCTGATCTTCCTAAGTTAAGACTAGCAATCTGCAAGCCTTTCTTTTTTTTTTTTTTTTGCGGTACGCAGACCTCTCACTGCTGTGGCCTCTCCTGTTGCGGAGCACAGGCTCCGGACGCTCAGCGGCCATGGCTCACGGGCCCAGCCGCTCCGCGGCATGTGGGATCTTCCCAGACCGGGGCATGAACCCATGTCCCCTGCATCGGCAGGCGGACTCTCAACCACTGCGCCACCAGGGAAGCCCCCCTTTCTTGATGTAGAAGTATCTGAAATATTGTTTTGGGAAGCAGTCAGTATGCCTTTTCTTGGGTCACAATTAATAGCCAAGGGCACATCTTTTTGTTTTTTTTTGGTTGCTGCGCAGCATGTGGGACCTTAGTTCCCTGACCAGGGATTGAGCCCGTGCCCCCTGCAGTGGAAACTCGGAGTCTTAACCACTGGACCACCTGGGAAGTCCCCAAGGGCAGGTCTTTTGATAAGTATTTTCTGGATTTTTTTTTTCTTGAAGGTCTTATCTTATGCACAGTAAACTTTTATTACTTGTATGTGTGCTCTGGATAATGTTTTCAGTGCATTCCCACCCTCTGGGTATTTCAATGTGTGGAAATGCTTAAAGTTGTCTGAAAATATGGAGATCTTACTGTTGACTCCCTCTTGGGTCATTTACACAGAAGTGCAATTGTTTAACACTTTTCTCTTCTGAAAATATGGTCACATGATTTTGTTCAACTGGAATTAGTTGAATCACATTTGAAATAAAAAAGGGCCAAAAGCTGCAGCTTAGAAATTTTTGTTACATGAAAATTTTACTTGTAAAGACATTTGTTTGAACGTTTATAAGCTTTCTACTTATCTTTCCTAATCTCCTTCTATTAAAGTTCAGCTAACTTGTACATTTAAATAATATTTGAAGAAACATACTAAGTTCCAGAGGCTGAGGCTGACCAAAGAAATGGAAAAGGCCTGCACAAACTTTAGCTTTATTTGGGAATAGAGAGACATCGTGTTGATGGACTGGAGGGGAACTCGGGCCCCAGGACCCCAGAGGCTTGCACAACTGTCCAAGGTGGATTATGCGCCCAGCAATAAGAGAAAATGGAAACAGAGGATGTGGGCCAACAAAGTCAAGCTTTTTTTTTTTAAGATAAAATAGCCAAAGGACAGATTCTAATTTCCTAAAGGTCATACTTTAGCCTCAGACAAACACATATTCCATGCTGTTTTAAATATCAAAAGCTGTAAGCAGAGCATTTACACATTTGTAACAGAAAGAGGGTTCTTTATTTACAAGTGCCATAAGCACTGAATACTAACCAGATGTAGTTTACTGCCTCTTATAAAGAAGAAAACATACAGAGACGAAACCAAAGTTTGAGCTTGAAAAAAGTCTTAAAACAAGTGGTTAACAATTTGTTATACTAACAGAACTAGAGAAGTTGAAAGCCCTTTGCTGAAGCATGCCTCCACTGACACACTGTTAGTGAACTTGCTTAAGCAGGGCCCTCTTGTTTCTTCCAAGAGCACTTGCAAATATATGGGCTTTTCTGCCCACACCTTTGTATGTGAAAGTGATGGTGTTCTGGTAGGATGTTCCTAAATGACTGGCCTGAAGACCCTGACTTATGCAAACATGGTTATGAATGTCTGAAATCATTTAATTAATTACAAGAGGAAGGTGATTACCTCAAACATGCTTTTCCGAAGTAACCAATCTTCAAGTTCTTGAGGCAAAAAATATAATTGGCCTTTTCTTTTGGGGGGTGGGGTGGGCAGTGATGGTGATACTGTGCAGTTCATGTTTATCAGAAAAATACACTATTTTAAACATGTTAAAAACACTGTAATCAAAGATTGGATAAAGACTAATAGAGTCAGGAAATGTGAACATATGGTTATTTTCAATTTAAATTACAACTAGACTTTGTAAGATAAGGTAGTTTAGAAAGGCATTCAACAACAATTTGAACTATCATAAATAGCTTGAAGTAAAATAGTTCAGTGTGAAAAACAGATCTGCAGGATGCTTAGTTTGAAATCTACCTTAAAACCATACAAAACCACTTCAGATCCACTAGAGTACCTATTATAAAAAAGACAGAGAGTGGCAAGTGTTGGTGAGAATGGGGAAAGTGGAAACCTCAGGCATTGTTGGTGAGATGTAAAATGGCACAGCCACTTTGTAGAACAGTTTGACAGCTCCCTTTTTCCTCTTTTTAAAATGTCCTTTATAAATTCTGAGATGATATATTCACGTACAAAGTAAAGTTATAATTGTTCCTTTAAACGCAGTCCCTCTTTTCACACAGAATCCTGTCATTCAAATCTTTCTGCACTGGGACAAACAACTGAGGATATCTGACAAGGTAATAACATTCTTCTCTTTAAATATAGCATCTATTTCATTCTCTCTGTCTGGAACTCTTATTAGATTACACTGAACCACCTAATTCCATGCTTCTTAACTGAACTCATTTGTTTTCCATCTAATTATCTTTCTGTTCTTTGGGTGGTTTCTTCAAATAAATCCTCTAATGTTCTCTTTAGTAATATTTAACATGTTGTTTGACTTATCCACTGGTTTCTAAATTTTTAAAATTCTAATCACATTTAGAAAATTTAGAGTCAATTTGTTTCTTTTTCCAATAGGCTTTTGTAAAAAACTGTCCTATATTTTAAATTAGATCTATTTGTTTAGTTATTACTTTGATATCTTAAACCTTGTACTTTTTGTCCAGATTGTTCTATAATTCTCACTTAACAGAAGTTTGTTTTATACAATTAATGTATAATTTTAAAAATATTTTATTTATTTATTTATTTTTGAGCTGCGTTGTGTCTTAGCTGCGGCATGCAGGATTTTTTGTTGCGGCACCCAGGCTCTTTGATGTGGCACGTGGGCTTCTCTCTAGTCACAGCACGCAGGCTCTGTAGTTGCGGCATGTGGGCTCTTTAATTGTGGTGCGCGGGCTCCAGAGCGCATGGGCTCAGTAGTTGTGGTGCACGGGCTTAGTTGCCCCGCAGCATGTGGGATTTTAGTTCCCCGACCAGGTATCGAACCTGCATCCCCTGCATTGGAAGGTGGATTCTTAACCACTGGACCACCAGGGAAGTCCCAATTAATGTATAGTTTTTTAATGTGCACTTGCTTCATCTGGGGTCATTTTTGTCTGTGACAGTTATGTATGTGTGAGAATTTCCCTCCAGGGAAGTTTCAGGGTGGCTTCTCTCAGAGCCTGGGGGAGTCCCTGTATCTACAATTTATATTCCTTTCCAGATTTGGGCTTCTACCTAGCCCACACGTAGGCAAGGTAAACTGAGACCTTGTATATATCTGTGTCAGGGATCTGAAGAGGTGAGTTTCTCCACCTGCCAAGTTCCCTGCAGCTTCTTTGGGGTGGCTGGCACTCTTTCCTCTTCCTTTTTCAACTGACGGAAGTCTTTGAGGCCCCAAGCTCTGGGAGGAGGATCCACCCCAGCATCTGATGCAGCCCAGGCTGTCCTCCATCTCTGACCCAGGGCCCAGATCTGCTCTGAGATGCTGTGGGCTGGCCAAAACCAGCTCCTGCTCTCGCTTTGATTTTTCTCCTTATTTCTGGCTCTCAGGACATTTTTACTTCTTTCTTTTGAGCTTGACTATGTACTTAAAACATGTTGTACTTAATCCAGAATTTCTGTAAGATTAAAATGGCAGGGGAGGGTACATATGGCCATCTCGGCCTGCCGTATTTCTTTTTTTTGTTTTTTTTTTGGCCGTGCCATGAGGCATGAGGGATCTTAGTTCCCCGACCAGGGATCAAACCTGTGCCCCCTGCAGTGGGAGTGTGGAGTCTTAACCACTAGACCACCAGGGAAGTCCCTGCCGTATTTCTTTAAGTCTCCTCTTGCTTTCTTTTTGGTGAGAAATATCACATTTTCATTTCTCTTTAATTATACAAGTAATTAACAAATGCATTCTCACTTTAAAAATTAAATGGTTAAAGCTAAGTTAAACTCTTCTTTGATGTAAGCCCAATTCTAGTCTCCAACCCTCTCTCCCCAGATGAGTATCTTGCAGATCTCTTCTCATATTACAGATCTCTATGGACCCACAGCAAATAGGAAAGTTACACCTCAATTAAATATACCTCAATAGAGAAAATTTAATAAATACAATCATACTATACCATATTGTTTTCGCATTTCTTTTTTCTTTTTTTTTTTTTTTGTGGTATGTGGGCCTCTCACTGTTGTGGCCTCTCCTGTTGTGGAGCACAGGCTCCGGACATGCAGGCTCAGCGACCATGGCTCACGGGCCCAGCCACTCCACGGCATGTGGGATCTTCCTGGACCAGGGCACGAACCCGTGTCCCCTGCATCGGCAGGCGGACTCTCAACCTCTGCACCACCAGGGAAGCCCTGCATTTCTTTTCTTCACTCAACAATGTGTATTGAAGAGGAGCTTTTCCTGTGAAGATAGAGTTGCTGTGTTCTTTTTAATGACTGTGTAGTATTCCACTGTGAATAATTTTCAAGGGTGTGTCAGCCTATGAGGGAAAACTTCCTCAAAGGAAGGGGGTGGGGCTTCCCTGGTGGCGCAGTGGTTGAGAGTCCGCCTGACGATGCAGGGGATGCGGGTTTGTGCCCCCGGTCTGGGAGGATGCCACATGCCGCGGAGCGGCTGGGCCCGTGAGCCATGGCCAGTAAGCCTGCGCGTCTAGAGCCTGCGCATCCAGACCCTGTGCTCCAGAATGGGAGAGACCACAACATCAAGAGGCCCGCGTACCGCAAAAAAAAAAAAAAAAAAGGAAGGGGGCACTTTCAGAAGAAGGAAGGGAATGTGCTGGGCACCAGACAACTGATGTCCACCCTCTACTACCACGTCCTACCAGGCACTCATTGCTACATACTCTAAGTATGGTGTTGAGACCATTCCACAGACCATGATGGACACCCCCCACCAAACTTGGGGTCAGATGTCAACATTGATGGTTCCACACATTGCAAGAGGGTGTGAAGAGATTTATTACTCACATAATGAGGATTCTGGGAGGGAAGGGCAGCTAGTGTCCAGCTGTGGATGACAGTCATGTAATGAGCCAAGTTGGTACTGGGGGTGGGGGGCAGTGGAGTGGTGAGGGAGAGTCCCTGAGAAAATATGAGGAAGCAGGATTAATTACAGTGGTTTGATTCAGTCTTTGATTCCTATCTGATATGGAGCATAATGCTTGCATAGAGTTTATGATGGTTCAAGAAACTGAACTACGATGGATCGACTTGGAGGGCATTACACTAAGTGAAAGAAGTCAGACAGAGAAAGACAAATATGATATTACTTATATGTGGAATCTAAAAAATACAACAAACTAGTGAATATAACAAAAAAGAAGCAGACTCACAGATACAGAGAACAAATGAGCGGTTACCAGTGGGGGCATGGGGAGAAGGGTAATGTGGGCGGTACAAATTTTGGGTGTAAGATAGGCTCAAGGATGTACTGTATAATACAGGGAATATAGCCAATATTTTGTAATAACTGTAAATGGAAAGTAACCTTTAAAAATTGTATTAAATAAATAAATAAACTGAACTAAGAAGAGTCATTGAACTGTAGACAGAAAACATGGTCACTGCTAAGTGCTTGATCATTGCTAATTCTCCCTTCCGAAGACGTAAATAAGCCATTTTCAGCATGAAAGCAGTTAAAATTTACTTTCACTGTTCTGAATTACAGATATCAAATGGCATACCAACATAAATAGATGATGGCATGGCTCCTCCTGCAATCATGCTGGTGATTTTATAGTGAAAATATTGTTTGTTTCACTAAAGCCTGCTTGAAATTTGTCAGTTTAAAAGCAAAACAACTCTCAACCAGAGAGGAATTTGCTTTTTGTGTGTTATAACAAATGGTTTTTAACCACCTCTAAAAAAGAAAAAAAAAAACCTCTCAGTAATTTAAGTATATATTCAGAAAAAATTAAACAAAACAACCACAGTCCTTGAACATTGTATATAATAATTAAAGGACAATTCTCATGAGAAAGAGCTAAAAATTATATAAAATCTCAATAATCGGGACTTCCCTGGTAGCCTACCAATGCAGGGGACACGGGTTCGATCCCTGGTCCGTGAAGATCCCACATGCTGCAGAGCAACTAAGCCCGTGCAACACAACTACTGAGCCTGCGCTCTAGGGCCCGCATGCTGCAACTACTGAAGCCTGCACACCTAGAGCCGTGCTCAGCAACAAGAGAAGCCACCGCAATGAGGAACCCACGCACCTCAATGAAGAGTAGCCCCTGCTCGCCGCAACTAGAGAAAAGCCTGCACGCAGCAACAAAGACCCAACGCAGCCAAAAATAAATTTTTTAGAAAATCTCAATAATCACTTATAAGTATTGTTATAAATGAAACAAACTAAAAAGAAATAATCAGTAAATATTTACTGACAGATTAATAGGCACAAAGCTTGCCTTAGGCTACACAATAGAGCACTCCAACAGTATAAAGATGTTCTTTTCAGGAAGTAAAGATAAATACATGCTGATTGAAGAAAGTTATATTAAATTTTAATAACTTTTCTCTTTCTTACAAAAGCTTTACCTGGGGTTGTCTATGTGAAAATACTTTTGTTAAATATGTTTAACTCTGTACTATATTATATCACCAACACCCAGCCAAGCTTTTATGACCTGCACTTGCCCTAGAGATCATAGTTGATAGGACTAGGGGTGAACACATGACCCAAGCTGGCTAAATCAGGTTTTCTGGAAAAATCTGAAATTGAGGGCCATACCACCAATCTGGGAAGTTGCTTGAACTGAAGGTAAATAGGCTTGGGTTCTTTGAGATGGGCCATTGGCCACATTCCTGTCAACACAGTGGGAGCTGTCCTGCAGAAGGCAAGACCTACTGAGAGGAGAATGAAGTGAACATACAGAAAATGGTAGAGATGATTTAACTCAGAAAAAGAAAGCAAGATGAGAGTCCGTGAGGACTGCCTGGACCATGAGGGTGACCTCATTCCTGGTCCCAGGCCCTTGGGAATCCTTAATGCCCTTCAGTAAGAGGGTATTCTCAGTGTCCTTTCAATACACCCATGTTGTACTTAGGCTTATTTGAAGTTTCTATTACTTGCAATCAAAATGTATTTACAAACAAAATGGTTATTTCAATTCCATTAGTGACAATAAAGAGTATGGGATGGATGAGGGAGATATTTTCGCAGAAAGACTATCTAGGTCATCATGAGTGAACATAGATATTAAAAGAGAGGCAGAATCAAGCTCTGAATTATTTGTTCTTTGCCTTTGGTCAATCTCCTCAGTCCTGAAACAGTTCTTTTTACACAATTTTTCCAGCTTTACACTTATTTTCCTATGGAGAAGATTCAGTGACCTCTTCATTCTGCCATATTTGGAAGTTCCACCACAAATGACTTTTTAAATTTTATTTAAAATTTTTTTATCCTTTGCCTCTTTTTGATTAGCTTTTAAAAATTTTGCTTTTTCCCATATATTAGTTGGGATGTCACATGCTCTATTTCTATATGTCAAATGGTTACCTTAGATATTTTATCATGCATACTTATCAAAGTCCAAATTAATCCATGTCTCAATCCTCCTCACGAACAAAGGACTTTACAGCATTTTAATTTCAGTCACACTTGTACTTTTGAATTCTAGCTTAAAAAAAAAAAGACTTCCCTTGACATTATTATGACTTTATTATATGGTCACTGTTTGCTGTATTTACCATATTCTTTGCTCCTATTGCTTCTTACATCTCAAACCTTCTTAGATCATTTTCCCTCTGCCTGAAGAATATCCTTTAATTCTAACATGAACATCTGTTAGAGGTGAATTCTCTCAGTTTCTACTTGTATGACTTTCACTTTTATTTTTTCCAAATTTTATCGAGATATAATTGACATATAAGACTGTATTAGCTTAAGGTGTACCATGATTTGATATATGTATATATTACAAACTGATCACTGCTGTGACATATTTATGCATATTTCTGTATACACATGTGCACACATTTCTTTCGAATATATACCTAGGAGTATGTGTATCTTCAACTTTTATAGATAATATCAAAGTGTTGGTACCAATTTACCGTCAAACAGCAGTATATGAGAATAGCTATTGTTCCATATTCTAACAATTGGTACTATCAGTCTTTTTACTATTAATCATTTTGGTGGGTGTGCAATGGTATCTGATGGTGATTTAAAATAGATTTTCCCTCATTTGACTAGTGGAGTTGAACATGTACATGCATTTATTGGTCATTTGAATTTTGGGATCAGTCTGTTCAAATTGCTTGCCCATTTTTCCCTATCAGTTTTTGGAGTTCTTTACAAATACTGCCTGGGATATACCAAATTCTCAATAAAACACACTTGCCATATAAACTACTTATGATTGATTTTGCCATTTAATGTACCAAGATATATCCCATATCAGTAAACACAAATCTACTTTGTTATTTTTAAGGCAATAAGGCAAGCCATTGTATAGATACACAATATATTGTGACTTAACCAATTGTCTATTGATAATCTTTTAGGTTATTTGTAATTTTTCACTATTTTATATACTACAATGAATATCCTTCTAAGATATTTTTGTACATTTTTAGAAGCAGAATGGTTTAATGTTGAGTAAAGGCTGATAAAATGACCTATATAAAAAAATCTATCAATTTATATTTCTACCAACAATGTGTAAAAGTGCTTATTTTGGAAAGAGTTTGAAAATTCTCTTCTCTTAGTTCCTGTAATTCTTGTTTTGTTTATGGTTTCCTTTGCTGTGCAAAAGCTTAGAAGTTTGATTAAATCCCATTTGTTTATTTTTGCTTTTATTTCTATTGCCTTGGGAGACTGACCTAAGAAAACATTGCTATGATTTATGTCAGAGAATGCATCACCCAGATACCAAAACCAAAGATGCTACCAAAAAGAAAATTACAGGCCAATATCTCTAATGAATATAGATGCAAAAATTCCCAGCAAAATATTAGCAAACTGAATCCAACAACACATAAAAAAGGTCATACACTACAATCAAGTTGGACTCATCCCAGGGTCACGAGGATGGTTCAACATATGCAAATCAATCAATGCAATACACCATATCAACAAAGGAAAAGAAAAAAACACAAACGATCATCTCGATGCAGGAAAAGCATCTGATAAAATTCAACATCCATTCATTATAAAAAATCTTACCAAAGTGGATACAGAGGGAACATATCTCAACATAATAAAAGCTATTTATGACCAACCCACAGCCAACAAAATAGTGAACAGTGAAAAGCCTTCCCACTACAATCTGGAACAAGACAAGGATGCCCAATCTCACCACTTCTATTCAACATAGTATTGGAAGTCCTAGCCACAGCAATCAGACAAGAAAAAGAAATAAACCAATCCCTTTTAAAATCACATCAAAACAAAACAAAACAAAAAAACCACTTAGGAATAAACCTGACCAAGGAGGTGAAAGACTTATATACTGAGGAACTATAAAACATTATAAAGGAAACTGCAGATGATTCAAAGAAATGGAAAGATATCCCATGCTCTTGAATTGGAAGACTTAATATTGTTAAAATGGCTATCCTAACCAAAGTAATCTATAGATTTAATGCAATCCCTATCAAATTACCCATGACATTTTTCACAGAGCTAGAACAATTAATCCTAAAATTTATATGGAACCATAAAAGACCCAGAATTGCCAAAGCAATCCTGAGGAAAAAGAACAAAGTTGGAGGCATAACCCTCCTAGACTTCAGACAATACTACAAAGCTACAATAACCAAAACAGTGGTATTGGCACAAAAACAGACACATGGATCAATGGAACAGAATAGGGAGCCCAGAAGTAAACCCACACACCTATGGTCAATTAGTCTTCAACAAAGGAGGCAAGAATATAAAATGGGAAAAAGACAGTCTCTTCAACAAGTGGTGCTGGGAAAGTTGGACAGCTGCGTGTAAATCAATGATGTTATAACACACCCTCACACCATGCACAAGAATAAACTCAAAATGGCTTAAAGACTTAAACATAAGACATGTCACCAGGAATTCCCTGGTTGTCCAGTGTTTAGGACTCTGCACTTCCAATGCAGGGGGTGCGGGTTTGATCCCTGGTCAGGGAACTAAGGTCCCACATGCTGTGCAGCACAGCCAAAAAAAAAAAAAAAAAAAAGAGACCATAAAACTCCTAGAAGCAAACATTGGCAAAACATCCTCTAATTAGGTCTTGAAATCCCCCCTACCCTCATAGAGAAATCTTCTCCCTCTCTTGAATTATTGTAATCATTTCTTAAATGGAGCCCTGTCCCTAGACTTGATCCTTCCACTCAATTCATAAGCCAAACTACAGAGTTATCCATCTATTGATAAAATGCCACACTGGTTATGCTCCTCTCCTGTGGCCTTTGGGTAAAGCTCCAAACCTCCAACATCCCTTTTAGAGCCTGTGGAGATCTGGCTGCTTCTCTCCTGCACTCAGTCCTCCACACCTCACAATCACTTTCGCTTCCCAAAAGATGCCAGTTTCATCAGGCCTTTCTCCTACACTATCCCCTCTGGCTAGAACATTCTCTCTTACCTTATCCCTCTGTATACAAACTCTTATTTAACTTTTAAGTTTCAGTTTAAATATGTCTATAGTCAAATTTAATCTTAGGTTTGAGATGACTCCTAGACATTGAAACAGATATGTCAAGAAAGCAGCTAGAAACTTCCAGCATACAGATGGTAATACAGATGATCAAACTCACCTGGAGAGAAATTATAGCTAGAGAAGAGGTTTCAGGCCTGAGATCAAGTCGATGAAGAGGAGGAATCAGCAAAGGAGATTATTAAGTGAGGCAAAGGAGTTGGGCTGTAAAAACCAAGAGATATGAGTGTTGGAAAGAGGGGAAGAATCATTTCTGCTGAATGTTGCTAAAAACTGCTCTGACAGCTCCAGATGGGTATCTCCTGCATATTTCCAATACCACCCCACAACCCAGCCACAGAAGTGATCATACTGTTTAATACCAAGGCAGCCATTTGTCTGATCCCTTAGTAGTAAGAACTGACTTTAATTGACTGTAAGTAAGAACTCTGTCAACCTTATTTATCGTTATAGATTTCAGCAGTGAGCTCAAGATGCACTCAGTAAAAAAAAACTTGTTGAATGACTTAATCACCGGCACACATACGTGTAAGTCCTCAAGGAATTTACATACATTTGGGGAAAACATATGGAAACCACTATTTATAATACAAAGCAGGGTGTAATCAGTGCTGGCAAAGTAGTACAGCCAGCGTGCAATGGTTGAACTGTGGAACGGGAGAAAGCTTCCTGGAAAAGATGTTACTGAAGTTAGGGACTGAAGAAAAGAGCAGGCTATCAGAAAGTGGAGCCTTGAGGTTCTTTTTTTTTTTTTAACATCTTTACTGGAGTATAATTGCTTTACAATGGTGTGTTAGTCTCCGCATTATAACAAAGTGAATCAGTTATACATATACATATGTCCCCATATCTCTGAGGCTTGAGTTTTTAAAACAATAAAAAATTGTTGTTAATTACCCAATTGTGGCAAGGCAGAGATTATTTACATATGTGCCTGTGAGTGGCAACACTCAAACTCTTCACTCTGGCAGAAATGTAGGATAAAGATGAGCATTGTATTTTAAAATACTATTATTTATGCATTAGTTATCTGAACAGGGTATGACCATGGATAATTTTAGTCTTCTTTACATTTTCTAGCAATTTCTAAATTTACTATTCTGCTATAATTTGCAGAGAGGGGTTTAGTTTTATTCTTTCTAAGACCAGAGTTTCATCTGGGCAAATTGAGAAAAGAACTTAATTCAAAAATGATATCTTTGTACATACACAAAAAAGTCAGTAATTTCCAGAATACTATTCATAAAAATTCCACAAATCTTAGAAGAGTTTGTAAACTGCATTCACAAATCTGGCAGAATTAAAATTAAATTTCTGTTTAAAAATGGAAATACAACATAATAAATGAAGTTAACATTAATTTTTTCCTACTCTTGGATGCTGAAAGATTCTAATGGAAATGAAAAAGATGAGATCACCCACCAGTAATGGGGAAAAAATGAGGCCATGGACAAACACACTATGTTTTGATTTATTAAACCACAAGCAAGCTTCACTTTATCCCCCATGAGTGATGGCTTAACCGGTTGCCAAAGTCTTCTTTTCCACTAAATACCTTTGTAAATATTGTGGTTACTCTGATTTATAGCCACCTCCTTCAGACAGTGTATCAGTAGAAAAGAATCCCTTTCCCAACAAATGTTAAAACTACCATCTGTGTAATCGTCTCACAAACCTCACGCTATGCATGGGTTTCAGGGTTTGCAGGAGGAAAATTATAGGAAAAGACCAGTTCTGGAGGCTCTGTCTGCGGTGATTCATCCCAAAGTGGGAATGCCATATCCAGAACGCCAGAGAGAAACACCTGAGTTGTCAACAGGGGACTTTTTTAAAGATAAGAACCTAGTTCCAGAGAAGGATGTGACTCACCCAGTCCTCCCTGGGAGGCAAGAGGCCAAGATGAATTCTGGCCCTGATGCCTCTGAAGTGATGTTTACCACGTCTGCTCTCCAAACACTCAGGCAATCTGGTTTTCATCTCGAAGGCGTCTGACTCCTATGGCTTTATGGGTGTGTGGAGCCATAATGGTGATGAGAGTCGGTTTCTGCTGATGTGGGCTGCAGAATATAGTTCTACCCATCCTTCCATTTCTGCTGGGGGAAGGAGCACTGCAGGGGCAAGCTGTAAAGTGACTTTGCTTGACTGTTGTGGAAAGAAAGAAATAAGACTAACTTGAAGTCATTCTTAGTTCTCCCATTTCTCAGCAAGTCAGGCAAATCATTTAACTCTGTGAAGCTTTAGTTTCCTCATTTAGCCTCTGTAATACTTCAGCTTTCTTCCTCTGTAAACTGGAGGATAACAAGGTACATCACTGGGTTGAAGGATTTATTGAGCACTGTGTCCAGCAGAGAACTAGGCGTCTGGCACACAGTGGAACTAGTTAATGCTGCTGGTTCCTTTGTTTTTCTTCCATCCCCATCATGTATAGGAACAGGAGAGGACCTGATTCTGCCAATGCACATACTAAAAATGTCTATTCCTAGGTTATTTTGCAACTCTACAAAACTATCTAAGTGTTATAATAACATGCATTATATTTTTAGCTTTGAATGCACACTCTTACGGCAAAAAATGACTTACTGTAGTTTTTAAGAATGGAAATTAAACCATAAATACCAAATGTATTTTCTTTGCACAAAATTTCTCCTCTACAAAATTTAACCTAAACTCTCTTGAACTCTTGTCAGAATATTACAAGTGTTAAAACAGGTTAGTTTGGATAAGCAAAACAATATCCTGGCTATAGGGACATAATATAAACTCACATCTCCTTTCAAGCCTAAACTTAAATAAACATCTATAAAAAGCAGAGACAAAACCAAAATTTAAAACCTGTCTGAGCAGTAAAACCAGCAATTAGGTAAATCTTGCATTTCTGTATTTCCATGAGTTATTTACAATAAGGAATACAGTAGGAATAACAAATTTTGGAGGGTAGATAGTACATCTTGTTATTCTGGATGTGCTGATGCAACGTGTAGGAGAGATCTAAGCCAAGTTGAACAAATGGAAGTTGGCAATTTGAATATAAAGCTCAGGAAACAGTTTAGAGCTTAGAATAGATCTGTAGCTTATTGGTATATGTTAAAGCAATGTGACTACTGCTCATTTATGTTTGCTTAACGGATGAACAAGATCGTGAGGGAGAGTAAGGACAGATAGAGAAGAGGGCTATGGAGGATGGGGAACATCATTGTTTACAATGTGTAAGTGTGTGGGGTAAGGGCAGTAAAAGATGATGAGAAAGAAAGTAAGCAAGATAGAAGTAAGAACAGACTGACTTCCAAGAATAGGGCAATCAATAAGAAAATGACAAAAAAAAAAGAAGGCTGATTAGATAGCTTCTGAGGGCCACTGGACATTTGAGAGGACACTTTCACAACAACCATAAATGCCACAGCAGAATCGCAGTAGTAGCAGAATTTGTTAAGGAACAAATGGGAAGTTGAATACATGGAGGCATTTCCTGTAGATATTCTTTTAAGAAATTAAGGAGAAAATGAGAAGATAAAATAGATGGCAGTTTGAGGACAGCCAGACAGGATATAGTAAGATTCTTTCTGGCTTACAGAAGCTGAATATATTAGTAGGTGAAGAAGAACAAATTATGATTATGCAAAATGCCATGTTACTGATTCAAGGACACCAAGATTCCATTGAGACACAGTCACTGCCATCATTGAACACCTGGGCATGAATGTTACACTCTCGAGACAGTTGAGTCATTTAGGTTTAGGTCATGAATACAAAAGAATGGATACCTGGGAGGTGTGAATTCATACACAAGACCAGACTGGCAAATATTAAAGGTCTCCTCCCGATCCACAGATAAGTTTATAAAGATGCTGCCTTCAGTCATGTATGAGAACCTACTTGCTTCACACACATTTATTTGCTGTACTTTTTGTACCCAAATCAGATTATTTCAGAATAGTTTCCTTAATTTGTATTACACTACAGTAGCACTTCGCTTATCTCAAGAGCAAAGTACATTTAGAAACATACGATATCACAGAGGACATCATTTTTGGGAATTGTGGTGTATCACATAAGCACTACACCTAAGTCCTTACCATATGATTTCTCCACTCAGAATATTTTCTTCTCTGAAAACTATGGTTTCCACTCATGATATTTCTTAGTTTGTAATCCTAGTCCCACACTTAGACCTGGGTGAGAGTGTGTCTCTGGAGTCTCTGAAATGGGCTCCACATTGGTCTTCCTCTGGCTCTCCCCTTCCCACTAAGCAAGGGGCCCACATGCTTTCTTACAGCTAGCACCTCCCCCTCAAGATCATGCTGTGGGTATGCACCTAACACCCCAGAGTTTCCTGCCCTAGTGTCTCAGTTTCCAGGGCCCATGCAGGCCTCTTCCCTGGCTCTATCACCCTAAGGACATACCCAACTGCTAGTGTGAGCAACCCTAGGCCCAAAGGGTTTGCTTGTGTGCAGTTGAGGAGGAACTTGGAAGCATGGGCTGGGTGTCCACACAAGCAGGTCAAAACTTGGGGCAGAACATGACATGGGGTAGGAGGGAAATGGCCACCATCCTGCTCCTTCCTGAGCCACCATATTCCTGTGGAGGCAAATTCTGAGAAGTTCAGCTTTCCAGGTAGTTATAAAGGATGCTGGACAGGGTAAGAGAATGGAGCCCCAACATAATTTATTTAACTATTTCCTAGCTTGGTTTATAATTTTGCACATTTGTAATATCATATATGAACCTTCACCCATACTCTTGCCTTAATCCCTTCATCCCTTCCAGCCTCCCCAAATGATTGTTCCTGCAGCACAATAGGAAATCAAACTAAGATGAAATGAAGAAATGATAGGCCCTAGGAACACTTGTTATATCAAATGTAATCTCTTACACTTTACTCAAATCTTAATACAAGGAACGGCACTAATTCATTAGATTTTTCCCTTATCAAGACTCAGCAGGGACTTCCCTGGTGGTCCGGTGGTAAAGAATCCACCTTACAATGCAGGGGATGCAGGTTCAATCCCTGGTCAGGGAACTAAGATCCCACATGCCGTGGGGCAACTAAGCTTGCGTGCCTCAACCAGAGCCCACGTGCCGCAAACTATAGAGCCCACGCGCTCTGGAACCCACGCACCACAACTACAGAGCCCACACGCCCTGGAGCCTGTGAGCCACAACTAGAGAAGAGAAAAGGCGCATGCCACAACTAGAGAGAAGCCCGAGCACCACAATGAAGAGCCCGTGCACCACAGCGAAAGATCCTGCATGCTTCAGTGAGGATCCCACATGCCGCAACTAAGACCTGATGCAGCTCCAAATAAATAATAAAATAAATAGATAACAATCTTGAAAAAAAAAGACTCAGCACCCCAACATCCTCAAGTGGCATCATTCGTTCACTTGAGTTTGTCTCCACACCTAGAAGTAATGCAGAGAAACCCATCAATGTGTCCTCTGCCCGGTATGCTAAGCATGGGGTTGCAGGGTCTGTTCTAGAGATCTGGGAGTTCAAAGGAGGGATGCAGAATTAGTAGACTGGAGGACCCATGGACAGAGAATCTGACCTAGAACTTGCCTCTGTCCATGTCACCTGTTTTACTAAGAATGGCCTCTGATCAAACTCTGCTCAGAGAGTGAGGGAAGTTCCCAGAGATGGGTGGACCTCTATGGTCCCTGTGGTCTGACAATGCCATCTTAAGAAGGCAGAAGCAAAGACACATGGAACCTTAGCATTAAAATGATATCATCGAGTCCATATATCCCTGGGATAAATCCCACTTGATCATGGTGTATGATTCTTTTAATGTATTGCTGGATTCAGATTGCTAGTATTTTGTTGAGGATTTTTGTGACTATGTTCATCAGTGATATTGGCCTGTAATTTTCTTTTTTTTGCGGTATCTTTTTCTGGTTTTGGTATCACAGTGATGGTGGCCTCATAGAATGAGTTTGGGAGTATTCCTTCCTCTGTGATTTTTTGGGAATAGTTTCAGAAGGATAGGTGTTAACTCTTCTCTAAACGTTTGATAGAATTCGCCTGTGAAGCCATCTGTTCCTGGACTTTTGTTGGCTGGGAGTTTTTTTTTTTTTTTTTTTTTGCCGCACTGTACAGCATGCGGGATCTTAGTTCCCTGACTAGGGATCAAACCCGTGCCCCCTGCAGTGGAAGCATGAAGTCTTAACCACTGGACCACCAGGGAAGTCCCAGTTGGGAGTTTTTAAATCACAGTTTCAACTTCAGTACTTGTGACTGGTCTGTTCATATTTTCTATTTCTTCTTGATTCAGTCTTGGGAGATTGTATGTTTCTAAGAACTTGTCCATTTCTTCCAGGTTGTCCATTCTTTTGGCATATAGTTGCTTGTAGTTGTCTCTTATGATCCTTTGTATTTCTGTGGTGTCCACTGTAACTTATACTTTTCCATTTCTAATTTTATTGATTTGAGCCCTCTCCCTTTTTTCTGATGAGTCTGGCTAAAGGTTTATCAATTTTGTTTATCATTTCGAAGAACCAGCATTTAGTTTCATTGATCTTTCCTACTGTTTTCTTCGTTTATATTTCATTTATTTCTGCTCTGATCTTTGTGATTTCTTTCCTTCTACTAACTTTGGGTTTTGTTTGTTCTTCTTTCTCTCATTGCTTTGGGCATAAGGCTAGGTTGTTTATTTGTGATTTTTCTTGTTTCCTGAAGTAAGACTGTATTGCTATATACTCCCCTCAGAACTGCTTTTGCCACATGTCCCATAGATCATTGTGCTTTCGTTTTCATTTGTTGCTAGGTTATTTTTTGATTTCCTCAGTGATCCTGATCCATTGGTTGTTTAGTAGCATATTGTTTAGCCTCCACATGTTTGCGTTTTTTCAGTATTTTTTCTTGTAGTTGATTTCTAATCTCATAGAGTTGTGGTTGGAAAAGATGCTTGACATGATTTCAATTTCCTTAAATTTACTGAGGCTTGCTTTGTGGCCCAGCATGTGAACTCTCCTGGAGAATGTTCCATGTGCACTTGAGAAGAATGTGTAATCTGCTGCTTTTGGATGGGATGCCCTATAAATATCAATTAAGTCCATCTGGTCTAACATGTCATTCAAGGCCTGAGTTTCCTTACTGATCTTCTGCCTGGATGATCTGTCCATTGATGAAAGTGGGGTGTTAAAATCCCCCACTATTATTGTGTTACTGTTGATTTCTCCTTTTATGTCTGTTAACATTTTCCTTATATACTGAAGTGCTCCTATGTTGGGTGCATATATATTTACAATTGTTATACCTTCTTCTTGGATTGATCCCTTGATCATTATGTAGTGTCCTTCTTTGGCTCTTGTAACAGTCTTTATTTTAAAGTCTATTTTGTCTGATACTAGTATTGCTACACCAACTTTCTTTTGATTTCCATCTGCATGGAATACCTTTCTCCATCTCCTTACTTTCAGCCTGTACGTGTCTCTAGATGTGAAGTGGGTTTCTTGTGGACAGCACATATATGGATCTAGTTTTCGAATCCTTTCAACCAGTCTATGTCTTTTGGTTGGATAATTTAATCAGTTTACATAAGGTAATTGTTAATATGTTCTTATTGCCATTTCGTTGTTTTGGATTTGTTTTTGTAGTCTTTTTTTCCTTTCCTGTTTTGTTTTCTTGTGATTTGATAACATTCTTTAGTGTTGTGTTTGGATTCCTTTTATTTATTTGTGTGTATACCTATTAAAGATATTTGATTTGTGGTTGCTATGAGGTTTTGATATAGCAGTCTATATACATACATAATTGTTTTAGGTTGCTGATCTCTTAATTTCAAATGCATTTCCAATATCCTGAATTTGTGCTCTCCTCTTCTCAAAATTTCTGGTTTTGATATCATATTTGTGTGCAGATGATTTCCTACCTTTACTTTATGTTTGCCTTTACTGGTGAGCTTTTCCATTCGTAAATTTCTTGTTTCTAGTTTTTCAATATCCGTAAATCAATCAGTGTGATACATCACATCAACAAATTGAAGAATAAAAACCATGAGATCATCTTAATAGATGCAGAAAAAGATTTTGACAAAATTCAACACCAATTTATGATAAAAACTCTCCAGAAAGTAGGCATAGAGGGAACATATCTTAACATAATAAAGGTCATATATGGCAAACCTACAGCTAACATCATAATCAACAGGGAAAAGCTGAAAGCATTTCCTCTAAGATCAGGAATAAGACAAGGGATGTCCACTGTCACCACTTTTATTCGACATACTTTTGGAAGTCCTAGCCACAGCCATCAGAGAAGAAAAAGCAATAAAAGGAATCCAAATTGGAAAAGAATAAGTACAACTGTCACTGTTTGCAGATGACATGATACTATACATAGAAAATCCTAAAGATGCTATCAGAAAACTACTAGAGCTCATCAATGAATTCAATAAAGTTGCAGGATACAATATTAATACACAGAAATCTGTTGCATTTCTATACACTAACAACAAGAGATCAGAAAGAGAAATTAAAGAAACAATCCCACTTACCGTCACATCAAAAAGAATAAAATACCTAGGAATAAACGTACCTAAGGAGATAAAATACCTGTACTCCAAAAGCTATAAGACACTGATGAAAGAAATCAAAGATGACACAAACAGTTGGAAAGATATACCATGTTCTTAGATTGGAAGAATCAATATTGTCAAAATGACTATACTACCCAATCTACAGATTCAATGCAATCCCTATCAAATTACCAATGGCATTTTTCACAGAACTAGAACAAAAAAATCTTAAAATTTGTATGGAGACACCAAAGACCCCCAAATAGCCATATCAATCTTGAGTAAGAAAAACGGAGCTGGAGGAATCAGGCTCCCTCACTTCAGACTATACGACAAAGCTACAGTCATCAAAACAGTATGGTATGGGCACAAAAACAGACATATAGATCAATGGAACAGGATAGAAAGCCAGGAATAAACCCACACACCTATGGTCAATTAATCTATGACAAAGGAGGCAAGACTATACAATGGAGGACAGACAGTGTCTTCAACAAATGGTGCTGGGAAAACCAGACATCTACACATAAAAAAATGAAATTAGAACATTCTTTAACACCATACACAAAATTAAACTCAAAATGGATTAAAGACCTAAATGCAAGACTGGATACTATAAAACTCTTAGCAGAAAACATCGGCAGAACACTCTGAGATAAATCGCAGCAACATCTTTTCTGAGCAGTCTCCTAGAGTAAAGGATATAAAAGCAAAAATAAATAAGTGGGACCTAATTAAACTCAAAAGCTTTTGCACAGCAAAGGAAACCACTGACAAAATGAAAAGACAACCCACAGAATAGGAGAAAATATTTGCAAACAATGTGACCGATAAGGGATTTGCCTCCAAAATTTACAAAGAGCTCATGCGACTCAATATCCAAAAAACAAACAACCCAATCAAAAATGGGCAGAAGACCTAAATAGACATTTCTCCAAAGAAGATATACAGATTGCCAACAAACACTTGAAAGGATGTTCAACATCACTAATCATTAGAGAAATGCAAATCAAAACTACAATGAGATATCACTTCACACCGGTCAGAATGGCCATCATCAAAACATCTACAAACAATAAATGCTGGAGAGGGTGTGGAGAAAAGGGAACACTCTTGCACTGTTGGTGGGAATGTAAATTGATACAGCCACTGTGGAGAACAGTATGGAGGTTCCTTAAAAAACTAAAAACAGAACTACCATATGACCCAGCAATCCCACTACTGGACATATACCATGAGAAAACCATAAATCAAAAAGAGACATGTACCACAATGTTCATTGCAGTACTATTTACAATAGCCAGGACATGGAAGCAACCTAAGTGTCCATCAACAGATGAATGGATGAAGAAGATGTGGCATATATATACAATGGAATACTACTCCGCCATAAAAAGAAATGAAATTGGGTTATTTGTAGTGAGGTGGATGGACCTAGAGTCTATCATACACAGTGAAGTAAGTCAGAAAGAGAAAAACAAATACCATATGCTAACACATATATATGGAATCTAAAAAAAAAAAAAAAGGTTCTGATGAAACTAGGGGCAGGACAGGAATAAAGACGCAGACGTAGAGAATGGACTTGAGGACACGGGGAGGGGGAAGGGTAAGCTGGGGTGAAGTAAGAGAGTAGCACTGACATATATACAGTACCAAATATAAAATAGATAGCTAGTGGGAAGCAGCTGCATAGCACAGGGAGATCAGTTTGGTGCTTTGTGACCACCAAAGGGGTGGGATAGGGAGGGTGGGAGGGAGATGCGAGAGGGAGGGGATATGGGGATGTATGTATGCATATAGCTGATTCACTTTGTTATACAGTAGAAACTAACACAACATTGTAAAGCAATTATACTCCAATAAAGATGTTTAAAAAATACAAAAATGGAAGTATTTAGAATTAAATATATTAAAAGATGTATACAGTCTCTCAAAGAAACTTATAGAACATTACTGAACACAACTGCTTACTTGAAGGAACACCGACAGGTTAACTTTTTGATAATTTGGGAACAAAATGAAAAATGACATAATGGATGGCATAAAAAAAAAGAATCCATGAGTTCATGCTGATAGCAAAAACATTCAAAAGGAGGGTGGGAAGGATGGAAAGCTCTTCTTCACAAAAGAATGCCACCAAATAAGAAATGAATGATGGAATTTCAAATCACTGTTTTGCAACCTCCATAGTAAGAACTGATCTGCAATGGATGCTAAAATCATTAGGTGAAAGATTATAGGGAATAGATTGTGTCATATAATGTCATCCAGTAGGTTATTTATTAATTTCAAAGGAAAAAGGTCCCTTTTCAAAGATGAGATTTGGCAGACATCACCTTAGTGAGGAGATCAAACTTAACATCAGGAATAATGAGACATCAGATCAAGTATGTTCTGAGGTCAGCACTGAACAGGGAACAGTACCTTTCATCCAATACATCTGCCAAAAACTTTAACCAAAATCTAATCATGAGGAAAGAATAACCTATCCAAGTTAAAGATTTACAAAACAATTTACAAAACGTTGTTCAAAAATGTCAATGTCATGAAAGACCAAAAAAGACCAAAAAAAGAAAAAGAGAGAGAGAGAGAGAGAACTGGACAACTGCTGCTTTAGACTGATGAGACAAAACATGTCGGGACTTCCCTGGTGGCACAGTGGTTAAGAATTTGTGGGCTTCCCTGGTGGTGCAGTGGTTGAGAGTCTGCCTGCTGATGCAGGGGACACGGGTTCGTGCCCCGGTCCAAGAAGATCCCACATGCTGCGGATCAACTAGGTGCCACAGCTGCTGAGCCTGTGCTCTGGCGCCTGCGAGCCACAACTGCTGAAGTCCGTGAGCCTAGAGCCTGGGCTCTGCAACAACAGAGGCCACTGCAATGAGAAGCCCACACACTGCAATGCAGAGTGGACTCCGCTTGCTGAAACTAGAGAAAGCCCGCGCACAGCAACGAAGACCCAATGCAGCCAAAAATAAATAAACAAATAAATAAAGATACATGTCAACTAAATTAAAAAAAAAATGGGCAGAAGACCTAAATAGACATTTCTCCAAAGACAACATACAGATGGCCAAGAGGCACATGAAAAGATGCTCAACATCACTAATTATTAGAGAAATGCAAATCAAAACTACAATGAGGTATCACCTCACAACTGTCACAATGGCCATCATCAAAAAATCTATACAATGAATGCTGGAGAGGGTGTGGAGAAAAGGGAACCCTCCTACATGGTTGGTGGGAATGTAGATTGGTACAGCCACTATGGAGAACAGTATGGAAGTTCCTTAAGAAGCTAAAAATAGGGCTTCCCTGGTGGCGCAGTGGTTGGGAGTCCGCCTGCCAACGCAGGCGACGCGGGTTTGTGCCCCAGTCCGGGAGGATACCGCATGCTGCGGAGCGGCTGGGCTTGTGAGCCGTGGCTGCTGGGCCTGCGCGTCCGGAGCCTGTGCTCTGCAGCAGGAGAGGCCACAACAGTGAGAGGCCCGCGTACAGCAAAAAAAAAAAAAAAAAAGAAGAAGCTAAAAATAGAGTTACCAGATGATCCAGCAATCCTACTCCTGGGCATATGTCCAGAGAAATCCATGGTTCAAAAGGATACAGGCATGCCAATATTCATTGCAGTGCTGTTTACAATAGCCAAGACATGGAAGCTACCTAAATGTCCATTGACAGATGAATGAACAAAGACGATGTGGTACATATAAACAACAGAATATTACTCAGCCATTAAAAGAATGAAATAATGCCATTTGCAGCAACATGGATGGAACTGGAGATTATCGTACTAAGTGAAGTAAGTCAGACAGAGAAAGACAAATATCATGATATCACCTATGCGGAATCTAAAAAAAAAGATACAAATGAACTTATTTACATAACAGAAACAGACTCACAAACTTCGAGAACCAACTTGTGGTTAGCAGGGGGGAAGGGTAGGGGAGGAGGGATAGATTGGGAGTTTGGGATTGACATGTACACACTGCTACATTTAAAACAGATAACCAACAAGGGCCTACTGTATAGCACAGGGAACAGTGCTCAATATTCTGTAATAACCTAGGGACTTGCGTGGTGGTCAGTGGTTAAGACTCCATGCTCCCAATGCAGGGGGCCCGGGTTTGATCCCTGGTCAGGGAACTAGATCTCACATACCCACATGCCACAACTAAAGATCCTGCATGCAGCAATGAGGATCCTGTGTGCTGCAACTAAGACCCAGAGCAGCCTAAATAAATTCTGTAATAACCTAAATGGGAAAATAACTTGAAAATGAATAGATACATGTACAACTGAATAACTTTGCTGTACACCTGAAACTAACACAACATTGTTAATCAACTATGCTCCAATATAAAATAAAAATTAAAAAAAAAAGAAAATCCCTTAGCCCAGGAAAAAAATGATATCATCGAGTTCAGTGTCTGAGAATTACCTTCTGCAGCATTTCCAGTAGAATGTCATCTAGTTTCTACTAGAATCCTTTCAGTCTAGTGGACTTAGCATCTCAGTAGGCAGCTCAGTTGGACACTTCTAGTTATGAGAAAGGGCTTTTGTTTTTTAAACTCAGCCCAAATCAGCCTGTCTGTATCATCTGTCCATTGATTTTGGTTCTAGTCTCTGGAGCACAGCAGAACAAGTCCATGGCCTGTTTTAATATCTACAGTCTCTTCTGTCTTTGTTCCTCAGTCCCTCTAAATTCACCTGGCAGGGCCACTTCTCTCAAAAATCAAGTAGCCGAATGTGAATGAATTCTTGGGCTACTTTCTGTTCCATTGGTCTATTGATTTTCCTTGTGTTATTACCAAACTGTCTTAATTACTGTAGCTTCTTATAATAAGACTTGATATTTAGGACAGAAAGTCCTTTAGCCTTGTTCTTCTTCAAGAATGGTTTGGCTATTCTTTGGCCTTTGTATTTCCATGTACATTTTAGAATTTGTCTAGTTTAATAAAAACAAAAAAAATACATCTTTTTCTTTAATTCTCTAACCATAGAAAGACACAATTGATTTTTATTTATTAATTGTATATCTGGAAAACATGTTAGATGATTTAATAATTTTTCTGAAAGTTATTTCAGATTTTCTTTTTCTATTGAGGTAACATTGATTTTTAACATTATATAAGTCTCATGTGTACAACATTATATTTCTACTCCTGTATACCCTGCAATTTGCTCACCACAGAAAATTTATTTTCCGTCTGTCACCACACAGTTGAGCCCCTTTACTCATTTCACGGTCCCCAACCCCTTCCCGCCACCATTTCAGATTTTCTATGTATACAACGATTTTACCTGGGCTAATCAGAGATTTTTCCTTCTTTTACTTAATTTTCTTTTAAAATAAATTTATTTCTTTATTTGTTTTTGGCTGCATTGCTGTGCGCTGGCTTTCTCTAGTTGCGACGAGCAGGGGCTATTCTTTGTTGTGGTGCGTGGGCTTCTCATTGTGGTGTCTTCTCTTGTTGCGGAGCACAGGCTCTAGGCGTGCGAGCTTCAGTAGTTGTGGTGCGTGAGGTCAGTAGTTGTGGCTCATGGGCTCAAGAGCACAGGCTCAGTAGTTGTGGCCCACGGGCTTAGTTGCTCTGCGGCATGTGGGATCTTCCTGGACCAGGGCTCGAACCGGTGTCCCCTGCACTGGCAGGTGGATTCTTAACCACTGTGCCACCAGGGAAGCCCTTGATTTTCTACTTATACATTTAAAACATTTTTTTCTTTTTCTTGCCTTACTGCACTGGCCAGGACCTTCAGTGAGCCTGCTTGTCTTATTCCCAGAAAGGGAAAACTTTCAATATTTCAACACTGAGTATTTTTTAATAATAGCTTTACTGAGATATAATTTATATATCATTAAATTCACCCTTTTAAAGTACACAATTTAGTGTTTTTAGTATTTTCATAGTTGGGAGCCATCACCACTACCTACTTTTGGAACATTTTGGTGACTCTATAAAGGAACCCTGTACCCATTAGCAGTCACTCCCCATTGTGCCATCCCAACTCTTACCCTCCTCACCCCAACAACCACTCATCTACTTTCTGCCTGTATGGATTTGCCTATTATGGACATTTCATATGAAAGAGCCATACAGGGCTTCCCTGGTGGCGCAGTGGTTGAGAGTCCGCCTGCCGATGCAGGGGACACGGGTTCGTGTCCCGGTCTGAGAAGATCCCACATGCCGCGGAGCAGCTAGGCCTGTGAGCCATGGCCGCTGAGCCTGCGCGTCCAGAGCCTGTGCTCCGCAACAGGAGAGGCCACAACAGTGAGAGGCCCGCGTACTGCAAAAAAAAAAAAAAAAAAAGAGTCATACAATATGTGGCCTCTTGTGACCGGCTTCTTGCACTGAGCATAATCTGTTTGAGGTTCATCCATGTTGAACATGGATGCATCAGTGCTTCATTCCTTTTTATTGCTGAATAACATTCCATTGTAGAAACAGATCACACTTTATCCGTCCATCAGCTGATCGATATTTGAGTTGTTTCCACATTTTGGCTGTTATGAATAGTGTAGCTACACAATTCAAAATTCGTGTACAAGTTTCCATGTGGATTTATGTTTCCACTTCTCTTGGGTATATAGCTAGGAGTGGAAGTATGTTGTTTTTTTGTAGATAACTCTGACAGACTAAGGAGTTCCCTTCTATTTTAGTATGGTAACAGCTTTTTCTCTCTTCCTTCTTTAAACATTAAGGTGATAATATAATGTTTGGATTTTATCCTTAAATCAACCAGTTATTTCTTAAATAAACCTAGTGTAGTCATGATATATTATCCTATTTATATACTGCTAGATTTGGTTTGCTAATATTTTACTTTTTTTAAAATCTATGTTCACTAGTCAGACTGATCTATAATTTTCCTTTCTTGTAATGTCCTTGTCAGGTTGCAGTATGGTATGGTTATGCTGACCTTAAAGAATTGTTTGGTAGAATTTGTTGATTAATATAGGCCTATAGTATTCTTTGTGGGAAGGTTTGAATTTATGGTTTCAATAGTAGACAATTCAGATTTTCTATTTCTTTTTCTGACAGTTTTATTAAATTGTCTTTTTCTAGGAAGTATCCATACTGTCTAAATTTGCTGGCATAAAGTTGTTTATAATATCCTCTGATTTAACTGTTTTCACTCTGTAGTAATAGAAATTTTCCTATTCCTCATACTGGTGATCTGTGCTTTTTCCCTTTCTCCTGCATCAGTCTTGCTACATATTTTATTAGTTTTGTTAAAAAAAATTTTTTTTTGGCAGTGTTGATCCTGTCTCCTGCATGAATTTTTCTATTTCATTGATATTTTTGCTTTTAATTTTTTTTTTTTTTTTTTTTTTTTGCGGTACGCGGGCCTCTCACTGTTGTGGCCTCTCCCGTTGCGGAGCACAGGCTCCGGACGCGCAGGCTAAGCGGCCATGGCTCACGGGCCTAGCCGCTCCGCGGCATGTGGGATCTTCCCGAACCGGGGCACGACCCCGTGTCCCCTGCATCGGCAGGCAGACTCTTAACCACTGCGCCACCAGGGAAGCCCTGCTTTTAATATTTTTGACAAACACCGCCAGGGCAAAAAGGTGCTCATGAACCCTCTCAGATCTAAACCCAGTGATTCCTTATGGTCTTTTTTTTTAATCTCATTGACGATTTTAAGATGTTTTTAAATAGTGATCCAGTGATCCAGTTTTTTAGTTGTCTTTGAAGGGAAGGTTGGTAGAATCATCTAATCCTCCAATATTGGATATAGAAAACTGAAAATTTTAACCGTGTATTTAAAAAATTTATGCTACTTATATAGATTACCTATTCAAACATACAAAAATCATTTAAAAAATAAAGTGGCAGGTAAATGGACATTTTACATATTTCCGGTGGGAGTATACATTACAAGAATGTTTTTGGAAAGCAATCTGGAAAAATGCACCAAAACTCAAAAAGGGGAAAAATCCAAATGTCCACTGATAGGGGAAGGTATCATGGCATATTCATACATTAGTACTCCACTTAAATGTAAATATTCCTCTGAGAGGGTAAATTCAATGAAAGCAAATGAAGCACTGTCACACTTCAGCGTGAGTTAGCTGAAAAGGCATTTAACTATGGCACTAGCAAGGGATATAGAACAGGCCTGAAGCAAGATAAGACTCCCATTTCTGAGAGGGGAAATTTAGCTTTATCTGAGCAACTACACCCTTAAAAGAAAGACTAACTCATTGAAAATATTGAAAAGGTGACTTTACTCAAACACATGTTTTGGAGTTGGAACCCATGCTGGCTGTGCTTGTAGCCTGGGCACTCAGGGACCTGTTGACACCCTGTTTGGTGACCAACACCAAACTCTGCAGAGTGGCTGTCAGAGCCAAGCTTTAGAACATAGTTATGGCTGCAGTAATAAAAAGGAGGAGAGCACCAATACCAGCATTTCCCATGTACTACTGTGGTTAACATAGTTTCTGCAGGACTCATGTAACAGTCCATTAACCCACAAGATTTTAGAGCAGGGACCTCAGAAACTGTATAATCTGGTTCTCCGCAACTTTGCCAATCTTGGTATGATAATCTTGGCTATTCCTCTATGCTGCTATTTAAGTTTCCTCTTTTTCTGATTGTTTAAAGATTTTTTAAAAAAAGTTCTTTTTTTTCTGATCTGGTTATGAAAAGCTCAAAACGTTATAAAAGTACAGAATTACATACTAAAATCCTCCCATAATTCCATCACCCAAAGATAACCACTAACAGTTTGTTGTTTATTTCTTCCAATTTGTTCTCTAGGAAGATGTTAAATTGTATACATTAAAAGAAGGGAACATAATAGCACGTGTACTATTTTAAAATTTCTTTCTTCCTCTTGGTATATTGTGGACAATTTTGCATGTCTATATAACAGTTACTTCGGTCTCTCTACGTAGCTTTATGGCAGCCTACTGTTCCCTATCAGTATATAACTGGTTAATTCCCCTCCCCCCTTGGGAACAATACTTCAAAGTACTTTCCTAGAGGCACACTTATGCAGAGAAAGATGTGTTTCTACAATGGATTCCTAGAAGTGATATGCTGGGACAGAGTATAGCTATTGTTAATTTGTCCTGTTTCTTATTTATTTATTTATTTCACTCTGCTGGGTCTTAGTTGTGGCACATGGGATCTTTAGTTGCTGGCATGCGGGCACTTTTAGTTATGCGGGATCTAGTTCCCTGATGAGGGATCGAACCTGGGCCCCCTGCCTTGGGAGCGTGGAGTCTTAACCGCTGGACCATGAGGGAAGTCCCTATCCTGTTTCTTTTGAGGACAACTTAACAATAGGTATACTCGGTCCCAGCATTTCACTTCTAGGAATCCATTATAGAAGAGTTTCTCAGACTCACAAACTTAGAGAACAAACTTATGGTTATCATGGGGGAAGAGTGGGGGGAAGGGATAGTTAGGGAGTTTGGGATTGATATGTATATACTGCTATATTTAAAATGGATAACCAAGAAGGACCTACTGCATAGCACGAGGAACTCTGCTCAATGTTATGTGGCAGCCTGGATGGGAGGGGAGTTTGGGGGAGAATGGATACAAGTATAGGTATGGCTGAGTCACTTTGCTGTGCACCTGAAACTATCACAACACTGTTAATGGCTATACTCCAATATAAAGTAAAACGTTTTTTTAAAAAAAATATGTTTCTGTTTGCCCTAAGCAAGCAATGTGTCCAATACTGCATGTCATCCACATTGTTTTCCTCCCAAAACAATGCATAAATCAGGACACTTTTTTTTTTTTTTTTTTTTGCGGTACGTGGGCCTGTCACTGCCGTGGCCTCTCCCGCCGCGGAGCACAGGCTCCGGACGCGCAGGCCCAGTGGCCATGGCCCACGGGCCCAGCCAACCCGCGGCACGTGGGATCCTCCCGGACCGGGGCACGAACCCGCGTCCCCTGCATCGGCAGGCGGACTCTCAACCACTGTGCCACCAGGGAAGCCCCAGGCCACATTTTTTTTAAAGACTTTTTTTTAGAGCAGTTTCAGATGCACAGAAAAATTGATAGGAAGGTTACAGAGGTTTCCCATATATCCCTAGTCCCCCCCATCACACAGCCTCCCTTATTATCAACATCCCCCACTAGAGTGGTGCATTTGTTATAACTGATGAACCTATACTGATGCATCGTAATCACCCAAGTCTATAGTTTCATTATGGTTTACTCTTGGTGTGTACATTCTATGAGTTTAGACAACAGTATAAACACGTGTATCCATCATTATGATATCATACAGAGTATTTCCACTGCCCTAAAAATCCTGTGTTCCACCTATTCATTCCTCCCACCACCAACCCCTGGCAACCACTGACCTTTTTACTGTCTTCATAGATTTGCCTTTTCCAGAATGTCACATAGCTGGAATCACATAGTACATAGCCATTTCCGAATTGCTTTTTTTTACTTAGTAATATGCATTTAAGGTTGCTACATGTCTTTTCATGGCTTAATAGCCCATTTCTTTTTAGCACTGAATAATATTCCATTGTAGGATGCACCACAGTTTATCCTTTCACCTACTGAAGGACATCTTGGTTGCTTCCAAGTTTTGGCAACTATGAATAAAGCTGCTGTCAACATCTGTGTGCAGGCTTTTGTGTGGACATAAGTTTTCAACTTACTTGGGTAAATACCAAGGAGCATGACTGCTGAATTTTTCTAGGAAACCACCAAACTACCTTCCAAAGTGGCTGTACCATTTTGTACTCCCACAAGCAATGAATGAGAATTCCTGTTGCTTCACATTCTCACCCGCATTTGGTATTATCAGTGTTTTGGTTTTTGCAATTCAAATAGGTCTGTAGTGGCTTCTCATTCTTGATTAAATTTCCAAAGCTCTTTTCTGATTGTGGGTAGGTATTTTGGGGTGGAGATGAGGGGAACTCCTATCTCTAATGTTAGAATCTTTGCAAATGTTTGGTAATCTTGGGCTACCTGCATATGTTAAGAACACTGACCCAAAGCTCTGAATGTGTGGGTGGAGATAGTCAACTTTGTGCTTGTACTGGGTTGAGCTAGTCTGGATTCTGAAGATGGGGGTTCCCTTTTCTGCTAGACACCCAGGGCCAAGTGGAAGAGAACATGGGTTCAATTTGGGGGTAAATGCCTAATACTTTGAACAAATGATGGAGACATCAGGAAGGTTGGGGTCATATGCCCTGCTTCTCTTGAGTACAGTTTCCCAACGAATCTCACCATTCCCAGGATCTATAATTTCTAAACCTGGAACACCCTCAGAGTTACCCTGTCTCATACGTGTTTTGTTGTCGTCTGCCAGACAGAGCCTATGTACCTTCAGTTTTCAAGGAATTTCTCAACATTTCTTGTCTTCTAATAGTACTAATTATTTTGTAGTGCAGTGTTACATTTTTAAAAACAAACATAGTTTTTGTTATTTTTAGGAATTTGGGTGGCCCATGTGCTCAGTCCATCATCTTGATTTGATCTACCCAGGTCATGTTAAGATTTTGGAAAGACAAAAATGTATCTTCTCTCTGTCAAATAATTTAGACCCATGAGGTAAGTAAGAATTTTAAAAAATAGATATTATAATTACCTAGTCTACGACAGGCATTTTGTATGTGCTATTCATTCTATCTGCACAAAAATTTGAAAGATAGGTATTACCATCCCAGCTGTACAAAGAAAAAACTTTAGTCACAAACAGCAGTAACTCACCCAAGGTCCTCTATAAGCAGCACTGTGGGCCAGGAACCTTGATCTGTCTCTGACCTGCTTATTTGCAGATGAAGAAACTGAGGCTGAGGTAGATAATTAATTTGCCAGTTACCTTAATCAGAAGCCTCATAGCTCCCTTGAATATTTTCTTCTTATTGCTTAAGGTTGGAAGTTACATAATTTAAATGACATTAATATGTAACAGCTTTCTGTTTTGTTAACAATATTGTGTGTGAGACTGGTGTGGCAGGCAGAGAGCCGATGAGAGAGTTAAATAACATTAACCCAATTAAAGGCATTCCAGGAAGGCATAGTCCTCTAACTTGGAACGTTAAGATTTTTAATGTAATTAGTCTATGAAAATCACGCATTTCTTAATCAAGCTCCCCTTTTGTGCTTCCAACTCCGCCTTCTCAGCCTACAGACTAATGCTTTTCCCCCCCTCTGCTGCTTTCCACTTTTCCCATGATTTAGAACAAATATTTGCCTTGGTAACTATTTTCCCTGGTTACTCTCTTGGCTGATTTTCTGCACAAAGAACCGAAAGGCATGTATCCCCAAGGGAAGCAGTTATTTTAGATTTTGCAAAGAAGTCAGTTAACAATTTTCAACAATCCCTTCTTTGTTTTAAAGAAAGCTCTGGTTTTGTTTCATTTTCATCTGGAGACTTAAATGACACCAAGCAAAGCCTACTTAGTTTAGATTTCCAGGTAAAATGTTTTAAATTTTAAGTTTCTACTAAAGCATGTGGAATGGTTTTAATATTTGGCTGTTTTATGTTGCAAATATGTTTAACCCTTGAGGAAATAAGCTCTTACTAATAGATTTTAAAAGTTTAAAGTGTACATTATTTTGTTTACTTGTTTTTTTCAGGATGACTACTTCCGAAGTATTTAAAACTTTATGAAAGTAGGATTCAATATATTTTTATATGTTTAAATAGAATTACATGCTCAATAGAAGTATAAGTTGGTTTGAAAATTTCATTCTTTTCTATTTTTAAGTCCTAAAAGAGCATAAAGGATTAATTAAAAATGTTTTTCATTATAAGCCTATAGAGTGAAGTTAAAAGGGATAATAGGCATCTCATGGCTTTGTGTAGAAGTTTAAAATTTAATTTAAACCCTTTTAAAGCTTACTTAAGACAGATGACGAAGAATTTTAATGGAAAAAAATAATAAGTTAACCAAGATTTACAGATGATATTTAATGTTGGGATAAACACAATAAATGCTAAAATGAAAGAAAATTTTACTTGATCAAAATAATACCTACAGTGATTAGACCTATTGTGTCATAAAAGTTTACCTCTAGAAACATATTCACTCAATTATAAAGTTGTTTTTGGAATAAATATTAAATAAATGTGAAATTCTATAAATCACTGAAAATAACAAAGGCCGAGGCATCAATGATAAAATTAGTATTGAGAGGCCATTTCATAAACATTATTTAAACATTTCAATTAGACTATTTAGATTCTGATTTTCTTAAAATTAAGATAGCTCTGTAAATTTATTTTTGTACATATCTATTTAGATTTCTGGATAAGTAAAAGTGAGCCAGTTTGGGAGGGGGGTGGAAGACAAAGAGGGATGGGGATAATGGGAGAAGGGTGAGCTTGGGCAATGCTCTGCTAAGTAAGAGGCTCAGGGACAACACGATGCCTGAGACACTCATGGAAGTTTATCTCCAGAGCCCTTAGATCCAGGGCCTGACTCCTCATAACTCTCACCTACCACAGGATGGAGAGTCACATATATGACTGTCAAAGCAAGAAAATCTCCATGTACAGATTTTATGTAGAGCACATTTTATGTAGAGCACATTTTATGTATGCTCTCTGTCAGAGCTCACTTCCCCCGCCACTCAGCAAATTCTACTTCTACCCTGTCTCACAGTGCAACTTTTCATATTGCTTTCCCCTGCTGCTGTTGCTATTTCTTCCCAACATATTACCTTGCTCTCTGAATGGGCTTTGACAAGTTTAGCCACCAATCAGCTAGGGGATTTGCTCCTCCCTTATATTTTGCATGTTAGTTTTTCTAAAACTAATATAGATTATGAAAAGTTGTTCTAATATAGTTTCATTTCAGTGACCTACAGTAAAGGGTTTGAAATTACTGCAGTAATTAAAGTACCTATATACTGAAAAAGAGATTGCATGCTGAGGTTAGTTGACATGAAAATAACTTAGAGGCTGCTATTTGTTGAGCCAAGGGAAAATGGTGACAAGTCAGCATATGATCCAAGTACATCCTGACTACAGGAGGATAATTCTGGCAGATGAAGTTATAAAAAGAACTGAGATTCAAGAGGGCAAACTAAGCAGATATCACTCTTTTCCTCTTACCAAATACCTAGACATAAGAGAAGATATATTACAAACAAATACACACATGGATATATAGCTGCAGTAGGAAATAAGAAGGGGAGCTTCTGGTGAGACAGAAACTGTGAGGAATGCTTCAAATACAGAGAGAAGATGGGAATGAATTTAAAGAGAAAAACCATAGCCTTGAATAGGTATGGGAGAGAACTGTGTAAAAAGAGCTTGTGTGGAAAAGAAAGAAGTCATTAGAGTAAAAGATCCTAAGAAGGATACAATAAGGAAAAAAACAAAACCCGTACATTATAGTAGAACTTCTGAATATTAAAAATGAGTTCAAAATCTGAAAAAAAAACTTCTACAGAGAGAGGAAAAAAGACTTATTACAAAGAGATGAGAATCAGATTCAATTTAAACTTTTCATCAGTAACAGATATAAGAAACAAATGGAACAATACCTATGAAGTATTGAAGGAAAATTATTCTAAAATCATAATTCTATTTCCAACTAAACAAAATGATATTTTCTGACATATATGAATTCAAAACTTTTACAACCCAAAACATTCTCTAAAAGAAAAATGATATATTTCAGGGCAATAAAACTAATCTGAGGGAACTCATGCTTCTTATAATGGCAGACTATGCAATTCAGACCATTCAGCCTACTGAGAATAATTAGAAAAAAATAGGAAAAAATAACAGGGCCAATATTTGGGATAGGACTGGAATCCTAAGAGGTCTGGAACAGCTTTTCTTCTGGAGGCATCTGTGGAACCAAAAGAGGTGACTGAGAAGCTTAGTATAGCTTTAAAACAGCCTCTCAAGTCAAGACAGAAACAAAACTCAAGGAATGGGGCCAATCAAGCAGCAGGGGTGGCAGGCAAAAGTGATGCAGATGAAATCACCAGGTTTTGGTTTGGGACTTAAAGTATAATTATTAATTAGTTATAGTGAAACTCAGCTTCAAATCATTCAATTTATGATTGTTAGTGCCCTTAACCTCATGTCTGAATGTAAATCCTTTTAGGATAAATAATAAATATATCATTGTAGGCTTCAAAGTATATTCACAATTTTTCATATACAATGGTTGGCAATCAAATGCCATCAGGCATAGGAAGAAACAGAAGAAAATGGTTAAAAACCTAGAAAGAAATAACAGACAATAGAAATAGACATATAGAATGTCCTGAAATGGAGTTTTCAGACTCAGACTTAAATAAATGTGATTAATAAGTTCAAAACGTGAAAAACAAGATTGAAAATTTCAGTAGAGAAACAGAAACAATAAGAACCCACTGAAAAGCTGAAAAACTAAAAAAACACAATAATAGAAAAATAGAAGTCAATGGATGGATTTAATAGCAGATAAACCATAGCTGAACAGATAATTAGTGAATGGAAGGGAGGTTAGTGGAATAACCAGAATCAATCACAGGGTGAGAGAAGGATAAAAAATACAAGAGAGGGAAAGTGACATTAAAGACATAATGAGAAGGCTATCATACGTGTCACTGTAGTTTTGAGAAGAAAGAGGAGAGAGAAGTAGGAGAGTATTATTTGAAGACGTAAGGGCTAAGAAATTTCCAAATTTGATAAATATCAGTCCACAGATTCAAGAAGTGCTATGAATCCTATATAGGATAAAACCAAGTAAATCATATCTATGTACAACAGAGTAAAACAGCTGAAAACCAAAGCCAAAGAGAATATCTTAAAAGCAACAAAAAAAGTTACTTTTAAAGGAGAAATAATTAGATTGACAGATGACTACTCAACACAAAATATGGAAACAAGAAGATACTGGAATGAAATCTTCCAAATGCTGAAAGAAAACACTTGTCAATCTAGAATTCCATATTTAGCAAATACATCCTTTCAGAATGAACATAAGATATAAACATTTTCATATGACCAACAAACAAAAGAACTGGTCATCAGCAGTCCTGCACTAAGGCAATTACTAAAAGGTATTTTTTAGGAAGAAAATAATCCTGATAGAAGACTGGAGATACAGAAAGAAATAAGAAGAAAGAAAAAGGATAAATGTTTAGGAAGATCTAAATCAGTGGTTCTTAATTGGAGGCAGGCTGAATCCTTCCACCCCCAAGACACATCTGGTAATATATGAAGACATTTTTGGTTGTTATAACTGAGAGGAGGTATCTACTGGGTAGGAGCCAGGGATGCTACTAAATATACAAAGGCCAGCCCCCCACCACAACAAAGGAATTATCCAACCCAAATGTTAATAGTGCTAAGGTTGAGAGAGCCTGATCTAAATGAACTTTCAGCATAAAATAATAATAATCTTTTGAGGGTTTAACAAATATAAAGAATTAAAATATACGACAAAAGTAGTATATGTTCTAGGATGAGGTAAGTAAAGTTAAAGTCCAGAAAGAGGTAAAGGTACTAATTTATATTAGACTTGGTAAGTTAAGGATGTATGCGGTAATCTCTACAAAGAACTTTATAGTGAAAAGTATACAATTACTAATGGATTAATAAAAACTAAGCAATCAATTAAAAAGAAAGCAAGCAAGAATGGAAAAAAAAAACACACAAAGAACAGGCAGGACAAATAGAATGCAAATATTCAGAAAATATATTTAAATTCAAACATATCAAGTGTTACAGTAAATAAAAATAGACTTTCTATTCCAATTAGAAGATAAAAATTGTCATATTGAACTAAAAATGATACGCTAATAGAAAATACATTGAAAATATGAAAGGCTGAAAGTAAAATGATGCAAAAAATATATTAAGTAGACATTAATAAAAAGAAAGCAGCTACATTAATTAGACAAAGTAGATCTTATGACAAAACACACTACTAGAGATACAGAAAGTACCTAATGATAAAAGCACCAGAAATATATAACAATTCTAAATGTGTATATACCTATACCATGGCCTCAAAATATATTAATAAATATGACCAAAGTGACTTATATTAAATTTCATCCAAAAATAAACCCAAGAGACAATATAGTTAAAAACAACAGAAAATCTATTATTACATTATTTATAAATTAAAAATTACAATTAAGAACATAAAAGTGCTCACTTTGGCAGCACATATACTAAAATTGGAACAATACAGAGAAGATTAGCATGGCCCCTGAACAAGGATGACATGCAAATTTGTGAAGCATTCCATATTTTTACATAGAGAACAGACTTGTGGTTGCCAAGGGGGAGGAGGGGAGGAGGGGAGGGAGAGGGATGGGCTGGGAGTTTGGGCTTGGTAGATGCAAACTATTATATTTAGAATGGATAAACAACAAGGCCCTAATGTATAGCACAGGGAACTATACTCAATATCTTGTGATAAACCATAATGGAAAAGAATATAAAAAAAGAATGTATATATGTTTATAATTGAGTCACACTGCTGTACAGCAGAGATGGGCACAACATTGTAAATCAACTATTCTTCAGTTTAAAAAAAAAAAGAAAAAAGAACATAAAAATATTTCCAGAAGATATATGCACAAGAGTGTTTTGTTTTGTTTCATTTTTTGGCCACGCCACGCAGCTTGTGGGATCCTAGTTCACTGACTACAGATTGAACTCATGCCCTTGGCAGTGAATGCTCAGAGTCCTAACAACTGGACCAAAAGGGAATTTCCACAGGAGTGTTTACAACAGAGGAAAAGTGGAAAAAATTAAATATCCATCACCAAATTGTTTGTTACATAACTTATGGAATGAAAATAGAGTGCACAGACCAGATAGATTTACATACATTGACATATATGTCCATATGACCACAATTTATTACTGAATGGAAAGAAAACAGATTGCAGTATATCGAACAATTCCATTTATGTTTAAATATATATGTTCATATATGTTTAGAAGGTATCATGAAAGATACCCTTAAACTAGGGGATGGGAAACTATGGCCCATAGGCCAAATTCTGTTTTTCAAAGTGCCATCAGAATACAGTTGTGGCCATCCATTTACTTGTCTATGGTTATTTTTGGCTACAATAACAAAGTTGAATAGTTTTAACAGAGACTGTTGTCCTGCAAAGCTAAAAATATTTACTCTCTGGACCCTGAAGAAAAAGTAGGTCTACCGTTGTACTAAACTATGAATTATCGTTAAGGCAACTTGTTTTTTATGCCTGTGTATCATTTTGAGTTTTTAAAAATTATGTACTAGTTTTAGAAACTTAAACACATCTTAAAAAGCATTGATAAAAAAAGATTAAGAACTCAGGAGAAAGAAAACTGTGTGAACATGGCTTATCTGTAAATCTCTTATGGGCCATGATATGAACAACAAATTGTAGCTCAATCTAAGGAAGACTTTTCTGACAGAGCTGTCTGAACATGGAAGATAAAGAACTTCCCATTACTGGAAAAGCAGATGACTTCAAAGATTCATTCAAAACCTGAGTTCTATACAGTGAAGCACCATTATAAATGATATAGATTGCTAGGAAGCAAGAGCATCACCTGGCCACAATGAAAACACAAACTGAAAGTAGGATCATAAATCAATGAACATGCAACTCTGACTAAATAAGCATATAAGCATACCACAGAGATGTTGTGTGTTTGGTTACAGACAACCACAATAAAGCTAATACTGCAACACAGGGAATCACACAATTTTTTTTGGTTTCCCAGTGCATATAAAAGTTATGTTTACAGTATACTGTATTCTATTTAATGTGCAATAGCATTATGTCTAAAAAGATAATCAATGTTCCTGTCTTAATTAAAAAATACTTTATTGCTAAAAAAATGCTAGCCATCATCTGAGCCTTCAGAGCATAATAATCTTTTTGCAACAGTAACATCAAAGATCACTGATCACAGATCACCATAACAAATATAGTAATTTGGTAATAATGAAAAAGTTTAAAATATTGTGAGAATTACCAAAATGTGACAGCATGAAGTGAGCAAATGTTGTTGGAAAAAAGGTGCCAATAAACTTGCTTGATGCAGGGTTGCCTCAAACCTTCAATTTGTTAAAAAATGCAGTATCTGTGAAGCATGCTAAAGTGCAATAAAACGAAGTATGTCTGTACTGTCTCCACAGTTTTGTCTTTTCCAGAATGCCATGTAGTTGCAGTCACACTGTACTAGCCTTTTCAGATTGGCTTCTTCCACTTAGTAATAAGCATTTAAGATTCTTTCACGTCTTTTCATGGTTTGAGAGCTTTTCTTTTTAGTGCTGAATAATACTCCACTGTTTGGATGTAACACAGTTTATTTATCCATTCACCTACTTAAGGATGTCTTGGTTGTTCCCAAGCTTTGGCAGTTATGAATATAGCTGCTGTAAACATCCATGCGCAGGTTTTGGTGTGGATATAAGTTTTCAGCTCATGTGGGTAAATATTAAGAAGCATGACTGCTGGATTGCAGGGTAAGAGTATGTTTAGTTTTGTAAGAAATTGCCAAACTGTCTTACAGAGTGGCTGTATGGTTTTGTATTCCCACCAGCAATAAATGAGAGTTCCTGTTGCTACACACCCTTACCTCACAATTTGTCAGTGTTTTTGATTTTGGCCATTCTAACAGGGTACAGTGCTATCTTGTTGTTTTAGCTTGTGATCTACTATTTTAAAAATCCAGATTTGGGAGAAGAAAGTAGAAATTCTGGATGATAACTGTGGATTTGTCTAGTTCTTGCAGCTATACCAGTTTTTTTCTTCATGTAATTTGAATCTGTACTGTTCAGTGTATAAAGGCTTAGAATTGTTACATCTTCATGAATAGATCCTTTTATCATTACATAATGGCTCTCTTTATTCTTCTTCATCTTATATTAATATAGCCATCCACTTTTTTTATTGAGTTAAATATGTCTTTTCTTAAAACTTTATTTTATTTATTTATTTTTTTGGCTGCATTGGGTCTTCATTGCTGCGCGTGGGCTTTCTCTAGTTGAGTCGAGCGGGGGCTACTCTTCATTGCAGTGTACAGGCTTCTCACTGCGGTGGCTTCTCTTTTGTGGAGCACGGGCTCTAGGCATGTGGGTTTCAGTAGTTGTGGCACATGGGCTCAGTAGTTGTGGCTCGCAGGCTCTAGAGTGCAGGCTTAGTTGTGGCGCACCAGCTTAGTTGCTCCACGGTATGTGGGCTCTTCCCGGACCAGGGCTTGAACCTGTGTCCCCTGCATTGGCAGGCAGATTCTTGAGCACTGTGCCACCAGGGAAGCCCCCACTTTTCTTTTGATTAGTGTTACCAAAGTATATATTTTTCCATCCTTTTAATTTTAATCCATTTGTATCTTTATTTAGCATGAGTTTCTTATAGGCAGCATAGAGTTGGGATTTTATTTTATTTTGTTTTATTTTATTTTATTTTGTTGTGGTGGGTCTTAGTTGAGGCTGCAGTCTCCTTAGTTGTGGCATGTGAACTCTTAGTTGTGGTATGCATGTGGGATCTAGTTCCCTGGCCAGGGATTGAACCCAGGCCCCCTGCATTGGGAGCATGGAGTCTTAACCACTGGACCACCAGGGAAGTCCCTAGAGTTGGGTCTTAATTTTTAAAAATTCAATGTGGACAGTCTCTGTGGCAATTAATAAATTCACATTTAATATGATTTACATGTAATATGTTTTGGATTATTTCTATTACTCCACGTTATCACCTTTATTGGTTTATTAGCTATAACTCTTGTTTTTTTGGTGATTACCTTAGGGCTTATAGTATGCATCTTTAACTTATTACAATTATCTTCAGTTGATATTCCACTTTGCTTATAGTATTAGAACATAACAGTATATTTACACTTCCTCTTTCCTCCTTTCTGCTTCTGTTGTCATACATTTTACTTTCACTTAAGGTAGAAACCCCAAAATACAGTATTATTATATTAATCAACACAACTGTTAAACAGATGACTGTATTAAACTAGCATCTTTTAAAGAGATTTAAAAATAAAAAAGAGCATTTATCTACATATATGCCATTTCCTGTGATATTCATTCCTTTGTGTAGATCCATAATTCTATCTGATATAATTTTCCTTCTACTTTAGCATTTCTTACAGTGCAATTCTGCTGGTGATTAATTCCTTCAGCTTCTCTATGTCTGAAAAAGTCTTTATGTTGCCTGTGTTTCTGAAAGACATTATCACTGAGTATATAAGTTGATTTTTTTCAGTACCTGAAAGTCATTGTTCCACTGTCTTCTGGCTTGTACTGTTTTGAATGAGAAGTCTTTTATTCTATTCTTAACTTTGTGTCTTTTTCTCTGGTCACTTTTAAGATGTTCCCCTTATTACTGGTTTTAAAGCAATTTGATTATGATGAATATTTGACATAATTTTCTTCATATTTCTTATTTTGGGGGTTTATTGATCTTGGATATGTGGGTTTATAGTTTTCATCAAATTTGGAAAATGACCAGTCTTTATTTCTTCAAATATTTTTGTGCCTCCCTAGTCCTTCAGGGACTGGAACTGGACATAAATTGATCTTCTTGAAGTTGTCCCATAGTTTGAAGATGCTCTGTTCATGTTTTTTACTGGTCATGTGTGTGTGTGTGTTTCATTTTGGATAATTTCTGTGACTATGTTTACAAGTTTACTAATTTTTTCCTGCAGTGTCTAATGTGCTATTCATCCCTTGCAGTATAGTTTTTCCTCTCTCACATTGTAGTTTACATCTTTAAAAGTTCAATTTGGATTTCTTTAAATATCTTTCCTCTACGTTCTTGAACACGCAGATTATGGTTTTAATAACTTTTAATGACCTACTTAATAATTATGTCAGCTGTGCTATGGATGGGTTTCAATAGATTGATTTTCCTCATCATGGGTCAACAATTCCTGTTTCTTTGTGTGCCTGGTAAATTTTTGCTGGATTTCCCAGTACTTGTTGGGTGCTCTGGGACATAGTTAAGTTGTTGCACACCGTTTGATCCTTTCTGGAGGCTTGCTATTCAGTGCTGTAAATGGGATCAGATCAGCCGTTAGTCTAGGGTAAATTGTTTTCTCTGATGTGCCGATGCCCTTCTGAGCACTCTGTCTGATGCCCTTTGCAGTACAGGTTCTCCACTATGACTGGTGGACACACAGAGTCTGCCCAGCCTTTTCTACCCTAAAGGATGTTTTCTTTTTTTGTCCTTCATGGTAGTTCTTTCTCAAGTGTTGAGTAGTTTTCTCATACAAATGTGCTAATCATACTCGGTTGAAGACTTGATATCTTTGGAAGTCTTTTTCAGGGTAGCTCTCACCTCCCTGTGCTCTGCTCTGCAAACTCTTGCCTCTCTGGCATCCCCAGGACCCCAGGTTTTTCGGTTTCTTTTTTCAACTCAGGGAGATTGTTGGGCTCTGCCTGGGTCCTCACCCTGGTCTTCAGCCTCGGAAGGAACTCCCTCCAGGCAGTGAGCAGGAGCTCAACTTGGATTTTCCCCCTCTCAGGGATTTCTGTTCTGTGCTAATCCATGTTCAAGGTTTGAAAAAGTATTCATTTCTCAAATATGTTTTTCAGCTTCACCATGTGCAGGGCCCTGTACTCCTCTTGAGACCAGCTGATTAAAAGTTACTCTTTGTCCCTCTTACCTCTTTATAACTGATAGTAGTTTGCTGTTTGCTGTTATTTTTATTTGGTGCAATTATGCTCTTTCCCCCCAACAAAGAAAATTAGAACAGTAGAGAAAAAAATAATAAAATATAAGAGCTGGGAAAATGAATTGTGGATGATGTTAGTCACAGAATGACTTGGCAGAGAGGTGGAGAGAAACCTCCTGAGTAACCTCTGAAAACCTACAACACAGTGGTCCAGAGAGGGGTCGGCACACTATGGCCTGGGGGGTAAGTCTGACCCACTGCCTGTTTTGGAATTTGTGTACACAATTGTACACATATAATGTACACAAACTGTGCACATATCACGTACACAAACTGTGTACATATCACATACATAAACTGTGTACATATTGTCTACCTTCATGTTACAAGGGTCGAGTGGAGTAGTTATGACAAAGACTGCATGGCCTGTAAAACCTAAAATGTTTACTATATGGTTCTTTATAGAAAAAGTTTGCTCATGTCTGGTCTAGCAATAAAGTACTAAAAATTATTTGATTCTGACAGAAAAATTCTAAATTCTGACTTGGCAGTAATACTATAGCATAGAGCCCATATATTATATGTGTTATATCTCACAGGCTTGCTGCTGAGGGATATAGGCAATTATAGGCCAATTTTCAGAGGTAAAAATTTAGTCACTAACTCTGAAATTCTGTTTCATTCTCATCCTAGGAATCAAATAGTGAAAAAGCAAGCATGAAGTTTTCAAGCTTGTATTGTTTTCTTCTGCTTCTCGTTATTCAAACTGACTTTGGACAAAATGAAGAAACTTCTAGGAAGGAAAGAAGGAAGATGTATTATAGAAGACAGAGAAAAAGTTCCTCGCCCATCCACAGATCCAGTAGACAGCTTGGAATTCAGCAAATGAGGATAGTTACACCAGCAGCAACACTTCCCATGGTTAACTTGGATTATAGTACGGAGGAAAAGTTTGAATCCTTTTTAAGATTTCCCGGAGTAGAAGCAAGCTATAATGTGTTACCAGGTAAGAAAACAGTAGGAGAGAGGAAGAGAGAGAAACTCCAAAAAGAAAATTTTTTAAAAATTCAAGTTATTATATTATCTTTTGGTTTAATCTACAAAGATAAATTTTGAAATAATTTAAAAAACCATTCACAGAATATACTTATAATACAAATTATTGTAAAACAGAAAAAATATTACTTATCCTATAACTACATTTATAAAATCATAGTTACTATTTTGGTTTATTATTTCTAGTCTGTTTACTATGCCATGTACTTAAAATAGTTGTAATCATAATATAGTAATATACATGTCAAAACTGCTTTTTCATTTATCATGATAGATCATCTAGGATATAGAAATAAATGATTCAGATGAGTCTATGAACTCACGGCTATTAAATATTTTCAACCAAACATGAAGTTAAGCCACTGAATTTATTTTATATAGACCAAACTACTGAATTTTTAAAGTTTGAAAAGATTGGAAATTCTTCCGAAGATTTCAACTAGGCATTTTTAAACACTAATATTTAGTTGGTCCACATTTTTCCAGGTTTGGAAGGAAAAAGTAATTATATTATACATATGGTACCATTACATAAAACTTTCAAAAGAATGTATCACCACATAATGTTCTGTGACCAATACTTCATACATTGTCTCAAGAAAACCAAATGCTTCTAAATGATGTTATTTCCACGAAGTTAACAGAAATAACATACAATTACCAGGAAAAGAGACAATTTAGGTCACATTTACAACATGATTGAGAGAAGAAAGAGCCTGGAGGCAGGGAATTTAAAATGATGATTATAGGGTACCCATAACTCTTAAAGAACGATGAGGTCAATTTCCCTAATTAAGTGGAAAGATATCCAAGCTATAATAATAGAAAATAAAAAGGTTGAAAAGTAGTATGCATAATGTGATTTCAAATCTGTTTTAAAAAATATGCAGCATAGGGTGATGTGCATTAAAAGGTATAGAAGATGTATACGAAAGATTTCTAAATTGTCCTAAAATGTTTTCCAGTGGTCTTACAGTACAATTTAAAAAAATTGTGGGTTTCCCTGGTGGCACAGTGGTTGGGAGTCCGCCTGCTGATGCAGGGGACACGGGTTCGTGCCCCGGTCCGGGAAGATCCCACATGCTGTGGAGCGGCTAGGCCCGTGAGCCATGGCCGCTGAGCCTGCGCATCCGGAGCCTGTGCTCTGCCAACGGGAGAGGCCGCAACAGTGAGAGGCCCGCGTACCGCAAAAAAAAAAGAAAAAAAAATTGTGGTAAAATACACATGACATAAAACTTATCATTTAACCATTTAAAAGTGTACAATTCAGTGGCATTAAGTATATTCACAATGTTGTGCAACCGTCACCATTATCTTGTTCCTGAACACTTTCTTCACCCTAAAAGGGAACTACATATATATTAAGCACTTACTCCCCATTTTCTCCTCCCCGAAATCCCTGGCAACCACTGATCTTTCTGTCTCTATGAATTTGCCTATTCTGAATATTTAATATAAAAGGAGTCCTATAATATGTGGCCTTTGGTGTCTGACTTCTTTTACTTGGCATAATGTTTTCAAGGTTCACTCATGTTGTACAGTGTATCAGTACTTCATTCTTTTTTTATGCTGAATTATATCTCATTGCAGAGAAATACCATGTTTTGTTTATCCTTTCATCCATTGATGGATAATTGCGTTGTTTCCACCTTTTGGCTACTGTGAATAGCACAGCTACGAACATTTGTGTACAAGTTTCTATCTGAATTCTCGTTTTCAGTTCCCTTGGGTATATACCTAGAAGTGGAATATCAGGTACCTAGGAGCTGGGTCATGTGGTAATTATATGTTTAATTTATTGAGAAATTGCCAAATGTTCCCCAGAGAAGCTATATCATTTTATATACCCACCAGCAATATACAAAGACTCCAATTTCACCACATCCTTGCCATTATTTTCCATTTAAAAAATATAGCCATTCTTGTGGAAGTGAAGTGATTATCACATTGTGGTTTAATTTGTATTTCCCTAATGACTCTCAGCATCTCTTTATGTGCTTATTGTTCATTGTATATCTTCTTTGGAGAAATGTCTATTCAAGTCCTTTGTCCATATTTTAATTGGGCTGGCTTTCTGTTGTTGAGTTATAAGAGTTCTTCATGTATATTCAAGATATTAGACCCTTATCAGATATGATTTGCAAATATTTTCTCTCATTGTGTACATTGTCCTTCGACTTTCTTGACAATGTTCTCCAATGGACCAAATTTTAAATTTTGATACAGTCCAATTCATCTATTTTTTCTTTTGTTGCTTGTGCTTTTGGAATCATATCTAAAAATCCATTGCGAAATCCAAGGTCATGCTTTATTTTATGAATATTATATTTTACATCTTATATTTAGGTTTTGATCCATTTTGAGTTAATTTTTATATTTGGCATGAGGTAGGGGGCAACTTCATTCTTTTGCATACGGATATACAGTTGTCCCAGCACCATTTGTTGAAGAGACAACTTTTTTCCCCATTGAATGGGCTTGGCACTTTTGTCAAAAATCAATTGGCCATAGATGTAATGGGTTTATTTCTGGACTCTCAATATTCCACTGGTCTATATGTTTATCCTTATGCCAGTACCATACTGGTATAAGCTGATTATTGTAGCTTTGTGGTAAGTTTTGAAATCTGGAAGTGTGAGCCCTCAAAAAATTTTATTTTCTTTCAAGATTTTTTTTGGCTATTTGGGGCCCCTTATAATTCCTTATGAAATTAAGGATTAACTTTTCCATTTCTGCAAAAAAGGCTGTTGGAATTTTGATACACTATAGTACTTTTATAATCAGGAGACAACTCCTGATTATATCTATTTTTTTTTTCCAGGGGAGAAATTGGATGGGTGGGATTAGTTTACTGTAAGTATCCAAATGAGAGATGGGTAGGGCTTGAACAGGGTTGACACAGCAGTAAGGGAAAGAAGGGGACAAATGTGAGAGCTCATTTGCGGGGACAGTGGCTCAACAGATGGAAAAGAGTTATCAGGAATAACACTAGAATTGGAAGGGAAACATCCCCTCTAATATTCAAATTGACTGTCTAATGGCCTGCTTAGTTGACACACATATCCATGTATCTACAACACTCTATGTAGAGAAAACAATATACTAAAACCCACTGCACTGTGTACTTTAAAAGGGTATTTGAATTGTATTTCAATAACACAACTATTCTAAAAAATAAGAGATTGTTGCAATGTCTCATCGAGAATTCAATGTAAAAAGCACCACAAGCATACAGTCTTATTTCACCTCTCCATCTGCACATCAGGAAGGGTACAATGTGGGCTCATTCATCATTAGTGCTGTTCCAGCTCTCTGCTCTCTGGCATGTGATGGAACTATACTGCTTTTTCTCTTCTGAAGTTAGATGTAGCCGTATAATTTGCCTTGGCCAATATAATTAGACAAGTTTAGAGCTTGTGTGTTATTTGCAACCTCACATTCCCACTGCTGTGCTGGTCATCAGGGCAGCCTGCTTGGAGATGAAGCCTATTTTTTATCCTGACAATATCTACATTGGACACATAGCAGGAACAAGAAATAACTGAGATTTGGGGGTTGTTTGTTGCTGTTGTATAACTTAGCCATCCTGACAGATGCAGGATGGAAGTACGATTCAGGCTCAAGTTACCATGAGGAGGTCACTCTCAGAGCCTAAGTAAGAGGGGTTGAGAATACAGCATGTGAAAAGCATTTCAGAGGGTTACACCTGTAAGATACTTTTATCCTCTGCATGAAAGAACATAGAATGTTATCCTTGTGTGGGTCTATCACATTGGGCTCACTTCCATTCACAAGTGCTAGTAATCATACAAGGAATTTAAATGTTACTGTTCTCTTCTAGGAAAGAAAGGACACTGTTTGGCAAATGGGATGATCATGTATAACAAAGCTGTATGGTCTCCTGAGCCCTGCACTACCTGCCTCTGCTCGAATGGAAGAGTCCTTTGTGATGAGACCAAGTGCCACCCTCAGATGTGCCCCCAAACAGTTACACTTGAAGGAGAATGCTGCCCCGTCTGCTCTGATACTGGTACAAATATTTAGCCCAAACAAAATATCACATGTGATTTAGTCTTTAACTTCCATTTGTTTTTATTTTGTCACTACCTTAAATTTTAAATTATGATAAACTAGTCATCAGGGTACTTAAAATATTGGCACAATGATGCTAAACATGGAAATTATTTGGGAAATTGCATGATAGGGGAGAGAAAAATAAAACATCTTGGCTTTAGAGTTCTAGCTCTATTAGAATGAGTAAACTCAGACCAGATCACATTCCACATTTGACTCGCAGCATTACAGATGTAGTGATAGAATTTACATAGCAAACAGCTCCCATGTTCTTAGTATGCGTGAAGAACTCTGCTTAGTTCCTTACATGCATTATCTCACTTAATTCAACTCAGTGTGTTTACAGTTATCAACCCAAATGAAGATGAAGAACTCATGGTGAACAAAGGGAGGAGTGGTTTGCATCTAGAGAAAAAGCCCAGTTTTCCCAGTTTTCCCAGTCTATGTGCAGTTTTCCCAGTCTATGTGCAGTCATTACTGCTCAGGTAATCCTAGGGAAATAAAGGGCAATGGCCCTGGAGCAGTGGCTTTCTGTTGTGGCACTGCTGTGCACAGAAAGATCACACTATGAGGTTTTGTTGGCTGCTCACTGTGCCTTATCTATGAGGCTGATGCAGTAGAGGACTCTAGGGAGGAAGCCTCAGGACTCCTGCAAGAAAAGCCTGGCCAATAGCTTATGAAATAAATAAATATATGTTAAATAATTCGATGGGAAGGGATACAGATATTTTCTGTTGCCTATGATCAAGGTAGATTGTTTCCAAGCACACAGGATGATCACAGGGTGGTTACCTACAAAAGTCTCCTACCAGGAAGAACATCAGAACATTTAGGAACTGTATTTTGGTGTATACTACTAATTATTTTACTAAGCTATTATGACTTTAAAAAATGTTAGAAAATAAAAGTTTTTAATGAAACTGACTCCTTGGGATATGAAACAGAAGATTTATAAAGGCAAGATCCAGAAATTCTCAGACATTTTTCAAAGGACTTGAACTATTATTCTTGAAATGCTGTGGTTATTTTGGAAAAATAAACTTGGATATACAGAAAAGATTTTAAACGTTTCAATATGATAGTTTTAGTTTCATTTTGCTAATTTTTTCCTACTCTCCTTTTGCATGTTCTGTCAGAGATGTGAAAAAAATAACTCACAGACTTTATAATACATACTGACTTGAAATCTCAAGTAATTCCTTCACATAATTATATTTTGAGTTCTTTTTTGGGGGTGATTTATGTATGGCATTAAATAAAATCATAGAAATGATTAAGTAAATTTTTATATTTTGATGAAAGAAAATCTATGTACTGAGCTCACTTTTCCCTAAAACTCTTCATTCAGAGGGTGAGTCTAAAATCCGGTCTTTGTCAAGTCTTCCCCACTTTCTGCCAAAGATAATAACAGCTAAATACAAATGTAGATAAACTTTCTACTATTATATATTATGCTATCATCATCATGGAATAATAAAAAGTACTCTTGTGCATATGTCTAGGTTAAAGAAACATCATCTAAATCCAGGACATCTTCTATAGGTCTCAAGAAGTAAAAATAATTTAAGTACAGAGTCTGGGAGGAAAACAGAAGAGAATTTTCTATAACTCTAAATTTCAGAGGATGCTTTTAGGCCCATGGAGCTGAAAGAAAATCAGACAGATATAATAAATCTATAAATAAAAGCCAATTTCACTACCATAAACAAGTAAAAGGTACATCTCTTTCACTTTTTTATGTCTGACAGTGTACAAATTCTTACATTATCAATAAGCCCAATTAACTGAACAGTATCTACTATAAAGTTATCACATCTGATTATATTACAATCTCACAATAGGACTGCTTATGGTAAGCAATATATGGTAATATTATTCCCTCTTTAGTCACCAGATAGCATGATACTTTAGTAAAAATAAGTATTAAGGCTCACAAGGAAAAACAAGAATTGCCTATAAAGTCTTACAAAACAGAAATAAAGTTTATTTATTTCTATTAAAACTTCAAACAAAAATTTCAAGATACATTTCACATTTAAACTGCACTCATATACCTACAGGGAATGTTATTTACTAACCTAATTTTCACTATGATTTTTCCTTTCATTAATACCACAACTTGCCCCTGCTGTCTTCTCCTTATGTGGTCAGTAGCCTCCTATTTGCTACTCAGTAGTATAGCATTAAATGACAGAACTGAATTTTCTGGTGATTCTTCAGAACAAAGAGAACCTACCAGTTTACTTCATAAGCAACAGCCGTCTCCTTGGGTGGAAATGCATCAAGCACTGAGAAAAGAGGAACTTCAATTTGAGGAGGAAGAAGAAATTAAACAAGATGAAGATAGGGAGCAAAAGGAAAAGATCCCTAGACCTGGAGATTGGGGGAGACCTCCCAATGAGCGACAGAGCAGAGAAGGGGGAGAGCAGAGACCTGGAGAGAAGGGGAGGCAGGCCCATCAACACAGAAACCCAGCAAGGGAGAATGAGAATGAGGATGAGGACGAGGATGAGGACGAGGACGAGGACGAGGATGACGATGACGCCGTCAGAGGAGATATGTTCAGGATGCCCTCTCAACTCCCAATCCCAGCTACCCCCAGGGGCATACCACCTCTGCCAAGCAGGTGCTCTCTGTCATACAAAACCATCTCCTGTATCAGCGCCGACCTCACACAAATACCACCGCTAACAGCACCAGAGATAACAAGTCTGGAGCTCATAGGTAAGAGATGTTGACGTTAAATTGATTTTGTGGTTAACTCCCATTGTCCTATGAATGTTATATTTTAATTTTATAATATAAGTTGACCCCAAACAGATTAATTTCACAATCTTCAAACATAAAAACTTTGCAGAAGAGATAGGTGTTTACTGCAGAATAGCACCATCAGGTATAAAGTAAATTCCTCCAAGTGAAACCATGATTTCCTATTGACTTTTTTCTAAAGCCAGGTTTAGAAGGTATAATTTATATATAGTAAAACATTATTAGCATGTTATTCTTTGAGGGTTTTTTTAAGATTTTTTTTTTTGATGTGGACCATTTTTAAAGTCTTTATTGAATTCGTTACAATATTGCTTCTGCTTTACGTTTTGTTTTTTTGGCCGCAAAGCATGTGGGATCTTAGCTCCCCAACCAGGGATCAAACCTGCAGCCCCTGCATTGGAAGGTGAAGTCTTAACCACTGGACGACCAGGGAAGTCCCTGTTATGCTTTGAGTTTTGACAAATGCTTACAGTCAATACCACAATCAAGATATAACATTTCCATCACCTCACCAAATTCTCTCATGTCCCTCCTTTCACCAGCCCTGATGTTTTCTGTCTCTAGAGTACCTTTTCTAGGATGTCATAGAAATGGAATCATACAGCATGTAGCCTTTTCAGCTGGACTTCTTTCATTTATCATAATGCTTCTGAGGGCTATGCAGGTTGTGGCGTTTATCAGTAGCTGGCTCCTCCTTACTTCTGAGAGGTGTTCAGTTGTTTGGACAGACCACAGGTCTCAGGTGAAGAACATCTGGATTATTTCCAGCTTGGGGCAATTATGCATACAGTTGCTATAAACATCCACATATGGATGTTTGTGCCGACCTAAGTTTTCTTTTTCCTAGGGTATATACCCAGGAGTGGGATTGCCGAGTGCTACAGTAAAAGCATGTTTAACTTTATAAGAAACTGCCAAACAGTTCCTTAAAATGGCTGTGACACTCCTTCCAGCAATATCAGAGAGTTCCTGTTGTTTCCCCCCCTTGTTTTAGCCATTGTGGTAGGCATGGAGTGGTCCAGACTTTTTGCCCACATTCTTATAGGGCCAGGAAGAGCTCTGAGTGGAGGAATGGCAGGACAGATAAGTGTGTGAGGCTGGCTGGTGGGGAGACTGGGACAGTGAATGAGTCTTGGCAATAAGGCCCATGCTGGGGATAGCTCTGAAGATGCAGGGGTGAGAGAATCTGAGTGGGGTTTCAGATGTGTCTTGGGGGAAGTAACAGAAATAAACTACCACAGAAATAATAAATGATCGTATAAATAAATACTCAATGGTCACAGCGTGACCCCTTTAATCAGGATAGCCAATCTGCAATAGGACATTTCTGGTGTTATGGCCTTCCTGATACCATGTTCACATGACCTCCTAAGGAATTCTTCTCATGCCCAGAGTGTCCTGCTCCAGCAATGCCCCCTCCTTCTGTAGCCTGCATGCCAGGTGTGCTCTGCCATTAAAACAAAACAAAACAAAACAAATTGTGAAAGTCTAAAGTCTTATGAAAGATGAATGACCTGTGCTCAGTCACAGTATCTTGGTTTTATAAGAAGGACACCACATGATTTTTATAGTACTCACTATTTCTGATAAGCTCATTTTCTGGCTTTAAAAATCATTGACTACTGTACTTAATTAAATGTCAAACCAAAACCCCATAAATTAAAGCATGCAGGAACTTCTATAGATTGAAGTCACAGAATTATAACATAAGATCTGGAGGCAATCTGAGAGATTATCTCCCCAAGCTTCTTACTTAGAGGAAACTGATGCTCAAAGAAGGCAAGTCACATGCCCAGGGTTTCATTGTAAAACACAGTATATTTCTGGTCCAGGGTCTAGGAAATGTCAATAGGGAAATACAAAGAACTATAAAAATCAGTCTCTATAGCACCTTCCATAAACACATCTTTGTTGTAAAATGCATAATGTTAACAGAATTGTCTACCAAACCACATTCTGGCTGTTTTAAAGCAGCTTCATCTAAAACATGATGTACTGGAGCATGACAAGTCCTTAGAGTGAAAATTTTGACCATATGAAATAGTCTAGTCCCAGTCTTGTTTTTTTCCTAAACACTCATTTTCTTATTTAATACATATTGTCTTTGCTATAAGTATTGCTTTTCCTCCAGATAAAGCTCTCTTTTGCTATCTATGCATGTGCATGTATACATGTATTTATAGGCACATAGGCCTAAAACACAATTGCTACGTGTCCTAGGCAATTCTATCACCTCTATTCCGGACGAAGCATTTAATGGATTACCGAATTTGGAAAGGCTTGATCTGAGCAGAAATAATATCACCTCTTCAGGCATAGGTCCAAAAGCATTCAAGGTAAATAACATGCTCTGACTTCTAACAATCCACGTGGATGGCTTTTTCATGACTTGTACTGTCAGTGGGTGGAGATGGAGAAGGAAGGAAAAGTAAAATGTTTTACTGGAGTTTTCTCTGAAGAAAGTTTCTGATGTCCCTAAACTGTAGTCAAGTTTTATCTTGAATATAGTATATTGTTTTATAGGTTTCTAGCTGTTTTTCCTATGCTCTGTCCTTAAAGCACCCACAACAGCATGAATGACAAAACTAATGTTTTGAATTTATAGAGGAGTTTCTCCCTAAGTAGCAGAAAACATGTTGAAATATGGTCTCTTAGTACATGAGGTATTTCTGGGAAAAAAGGAGAGCTTATCTGGAAATTCTGTTAACATTTTCAGGCCAGCAATACAAAATTTCCTTATTTTGTGCTATCTGCAAAATCTGATAAAGGATACTTCAGCAGGAGGGGGTTCTAGAAAGACAAATGGGCTCAGATGAAAATTAACATGGGGATACGCTAGGGAAAGAGAAAAGCATAGAGTAAACCTTTGAAAGAATCAGATTTAAAATTTTTTTCTAAAAGGGAGAAAACAGAGTATCAAGGACTTTCAGAAAAACAAAGACAGAAGAAAGGAGGGGTTTATGTGTGTAAACAAATACTCATAAATGTGTGCGCTTAAAGAAGCCCAAGTAAAACAAGTTACATGCCAGGAGGTCAAACTTTATCCCCTTGGGTGGTCTTCTGTCCACTCTTTGGACAAATCACTGGCCTCTTACAAGCTTACAAGTTCCTGGTTCTCATATAGATTCTGGACTGCAGACGAGAGAGCTCCAGACACTTGGTGTCCATGTTCATGTGAAAGACCTGGAGTCCTGCCTCATGCTAGTCGTCCTGATAGAACAACAGTTGGGACTTGTGCATTTCCTGTATTTGATCAAAAAAGAGGACACTGTAGGAAATTACCTTTTTCTTGTTTTGGGATTCTCTGTCCCATTTCCAAACTGCTGAAATTGACTCTGAGCACCACTGATGTAAATCATTCTGTAACTTTGGTAGTGTAGGTTAGTTTGGCTAACAAACAAATGTGGATATGCACTCTCCAGACAGTCAAAACTGTTTGGGTACCATATAGAAACAGTTTGTTACATTTGTAGCATTTAATTTTGAAGAATTTCCACAATCGTTAGTGCTATTTTATGACTCTGTCTCTACTTAGTATAGATGGAAAACTGAGTTCACAAACACATTGAAAGGGTTCAAATTGCTGTCTTGTTAGCATCTATGACAGATTCAGATTATTGCATGTTTTAATTAACTTTGTGTCTACTGCTGAGAAGTTGAAAACCTAAGATCTAGGAAAATATGACTGGTCCAGTGGTGATAGGAGCGTTCTCTTGCTTTCTAAAGTCACCATAAAAATATGGGTGAGTGTGATGCAAAATCACCAAATGTAGTTTGCTGCAAATACCAGGGAATAAATGCTATTAACAGGACCAACATCTACGTGGCAGGGAGAATATGGGGATTCTTGTCTAAGCCTGAGCAACTGAAGGTTTGTGAAACTTTAGTAACTACCACAAACTGACCATTAAATGACATATATGACTGTACATCTGTGACAAGATAAAAAAGTAATTTTGAGATTTGCCTTTTAAGCTTCTAAAGAAGTTAATGCGCCTGAATATGGATGGAAACAATTTGGTAGCGATTCCTTCAGAACTACCATCTACATTAGAAGAACTTAAAATCAATGAGAACAATCTTCAGGTTATTGATGAAGAAAGTTTATCAGGTATTTAACATTTGACTTTATGATATGTGTCCATATAACCTTTCTTCTGTAGTTGTGTGGAAATTTTATTTGCAATATTGCTAAATGAATAGCTAGTAAAATTTTTTTAGGTCACGTTACCATTTTAAGTTGATAAAATTTATTTTAACTATTGACTGGTGAAACTTAAAAAAATGTATTTTAAACTCCCCGTTGTCTTAAAAATGCATTTTATAAATAAACTTTCACTGATTTCAGGTTTTCATCATTCACAATACAATAACTAAATTACAAATCCATAATATCCTAAGAGTTACACTAACATTCCCCACACAGCCAGGTGTTCTGGTGCTGTGTTTGTACCGATGTTCTTGGTATCAGTGCTGATAACACAGTATCATGGCTTGTTGAACGGGTCTCCTTAGATGCACAATACACCCCATACACAACTCCCACTGTCTCTGAACATTTTGCTATTTTTAACTTGACATGTTTTGGCAAATGAGAATTATGCATAAAATATAAGTAAATGAGCAACTATGTGAGGCTGAGGGGTAATCCTACAAACAAAGTACATAAACTTTAGCACATGCACTCTATATGGCAGTCACTTTGGCTTTGACAGTCTTGTTCCCTAGAGGGCTGCTCTGGCACTTGTCCATGAGACACATGCACCCCACAGGGCAAGACAAATGATGCCCATGGGTGTGTGGTTGCCACGACAGCCTGGCTTTCCCATGGATGGGTTTTAGTGAAGGTGCCCCACATTCTGTACATTTGATACAACTGGAATTTACTCTTAAGACTGTTTCTGGACTAGCTGGATAACTAAAGTTGTCATATTATGAACTCTGTATAAAAGAGGCAGTATTACATTTACCTTTTTGTGAATTCTAGCTATGTCTTTATATGCTTCTTTAAGACAAAAACTGCCTAATTTTTCTTTTTATCTTCCTAACAGTCTAGTGTAGTTCTTGAAGTATAGTGCTTAACATTTTTTATTTGATTTGAAATATATTTATTAGGTTAATGTTGATAACCAAGCCTTTAAAGGAATAAAACAATTCCATTATTTCCTTTCATTCCTCAAAAAACTTCATAAGGACAAAACACTTCTGGTGATGGGGAAAAAACAATAATGAGAACTGCCAAATCTGAGGATTACAGAGTTATGGAAATACTCTATTTCCAGATGGATTTCGGGGTACTTAACAAACAAAATTTGAAGGTCTTTTGTCATATGGAAAAGACATTAGAAAGTTCAATTTCTAACTGCTAGGTGAAACAGACCAAAGGAACACTTAATTTAGGACAAGTGTACTAATGGGTTATATGTGATCTACATGTGAGATGGTATTTCTAGCAGTGTTATCAAAATGACATGTTTTAAGTCCTTATTTGGAAGGTGCTCTCACACATTCCTACAACTGCTTCTCCACACGCACTTCCCCCTCGTGAAAAAATTTCCATATTCCCAGAGGGTTGACTGTGTTCCAGGGTGAACACTGGCCTCTTCCTTGATCCACCTCCCATCTCTACAGTCTGAGCACCTCACAGGCCTTGGCCCTGTGCAGGCGGCCAGTGAGGAGCCTCTGCACTGTCACCTTGTCCAGAGAGGCCCCTGTAGTGTGTGGCCCAAAGGCCTCTGTCTTTAGTCCCGTTCCAGTGCTGGTCCCTCAGGTACTGAGTTCTTAGTTCTGCTCTAATGCTGGCCCCTCAGGTACTGGGTTTTCTCTTGACTGCTGTAGCCACTGGGGCTCCTCAACTCCTGTGAGTCCCACTGCTGTGGATGGTCAGGTTGGCTGGCAGTGAGCAAGGCAAGCCCAAGCACAGGCCACTGCCAGTGCTGTGACACTGCTTTTCTGGGTGGAAGCCCCTGGCTTGACCATCAGTGGTCTGTAGCACTTCTGTTAGCTCCCTCATGACCCTTCAGGTTTTATATATATAGTTCCAGAGAAGTGGGGAAGCAGGGCACTCCAGGGAGAGAAGCAGTATGTACAAAAGTGTGAAGAAACAAAACAATTTGGATGCTATGGGAAATCCAGTTTCATGGATCTTGGATGCAGTGTGTGATGGGGAGTGAAGAACAAAAGATGATGTGAAAAGGTAGGAAGGAACCACACAACAGACAGCTCTGCACATGCTATGCCAAGGTGCTGGGAGTTCATCCAGAATGCACTGAGAGATGTGCATACCCACTATAGAGAAAAGGAAGGTCTTAAAATTGAAGGGAAGGTGAAAAAATAGAAGGGAGGGATAGCAGGAGAAAACTGGACATGCTAAAAAATGTTCCTGTCTTCATTAATGTTAAAAACAAAACAAAACCCACGATCATGGTGTCCTTTCTAGCAATGATGGTGGTGTGGCTATCCAGTCAGAATATCTATGAGATCAAGTTCTCACACAAGTCTACCCATGTCTATAACCTGTTATGTAGCTCCCCGCCCACAATGGGAAGGACTTCCTACCAACTTCCTGCTAATAAATCCTCTTTCTGCCACAGTCTAACCTACAAGAACCTTCTCTACCTCCATCCTGTTGCCTGTTACATATAGGAACGTACATACTATCTATGTATATACAATATACACATAAGCCAGAGAATAACCATAAAGTAATGTATAATATTAATTTACATTGTTGTGTTTTGTTTCTCTTTCTTGTGAGGTCATGTAATGACCACCAGTCTACTTCTATTATCTATTTTCCTCTGAAAACTTGTATTACATTCCAAAACCTCAACTATGTACTAGATAATTATGCTGGATTCTCAGTATCTGTAGTTATGGAAATTAAAGAGTTTTGGTTATATGAGGAAATAGAATCACTTATCATAATTTACTAGTTGGCCTCCATAATTCCTCTCTGTCCTTCAGCTGATGTTAAAAACACCAGCAGATTAATATTTTGTCATGCTGTTCCCTATCCAGAGGCTGCTTGTTGCCTAGAGAAGGAAAGTCAGACCTTATTTTCTGGTGCACAAAGGCCCTGCACAGCCCACCTCTGCCCTCTCAACAACCTTCATCCCCTCTTGCATATGGCCCACTCCAGGGCTGATCTCTTTCCTACTCCTGAGCACACCCATGTGGGTTCATGCTTCCATGAGTTCACCTGGCTGCCTCACCCTCCCATGTCTACCTACATCTTTCTGTCTTGAGAATCTAGCCCCACTCACACTTCCGTACCACTCAGGTATACACTGCCACCTCCTCCTTGTCATGTTCTAGAATCTATGATCTGTACTGCTGATGGTAGTATCTTTTGTTTATCCTTAGACTATGTTTTACTTCTCTGATATGCCTAAGAGTAGGATCTGAGTTGCACAGAGCATTTCAGTGCAGTATCCATGACTTGAGTTGAATATGAAAACATCCCCTATTCTGAAAATTTTGGCCACTGAACAAACTCCAAAGTTAAACCCTGAATGTCTGACTCAGATACCTCTGGGTATCTTCACTGCTGAGCTGTCCATTTTCCTTTAAGTTTCCAGTTGATTTGGTCATACCACTCCTGAGACCAGTAGAAACAATTTAGAAAAATCTTGTTTGTAAAAAGGCCTTTCTTGGTAGCTCAATCTGAATGTGTGGAGAATTTTTGATCATTCTCCTTTCAAAACGTCCATCTGGCTGCACTGTCTGCCAAGAGTGAACACTGTGATGGGAATTCACTGCTAAAATTCTCTTGTTCAGAGACTGAGGGTTTGCCAGGCAGAGAGTGCTCCTTCAGTGTCCTGGAAAAAGGACCCACCCATTGCATTACATTCCTCATACATCCTTGATTATGCTGCCATTTCATACCTGTCTGTCTTTGCAAATACTTCGAATGACCCTCTACAACCTTCTACTTCTCATCTGCCTGCGTTCCAAGTCACTGCTTGGCCATTGCTTCCTCTGTGGGGTGCCCTGGCCCCCCAACTCCCTCCTCTGGCTTCTGTTCCTTATACAAACTTTCCTTTCCATACTGTACATTCTTGACTTCCTTTGTCACAGATTAATTGACAATAAATGCATGGGTTTATTTCTGGGCTCTCTATTCTGTCCCATTGATCTATGGGTCTGTTTTTGTGCCAGTACCACACTGTTTCAATTACTGTAGGTTTGTACTATAGCTTGAAACCAGGGAGTGTGATATCTCCAGCTTTGTTCTTCTTTCTCAAGATTGTTTTGGCTATTTGGGGTCTTCTGCATTTCCATACAAATTTTAGAATTATTTGTTCTAGTTCTGTGCAAAAGGGTATTTTGATAGGGATTGAACTGAATCTGTAGACTGCCTTAGGGAGTATGGTCATTTTAACAGTATTAATTCTTCCAGTCCATGTACACGGTATATCTTTCCATTTGTTTGTGTTGCCTTCAATCAGTTTTTTTTCATGAATGTCTCTTGGTTTTCTGAGTACAGGTCTTTTATCTTCTTGTTTAGATTTATTCCTAGGTTTTTATTCTTTTTGATGGAAATGGGATTGTTTTCTTAATTTCTCTTTCTGATAGTTTGTTGTTAGTGTATAGAAACTCAACAGATTTCTGTATATTAATTTTGTATCCTGAAACTTTACTAAATTCATGTACTAGTTCAATAGTTTTTTGGTGGCAGTCTCTAGGATTTTCTGTATATAGTATCATGTTGCCTGTAGTGGCAATTTTACTTCTTCCTTTCCAACTTGGATTCCTTTCACTTCTTTTCCTTGTCTGATTGCTGTGGCTAGAAATTCCAACACAATGTTGAATAAAAGTGGTGAGTTTGGGCATCCCTGTTTTATTCCTGATCTTAGAGGAAATGCTTTCAGCTTTTCACCATTCAGTATGAAACTGGCTGTAGGTTTGTCTTATATGTTGAAGTATGTTCCCTCTATACCCACTTTGTTGAGAGTTTTTATCACAAATGGATGTTAAATTTTGTCAAAAAAGCTTTTTCTGCATCTATAATAAAAGATCATTTGACATTTATTCTTCAATTTGTTAATGTGGTGTATCACATTGATTTTTATTGTGGATATTAAACCATCCTTGCATCCCTGGGATAAATCCCACTTGATCTTTTGAATTTGGTTTGCCAATATTTTGTTGAGGTTTTTTGCATATATATTCTTCAGTGATATTTGCCTATATTTTTTTCTTTTTTTGTGTGTGTGGTGTTTTGGTTTTTGTATGAGGGTTACAAACTTTCATCATACAGCACAACAGTGATTTCTCTACAGGTCTGCCTCTCCTAGACCATGCATTCAGCATTGAGTCCTGGCTGATCTGAGCATTTGGGATTTGCAAAGTACTAGGGAAAAGGCTCTAAGGGGGCGGGGGATTCAAATAAAGAAGCTACAACATCAGTCCTCCAAATAAACTGAACATTTCACATGATATTTTGAAAGCCTATAGAAATTACATGTTTTTTAGTTATCCTAATGTCCCAATAATTTTATTTTTTTATAGACTTAAATCAATTGGCCACCTTAGAATTGGAAGGAAACAGTCTCAGTGAAACTAATGTCAATTCTTTAGCTTTCAAACCTTTGAAGAGCCTATCCTACCTGCGTCTGGGAAGAAATAAATTTAGAATTATACCACAGGGTCTTCCTGCTTCTATTGAGGTACCAATATCTTACTTATAATATTTTATATTTTAAATACAGTACACTATGACGAAACAAACAATATATTTTAAAAGGTTATTGTGATGCATATTAAACTCAATAGTTTTGGTGCTATATACAGAATTTACTATAATCTGAGCACTGTTTTCAAACAATACAAAATTATGAGTCAAAATTATAACTACTAGTAGAAAATCTTGATAAAGTGAAAATTGGTTCTGCCGACGGCTCTTGGGGAGAGAACAGGGAAGATGAACTGAGTATTCAAACAGAAACTACAACTTGCAAAAAGTACCTTGACTTGCAAAACTGTCTCAAACTGGAACTGTGACATTCATCCCAGTCTGTTCCACCCAGAGTCCCACATGGACTAGCAGTGACCCTGTGAAGATGGACTAGTTCTAACTAGCTCTAACTAGTTCTAACTAGCTCCTACCAAGGGCCCAAGCACTGTCGTGTCTCCATCCCCTCTGGAGACACTCCCTGCTGCCCAAGTGTGTGGTCTCTCTTGCTACAACAAGGAACACACTTAACTAAGGGGGGACTCTGGGGGTCTTCCCTGCTGAGTGTACGCCCCAACTTCCTGCATTAAGAAAAGAGGCCTGGCAGATCCAGCTGACTCCTAGGCCACCTCCTCTGAGCTCTGTTTCTGCCGCATACACAATCAGACAGCAGGATGAAGCTTCCCACTGCTGTGGATGCAGTGAGCCAAGAGAGGGCCATTAATCTCAATATGATACTGCTGCTACCACAGCCACCATGCTTCCTCTTCCTACTTCCAGATTAAGATAGACCTTTAGAATTTACCAAAATTGTAAAGATTGAGGTTCTATAACCTGGCTTTACCTCAGAATCACTTGGATTCTAAAGAAATACAGATTCCTGGACCTATCCCAGACATGCTAAATCAGGTTCTTTGGAGAATGGGGTCAACAATTTATATTTAAAAAATTAAAATTTTAAATAGATAATGCATGCACACAGTAAAACACACACACAACACTTGAATAGTGCAAAAGAGCAATGTGTCTGTATTCCACCTCTGACCCTCTCATCCCTGGTTTCTCTTTTCAAAGACCCTCTCGCTAGCTTCTTGGGAGGTGCTGCCCATGCAAGTACATGTACTGTGAATCCTTCCAATGCACTGCTTCACAGCTGCAGTTTCAACGTATAAATGAGTGTGCTCTGATTTAGGTTGGAATTTATACTTTAAAAAGCTCATGAGTGATTCTAACATACAATCAAGTTTAGGAACCACTGATCTAGTTCACCCCTAAATATGTATGAAGGTAAAAGCAAAAAGCTAAAAATCACTTTACTCACTTCCAACAATACCAAAATTAAATGACAAAGAGGGGGAAATTACTACAACAGGAATAGAAAGTTGCTCTGAATATATATACCAATTGTACTTCTGAATTCCAACAAGATCCCTGAGTGAAAAATTCCTTGTAATGCCAAATGAATTTAACTTGAAGGCAGCTAGCTGTTGAAAACTTACTAATGGTTCTAGCAAACTTCACCCTGATGTTAAATGAAGGCTCTTAATTAACTGTTAATTAAAGTAATTATAATACAAACAAATCTAAAAAATGTGAGCCTAAAAAAATTACAGACAGCATGGACTGGTAGGAAGCAGGCTGACCTAAGCTGGGGCCAGCCAGCATGAGTTTCCCTCATGTATTAGCTGTGTAACCTTGCAAACATCTTGCCATCTCTCCAGGCCTGAGTTTCTCTACTGCTAAATGGTGATAATTTCTACTTATTTCCTACTTTCTAGGATCTTGAAGCCCAAATGAAATAATTTATGTGAATAAGTTTTGTAAATTAGAAAGCTTTATACAATTATTATGGTATGCTATATCATATATCATTTTATGGTTAAAAAATAATTAAATAAAATTCATTTATTCCATAACCATGACAGACAGTACATTTTATTTTACTAGTTAGAAAATCTGACAACTTAAAAATATAAACTCATTTTGAAGTGCTGCAAGACTCTTTAGCTAACACTAGTGACAACAGTCTATAACCTGATTTTAATTCTGTGAGATTGAATATATTTATCAACTAATATGAAAAAAATAAGTCTCTTCTCTTAATTATAGGAATTATACCTAGAAAATAACCAAATTGAAGAAATAACTGAAATTTCTTTTAATCATACCAGAAAGATCAATGTCATTGTACTACGTTATAATAAAATTGAAGAAAATAGAATTGCTTCTTTAGCCTGGATAAATCAAGAGTAAGTACGTGCTACAATCTGACTTTCTTAGATGATTTCTTTCCTTTGCCATTATTAAACAGGGTATGAACATGGGCAAGTGAGGGAGGTGACAGCATTCTTTCTTAGTGAACCTCCCCCTACATAAAACTTGGCTATTTGCACAGACTTCAAACCACTCATGATATGACTGATGTTAGGATGGCCATGGTCACTGCTGCTGGGGACACCCTATAGTGTGCAAGTGCTAAGCCCAAGCAGTGTGACCTTAGGTCTGATCACTGTTCTGCTCTCTGCTGACCTCACAGGCAGTCATGAAGTTTAAGTGAGATAATCCCATAGTGAGGAAAGAAGCTGCCCTCCTCCCGCCTTCTCCCTCACCATTAGGTGGAAGCACCAGCATTCACTCTTCTATACCACACTGTCTTCACTCCTTCAAACTATTTCTCTATTTCAAGTGCTACAAAACAGACTAAAGAATGCCTGACCCAACAGCAGAAGCAAAAAGCAGAGCCCATCTTCCTGGAGAGGAATCAGTGGCCCCAGGCTGTAGCCTCAGTGAAGGGCAAGTGTGGAGGCCTTGCTCATCAGGAAGGAGAGGATTAGCTACACAGGGAAGCAGCGTCAGGCCCTGGCAGCAGCTGCATCAGAGCAAATCTGGAGTCATGTGGTGAGGGAATGAGGGATCTGAGTGGCACCATGGGGACAGGCATCTTTCAGAAGCAGGAGAGAGATGAAAAGAGGCCTTGAGGGCCAATTAGGTTCAGCAGGATGTGGCAGTGGCAGGGCAACTGAGTCTTCATCAGGTGAAAAGTCTTCATGGGGTGGGCAGAAGCCGCAGGTAAGGCTCTGAAAAAAGCCAGATAGTTTACCACATTTCCCAGATCTTCTGGCTTATTAACAACCTTTTCTAGATGCCTCATTCTCACCCCAAGTCCCAGATCCCAGGTCATCAGATCAAATGTGGAACAAGAATGCAAAAACCCCTCAACACTGCTACTTTCTTGCTGGAACCAGAGATGATTTTACGGTTTGATGTCAGCTTGGACTCTGGACTTCATTTCTGATACAAGTTTGACCTTAGAGATATTTGGGGGACCTCTTTGGGTCTCAGCATTACCCCTGGGATATGAGTTTTTCTCTCTGAACTCTGGTGCTCCTCTATTAGAGAAGAACTCAAGCAGCTGTGTGGTACCCGGGTAAGAGCACTAGCCTTGCAGCCAGACCACCATACAGCCACACTTGCACTGGGAATCATTACAGCACACTGAGTACTGGCAGGAAAATGGACAAGCATCTTGACTGGCTTGTCAAAACTTAGAGCTTACAGTCACTGCCCTGAAGTCCCCACTCTGTTTACTCTTTTCTAGAAATCTAGAATCAATTGACCTCTCCTACAACAAGCTCTACCACGTCCCCTCCTATCTACCCAAGTCGCTGCTGCACCTTGTGCTCATCGGCAACCAGATAGAGCGCATCCCTGGCTTTGTGTTTGGTCACATGGAACCAGGCCTGGAATACCTGTACCTGTCATTTAATAAACTTGTGGATGATGGCATAGACCAAGTTTCCTTCTATGGGGCTTATCATTCTCTGCGAGAGCTGTTTCTGGATCATAATGAATTAAAATCTATACCACCTGGGGTACCAGAAATGAAAGCACTGCATTTTCTGAGATTGAACAACAACAAGATACGGTAAATTCTGGCCTTTTCAAGTATCCATTTAAATTGTCATGGGTGACAAAATATAGGATTAAACAACAATGACATGATGTCTGGAATTTACTTTAAAGAAAAAAAGTGACAAGAGGTTGCATTAAACAAGATTGGCAAATGTTAATGATTGTTGAAGCTGGATGATAATAGGTATGTAAGGATTCACTATAGTGTTTTTTCTACTTTTCTATGTATGCAAACTTCCATAGTAAAAAAAATGTAAAAATAGAGTATGATTATATAATACCTAGAACCTTAGAGGCATGTTCAAGTGAGGCTTCAATGCAGTAGACTATGGTGCTAATCCCACCTCCATATGTAATTTCAAACACAGTAATCTGTAGAACACAAAACCTAAGTATATGCTAAAATTAAAATTGCTTCTATCAAGATTTTTCTGAAGACAAAATTCTGAATAAATTTATTGAGACTCAGCTCCCTCACTTCTGAGGATACATTTTTCTGTGTGTGTTCTGTCTGCTGACAGAGTCATCACCCCTGCCTAGAAAGTATGAATGTCCCAAGAATTAATCTGGAACGCTTTGTTAGTGCAGCCAACGAGGGAGGCAGATCCCAGAGCTCTGTGGGCCTGTCCTTGGAGATTATACCCCTTACTCTTTTACCTGTCTCTACATTTCCAAACACAAACTCCTGAAAAATAAAACAAAGAAAGAGTCAAAAGTTTATAGGGGAAGAGGTGGGGATGGGAAAGGCTTTAAAGATTCAGAGTCAAAATTTTTGGGCCAAAATAATTCCTAGGTCATGCTTATATGCTTCCTATTGCATTGCATCAGGAGGCATACAATATCTGTTCCATTGTGGTGGGATTTAGGCAGTCACGGCCTGATATCTCCATTATAACCTTTCTCCTCCACCACTGAACCAATGGTTTTTTCACTCACAGATGCTTATTGCTTGCATCTGTTATTTCCTTAGGGGTAATAAAATGGTGAATTTCTATTTTTGTCATTCTTTCCACACTTTATAGCTGGACTTCCTCTGTAAATAATATTCTCTTTTCAGTTAGGGCAACTTTGTTACTCTGAAAGGTAGGCTCAGTTCTTTTCTTTAAACTGCCTAGCAGAGTAAGAAGTTGGTTACATATTTGTAACTGTGTGAGGTGATGGATGTTACCTAAACTTACAGTGGTGATCATTTCAACCACATACACATACATCAAATCATTACGTTGTACACTTTAAACTAATACAATGTTATGCCAATCTTTATAAAACTGGAAAAAATTATATATATGCATTAAACATAAAGGAAAAGGACTATAAAATATATTAAAATTTTAACAGTGGCTGTCTCAGGATAAAAAAGAAATTGGTGCCTAAATATTTTTGCTTTATTAATTTGTTTTTGGCTTCCTCTCTTTCTCTGGAGAATCAATATGAACTTATGGCTTTATATATTAAGAATGTTTCAATCAACTGCAATCATTGTTCTTAAACTGTCCCATCTTTGGCCAATGGTAGCCCTTCGAATTGGTTCCTGTGTCCTTGGATAGGCCTCTGTAGATCTTGAATGGCTCACTTTTATATTCCCCACTACAGCCCGATGCCAGCCTTCTTCCAAAGAGCCCTAGCTCCTCTCACTGGGGAATCGTGTTCAGAGGCCCCAATCTGGGCACCAGGCATCTTCCTTTCAAATGTGTTGTTACTGTTTCAAGGCCTTTCAGTGGACTGCCAGAAATATGTATTTTGTGAAGAAAAAAAATGAGTTCATACTGATATTCCCAAGTCAAATTTAATGTTATAGAGAAGTGCTTCTGTTTTAAACTTGCTTATCTTACACTGAAAATCTAGGTTCCCAACAATAACTTATATTTACTATAAACAATAGTTTCAAAATGATAATACCATTATTACAACTAACAACAAAAGTATTTAATTTTTTATGTTTTTAGTAGTTCTACTTGTCCTAAGAATATGTTCCACGAAGGATGTATAGCTTAAATACAGAAGTTTTCTCTGTAACAATAGGTCAACAACTTAATATTCAGATAGGTCTTTAATTTGCTTTGGTTTTTAGGAATTGCTACTTTCTATATAATATTTTTTCTATGCGTGTCCCTTATACCATACTCCACCCTTTCCCATAGGTTAAGTTTTTTAAAATTTATTTTTGGCTGCACTGGGTCTTCATTGCTGTGCACGGGCTTTCTCTAGTTGCGGTGAGCGGGGGCTACTCTTTGTTGCAGTGCGCAGGCTTCTCATTACAGTGGCTTTTCTTGTTGCGGAGCATGGGCTCTAGGCGCTTGGGCTTCAGTAGTTGTGGCATGCAGGCTCTAAAGCACAGGCTCAGCAGTTGTGGCGCACGGGCTTAGTTGCTCCGCGGCATGTGGGATCTTCCTGGACCAGGGCTCGAACCCATGTCCCCTGCATTAGCTGGCGGATTCTTAACCACTGCGCCACCAGGGAAGCCCCTAAACTTTTAAATTAATTTCCCATTGATGATCCCAGTGTTATTTTTTTAAAATATAAGCATACATACATGCATTCATATTCCCCACTGCCTCTCACAATTATTATACAAATTATTACACCAAACGAGTATTAATTTTTTCTCTCTGGAAAGAGTGTATATTTTTCTGTTCTTCACTTTTAAAAATTGTCAGTATATCCTGGATAGCACTCCATATAAGTATGTAGAGAATTTCCTCAGTCCTTTTTACAGTTGAATAGTATTCCACTATATGAACATTTTATTCAACCAGTTCCTTATTGATAGACATTTGATTGTTTCCATTTTTTTATACTATAAATAATGCCACAACGTACAACTCTGTTCAAATGTAATTTTGTATTTTTCCAATCTAACTTTGGGATAGATCCCTACAAGTGGGATTGCTGAGTGAAAGGTATAAAATACACATGTAATTTTGCTAGATACTGCCAAATTCCTATCCGTGGGGCTGTACTGTTTGAATTTCCTTCAGTGATGTTTGATCCTATAGAGCCTCATCATCAGAACATGTTAATGAACTTTTGGATTTTTCTGGGAGGGCGTTGGGCAAATCTGGTGAGAGTGGTATGCCAGTATCATTTCAATTTACATCTTTCTTATCATGAATGAAATTAAGCATCATGTTTACATGCCATTTCATTTTCTCTTCTGTAAACTGGTTACCCAGGTATCTTTTTTTTCTTCTCATTTCCCTCTCCTCCTAGGTTTTTAGGTCTTTGTATATTAGCCCTTTATCAGTAATATAAGTTGCAAATACTTTCTCCTAGTTTGTGATTTGTCTTTTAACTTTGCATTAAAAAAAAAAACAAACCTGTAGTCAATTTATTAATCTTTTCTTTTAGTGCATCTGGTTTTTGAGTCACACATAGGAAGATTTTTCCCCCACTCCCAGGGTATGACCATGTTTTATTCTACTATTCTATGGCTTCATTTTTTCACATGTAGATCTTTGACATATTTGAAATTTTTTCAGGTGTATAAGAAAAGGATCCAATTTTATTTTAAAAACAAAAGAGATTTAAAACAAAAGTAAAATTTAACTCCTAAATTATGAAGGTAGAATATTACTTGGATCATTTATGACTTGCATGTCTATTTTTCCTTAGGAATATTCTTCCAGAACAAATTTGCAATTCTGAAGAAGATGGTGATTCAACCCTGGAACATCTTCATCTTGAAAACAACTATATTAAAACAAGAGAAATATCACCCTACGCATTTTCATGCATAAGATCATATTCAAGTGTCGTTCTTAAACCACAAAATATCAAGTAATTCCATGTTTTTCTTTGTCATTTGTAAATTATACTCACATATCTGTTTCAGTAGCATCTTTCATCAATAAGAGAGATATAATGTCATGTTATACTTAGTATCATTATGCTAGCCAACCTGATTCGCCAATGCACATAAGAACAACCAAAGACATATCTACAAGGTTTAGTCTTCTAGCAGTTTTAGTGAAGGTTTCAGTTTTACACTCTAGAAAGAGGCCATCTCATTGCACAGTTTTCTCATGAGAATAGGATGTTGTGTGCTACTGAACTAGACTGGAAGAATCTGGAACAAAATAAGCATGTCCTTTACAACAGATCTTAGTATTGCTATTAGCTAAGAACTCCCTAAGTCCTTTTAAAAATTATGTATATTATGGTTCAAGACCAAGAAGTTGATAACAGGAAAAAATAATAGGTAGAATTTATGAACTAGTGTTCTGTTTATTATCCTACTGTTAAAGCAATAATTTATTAATTTTCTATAAGACCCTATGATACAATTACTGGTATAAATAAACTTAATTATTGTCTTAGCTTTAGTTCCTTTTATTAATTATACGTGTGGAATTGAAACACTACTATAAAGTTAATTTCCTGGTTTTGAGAATTGTACTATGGCTAAGTATGTGGTTATTAACATTAGGGGAAGCTGGGAGAAGTGTATATGTGAATTCTATATGATTTTTGTAATTTTTCTGTAAGTCTAAAATTTCTCTGTAAGTCTAAAAAGTTTAACAGTATTTTAAGATCACCCTCATTATTCTTTGCTCAAAATCAAAAGATTTTATGGGAAGCAGTGGAGTTTGCTTAAAATATATGTTAATTTTCCTTGACTAAACCTTGTAAATGTAAACCTAATGCATAAATTTAAAAAAATTTTTGCTCCTCTGGTCATTGTTAGTACCTCTTTTCTTTGCCCTAATTTGCTCAAATGTATCCTTTTACTCAGTTCAATTTAACATAAAGCTATTAGTATTCACTATGTACTAGACCCTAACAAAACCATATAATATATTAAAATTTTCATTATATAATGATCTTTTATCTTTATTTCTAAAGTAATTTGTAAAAGACACATACAGAAACCACGTTGACTTTTCTTGTTACTCTCAGTTTTGTACCTTGAAAAAACACCAGATTAGGAACTTAAGTTCTAGTCTTGGCCCCCTTGGGCAGGTTACTCTAATTTTTCAAACTTCAGTTATTCAATCTTTTAATAGTTCTCTCACCATCCTCAGAACCTTCCAGCCCCAATTCACAGGGTCATTATGAGAACCAGAGAATAAAAAGCATCTAGGAAGTGTGGTATACACGGTGAGTATACTTATAATTGCCAACATTTCATATAAAATTGACAGCAACCAGCATATTCAACCAAAGTTGATTATTATCTGGACAGCTTTCAAAATGTGTAAGTTTGATTTATCCCATTTAAGCTAATGTTATTTCTAAGCCCCTTTTCTTAATATCTAGGTTTTTGAGATTACAAAATGAACAAGAATAATAATATGATACAAACTGTTAGAATCAAGGGTCAAAGGCTTAAGCCAAGTTGCTAAGAAGAGAAATAAAATCCTATGGAACAAAAGTTGAGATTTATAACTAGTTGAGGAATGTAGAAGCATTGCTAATTTAAAATGGCCAAGTTGAATGTAAGAGACAGATGAAAACAAGAAGATATAGTTATTCATTTAATCAACAAGAACCCTTGTGCAATGCTTCTTGCTGTGTGAATATAAACGCATTGACATAAGTGGTTAAAGGCAACCTAAACAGTAAACAAAATTAGTGTCAGAGGGGACCCAAACTGAATAAGGTGAGTCAAAAGAATTAGCATCCTGGACAACACAGACGAATACTGAAACACTCCAGCATTCATTTCTCATTCTGACTTTAATCAGATGTGTCCCAGGTGCTGTTCTACAGAGACAGGGATGAATAGATCAGATGAGGTCCCTGCTCTCTGGCAATGCATACTGCGTTAGGGGCAATAAGCAGGAAATCAAATAGACAATCAAATCAACAGGCCAAGTGTAATGAAGTCAGCAGAACAGGGTGGTGATGCAATGAAGCATGCTGAGTTCCTGAGGCCCCTCTGCCTGGGCCTGGGGGTACTCCCAGATCGTGGGTTTCTAGAGTGTGCGAACAGCACAAGTTGCAGTAAGACACAGCAATCCCTGGAAGCCTTGGAGTAACACCAGGCCCAGGAACACACTGAGACCCTATTGTGCACTCAGGGACACCCTGTTGGGAGCAGAATCTCTAGAAAGGCTAAAAATCAGAATGACTGATGAAAGCTTTGTTTTTAAGTTGTAAGATGCTTTTATTTCTGATTTTATAATTTAAAATATAAAATATGTCTAGCATTGAACTTGTTTGCTTTGAAACTTCATCATACTCTGGATAGAAGCTTTAATTCCATTTTTAAAAATGTGATAAATGTCCATATAGCAAACATTGTTCATGATATATAATGTTTAAAATAAAGAGGTGTTCTGTTTGGCTTCAGAAATATGCTGTAATTACTAATACATATGTACACTAAGGAAATCCTGGCCCAGCTATGGTCTGAAAATATTAATCGTGTGTCATCTTTGCACATAAGTACGAGGAGTACTAACTAACTTTTCAATTTTGAGATTTGGCTTATTGTAGATTAAAATAGCTCAAAAAGCACTAAAGATAAGATGTGGTTAAAGAAACATATAGCCTAGAATCATAAGGAAATAATTACACCAGGAATCAGGACACCTGGGTGCCCATCTTGGTCTCCAATAATTATGTAGTCATTTTACTTTTCTGAGATCACTTGATTCAATTATAAAATAGCATGCTGTGTGACTATAAATGCATTGATGAACACATCAGTGGTTTTCAAGCATGGCTCATTAGGAGTTCATGGTGCCCTGGGGTGGAAGTGTCCCTAAAGAGGAAGTACACAGACTCTCTTCAGACAAAACTGCTTTGCTACCATCAGGAAGGGTTAGCTGCCACTGTTCCTGCCTGACTCCCTAACCACCCTTATTTCTTGAAACCAGTAGACAAGGTACTATATAAATGACACATCAAGTTTTAAGAATCATAAGGAATATTCAGCCAAAGTCCCTGGTCCTTATCCTCTGCTCAGCTCCTCCCACACTTTCAGAGAACTTCGCTGGAGAGCTCTGGTCTGAAGAAATGCTTCTCAGGTATGCAGATTACAGCTGCCTGGACACAGCCAACCTCTGAGTATGCCAGAGCAAGGAAGTTTAGTAGATGTGTCTGTTCCTTTGGAGCTCCTAGGGTGGGATCAGCCCTGAGCACTTCTGCCACAACCAAAGACTACTGACCTCCAACCTGAAACACCCTGAAAGGCAGTCAGCATGAGTACGTGTTCTGTAGGACAGGCACAACATGGCACAGTGCTGTAGCGTGCACAGACTGGGCTCACATCCTTGTCTCTGTCAGACTGTGTCACTCCCTATGGAGAAGGCAGGTCAGGATGACCCCAGCATCCTGAGGGTGAGTGTGTGGCGCTTGGGAATGACAGGGAGTAGGTGGCTGAGTCTGGACTTAATATGCATCTTCTGAATGAAGACCACAAAGTGGAAAGTCTGGACACCTGAGAGTGCGTATGGCACACCTCTAAATCTGAGGGTGCAGCGCACCTGGTTTGGCGGGTGCTGCCAACAGGAGCGAGAAGATACAACAATCTCTCCTTGGGCTTGTATTGTCAAATGACTCTACACACATCCCTTAGGAGTCAGGCTTGTGAGGTTAAAGTTAACTACTCTTAGGGATGACTGCTTTTATTAACATGGAAAACACCACCCACTACACTAGTTGAAATCTGCTCCTGGTCTGCATGGACACCACTAAGAGCAGTGAGGATGACACCCCATTCACACAGAAGAATGTGATTATTCCAATAACTGTTCAAACTATGTAGTATAAACCTTTAAATTCATTGGGAAGTGTTAATAAATTATAATGCTTGTTTCAAGATAATTTTAGATTTGGTAAGTATGTGGAAATTTAAGCCACAGATGATGGGTATATAGCTAAAGGATAAAATCCCAAATTTTTACTGGTGCCACACATTATGTTAAGCATAATGCTGTGTGCTATAGGCAAAAATGGCTTCCCTGACAAATTTAAATCAGGAGTAATAAAGGAAGCCTGTGGTATATATGATACGGGAAATAACGAGCACTGAGTTTGGAGAAGAAAAGATCAACAGGCTTGAGCTGGGCCTTGAAATAGGATTTGAATCAGTTGAGGGGGAAGGAATGACTGACTAAAAGAGGCATGAGCCAAGCATAGTTGAGGTTCACCAGTGGAGGAAAGATTATACAGGAAATAAGAGGCCTGGGATGGCTTGGAAGGCCAGCAAGAAGAGACCAGACTTACTGTGATGAGAAATGTAGTGCACCACCAAAAAATTCTGAAGGGAGGACTATGTCATGAAAGCAATGGTTTCAGGAAGGAAAAAGAGCCACCACTGTAATAATCTAGAAACAGAATAAGTGGGACCCACACAGCACAGGTGACAGGAAGAAGAAGCAGGAACAGGAATAGGTATGACAGAGAGTTTGAAAGAAAGAAAAAAATATCTACATTCTCATCGTGGAGATTAAGTCTGAGGGCAAGTTTGCCATAATTAGTGACCACCTGTGGTCTTCTGAGGGACTCAATCTCAGAAGGACATTATGAGCCATGAATAACTGAGAATATATTAAAAATAAAATGAACTGATTAAATGTAAAAAGAAAGAAAGAGAATAAAAGAAAAGAAAAGAGAAGAACTATTAGTGGATAGTGATCTACCATGTAAGGGACACACACAAAGAGAAAAGGAGACAAAAAGGAGAACTGCTCTGAGTCTCACTGATACTGCTGAGAAGCTGTAAGAAAGGGACAGTTTGGGTGAGAATATGCTGAAGTTGGGCGGGGGGCGGGGGTGGTCACCATGGAATTCAGGCAGGAGGGTGGGAATGCACTCAGCTGGAGTGGAATCCAAAGGAAAGGATACACATTGAGGGGCAGGTGAAGAGAAGGGCAGGGGAGCGGAACCCTAATGAGCACCGACTTCCAATTTGAAGGGGAGCAAGTACACGGTAAGTCTCCATCTGACTTGAGCCATATGATCTGATCTCAAGGAGCTTCCAAGGCACAAGACAAGCTGTGCCTAGAAGCCCAGCTCCCTGGGAAGTGACCCCTCCCTTCGGCACTCGGCATCTGTTCCACCAACCTCATGAAAGACAGATCTGGTATTATGAGTTAGGTTTGCATTGATTATTTCTTTGCATGTGGGGTGTTGTACGGTAGATGGGTAGGAGGTGTATCTTGTTTTCCCCAAAAGATTGTAAAACTTAGAAGAAGAGAGACAATTCATTTCTTGGATCCCTGCATTCTGTGTACAAAGTAGGTACTAAAATGACTGTTGATTCCTCAGTCTAAACAATCAGCTCATGAGTTGTCCAAAGTTGATCTTAATACTACTCCTAAACAAAACAAAAAGAAATCTGCAAAATGTAAGGATTTTTAAAGGAAAAGCAATAAATATTTATAAAGGGTCATAAAATTAATAAGGAATAATTTCTCATTAATATTTCCTGACATGGACATTAGAAGACACAGAGTATATTTTATAAAAAATTAAGTCATGCTTTGACAACTGGTAATACTTAGTAATCAACTGATTGTTCTCCATAACAGCAACTTTGACAATGTTTTCCAAAGCCATCATTTAAACATGAATTACTAGGTTCATAGATGCTGACATAAAAGAATGAAATACTCATGTTCTGCTGTTTAAGTGAAACCTCAAAGGGCTGGGTAAAACCCTCTAGGATATCTATTCCATCTCTTTCCCTTATTTAGAAAACAGAAAGTTTCCTCATAGGAGAAGTACTTACAAATTGGTGATAAATGAATTATTCAACTGTCCATAGTTGAATTCAGACTCTCAGTCAAATTAAAATTCAAAAATATTAAAAATACTTATGGGGCTTCCCTGGTGGCGCAGTGGTTGAGAGTCCGCCTGCTGATGCAGGGGACAAGGGTTCGTGCTCCGGTCCGGGAAGATCCCACATGCCGCGGAGCGGCTGGGCCCGTGCGCCATGGCTGCTGGGCCTGGGCGTCCGGAGCCTGTGCTCCGCAACGGGAGAGGCCACAACAGTGAGAGGCCCACACACCGTAAAAAAAAAAAAAACAAAAACAAAACAAACAAAAAAAATACTTATGAAAACAGAAGTTTCTGGCCAGCTCTAACATATACCAGATGACTCCAGGGGCCCTTAAACCCTAGAAGTCTGTGAAACAGGTGGTCCATCTCTTGAAATGAAAAAACAAGAACAAGTATCTTGGGTCTGAACTGGAATCCTTATTAGCTGTGGGCTTGGTCAAGTTACTTAGACTCTGATTTCCAGTTTCCTTGCCCATGAAATTGAGGAGAACATCTGCCTACCAAGGCTGCTGGGAAGGTTAAATAAGGTGATGTCCATGACAGTACTGAGCACAGGGTGGACGTCAGATGAGTGTCCATTCCTTCATGGATAGGCATTGGGAAACCAGCAGGTAGGAAGGTTCAGTGACTTGCTCAAGGCTGCCAAGTCTCATAATATGGTAGATATTAATTATTAAAGGACATTGATTCCTTAGATTGTGATATACAGTGGAAAAAGGAGTGGGCCTATTACAGCAGGGCAGGAGTCAGCAAATGCTCTCTGTAGACGGCTGCACTCAAGTGGGACTCTGCAGTCATGTCAGCATCTCTCTTGAGCTTGGCAGTCTTTGTGCTGTGTCACTGCATGCTCATATCCATCACACAGAACAGAATGAAACCAGCTTAGAACAAGGGCTAAGCAAGGGCTCAAGCCTTACCTGAGCAAGGGCTCTCTAAACACAGAGTAAAACCAGGACTCATAGAATCTAAACTACTTATTGTCATAGATATGGCAATAGTTTAGAAGCAGATTAAAAAAAAATCCTGATTATAGGAAACAAAAGTAATTCTAACTTATAAGTGTGATTCACTGTAATAATATAACACCAAAAAGGGAGAAAAACTGTATGTAAAATAGCCAAACTAGAAGAATATTTGATCAGTAAACCTGTCCTGCAGATGGATTCCTACCTCAGAGATAACCCACAAGTGGGTCTACGGGGATACAGTAAGAGTCTGCATGTAAGCCTTGGCCAGGTGCAGCATGCTCTGGGCAGATGGTTCTCCTGGGGAGTTTAAGTATTTACTATCCTTGTAAACATCAGCTTTGATTAAACCTACTCCAACAGACCCAGAGGCATTTGTGAAAGATTTTCAGAGAAACTAAAATCTACTGTAAACAGTATAGATATGTGTATATAGATATCTAGATATCTATATATCTATATATATCTATATCTATCTATCTATCTATATATAGATAGATATAGATACATTTCATCCTATATGTCTTAAACAACGCTTTGGCATATTAACGTATTACTCACATGTCGTTGCTTCAACATGCTGTACAGGAACAGCTGAAACTATAAGTCATGTTGGAATTTGGTCTGTCACACACTGTTATGTGCAAAGAGGTGAATGTTTCTAACTAGATTAATAGAGCTTAGTGATTACACAACTAAAAAATATAAAGGCATGATTTTCTTCTTTGACATTATATTTCCCTTTCTACATGAAAATGGATTAAAAAATTTACAGTCTAGCATATTTTTCCCTTTGCACAAAATGTGAAGAATGTGAATCCACATAAGGGAAAGCAGACTGCATTAAAAATAACATATGATTGCACTAAACACATATTAGTTTGGAAAAGAAAAGGAATACATCATGTTATTAGAATGTCATGGTGTGTTTCTAAGTAACAGAATCTCTGTGGTCAAATAAACTTACATTGAACTATCAGCTGATATAAGCAAATCTTTTTATAAATTGGAATCTGCTGAAGGTTCATTTGCTTTACATAAGTTGAGAATTACATTCACAATTACCAAATTTATACATGAACTGTCTGAAATGCTGACTAGTATGTGATACTCAAAATAAAGAATGCATTATAAATTGTAAATCTACTCTAGGTCAGTAGTTCTTAACTATTTGAAGGATGGACCCCTCCCTTTGAGGATATGATAGAAGCTATGATGGACCTTCTATGCAGAAAAATACACATATACAAACACTCTGCATGTATCAAAAGGCTCATAAAACCCATCCTAAATCCTCTAGGGATCCTTGTACAATAGCTAAGAATCTGTAGGTAGAGTAACACCTTAATTAACTTCAAATAAATTTTACATGTAAATATTTCACTAGAGTTAAAGATAAATCAAAGAGTTAAAATTAATTTAAGGCAAATTGCCTTATTCCCCACAACTATTTAGCATTTATTTAGCAATATTTTTATGGCCATAGAAAAGTTGAAAGAATACAGTGAACATCTACATATTCTTCACCTACATTCACCAATTAATATTTTGTCACCTTCATTTTATCTTTTTCACTCTTTCCATATCCCTGTCTATACATATATATGTATTTGTGGGGTACAGGGGCTGGACCATCTGAATGTAAGTTGCAGATATCATGTCACCCTAGTACTTCAGTATAAGTCTCCTAAGAACAAGGACATTTTCTTACATAACCATGAGACAATGATTACATTCTCTCACATTATCAAACCCCAGAAGTTTAACATCGATTCAGTTTCAACATACAGTCCATATTCAGATTTTCCCAACTGTCCCAACAATGTCCTAAATTGCTGTGCGTGTGGTATGTGTATATGTGGCTCAAGATCTAATCAGAGTTCACTTGCCTTTAGTCTCCTATAATCTAGAGTAGAAATTCTCTGCCTATGTGTTTCACCCCTTCACTTTTTGAAGGGTCCAAGCCAGCTATCATGTAGAATGTCCCCTAATATGTATTTGTCTGATTGTTTCCTTACGATTAGATTTAGGTGAAACGTTTTTGCCAAGAATCCCACATAAGTGATGTCATGTACTTCCTTTTGTATCATATCAGGAGGCACAAAATGTCGGGCTGGCGTGTTATTGGTGATGCTGAGACATTGGTTAAGGTAGTGTCTTCATCTCCTTGTAATTAAGAAATATCCTGCAAGGTAAGACTTTAGGTCTGTGTGAATATCTTGCCATCCAATAACCTTTCACTTAGTGGTTTTAGCTCCCATCTTTGCCTAAATCAGTGACTATGTTGGAGGTTTCACAGTGGTGATTTTCTAACTCTGTGATTCCTTCTGTACTCATTAGTTGGCATTCCTCTACAGAAAAAGCTATGATCCTTTTGGCCCTCTTCCCTCTGTTATAAAAAGGATTTTGCATTTGATGTGCTATAATCCATTGCCATTCTTATTTGAGGTATTCAAACTATGCCTTCACCTAGCTTCTATGTTCTGTTCACAGTCTGCAGTAATCTCTGAGTGCTTTTGTGCCTGCTGGTATGATGAAATGTTTCAGGTTTACAGAATTCCTTTACAGATTCCCTGGCCCTGATCTATTACTTGACATTTTTCTCAGGGGCCTTGCTCCTTCTAATGAAAAATGGCCCTTAGAAACACAGATCTGGAAGTTAGATATGCTCACTGCTTTTAGGTCTTCTCAGTTAAAAGAGCCTGGAAATTTATTTAAAACAAAACCATTACTTGCACCCATTCCTGAAAGCAAACTGACCTTTGAGGCATTACTTAAAAATATTTGATACCTACATTTTTATTATAAATTCAACTCAATCCATTTTAAATGACAATTTATGGCATTAATTCATCTTCAGAGCAAAACATCCAACAGGATGATGACAGGAGCTCAGCCTGCAAGTTGCAGAAGCAAGTCCTTACCAGCACAGGGTATAGAAGAATGGGAGCTGAGAGCCAGGAACCAGAAGCCCATTTGAAGAAGGTTGCTGCCATGAGCTCAGCCAATTGCTGGAACTGCACAGGAATTCAGGGCCGGTTTTGTCAAACTAGTTTTTAAGATATGGTAAATTTAGACTTTGATGTAAAATTTCCTCATTTTTAAAAATACCATATGCTCCAAACAAACCATATCTGTGGGCTGAATACTGCCCATGGGTCATGATTTACTGTATAAAGTCAATTCTCATTATAAACCACAGAGCCTAGTCCACCATGAAGGATGCTTGAACATTCAAAACCACCCATAAAATCATATCAAACCCATGAATTCACTTCTTTCAGAAGTTTTTGTGAATGCCTACTATATACAACCTCTGTTATGCATAAAGAGCATACATTATTTACATCCTAGGATTTGATGGTCTAGAACATTCTTGAACTAGGTATTTGGAAGGCACATCCCCTCATTCCCTCAACGTTTCACTGACAATCCCCCATCCCATTTTGCTTTTCTTCATGGCACTTAACACCGTTCTTTGAATAAACGGATGGACAAAATTTTCCTTGTAATTTCTACTATGAGAGACTAGTACACAATCCATTCCAATGTACTCAGAAGGTTAAGGTAAACAGGGGAGGAAGCACCAGATACCAGCCGACAAACATCATAAAACTCAATCGTCTTAGTGATACTTGAGCTCAGGAAGGTGTCTCATGTGACCACAGTCACCCCTACTCCTCACCCATTGGAGTTTTAATTTGCATGAGATGATTTCTAAGGTCCTTTCCAGTTCTCATTTGTTTGGGCTTTGACCACTGTTCTCCATTTCTACATTAGCAGAAGGTCAGGAAAGGGTCTTAAAAATTATATGCAAGCGTGGCGTAAGCAATTTATTTTTATTTTCATCATGATTGGAATATATTGGGCCATACAAGAAATTTGTGTTGATGTTCCTTTTATGCAATCAATGTTTCTGTTCATAAAATGTCAGTAGAGCGAATATTACTTTTCTAATTTTGAAACTTATCTTGTTTAAAACATAATAATGTGCAGATTATTCATGATTCCCAAAGACACTGTTTGATATAGTAACACTAATTCTCCAGTATTTAGACCAAGGCCCAACGAGACAAAAGCCAAACAATAAAAAACAAACATGTAGAAAAGAATTAGGTCCCCTTCATAGGACCCTTATAGGAACCAAAAAAGGAAGATTTTTTCCTCACAATACTCTAGGGAAGAGGAGGTACACTGATGTGTCTGGAATGACAACCCGCAAAGGTGTGGAGAAAAAACTCCAGTTTATATCCAAATGGTGTGTTTGTGCACGCTGGGCTATCTCTGCAGTTGTGAGGTAAAGCTTCCCACCAGCAGCTCCAAGACTGTGGGAGGGGTTTTGGGCCCTGGGCTGTACCTCTAGTCACAATGTCAGCAGAATAGGGTGAATAAGCCAGAAAGACCACCTGCATCTTGGCATTATACTCCAGGGCCCATTTCTTTCCCTAAGCCTTCTGACTAAAGAGCACAACAGCATGCTGGAGGAAGATAAGCTCAGGGCTCACAAGTGAGGAGAGGAGAGAGGCTGCAACACATCTTTAGAAAAACAATCTCACAGGAAGTGCCTCCCAGCTCTCTAGACAAGGTGGCAGAAACCTGCCTAGACGGGTGGTCGCGGGGCAGATGCCATGACTGAGAGGTGAGGAGAGGCTGGTAGAATGATGTGGGAGAGGAACACTGTGTGAGCACAGGCAAAGGTAGAGAGTGGGAGGCACACATCCCACTGAGAGGAAGCGCTGCCACTCAGCCCCAGCCAAGTGTTGCCATGCAAAAACAGGAGCCACCCAGTGGCAAGGCTTTACTTATCAAGAGAAGTTGAAACTTCATAATTTTTTTTTTTTTTTTTTTTTTGCGGTACGCGGGCCTCTCACTGTTGTGGCCTCTCCCGTTGCGGAGCACAGGCTCCGGACGCGCAGGCTCTGCGGCCATGGTTCACGGGCCCAGCCGCTCCACGGCATGTGGGACCCTCCCAGACCAGGGCACAAACCCGTGTCCCCTGCATCGGCAGGCGGACTCTCAACCACTGCGCCACCAGGGAGGCCCCATAATTAAAAAAAAATATTTTATTTATTTTTTTTGGCTGCGTTGGGTCTTCATTGCTGCGTGTGGGCTTTCTCTAGTTGCAGCAAGTGGGGGCTACTCTTCGTTGCGGTGCACGGGCTTCTCATTGCAGTGCCTTCTCTTGTTGCAGAGCACAGGCTCTAGGCGCGTGGGCTTTAGTAGTTGCAGCACGCGGGCTCAGCAGTTGTGGCTCACGGGCTCTAGAGCACAGGCTCAGTAGTTGTGGCGCATGGGTTCAGTTGCTCCACAGCATGTGGGATCTTCCCGGACCAGGGCTTGAACCCCTGTCCCCTGCATTGGCAGGCAGATTCTTAACCACTGAGCCACAAGGGAAACCCCACAATTTTTAAATATAGAGCAATTCTACCTGACAGAAACACATACACGAGCCTCAAATGACAGATCAATGAATGCTTAAAAGTTCATAGCTACACTCCAAATGGAAATTAACCCAGTTAAATGAATATATATATGAATATACATATAAAATATATAATTTCTGGCATATTCATACAGAAGAATGTTATATAATATGGGTATACCTTGGAGATATTGCAGGTTTTGTTCCAGACCACTGTGATAAAGTAAATATTTCAATAAAGTAAGTTACACGTACTTATGGGTTTCCCAGCCCACTATACTGTGATCTATTAAGTGTGCAATATCATTCTGTCTTAAAAAAAAAGAACAAAACTTAATTAAAAAGATTTTATTGCTAAAAATGCTAACCATCGCCTGAGGCTTCTGCAAGTTGTAGTAGTAATATCAAAGACCACTGATCATAGATCACCATAACAAATATAATAACAAAGGAAAAGTTTGAAATATTGCAAATTACCAAAATGTGACACAGAGACATGAAGTGAGCAGATGCTGTTGGAAAAATGGCACCAATAGATTTGCCCGACACAGGGTTGCCACAAACCTTCAGTTTGTCAAAAAACACAGTATCTGTGAAATGCAATAAAGTGAAGCGCAATACAAGAAGGTATGCTTATAATGAGAATGAACAAACTATTGCTAACCACAATGACCTGGATGGATCTCTAAAACATAACGCTGAATGAAGAAAGCCAGACTCAGAAGAGAATGCACTGTATATATAAAGTTCAGAAAGCTATGGTTTTTGAAGTCAGACAGCGGCCTCCTCTGAAGACAGAGTGATTCTGAGGGGTCCAGGAGTGCTGGGATTTCTTGATTAGGTGTTTGTGAAAATTAATTGAGCTGTACCATTACAATGTTTATTTTTTTGTAATGTATACTTCAGTTAAAAGTTAAAAAAACAAAACAAAACACTGTGAAGGACACAGATTTCTGCCCAAGGAGCTTCTCATTTATGGCCACTGCTTTGATGGAGCTCAGGTTAATAAAATCCAGTTCAACACTCACGATGTCCCAATTCATCAAGGTAACAGACAAATGTTTCGAACTAAACATAACTGAATAAATGGGAACATGAGCATTATAACCAAACAGGAGGCCTGCCAAACCTCAGGTGCTGCACCCAGGGCAGGCCTAAAGCTCTGCAGAGGCCAGCATATGGGACTGTCTGATGTGAGGGCCACAGAAGTATATTTTATTTAAGTGGGGGCTGGGTGTCCTGCACATTGGAGGCACAGTACTTTTTCTATGGCTTGCTTCAACATGTGCCATTTCTCTGGGAATCAGGAACAAACAACAGTCAGATTCTTTGTGTCAGGAGAGACCAGACTCTGCTAAACTACTGGAAACACGCTTTGCAAACAGGCTGGCCCCCAAATCTGCACGTCATGAAGATGCTAGTTTGGTGTTACCTAGTACTTAGGTACCCAGACTTAGAAAAATGTCCTCTTGAAGGATGATGTCTTAATTGATGTGGGAATTGGGCATTCTCTCAGGCCTAATTGTGAATGTTGTCTTCCTGCTCCCATGTCCTCCCTAAATGCTATGTGGTCATAGGTGATATTCTCTTGAAAAGTGAAAGTCCAAGCAGGCTTCACCTGTATCCTTGCATCAATGTCTGTATCACAGCATATAGGCTGGGGCCAGAAGCATTATATAGGGCCTGGTCTGCAATTCCCCTGACATGCCTGTGGCAGGGCCAAAAGCTTTTAAAGAAATTCTTGAGACGTATGCTTGATGTAACAGCTTCAGTCATCAGAAGAAAATTAACAGCATGGCTCCTTTCTTAGGTACATCTGGAGATTGGATTTACATTTCAATAATGTACTCTTTCAGTATTCCTTCCTAAAACTGATAAATATTAGTCTATATAGAGTGAGTGATTTTTAAATTTGTAACTTATAAGTATTCATTCATTTAAGAATTTCATATTTTTTTCAAATCAGGTATTTCTTGAATGGCTTTGACTGCACTTTCAATGGCCAGTTGCCATGAATTATTAAACTCTCTTTTTTTTCTTCAGAATCTTCCAGTAGACGTCTAGAGTTTAGCTAGAAGTCTTGGCTACGATACAAACAGTGATGGAAAACACATGAGCAGTAACAAGTTTTAATCTTGCTTCTCAGTACTAACATGGGCTAATCTGTGGAAGCAGCTTATTCCAGTGTCACCCAGGGTGCAGCCACACCAGGCTCTGCAGAAGGCTGTTTTTCTTTTAAATGTAATATCTTTTCATATTTTCTTCTTAAATAGTAGCTGAGAACATTTACGTTACAGATAAGTAGTACATGGTGGAAAATTCTACTTTCAGGAGAACTTACTCTCTTCTTACAAGGTATGTTTTCATGTCTTTTTTTCATGTACTAGTGTACAATTGTTTTAGTCAATACTAAGAGGACATTAATGTTATTAACATAAATGCTTGTAAATTATATAATATAGTTTAAAGTTTATCTGTATAATGTCTTAAAAAATAGCACTTAAATACATATCTAAAATTACTCTAGCTTTTATGTTTTACATATAATGGATTTACTTTCAACATAATTGCGACTTTTTAAAATAGCTAAATGATAACCTGTCATTATACTTTACCATAAAAGTTAACAGGATTGATTTTTAAAATCATTTAAACAAATATCTTGTGAACATGTTCTTTTAAGAAAATAACATTACCTTAATAATGAATGATAAGAAAGTTTGGGGATATTACAAATACATTAAGTGAAAACAGTAAAAGATTTTTTCAAAATGTGAAACTATGATATTTTCTAAGGTATTTTAAAAATATATGAGTTATTCAAATGTTTTTACTTACATATTTGAATATTCATATTTTGCCTTAATAAATGTATTCCTTATTCTTATGTAATGAAATGACACTGGACAGTTAAAATGGAGATCCATATAACTCTAAGAAAGAATATTTATCAGCAATAGTTTAATTAGCCCTATATTCAATGTGAAAGATTAGAAACTTCTTTTCACAATATCCAGTCGGAGTGTAAAACAAAGATTTCCTTTGTCCCCTCCCAAAATAAATTTTTTATTTAATATTAGATTTTAACAAATTAAACAATGTATTTGATATTCTACTCCCTCTTTTATTTAATATTAGATTTTAACAAATTAAACAATGTATTTGATATTCTACTCCCTCATAATCTAATACAGCACAGCATTCTTTCTTGTTAACTTATTTGGAGGTGTGGCAGCCATAAACAGTAGCCACATGGTATAGAGGATTAAGTCACAAAGAATCTCAGGGGGTATATATCTCTCTAAAAATAAAGAATTAAAAAATCCCACCAAGAACCGAGTTGTTTAAAAAAAAAATCATAAGCCCACACATGTGTAAAAGCATCTTGATGTTTTTAGTATTTAGCCATATAGGGTAGTGGTGGAAAGAATTGAGGATATGCAGTCTTCTGTTACAGTTACTTAATTAAAAAAGAATATTCAGATATCTGATCTGAGGTTTGAGACAAGAGATTAACTTTACAAGCACAAGTTTTAAGGAAGCATAGGAAACAATAGAAAAATGAAGAGGTAGGAGTTTTTAAAGACAGTAGCTAGGTTGCTAGATGCATTGAAAAACTGATGAAGGACAAAACATATAAAAGGAAAAGCAGCCAGCAAGTTCTTCAATCAGCTGCTATTTATACTTTCAAGGTAAAGTTAAGTATCTCTTTAAGGAAATCATAGGCTTTAAAAGTATCAGTTTCCATGACAAAAAGGTACTGTGAATAAGTTTCCAAAGTTTAACTTACTTGTCCATTTACAAGGCTGTGCCTTGACTACACCAGAATTTAGTCTGGATTCCTTCTGCGAATACACAGAGCATGTTATATCACATTTATATACTGAAAACTATTGTTGGTACTTGTGAATCGAGAGGAATTTCAGCCAAGCAGAACTTTAAGCATAGGATTTCAAAGCACAGTGATTTATTTTCCTAATGATAGTGTCTGAGAGGAAATACCATTTCACTTAGACAAATTTTCCATTCCAGTTTGTGGAACATTTAAGCAGAAAATAGGAGCTTATGTAAATTCAGAAAGACACTTCTCAAGCTACATTTCCAGTCCTAAGAACATGGCCAAGCCTCTCACCCCATCCTCTCCGAGGAGAGCCTGGTTACTGTCTGGAAGTCACTGTGGGAATAAGACCCATTTAGAGGAGGCCAAGCAGAAGGGTGGACAATGCAGCAGTGAGGAGGCCAGCTTCGGCTTCTTCTGCTATAAAAGAGGGCATGGTAGCAAAGTCTCAAAGGCCTCTCCTGGCTCTAATGTGCCATGGCTTAGTAATAACAGCAGTAGCACTGAAATAGTATTTCAAATATTATTCAGAGTAAGAGAAATTTGAAACAAAATTTCAAAGTTTTCCATGAGTAAGAAACTCTGTCAAAACGTCTGTATCAGGGAAATACTGAGCTTTCTTGAGAACAAGACATAAACATTTTTAAAGGTTTTAAAAATAACAATCTAAATACTGCCAAAACTAAACAAATAAGAGCTTGACCCATATTAATAAACGCAAAATTTAAAAATAAAACAAACAACTAAGAGTCATCATTTAAATGAGAAACAATATTCTCTACACTCTCTGAATAATGGGGAAAAAACATTGCTATTTAGTGTTCCCTCTTGGACATTCCAATATTTTTCTACTGATAAAAAATTGCTTAACTAGAATAGGGCAAGGTTTGGGGTCTATAATCACTTGTTTTTTTAATCAAGCCTTTGCCATCTCAAATGAAGGGAATAAATGGTTAATTCCTCATGGAATCAAGGTTCTCCTGACTTCTCTTTTCAAGTAAACAGGATAAGAGAATGCAAAAAGATCAGGTTAATTTCATATAACTAACAGAAAACAGAAGTAGCACAGAGAGAAGAATGTGACAGAAGGCATTTTTGGTCTCAATATAAAGAATTTCCTGTCAACCACAGATGGACAGCAGTGGAACTGGATGCCTCTTGAGGAGGTGTGCTCCCTGAGTCCTCTCACTGGAGTCATGCAATCAGAGAGCAGACACACCATCTGGTCTACAATGTTCTGGAGGAAACTTCAACACTGGGAGGGAGTTTCAACTAAATGGCATTTCCTGCTTCCACATGTCTCCTCTCTCACTCACCAGGGAAGGGTCCAGAAGGGCATGACTGGTGGCTGCCCCCACCAGCCAGCAACTGGAAAGCTTGCCAACTACCATAGACAAGCCACTGCCTAACATAGCAGGCCAGAGTCACCATCTTATCTAAGGCAGGGAGGAACTCATGTAGCTTATCAGTGTAAGAAAGAAGAGAGAGGAAGGGAGGGACACTGGCTGAGGCTCCTCCTGACCCCACAGGTAGGCTGACCAGCAGCCCTTTTGGAGGGAACATGTAAGAGAAATAAGTCCCCTCCCTCATGCTTGGCTTTCTTCCTCTCTTTCACCTGAGCACTGATCTTCTGTGTCTCCTCCCAGCTCTGCTCCTCATACCAGTGTCCCTCTAAGTCTGCCACAACTGCTCTGCTCCCCCTCATCCCAGCCTACACCCCACTCCAGGGATCTCCTACATCATAGGGCAACATGACTGCAGCAGGAAATGGGGTTTGCAGGAGTGAAGGCAAGTCCCTGGCCCTGCTGCCAGGCTACAGGGAAAGCCAAGGCATTGCATCCTGGCTTCCCACTTTGGATCTCTAACATATTCCTCTTGTTATATGTATTTTTTAAAGTTTTACCATTTTCTTAGGTCTAATTATGCATTACATAGATTTTTCTGGTCTAGACGGGGAAGCTACAGCCTATTTATCTCTAAGTTTCTACAAAAATAATGAAACTCAAACAACCAACCAACTCAAAAATAACTTTTTATTAAAACTCTTTTATCTCCCATGGACCAGAGTAAATGGTGCTAGCCCTCAAGAAATTGTGGCTCCAGACTATTTTGAAGGTAGGCACTGCTGGTTGAATTCTGAGGGGGCAGTGTATGGGAAACCTTTAATTGTACTGTCTAATGTTTCTAGAAGCGGCAAAGTTTCAAGAAAAGGCAAAAGTGTATGGAGGACCAGAGTAAAGACCATTTTCTTGCAGATTGCTATTTAAAATATTTAAAAAGCAAAATAATAATTTTAAAAATATGCACCATAGACAGGAAAATAATCCTTCACTCATAAGCCCACTATCCCTCTTATTAGGTTTGTGTATTCTATTTCAACCTTTTTTTCATGTATGTATATTTTATAGATGTCTTTATTTCTACTGGTCTCAAATAGTAAACTGAGATTTATGAGGAGTACACAATTTATGAGGAGTACACAAACTTATGGTGAAGAATTTTATTTTCAGAGTCTGGGGACCACACATCTGGAGATTATTCCAAAATGTTAGAGCCAGAGTGTACACAGCCAGCACTGACCACACACAGTTTAGTTCTATTTACTAACTTGAGCATTTGTTTTTTAGTTTTCCTATTAGCGTACCTGACATTCAAGTATTAACTTTTACAACAATCCCACACTTACCTGAGAGTAGCGGATTAGGAGCTGTGGTTGTGTTTTGAGCAAGGAAGCGTGGGAGAAGTGGATAGGGAGAAGCATGTCCATTGAACATCCAAACATGTTCTACTTCATGGATTATGTATCCTAACCCTGTGCCTGGTACACAGTGGGTACTTGATAAATGCCCAATGAAAAACTCCAGCAACCTCAAAGAAAGCCAGAGACATGACTTCAAATGACATTTAATTCACTAACTTCTCTACCAAGGTCAAATAAGGTCAGGGGCAGCTATGGTCCTAGAAGATAGAGCTGCGATGCAGAACAATCTTAAAGAATAAATTGGTACCAGAGACAATCTTTGGTTTTGCTAAGGACCAAGAGCTAAATTAGCTCAAGAATGAGAATTGTGGAAGTCAAGGCAAGGCAGGGCACCAAGCATTAAGGAGCCAGGAACCACAAAGAAGCCTACTGTCAAGAAACATAATGGAGCATAGTTAGGCGGGCAGCTAAGAAGCAGAAATGATGTGCCAAAGTGATGCTGGAAATGAAGCCTAGTTGACCAAAACCAGGTGCCTGTGCCAGGATTCCAAGGTGACTGGAATAGTAACCTGCTTGTCCCCAGGGCCGGCTGACAGAAGCTGCTGGCCCGTGAGTTGCCAGCACAATCTCTCTCTGCACCATACAAATCTGACCACACAACCACTCCCATTTCCACCCTCCGAAAGCTGTGAGTGCACTCCTTTATGTACAGATGTACACAGGACAGCAACATGTGGACTGGCTGGAAAGGAAGAGATGATAGAGGCCACTAGATAAAAGAAGATAAAGGAGTGTGCTCCTGTGTGGGTTGCAGCAGAAGATGCAAAGAATGGGTTGGGACACATGAGCTCTAACTCAATTTCCACTTCAATTTGGTTATGTGGCCTTGGGGAAGCCACTGAAGCTCTTTACACCTCTCAGCCCTCCTGGTTAATGTGAGAGACGTATCTAGAATAAACTGAATTGACAATTCCACAGGCAGTGTAGAGATGGAAGGACAGAACTGGTTCTGAAGTGGGATTCAGAATAAGATTATAAAAATATAAAAATCTTTTCTGTTCTGTGTCCTGTAATCTCCCCTTTCCTAGCACAATTGAGTGTGAGTTCTCATAGGGAAACCTGATAAGGCTGGTCATGTCCAGCCGCCCAGAGGGCAAAATGTACTTGTCGCCATTTAGATTTCTAAGCGTTAAATAATGTTAGTTATCAGGTTAATCACTGATGACAGTAGAGTTTTTTAAAAAACCTTTCTCTGATGATTAAAAGATATATAAATGAATATTTTAATTAAGTTAGTTAATTCATTTCTGATTCTTAAGTCCAAAAAAAAGCAAGGCTGTGGAGAGATATTAAAGCTGATTTCTGGGTTCTAGAAAACTGTAAGAAGCTGGCATAATTCAAGGATTTGGAGGGCCAGGTCTTCCTGAGGCTGGACCAATTCTGACTGACTCTAGAAGCCCTCTGTGGCTAAGGTGCTATCTGGTGCTCAGGCATAGCAGGACAGCTACACTGCTGGATGATCTGGCTGGGTGTGGACTCCCTCCTGCCAGGATACAGACTCACCAATGGGCATTATGTGAAGCTAACTGCATGCCCCAAAGGGAAGACAGGTATAAGTCTGTTTTAGATGACATCATAATGCTTTTAATTTTTGAAAAGTACAAAGAATGTATGTTTTACAGTTGATGGTTAAGAAACCATGATATGTAAACATACCTGTAGGAATATCCACCATCAGATGACAACAAATCTATTCTCAGAAGGTTCTCATTCATACATTCCAGTTTTGTGTGGGCTTTAAAAACTACAACTGAAAGCACCCCATGCCTTCCCCCTGCAAAAAAACTAAACAAAAGGAACTCAGTGGAAAGATCAGTAAAAAAGAATAGCCTGGACCAAAGATGCTTTGGATCAGGTATTAGATAATGGAACAGATTGAAAGGAAGAAATCCAATAACACTGTGAAAAAAGTAACCAACTCTGAGAGTGAGGCTGGGGAGGATGGTGGGAGAGAAGTTAAAAGAAAACTTCCAGATGTACTAAGGGGATATGAAGGATTTTACTTTAAAAGTGACATAGATATTAAGGCAATGGAAGGATTTTAGGAGTAAATAGTCAGGTATGATAATATGTTTTTGTTTTTAAAAGCATTTATTTGTTTCCTAAGTATAAATGTAGTTCTTATTGCTCAGTATAGAAATTAAAGAAAAAAAAAGACACAAGTAATTCATGACTCTACCATCCAGATATTATCATCAATTAGGTATATTTGTGCCAGGTTTTGTGTGTGTTTGTGTTTGTAAGTATACTATGTATAGATTTTTTATATTTTCTTTTATTTCAAAAAACAGTTTTTCATATTTTTAAATATCTTTGCAAACATTTTGTGGGTTCCAAAGTATTTCATGGAATAAATATACCCTATTTTATTTTACTATTTCTCTTTAACCATTAGTATTATCTTTAATTTTTTTGCTATTATATATGATTCTCTGATGAACACCTTTATGCACATTAGAATTGTTTCCTGAGACTAGATGCCAAAAGTAGAACTGCTAGATGAAAAATAAAGATATTTATAAAGCTTCCAATGCATATTGCTGAACTGCTTTCCAAAAACTTTTAATAAACTTACTCTCACACTGGTAATAAATTAGAATGCCATTTCATTGTACTCTTGCCAGCTCTGAGAAATGTACAGCAGCAGGAACTGTATTTATTTAAACTTTAACTTAATCCTCAATGTCTACTTAGTTCTAGACCGGTCCCCTACACAGGACGACATGAAGGAGTATGTGCTCCTAGTGTTCTTGACTTTGTGCTCTGCCAAACCCTTATTTCACCCTTCGTACCTGACACTGAAGAATATGATGCTGAAGGACATGGAAGATGAAGGTGACAGTGATGCTAACAACTCTCTTTTCCCAACAAGAGAGCCAATTAACCCCTTCTTCCCATTCGATCTGTTTCCAACATGTCCGTTTGGATGCCAGTGCTACTCGAGAGTTGTACACTGTTCTGATCTAGGTAAGGACACATGTCAACTTGTTTTGTAGAATAATGTCGTTTTGACAAAATTTAAAGGATAAGGAAAGACCTCACTGAAATTTCAAAAATCAGCTGATTATAAAGGAATTTTTCACTTAAATTTTTGAAAAGTATAACAAACTCCAAAGTACATCCAAACTTATTTTTAAAATCCAGAAAATCAGAGGAAAACAATGGAAATTTCATATACAGAACATTTCCTTCTCTTCCCAAATTTGAATCAGTATTACATTTAAATTTCCTTTAGAGAGAATGGATGTCACTGTGGTTTCATCTTATAGAGTGTCAGCCGGTTGAAACTGTGCTTCCTAGCAAAATTCTACCATAACAAAATAAGTTGCCCATCCAGAACAATAAATAGGTTATAGAGTTTGTGAAATCTCTAATCTAGACATTTTAAAGACAATACTCTATTTGTTTTGAATGTTTTGGGTTTAAAACTATCTAGAAAATAAATGGCTGAACTAAAAACCACTTTCTAAAGTCTCTTAAAAATGTGTAATTCTCTGCTGAGTATTTTATTCTTTTAATACTTCTAATGAAGGTGCTCTCAAATAGAAGGGCATACTCAGGGAGAGGTGTAACAGGAATGCACATCAACAATTGTTGTACTCAGCTATTTGTAAAAGAGGAGATGGCTCAGACCTGACCCACTGTGGGAAACCAAAAGTATGGCACACACCTCCCATTCTGGACCTGGAGGCCACTTAAGGCCACTTCCAGAGCGCATATGAGCAGACAGTGCCTCTGAAAGCTTTAGATTCATTTCCTACTGCCACAGCATTCGTGGCAATAGTCAAAGCTTGTTACAGTGAACTCCAGAGACTTTAAAAAAATGTGTTATTGGGTTTCCCTGGTGGCGCAGTGGTTGAGAGTCCGCCTGCCGATGCAGGGCAGACGGGTTCGTGCCCCGGTCCAGGAAGATCCCACATTCCACGGAGCGGCTGGGCCCGTGAGCCATGGCCACTGAGCCTGCGCATCCAGAGCCTGTGCTCCGCAACGGGAGAGGCCACAACAGTGAGAGGCCCGCGTACCGCAAAAAAAAAAAAAAAAAAAAAAGTGTTATTATGGGACATAATGAGAAAGGTGAACAAAAATCATCCCAAAACGAGGATATTATTATGAGCTAGAATCGCTGGTAAAGTCTTAATGGAATATACAGGCCAGGAAAAAATGGGTTTTAAGCTTTACCTTTGACATTCTTATGAGAAAGAGATGACAAGATGCAAACAACGTTTGCTGGTCTGGAAGCACAGGCAAGAATGACTGTGGGAAGAGCGGCAGGAAGAAGAAATGTAGAAGCTGAAACAGACCCTGGTGTGAGAAAAGGTTAGATTAGGGAGTATCGGAAGGTCTTTTTTTTTTTTTTTTCTTTTGGTACTGTCGTTTTTAAGCTGCATCCCAGGCAGGAAGAAACTTCACTATCAATTTGTAGAGTTGAAGCCTGAGAAAACACTTTGCTAAACAAAGATCAGGATAAAAATGTATATATCTACTTTGATACTGCTGGATGTAAACTGGGTTTGTTCTGGGTAAAACTTTGACTAAGGAGATGTTCACCTTTAGCACACACCATCCTTGTGTGATGGCCTTCATGTTCACTCCAGCACAAAGTTTTCTACTTCAACTTAAAGACCTTGAAGGAAACACTGCATAGCTCTGCTCCAGTATGTGACTGTCTTCAAAGAACTGAGAAAAACCAAACTGCCTCATGACAGACAGTTGGTTGCAAATAGTGTTTTACTTACATGGTCTCTTGAATATTTAGCTTTGAAAAAAATCTAATAAAATTCACCCAAGAATATCTGTAATAGTATGACACATACCTTTAAAATGACACAGCACTGTTAGCAGCATATAGTGGTCCCCCATGACAACTGAAGTTGAGAAGGACACTTAAAAATCTTTTTCCCTCAGGAAATGAAATTTTTTTCAGAGCTTCCAAATTCATCAGGGGTAGGGTAGGGGAAGGTTTGTCAAAGTTTATGTTACTAGATCCTGTCTGCAGAACCTCTACCTTCCTATAAGAACTTCCACTTCATTTTCTAAAACCAAAGTAATCTCCTAACAAAACTGCTGTTACCTTGGTAACCCATCAAGTTACCCCTTTCCATCTATGTCAAACTTCGTAAAAGAATTGTCAATTTTAAAGTATAAAGGGCAAAGAATTGAGGGCTGTCAAGTGAAATGCTGATATTCACAGTATTTCAATATTGGATTCTTCAATTTGGGCCTATTAAATATACTACTACTCTTTAGGAGTAAGGATGGCTCCACTAGAAGTGTAGTAATATCTAAAACTCACTTTAAAATACATAAAAAAGATAAATTGATGGATGGACAGTAAGTACAGTATAGCAAAATGTTGATGGGAGAAAAAGGAATATGAATTTTCACTGTAAAATTGTTTAAACTTTTCTGTATGTTTGAACATTTCAAAAATAAAATGTTGGGGAACACCAAGAAAGCCCCATGCTCGTCAAGCATAAATACCATATGGAATGTCTGACAACAATCAGAGGTGCACATGTTCAGCCATTTAGGGAAAGCAAGGAAAGTAAGGAAGAAATGCGCCACATACAGCTCCTGGCAATTTTCTGCTTCTTTAAGAGAGGAAAAACACACTTAAGTCTTTAAATAATGTAATTAACATTTACTGAGTACCTACACAAAAAGGAAGATGCAGCTGCTGAGATGAGAGAAAAGAAAGCTATTACTAGAGTACACAGCTCGAAAAGAGCTAAGGCTGTGGGTGATAAATTCAGTAAAGGTATACTACACACCTAGATGTTAATTATATGTTATGGATGAATAAGTTTTCATAAATCAAATAATTTACGACTAATTAGAGGAGCTCATTATTAAAGGAAATGGGTAGTAAAGTCTTTGATAGTGTACACGAAAATAATTTATCTATTTTCTAAGCACAACTTTCTACATGTTGATGCTTCTTAAAATGATCAAAACCCACAGGCTCCAATTAGCACTACAACTGCCTGAAAATCTGCAAAGAATGTTAATATTCTTTAGTTAAAAGTACATCAGCAGAAGCTGTGCCTCAGCTGTAGATCTCCTCCTCGTAGTCATATTAGAACCCCCCAACTTAGCTCCATTTAATGTCACCTTGCAGCAGACTGAACGGTGATAGCTAGAACCAGCTAGACACCTTGTAAAAATAAAGTTACTTGATAAGATCTTTAGGCCTTTCCAAAGAACAATGTTTTTGTCATCTGTTACATGTTGAGTCATCTATTACTTAATGGTAACCATGAATTTTGAAAAAAAGCACATTTCTATCATATCAGCAATTTCATCTTTAGCATATAACATATATGCAACGTGTTTGTTTATTTCTCAGGTTTGTCCTCTGTCCCAAGCAATATTCCATTTGATACCCGAATGGTTGACCTTCAAAACAATAAAATTATGGAAATCAAAGAAAATGATTTTAAAGGACTCATCTCACTTTATGTAAGAATACATGCAAATATTTAAGTGATAATCTCTGTCACTGCTAAAATGATTGCTTGTATTTGTGTAAACAAGTCTTACTTTTCTGTGTATGATGAGTGACAAAATCCCCGTTATTCAGCAGTGGTCTAGTTAATGAAAAATTATAGATTTAATTCAATTAATAATTTAATTCAACTGATGTTTACTGAATAACAGCCAGGTGGAAAGGCAGCGGGCTAAGAATTCAAATAAGTGGTCCTTATGATCTATTTAGGTTCTATTTAGGTAATCATAGTCATTATACACTAAAATAATAAAACTGATTATTTTCAGGAACTCATTAGTGTACAATGTAAGAAAAGCAGTACCCAAACCCACAAAGCTCTAACAGCAGCATGTGCAATATAACATAATTGACTAAATATACTTGTATGGCTTTTTTTTCTAGATCTCAAAAGATGAAAAAGAACTTTTCCTTACTATACTCATTAATATTTTAATTTTCTAAGATTTATAAGATTCTTATTTTTCTATTTAGCATTTTGAGCCTCTAGATTTTAGCAGGTAAAATTTCTAATTCTATTTGAAATTGGGTTTGAGGGAGAGCCTGATTCCACACTGTCACAGACATGGAGTGTGCGGCACACACAGAAAGGAGTATATTTTACCAGTGGTAACAAGATGTATTTTAAATTCTTCTAGGCTTAACCTATCTCAGTTGAAATTGTTAAAAGTAGTGATGTATCTGAAAGGAAGGTAAGAACAAGGAGACACTAAGGGCCTATGGTGAAACCAGTAAACATAATAAGTAAAGGGAGTTTAACTGCAGAAGTATTTGTATTTCTTCTGTGAAACAGCAACAATGTGAATAATACCAGAAAGGCGTATATTAAGTCATTCTGGAAACAATGGGAAGATTGCTGTAGAATGGAACCAGGGACAAAAATCATAAAAGGAAATAATCTAGAGCTGCTCCCTGAAAGAATGAGAGGATCCAGATTAGCAGAGAGGAATAAAAAGTCCTAGGAATGCCATTGCTCTTGTGAAACACTGAAAATTGTTTCTGCAAAATCTGGCACGTTTTGAAAATAGTTACTAGGTGAGTGGCAAGCCCTGATTACCAAGGATTTTCCCAGTTTTGGTTCTGAAGTTCCGCACCCCAGTAGCTCAAGATGGCTGCAGTCAGAACCCTCAACATGTCGCAAAGGGCTTGGCTGTGGGGAACAAAGATTCAGGCTGCATTAAGCTTTCACTCTCTGGGGTTGTGTCTTCTCTGAAGAGTGCTGCCGCGTTGCACTGAGAAACAGTCACAGAACTGAGAAGAGGTTGAGTCATTCTCCAGAAACTACTACCATTTCCCCATTGTCTAAAATATGCCAGAATGCTGAGGGCACTTTGTAAGAGTTTATTCTTTCAGGCCTCTGTTCTGGGGAAAATGGTAAACATTAGTAAACAAGACAGAGGTGAGGTTTTAAGAGTAGATAAAATCATGCAAAAACGTATTTGTTGTGTACCGAAGTTAATTTTGTGGAGTGAATAGCTTTTAAGATAAGATAAAGAGGGCTTCCCTGGTGGCGCAGTGGTTCAGAATCTGCCTGCCAATGCAGGGGGACATGGGTTCGAGCCCTGGTCCGGGAAGATCCCACATGCCGCAGAGCAACTAAGCCTGTGTGCCACAACTACTGAGCCTGCGCTCTGGAGGCTGCAAGCCACAACTACTGAAGCCTGTGCTCTAGACCCAGTGCTCCGCAACAAGAGAGGCCACCACAATGGGAGGCTCATGCGCCACAACGAAGAGTAGCCCCCACTCGCTGCAACTACAAAGAGCCCCCGCGCAGCAACGAAGACCCAATGCAGCCAAATAAATAAATAAATAAATTTTAAAAAAAGATAAGATAAAGATAATACTATCCATCACTTCCATCAAGAGAAATGGGAGAGGGGAGCCTTAAACACGTGTCACCTACTCAAAGACAAACCAAAGGTGTGAAACCAATCGTTAAAGCTTTGCACTGTTCCAACTCAGTAGTAAATTTTTCTTTTTTTAAGCTTAGATTGGGCTGGAGAATTATTTACATTGTTAATAAAGTATATGAATGACATAATTTGCATTGATTTCCATGAGTGACTAATCACTGTAGAATACTGGTAAATCACATCCACTTCCTGATATGGTGTAACTTTTTATGCTTTATCTAGGCTTTGATTCTGAACAACAACAAACTAACAAAGATTCACCCCAAAGCCTTTCAAACCACAAAGAAGTTGCGAAGGCTATATCTGTCCCACAATCAACTAAGTGAAATACCACTTAATCTTCCCAAATCGTTAGCAGAACTCAGAATTCATGACAATAAAGTTAAGAAAATACAAAAGGAGACATTCAAAGGAATGAATTCTTTACATGTGCTAGGTAAGTTTTTACAAATAAATGGAACATTTTAAAATTATAAGCAATATGCAGATGTAGAGATCTTTATCATCATTAACAACTTTAGGACTGATAATTTCCAAAATTAATTTTTTGAATCTAGTAAGCTGTACCTAGATAAGCCATTCATAAATCAGTGAAAGTATCAAACAAAATTTATAGCACTTAAAGAAATACACCTTTTACAATATAAATACACATGCACTCTGCACTCTCAAGAATCCCTTAGTGTGGTTTCTGTTTTCTGACTGCACTTAATTGGTTAAAATCTGTTATTCTTATTTAATTTAAAGGTATCATTTTTAATGTATTGTAAAAACTACTCAAGTACAACCTACAACATTAATTCAGATATTATTTGGAATGTACATCTAACTTTTCATTATCTGCTTTGAAGATTATTCATCTAAGGTGTTTTTACTGTATACTTCCAATTCTACACACTATTTTACTTCTAACACCCATGGTATAACCATGCCATCTTCCCCTACTATATCCATTCAAAATTCCTAACCAATATTCTCATTCATTTATTTACTCATTTAATTCAACCAAGTGCCTGGCACTTAGCCAAATAGCTTCACTTTCTGGCATTCCTCAGTTATATTTCTGTTAATCAAGTAATTTCTAATTGACTTACAATTTTAAAAGTTTAGGTGACAAATAAATAAATGTACAGTGGAAAACACAAAGGTTTTAAATTATACGAAGGATGGTCTTTTTTCCTATGTTACATTACTATAACGAAACCTTGATTATGATTACGGTTGGAAAAGAGTGATAAGTAAGTTACTGACTTAGTAATTCAAAGCAAAATAGTAAAGCTGTTATATATTCCAGCCTATGTAATACAAAGCAGTCTTTTTCTGAGACTGACAGAAAGGAGAGTAGATAGACACAGAAACAGATATACTGAGTGAAGGAGAGTGAACGATAATGCTCACACTTCTTAGAACTTTCTTGGGACGTGCATCTCTGCATTGTGAGTTTCCTTCACATACAACATATGTATGCTAAATTATATAATTTCCCCCCACAGAAATGAGTGCAAACCCTCTTGATAACAATGGGATTGAACCAGGGGCATTTGAAGGGGTAACAGTGTTTCATATCAGAATTGCAGAAGCAAAACTGACCTCAATTCCTAAAGGTTTGTATTTATACAGTATTTATTGAATTGTCATTTTAAAATGACCATTAAATGTAAGGTTGTAAAGTGTACACACTGTCAAAACCACACTGCAATTAGAATCCTTTTTACCAGTATATCTGGTCAGTGTAGTATGAAATTTAGTGTTTTCTCATGTACACATCAAGAGCCATATGTAATTCTTTTTTCTTTTTTTGACAGTATGAAACCAGAATCTTTTTTTCCCAGTACGAACAAACATTAAGAAGCAAAGGACTTTTTATTTTCTGTCTCTTTCCTAACATTTACTCATCTATACTTGTCATTCTGTGAAGTGTCTGTTAGAGGTGAGAATTCTGTAGAGAAGAAAGCAGAGGAAGAAGCACAGGGCCAGAGACCTTTCTCCCAGCCTTGCAGCAGTGGTTCAGGGTGGGGCTTGTGAGGAGGGATTGGGGCAGACGCTGGCTCTGGCAGGGATAGGTGTATACTCTGGGCAAGGCACTCTATACCTCATTTTTTTACACAGGGGTGCTGTGTAGATTAATGGGCTGATGCACAGAAAGGTCTGAAGACAATGTTGGGCACATAGTAAATGCTCTCTCCTGACATAACCAATAACAGAATGAGCACCGTGCTCTTTATCATATGAGCTGAAGCTGGTGCCTCAAAGTAAAATGCTTAAGTTTGCTACTGGACCAGTTTTCTAATTATTACTTCTAAGCTCCCAGCCTGATGATTAACTAGATTGGATTTGCCTTTCTCCAAACCCATGCTCAAGGTCACACCTTCCTCTTCCCTGACAAGTTCTCTCTTCTATGCTAACACCTGGATCAGAAATAACCCCTATGATTAATAACATTTTCCTTTCAAACAGCCCTGTCTTTCAGTATCCACAGTAAAAGCAGTAATAACCTGTTTTCTTCTATTTTACCATAACCCCTTTTCTACTACTCAGATGATCCAGAAGATTAACAAGACAAATACATGCTGATAATTTAAAAGACCCAGCAAAGCTGCTGTTATTAACTAAGGAAAGCTGCTATTATTAATCTTTCATTTAGGAGGAAAATCGTCTAAAGTAAAAGTAGAAAGACAATTTCTTTCAGTATAGAAAAAATCAGTTTAATTCAGAACTACACAATTAAAAACATCCTTAATTTAGGTTTCAAGGAGATGGCTGTTTTTCTAAAAGAAACATAAAAATATTATATTTACCTTCTAATCTTTAGAACAACAACAAAAATACATACTGTACCTAACAAGTTAAATAAAATCCCTTTCATAAGCTGGAAGCTGACATAGAGTGAGGGGGAAGAGGAAGAGGACAGGACAGAGTAGAGGCAGAGAGGATAAGAGGATATACTGGAGCAGAAGAGTAGGGCGCCACCCCAGAGCTGTGGCTCTGAGGTCCTGCAGTTATCATCGCTCTTTATATTTACATCAGCAGCTTCCTTATACTACAAAACATCCTGAGAGTAATTCTCTTCAAGTTTCAAAGTGTATCTTAAAAATGAAGTTTTAACTCCTCGTGAAATTCTCAAGATTCTTCCAAAGTCTAAAGGAACATTTTATGTTTTTAGAAATTTAAATTTCAAATCTCCAAATTTACATAACTACTGCTTTAAGATCCTTATGACATTCGAAAGCCAGTTTTTTGTTTTTATGACTTATTTGCTCAAATGTTAAGGCTGACTGCCCAAATGTTACAATTCAATCATCACTACCCATTGTGACAGGATGAATTAGGCCGAGGTCCAGAGGGTTCTTACCAGACCTGACAAGTTAACATAAGAAGAGTGAAACTGTTTTCCTTCCTATTCATCTGGAAAATTCTGTTACATAATAGTATTGTGTTGAGGGGAGGAGAGACCTGTTTGAAGATAGAGTAGGTATAGAAATATCTGTATGAAAGTATACTATATTTGTTGGCAGTCACTGAACTACCCAAATCCATATGAGAGGACAGGCCCCTTAAATTCTACAAACCCTCTTCCAAGAAGTTTTCCTGACTCAACATGCACAGAGATCTCTCATCTTTGACTTGCTACAGCATATTCTAGAATAGACTGGCACACTCTAAAATATTTTTCTAGTAATTTTTGTATACATGATAGACTTGCTCAATTAGTGTTTAAGGTCTTTGAAGATAGAACTTACCTTCAACAGTCTTTACTACTAATAAAATAAGGAAATGTTTTAGCAAGAGATGAAAAACAAATGCATTTCCTAGCTAGCTAACAAGAACTTTTGACTGAAAAATAGTATCTTATGTGTAGGATTAATAAAATGAGATCTGACTGAATTTTCTGGTTAGTCTCTTTCATTCCAGCTTCAGTTAATCTGGGGAGGGCTGGGGTCAGAATATGAAGGTGTGAGAAGAGAAGGTGCAAACATTCACAAGGTACCTGCCATGTGCCAGGTGGCACTGAAGATGCTTCCCTTAATTTATGCAGAAACTACTACTAATTGAAAAGAATAAATACTGCAGTGGATCAAACATATCAGGGAAAAAACCCATATGTTCATAATGATATAAAAAAATTCATTGGTCACCTCTGGGCATTGCACTAATTCATTACTTGAAAAAAAATCAAGCATTTATGCTGCTTTTTCTATAAAAACTGTATTATAAAGTAAATAATGAAAGAAAATTCTTTAGAGAACAATCTCACCTAATAAATGAATAACGAATGACAAAATCAGAAAATCACCATTTTCCCATTCTGAATGAAATAATAAATCTAGGTAGCAGTAATCAATAAATGAGTGCAAAGACTGTCAGATGAAAGAGTGATTTGCTGAATCTAATCTGGTCTCTATATCTAACTACAGGTCATAAGAAATAAGGGGGCTAGAAACCCTGATAAACTATATTATGTGGAGGCCAACAGCCCAATCTACAAAGGAGTATCTCAAGCAAATTAATATCTGAAACGAATCAATAGAAGAGGAGAAAAAGGAAAGAGTAATAGAAGAAGAGATTTAAAGAGATATAAGACCCAAATATATCCTGTAAACTTTATTTGGATCCTCACCTGAACAAGTCAACTGTAAAACAATACATTTGAGATCATTAGGGAGAGGAATATTAGATGATTAAAGAATTGTTGCTAATTTTGTTAGATGTGATACTAACATGATGGTTATGTAAGGGGAGAAAAAGATGACCTTATGGGTTAGAGATGTCTAGTGAAGTCTTTACAGGGGAAATGACATTATGTGTGTGAAATTTGATTTTAAGTACTCCAGCAAAAAAATAAATGAATAAATAAAAACAAGTCAATAAACAAATCAATAATAAATAACTATTGGCGTAGATGAAACAAGATTGGAAAAATGGAGATAACTGTTGAAGATGGGCAAAAGCATGGTGTCTCATAATACTAGTTTCTATTTTTGTATGTTTGAAATTTTCCATAATAAAAAGTTAAAAAAAAAAAGCAGATTCCCCCAAAACTGCCTAAGCCTATAATGTGAAACTTAACAAGTAAACAAATAATCAATAGGGCTTGGTCTTAACCTGATCTAACATACATATGTCTTTTCTTATCGCTAGAACTACCTTCAACTTTACTGGAGCTACATTTAGACTATAATAAAATTTCAACTGTGGAACTAGAGGATTTTAAACGATACAAAGATCTGCAAAGGTAAACATCCCCCAAATCCTAACTTGGAAGTGGTAGTCCATATGATGAAGATGTTAATGAAACTTCTTGGAGAATGTGTACAGGGACATAAAATTAAGGGAAAACTAGAAGGAACTGCTATCATTCTGTCTCAGTAATGGAAGAGGGACAGCAAGTGGAATGAGAAAAGGACACTTTCCAAATGTCCCTTTTGTTGCATATAGGTTAGACAGAAAATTTTCTGACAGTGGAGGAGAGGGCTGTTACATCCTGAAATAGGTTATTAAAGGAAACCATGAAATACCTTTCTCTGAACATATATACAAATATTTCTAACTCAGTTGTGGTGTTTGCAGCTAAGTGTATCATACCATCTGCTCAAGAGCTGATGCATTTTATGTCATTTTTAGGCTGGGTCTAGGAAACAACAGAATCACAGATATCGAAAATGGAAGTCTTGCTAACATACCACGTGTGAGAGAAATACACTTGGAAAACAATAAACTGAAAAAAATCCCTTCAGGATTACAAGAGTTGAAATACCTCCAGGTAAAATATTCTACTTGTGTTTTGCAGATATTAGTACTTTTCTTTGTTTTTATGAAACATATTAGTATCTGGAGCAAAGACCAATCAAGTAGCAATGGTAATCCACACCTTAAAGACCCTCCAGGTTGGCCGAGGTGTTTTATGCCAAGGAGAGCGTTAGAATACCAGTTTCTATTGAGATATCAGCTAAAACGTTCAGGTACCCATTTCCATCCCTCTGTTTCTTCTACTGAAACTGCTAAGGCCATTGTGGTGAAGGTACGGACACAGCTAATTTCAGGTTTCTGGGGTGGCAGTGGCTATGTAAAGGCAGGACCGGTCAGGAGGAAATCAAGTAAAATTATATAACCTTTCATTCTGGAAACATTTCACAAAGGCAGAGCATGTGGATGAAGTCCCAGGTATTTTCACTATCAATGTGGTGCCACATTAGAACTGTGCATGCTTTTTAAAAACTCAGGCCAGAATATATAATTAAAAGTCAGTATTTGGAGCATTAAGGGCGCACATTTCTTGTTCTTCATTACTAGAAAACTTTTCCTTCTAATCTGGCAACTCTTGACTAGCTGGGAGGGGCCACAGAATTGTTGGAAAATCTGATAAAGCTTTAGATACTCCCAAGAACAAAAATGAGACAATATTTTCACATAATTTTAGGAGTTTCACAGATCCTCCTGATTCCCATTTGTGGACCTCAAATTAAGAAACCCTACTTAATCTTATGTCACCTTAGTCCATTTCTCTCATGTGCTTTCCTTGATATACAATTCCTCATCTTCCAAGGAAAAACACATTGAGAACAAAACTGGGCCTTGAGCCATTTGCTTCTAGATTTCTTTCTAATTTTTCTTTAAACAAGTTTTGTTCACTACACAAATAGAAGCCTGTGAAATAGAAGCCATCAAAATGGATGTGCTATATAGGCAGATGCTCATTTCAAGATTATGACTTTTGCTTTGATTTTTTCAAACGCTGCGTTTAAATGTTTATTTAACCAGTGAGCATGACCAGAGTCTTTCCTCCCTCAAGCTGTCCAGTCTTTGAGTACTTTACTCCACAACGCTGATCCCAGCTTCTGGGTGTCTTAAATCTATCCATACTATTGCTAGCATTTTAAAAAATGAACAGAATTATAACACATAGTCATAAGGATACAATTCAACGGATGTCCACAAAGCAAATACATTCATGTCCAGCACTGTTCCCCATTCTCAATGAGGTCAATGCTGTGGTAAACTACATCTTGCACTGCTGCTGGGCTGCCAGGAAACCACATAATGCGTCTGTCACAAAATCTCCAAGATTAATAGAGGGCGGCAGGGACTGCAACAGAAAACTAGAGGTTTTAGCAGTGCCTACAGTTCTCATGACTGGCTCAGATCAATCTCACCAAGGCAAAATCTAGAGGTAACATCGGCTAGAACTGGTATCTTAGCCTTGCCAGCAAAAGGCTCCTTCTTCCTAATATGCCGAAACACTGTTAATTAAGTAGATTGTTTTTACTTCCCAGAAATCTCAGTTGCCAAAAAAATCCAAGGAAGAAATTTAAAGGGCTATTAAAGGGAATGAAGGGAAGGTCCTATATTGTCCATTCTTTCTGAGTAATAATTTAATAAGACACATACACAGCCTATAAAATTGTATTTTATCCATTGGAGCAAATAAAAATTCAACCATTGATGTTGTATTACAGATACATATTTAAGATGTCGATAGACATATTTTTCTATAAAATTTACAAAAAAGCAGCTCTACACTTCTCCCTTTGATCACAGAAAATGCTGGCTAAAAATTCTTCACATTCATATTGAAAGTCATTCTTAGAGCATTAAATTTCATTCTTCTGCTCATTTCTAATACTTTTAAAACACATTATTGTAAATATGGCACTGAAGTAACCAGACACACACACGCACGCACCTATACGTGTGTGCGTTGAGTGTGTGTGTGTGCGTGTGTGTGTATAGAGACAGAGAAACAGAGACAGAGAGAGACAGAGACAGAGGAGAGTGACATGTGCTGACCAGGCAGTGTGCCCTGGGCACTGGCATGAGTGCTACGCCACACTTCACACATAGAGCACTTTTGTATATAACACAGGAGTCTGCGTCCTTGTAATAAGTATTTAACAGGCATAAACGGGCACATATACTTTAAGCAAAATGTATTCAAATCAGTGTAAAATAAAGAGACAAACCCATGAACAAATGCTGACTATAAGCAGAATATCTTCTTTTTACATTTATCATGTATTTTTAATCCACTCTTTTCCCACTACAACAGATAATCTTCCTTCATTCTAATTCAATTACGAAAGTGGGAGTGAATGACTTCTGCCCCACAGTGCCAAAGATGAAGAAGTCTTTATACAGTGCAATAAGTTTATTCAACAACCCAGTGAAGTATTGGGAAGTACAACCTGCAACATTTCGTTGTGTTTTGAGCAGAATGAGTGTTCAGCTTGGGAACTTCAGAAAGTAATAATTAGTAATTAGTGATATCCATTTAATGTAAAATTCAAAAATTGTTACATTTGGAATACTTGAACTCTATTTAAAATGGTGGTATTATGCACATAAGCAAAATATCTATTCCCATGTGGTAAGTCCACTGACTTACTGTACGACAAAAAATTTCAACAGAATTTTGCAAAAACTACAACAGGATTAAAGGAAATAAGTATCTGTCGCAGTTTCCTTTTACATATAAATGATTTTGCATAAATCTCATGCTTGAATGTTCTTTCTCAGTAACAAAAAATAAGACATTCAGTATTTAACACTTTGTTATCAAGTGCATTTAAAAAAGAACTGTACTGTAAATGGAATGCTTGACTTAACAAACTTTGTGCTCTTTCATTTGCTATTAGAAAAAGAAAATTGACAAGTACGGTTATATAAAGAGTATGTTATATTATCCTTATTCTGTCTTTAAAAACTTGGGTATTACTGTAATATTTCTAATAATGCTGAAGTATGGTTTGATATAATCTTATTCAAATTCTCATGCCTTAGAGCCTTACTGTCTTTATGTTTAAAACTCCTTATAATAAAGCCTTCACTAAGTGTTTATTACCAACTCAACAGATGCTATTCATAAACAGCTTTTTTCAAGCTGTAGCACATGCTTTTCTTTTTAACTATTATTACCTGATTATAAAACCTCTATAGAAATGCATGTGAGTGTTTATATAAAATCTCACACTTTTTATTATCACAGTTATTATAAGCTTTTAACAGTGTGTCAATTGTTAGGTTATATAGCACTGTCACCTCAATGCTAAGGAATATTTTTGAGATGTCCCTTTGTAAGACCTTCGTTGGAAGAGAATGGATACTATCAACTCTACACCAAACTGTCTCCTTAAATATGCACAAACTGGATAACTCTGAAAAACACACCTGGTATAACCGAATAGGCAGAGCATTAAACAGAATGCACAGCTCTGTACAAAAATTAAGAGTACTTAACGTATATTTTTGTTGGTGTTCAACATAAGTAAAACTAGAAAATAAGGAAAACATTAAAATATTGGTTTGAAATAAAATATTTTGCTTTGGTTTAATTTTTCTCTCCCATTCAGGAACATAAACTATTTTTCATAAAACTCTTATATTTTTACTAAAAAATTTTTAGTAAAGTGTTAATGCTTATTCTTAATAATAGTACCGAAATATCCCAAATTATACCTATGCCATGAAAGATAATCACCTTTACGGTAAACCACCTCAAAAACTAGACTTTAAATAACTTTGGGGAGAGCAGTACTTTACAGATATGTAAAATGGGGTGGAGGGTCTGGATATCCAGGTCAAGAATGGGTAAATAGGTCTTCTTCTTCATAGTGAGGTTCCCCAACTCTGGCACTGCTGACACTCTAGGCTGGATCATTCTCTGTGTGGAGTGCTATCCTGTCCTTTGCGGAATGTCTGGCAGCTCCCTGGTCCCTACTCACTAGACGCCAGCAGCACTTGCACGCTGGCCCCACAGTGTGACAATCAACAATTTCTCCCCAAAACGCCAATGTCCCGGTGGAAGGGGTGGAGCCAAATTGCAGCTGGTTGAGAACTACTGCTTCATATAAAATTTACTTAATTTCTAAATTCTGACACAAATTTGGAAACCTGAAACAAAATAGTTCGTATTTTTGTTTGGTAAAACTGTAGGGGCAAGATTAAAGTGTGATTAAAATAATAGCACCAATAGTGATGTAACAGAAAGAGCCTAGGGATACAGAGCTCTGAGTTGGAAAAACATACACAGAAGTCCAGTTCCACTTATAGTCTTGGGCAAATCACAATCTCTCTGAACCTGTCTTCTCATCTATAAAGGGTAGGTATGAGAATACTGATCAAATAAGTTGCTATAAGAATTGAATAATAAAAGTATATGTGAAAATGCTTTGTAAACCATAAAGATTCATAAAACATGCATAACTGTTACACTGGACAATAATTCACTGCAAGAAAAATAAAAGATTAAGAAGCCCTTTAAAAACAGAAGAATACCTAACAATGATAATCATCCTAAAATTAAAATGTTCTAAAGTTCTAATAGTTTTAATAAATAAAATTCATTTTTCTTTCTTTTTTAAATTCATTTTTCTACAATATATCATAAAAATAAAATTGTGACATCATACCAATTATAAGAACATAAGTAGAAGTGAAATGTTCACTGAAATTGTAAGAATCCAGTTCTTGAAATTAAATTAAATTATAAGGTTAGTGCTAAGGTTAGAATCATCTAAACAAATAGATTAGTCTATGATCTGAATAGAGAAGCTTAAAGTAGCTAAATCAGCCTTTTCTAAAAAGAAAAGACAGCAAAATTTTTTAAATACTGGAAATGATTCCTGAAATCACTGCAATTAATTTCCTGTATTTAATGTTTGTGTTTTTCATCCCACAGCTGTTAACCATTTTTCGTTATATGTTTGCAAAAGACAAATCACTAATAAAAATCATAAGCAACCAAAACTGCATTAAAGCTTCTGCCACAATCCCATTTTATGGTAAATACAAAATACTACCCACTTGAAATCCATTGAAGTTTGGAAACAAATGAATTACTACAACTTACTGGGTTTATTAAGGACTTCAAGGTAGAAAAAAAGAATCTCAATGACCATCTATCCTTATTTCCTCTCAAATACTACAATAAAAATGATCACTGAATTCATGAAACAAATATAATACTTTTAGAAAATCACTTGAAGTCACTAAAACTAAAGCTTTTTTCCTAAATCAATTTTGTTCCTCCTTAAACTACCGCATTATTTTTCTTTCGTTTGTAATTCCATCTTTTGGGAAAAGAATTGTCTTACCTTGGCCTTAATTACTTCTCTACTCACATGGTCCTTTACCTACTGCAACTGACTTAATTCTCTTGAATTTATTTTCCCCAAATTGTACCATATGAGTAATACTTAATACTAATAGGTGGTATGTAAAGAACATTTTCAGACATTCTTCCAAAAGCCTTACTTGCATTTATTCATTTAATCCTCACAATAGCCCTGTGAGGTAAAAAGGAATGAAATTGAGTTACTTGTAGTGAGATGGATGGACCTAGAGTCTGTCATACAGAGTGAAGCAAATCAGAAAGAAAAACAAATACCGTATGCTAACACATATATATGGAATCTCAAAAAAAAAAAAAAATGGTTCTAAGGAACCTAGGGGCAGATGAAGAGAATGGACTTGAGGACACGGGGAGGGGGAAGGGTAAGCTGGGACGAAGTAAGAGAGTAGCAGTGATATATATACATTACAAAATGTAAAATAGATAGCTAGTGGGAAGCAGCTGCATAGCACAGGGAGATCAGCTTGGTGCTTTGTGACCACCTAGAGGGGTGGGATAGGGAGGGTGGGAGGGAGACGCAAGAGGGAGGAGATATGGGGATATATGTATATGTATAGCTGGTTCACTTTGTTATAAAGCAGAAACTAACACACCATTGTAAAGCAATAATACTCCAATAGAGATGTTAAAAAAATAAAATTAAGATATACAGTGTAAAAAAAAAATAGCCCTTTGAGGGAGCTACATTTACTTATTCCTATTTTTTGGGGGTGTGAAAATTGGAAAACAAAGATTGGATACCTTGTGGCAGACCTAGGATTTGATCCCAGCAGTCTGGCTCCAGGCTTTTAACCACGATGACACACTAATTTTTTAGTCAGTGATCAATCTTATAAAAAGGTGGACAGTGCTTCCTCCTGGACATTCTTTGCTTACTTGGCTTCCACCTATCATGCCTTTCAGTTTGCTCTTTTTTTTTTTTTTAATAGTTAAGATGTACCATTGTACTTTATTTATTTATTTTTTAAATTTACTTATTTAATTTATTGATTTTTGGCTGCATTGGGTCTTTGTTGTTGCACGTGGGCTTTCTCTAGTTGCAGTGAGTGGGGGCTACTCTTCGTTGCAGTGCGCGGACTTCTCATTGTGGTGGCTTCTCGTTGCAGAGCACGGGCTCTGGGCGCGTGGGCTTCAGGAGTTGTAGCACGCAGGCTCAGTAGTTGTGGCGCACGGGCTTAGCTGCTTCGTGGCAATATGGGATCTTCCCGGACCAGGGATCGAACCTGTGTCCCCTGTACTGGCAGGCGGATTCTTAACCACTGTGCCACCAGGGTTGCTCTTTAATGGCTAGTGTTCCCCAATATTGTTTTGGCCTCTTCACTTTGCCCCTGGTAATCTCATCCATTTCTAAACATTAGCCATAATGTCTCATGTGAAGGCCTCTGAAATCCATGTCTCAAAAGTGGATCTTAGGTATCACCTCACACCAGTCAGAATGGCCATCATCAAAAAATCTACAAACAATAAATGCTGGAGAGGGTTTGGAGAAAAGGCAACCCTCTTGCACTGTTGGTGGGAATGTAAATTGATACAGCCACTATGCAGAACAGTATGGAGGTTCCTTTAAAAACTAAAAATAGAACTACCATATAACCCAGCAATCCCACTATTGGGCATGTACCCTGAGAAAACCATAATTCAAAAAGAGTCATGTACCACAATGTTCATTGCAGCTCTATTTACAATAGCCAGGACATGGAAGCAACCTAAATGTCCATCAACAGATGAATGGATAAAGAAGATGTGGCACATATATACAATGGAATATTACTCAGCTATAAAAAGAAATGAAATTGAGTTATTTGTAGTGAGGTGGATGGACCTAGAGTCTGTCATACAGAGTGAACTAAGTCAGAAAGAAAAACAAATACCGTATGCTAACACATATATATGGAATCTAAAAAAAAAAAAAAGGTTATGAAGAACCTAGGGGCAGGACGGGAATAAAGACGCAGACCTACTAGAGAATGGACTTGAGGACGTGGGGAGGGGGAAGGGTAAGCTGTGACAAAGTGAGAGAGTGGCATGGACATGTATACACTACCAAAGGTAAAACCGATAGCTAGTGGGAAGCAGCCGCATAGCACAGGGAGATCAGCTCGGTGCTTTGTGGCCACCTAGAGGGGTGGGATAGGGAGGGCAGGAGGGAGGGAGATGCAGAGGGAAGAGATATGGTGATATATGTATATGTATAGCTGATTCACTTTGATATAAAGCAGAAGCTAACACACTATTATTGTAAAGCAATTATACTCCAATAAAGATGTTAAAAAAAAAAAAGCGGACCTTGCTGCAGAGTAACAAACTCTCAAAAGCAAGTCCAGGGCTTCCCTGGTGGCGCAGTGGTTAAGAATCCACCTGCCAATGCAGGGGACAGAGGTTCGAGCCCTGGTCCGGGAAGATCCCACAGGCCGCAGAGCAGCTAAGTCCGTGCACCACAGCTACTGAGCCTGCACTCTGGAGCCTGCAAGTCACAATTACTGAAGCCCAAATGCCTAGAACCCGTGCTCCACAACAAGAGAAGCCACAACAATGAGAAGCCCACGCACCACAACTAGAGAAAAGCCCGTGCACAGCAACTAAGACCCAATGCAGCCAAAAATATATAATTATTTAAAAAAGTGCTTAACCCATCATTCAAGACTTCCATGATCTACATTTAAGTAATGCTTTCTGAGCTTTTTAGTTCATGTTTACATCTTTTTATACTCCAGCTGAAGATTACTTGTTATTTCTCAAATATACTCTGTATTTTCTGGCTTCTGTGTCTTTATTAATGCTGTCTTTTACATCTATCAAAGTCTTATCCAACCTCAAATGTCTGTGTCAAAGGTCACCCACCTCAGTTCATCTTCCTGATTCTCCCATAAACGGATGTGGCTTCTCACACCCTACCCTCCAAATCTTCCCAGTATTTTGATGTGCTTCTCTTTTGTACTTATCAAAATCTAACTTATTATAGCTATTTATATATGGGGTTTTTTCTTCACATTCTCTAGAGGATTGTAGATATCTTGAGTGTAAGCACTTGATTGCAAAGTCATCTTTGCATCCCCTTTTTCTCCTCCCCCCCCCACCAAAGCCTACCACACTTCATTGGCTCAAAGCATTCTTCTGGATTAAATCAGCAAAGGGTGCTTATTGAAGGGAAAGAAAAAGCCTTTATCCTCGTTCTAACAAGGCAATGTGTTTTTATCCTACGTATCTTTCTTTCATCCTAGAAGCTCCCTCTCTGGCTCCAGTTCTCCCACAGACCCGATGCAGATGTACTGTGTGTTCCACATTACTATAAAGTAGGGGCAGGTGGCATTTTTTCCCAGTGCACATTTTTTCTCAATACAGTTTCTATCACAGGCTCTGGGAAGCTCTAAAACAGATCCGCCACCACGGGAATAAAGACGACCAGTGCTGTAACAAGGTACATATTCCCAGCAGTGACATCTCTCCCTTGGTAAAATAACAGCATGAAAATAAAGATAACTGCTTTAAAACGAGCCCTTCCATAGTCAAAGGAAAGAGCTTACAGAGGGCCCTTTAAAACGAGACCTTCTAAAGAAAGGGGAAGAGCTTACTGAGGGACCTTTAAAACGAGCCCTTCCGTAGACAGGGGAAGAGGTTACAAAGGCTGCAAGGGGCAGAAACACAAGGACAAATTAGGCCAAGGGGCAAAAGCATGTGCCATGCCAGCTCTACATGGAAGGTGCAATCAGTCATATGAATTCCTAATATTAAAACTTGCAGTTTGAGTGCTGGAGATTTCCTTTTTTTAAAAAAAAAATTTTTAGTTTTTAACACTTTTATTGGAGTATAATTGCTTTACAATGTTGTGTTAGTTGCTGCTGTATAACAAAGTGAATCAGCTATACGTATACATATATACCCATATCCCCTCCCTCTTGCGTCTCCTTCCCACCCTCCCTATCCCACCCCTCTAGGTGGTCACAAAGCACCGAGCTGATCTCCCTGTGCTATGTGGCTGCTTCCCACTAGCTATCTTGGCATGGACATATATATACACTACCAAATGTAAAAAAGAGATTTCCTTTTTATTAAGGAAAATTTTCAATAGAAGCAAAAGTAGACAAAACACTACAATGAACTTTCATCTACTTCTCACTCAGTTTTTAAAATTATCAACTTAAGCCAATTTTATTCATTTAAACTCCCATTGCTATTATTATTTTTAATAACAGCTTTATTGTGGATATAATTCACATACTGTACAATTTACCATTTAAAGTATACAGTTCAAAGGTTTTTAATATATTCAAGCTTAGCAGCCATCACCACAATCAGTTTCAGCACATTTTTATCACTCCAAAAAGAAACCCTGTCCTGATTAATGTCATTTACTCCCAGCCTTAGGTAACCACAAATCCACTGTTTCTATCAATTTGCCTATTCTGCACATTTCATATAAATGGAATCATATAATATGTGGTCTTTTGTGACTGGTTTCTTCCACTTATAATGTTTTCAAGGTTCATTCATGTCATAGCATGTGTCAGTACTTCACTCCTTTTTATTGCCAAGTAATATTCCATTGTATAGATGGACCACACTTATTCATCCATTCAACAACTGATCAACATATAAGTTGTTTCTACTTTCTGGCTGTTATAAATATGTGCATTCAAGTTTTTGTGTGAACATATGTCTTCACTTTTCCTGGGTATATACTTAGGAGTAAAACTGATGGGTCAAATGGCAACTTTATGTTTAACTTTCTGAGGAACTATAGATTGTTTTCCAAAGTGGCTGTGCCATTTTTATTTTTCATCAGCAATATATGTAGATTCCAAAATCTCCACATCCTCACCAACACTTGCAATTGTCCATATTTTTAATTTCAGCTATCCTAGAGAATGTGAAGTGGTACTTCATTGTGGCTCTGATTTGCATTTTCCTGATGACTAGTGATGTTTGTGGACCATTTGTTATCTTTGAAGAAACATTTATTCAGATCCTTCACTCATTTTAATATTATTATTATTATTATTGAGTTGTACGAGTTCTTTATTTATTCTAGACACAAGTTCTTAATCAGATATATGATTTGCAAAATTTTTCTCCCATGTGTGGGTTTTTTTTTTTTCCACTTTCTTGATAGTATCTTTTGGCACAGAAAACAATTTAAATTTTAATGACATCCAATTTACCTATTTTTTCTTCTGATTCTTGCGCTTTTAGTGCCACATTTAAGAAACTGATGCCTAACCCAAGGTCATAATGACTAACATTATATTTTCTTCTAAAATTTAACCATATTAGCTCTAACACTTAGCTCTTTGTTCCATTTTCAGTAAATTTTTGCATGTGTTCCAGTTGTCTTAGCACCATTCGTTCAAAGCAGATCAAGATATAAAAGATTTCTATCACTCCAGAAGGTTCTTCTGTGCCCGTTCCCAGTTCATACTCCCACTTCATCCAGCAAACATCCATTCATTCACTCACTCCACCAAGCAGACATACCCATCCCAGAACCTTGCCAACCTCTCCTAAAAATTTCAGTATGTGTCAGTACTTCACTCCTGTATAACCCTCTCCTAAAAATTTCCTTAATAACTGTTAACTTGAGTAAACATAAGTAATAGGAATTCTGCTTCCTGGATCCACATGGCCTACCCTCTCCTTTAACAGAAAAGAAAATATTCCCATTAATTTGGCATTCCCATTAATTTGGCAAAGGGAAACACATCTTATCACCCTTTCCTGAGTCTGAAAACGCTATTGTTTTGTACTCAGTCCCAGTCAGTGAAAAAAAAAATTTAATGGATTATATAGACAACTACTTTTTAATTGTGTATATTATCTTGGAACTTTACTCTGTGAGGGTGGAAAGTACTGGCTGCTCCATGAGCCTTTGAGTGCTTCCTTGCTCTCTCTTTGCCATCTGTGGCTGGTTGTATGCTGGTCTTTTTGAATTCTTCTCTCTATACCTCCTTATTTGATGAAGTTTCTATGATGTCTTCCAGTTTTGTTATCATGTGGCTTATTGATTTGAATTGTACTTTTATCTCATGTGGTTTACTTAGGAGTTAACCGGGAGAAACACAAAGCAACAGTCCAATTGTCTGAAGAGTAAAGATTTGCAAAATATCTTCTTGAAATAAGAGCTATCCTCTCAAAAACAATTAGAAAGAAGGTACAATATCATTTGCATATGATTCATATGCAAAACCCAAGAGAATCAACCTGAAAAACCCAAGAGAATCAACTGAAAAATGATGACAGTGTCACACATATAACAAAAAATGGGTATCCATAAACATATAAAAAACCCCTAAAAATAAATAAGAAAAAGACAAATAACACAACAGAAAAATGAGCAAAAACATTAACAGGCATACCTCAGAAGAGAAAATCCAAATGGCTGAAAAACATTTGAAAAAATGTTCAACCTCTTTAGTAATCAGGGAAATGGAAATTAAAATCACAAGTAATACCATCATATACCTAAAAATTGGGGGGGAAAGTTAGATAATGTCAAGTATTAATGAGATCTAAAACAACCGTAGCCTTTCATTCCCACCACCTCCACTTGCTTATCTGTAACCTCCCTCCAGCTGTGAGACACCTGGCTCCCCCATTCACCACAGTTACATAACCATTCCTTTCCAGCATACATCACAGTAGTGTCAGAACTATTGACTTAAACCCCTGTGCTCATTCATTTTTACCCCTCTGCCTTGCTTTGTTCCTCTCCATTGCACTCCACACCACTTGATATGTTTATTTTCTCTCTTCCTCTTCAGTGATAATAGGGAATTTTGCTGCTGGGTTCTCAGCACCTAAAACTGCCTTGAACAAAGTAGGTGCTCAACAAATATTAGCTGGATGAATAAATGAATTAAAAATCTTTATTATGGTTTATTACCATAATTACCAGTCTCAGTCAGACCTTTCCTAGCCAGCACTAGTTATCTGGCTCTGAGATAGTTTATCTACTTCAGTCAAATTATAATCATAGAATATAATTTAGACTTTCACCAATTCAACTGACTTCTCTCCCTAATTGCTACAATTATAATCACCAACTGAGGGAATTCCCTGGTGGCCCAGTGGTTAGGGCTCTGTGCTTTCACTGCCGAGGGTGAGGGTTCAGTCCCTGGTCAGGGAACTAAGATCCCGCAAGCAGTGCAGCACAGCCAAAAATAAATAAATAAAACTAAAAACAATTTTTAAATAAAATAAAATAACCACCAACTGAAACAGTGAACTATCACAATCACTTGCAGCTTCTAGTTTTCCTCTAAGGCCTGACTCAAACCACCCTTCCCACCCCCTGCCAAACCTAAACCTCCTAGACACCATCAACCTTATTTAAATTTCCTAGACACTTTCAACTCTGAGTGTTCTAGCTATATATTGATAAATATTTTCACATTTGTTAGGAACATGAACAACATAATCACTATCATAAGTTCAAATCACAGAGTTAAAAGAAGAATTTAATAAAAATTAAGCTGTTAATTTTACATTAACCTTCCAAAAGAACTGTGAGGGCATGTAGAATGATTTTTGGAAAAAGTACAGATTTGCTCTCTTCTCCTTAGCATGGAAGTCTGAGTTTTAAGAACAAACACTAAAAGGAAACATATGGAAAAGATCAGTAACAAGATGAAATCTTGGCCCAAATATGGTCTGCCACGTTTTACATACCAGTGTCTCAAATAATAGATGAGATTTTTACAGTATTGCCAAAACATCTCTTGAAACACTGTACACTTTTTAAAAATCTGAAGTATAACAAAATAAATCTTGTGCATTCTTTATGAAAACCTAATGGAAAATACTATTTTGAGGAAACAAAAACAAATTCCAGGAATCACTTTACCTTATTAGTTTGTACAAGCTTGAAAGAATCTCCCAAAGAATGAACTCAAAGTTCACTGCCAAGAGATACAAGTTAACTCTGTTTAAAATATGAAAATATTGGTATAAAAATATAGCATTTAAGTAGTTAACTGCCACTCTTCAAGAGAGACAGCTCAGTGAAATTTGTAAATTTTCTACATCTGCAAAATAAAAGCAATAACAGCTGGTCAACAGAAGTTCCTAATTCCATCTTATTCAATACTATAAAATTATTTTTTTGTACTAGTAAAAACAGACAAATCAGAGATATACCTTCTGAGTGAATTCCATAACTAAGAGATTAATTTTATTTCAAAGGTTATTAGAACACATGCTAGTGGATGTATTTGGGAGGAAGGTGAGAAAGGGGATAGCTGATAGAAAAGAAGGTATACTTCTTTGTATGGAAAAGTGATATATTTAATCTGTGTCACTAATGACCATCTATTTCATTTTTAAAATAAACTAGATATGAAATGCTGTATGTTTCTCATCCTGGTTCCTTGTCTTAATAAAGGGAAGCACTGGTGTGAATACACGGTATCAGACAACCGAGGTCTCAAGATGACTCTGAGTTCCACCTTAAAATGCCAAGACACTGAGCTCCATGTTACAGTGGACCTTACTTTGAAGAATTCTTTGGCATGAAAATGAAAATAAAACAGTAATCAGTACATGCTGTTTCATTTAGTTCTGTTTGCCTTTCATACTAGAGGAAATTCTTGCCATACCTCAAACCAAAATTAAGGGGAAAAGAAAGAAGTAAGCCACATAAATCTGACCAAGAACACAAGCATTTTAATTTGAGTCCACAAAGTTTTGGATAATGAAAAGAAATACATAATTTTAATTCAACCCAAGTATTTTCCAAGTAGATTATATTTGCTTAAATTGCTATAGCAATTCAAGGGACAGCCCTGCCTGGACACACAGTTACTGTGGATTTTTAAGAGATTCAGTTTAAGAATTTAGGAATTTCTGATTCATTTACAGGATTTGCAAATTCATCAGTCCCTGAAAACTAAAGCAAACTCAACAGGTATGATGATAAAATAATTTTCATTTTTTAAAGAAAATATTTCTACTGTTTAAAATATATTTGATTTAACATTAAAATAGATTATAGCCATCATAAATGCACATTTTTATAAGCAATATCTGGTAAAAGCTACATTAACATTTGATTAGCAAAAATATTCAGGGAAATAATATAGGGAATTTAATTTTCTAACTTAAGATTTACCCAATAAATGATTTTTGTTTAGATTTTTTTTTACTTTGAATGAAAGATTCTCACGTTAATGGAATAATTTTCTGTTTCTCTCTCCCTCTCCCTCTCTCTCTCTCTCAACTTTAAGTGACAAAAAAACAGCGAACGCCTTTGAGCCATACATCTGAGCAATGCTAGAGATTCTGGTTTTAGAGAAATGGGTATTTGTACAAATTTCACTAGAAATTTTCTCAAAATTTCTTTATTAACCAAATCTCTGATGTTATGATGTGTTTGCCTCTTCCTCAAAGAGAAAATACAAGTACTCTATCTAGCACTGAATGTTCTAGTTTCTTGGGTTTCAGTTAATTAAGATCCAAATGTATTATGGCTAAAAATAATTTTGAGACTTTCATATTTTTAATAGCAAAAGAGTTTTACTTCCTTAGGCCTTGTGTGTGACAGTGATGTATACAACTTTAATTTTACAGGGTTAAATTTAAAACTGCTTTGGAAAAAATTCTGAATCATATCCTAATACTTGGTTTCTTATATTTTAGTTTCTGTGGCATACCAACAAAACAATTAAGTTTTTAAAATAATAAAATGCTATGAAGCTTTCCAATTACTTTAAACTTTCCAGGACAAAGTTCCATCTCATTTTGATTAGTAATTTAACTTAGAACTTTCTTGATGAAAGCACGAGTGCTTTTTTCCAGGTTAGAGAAATGTTATGACATAGAAACTTTTTTAGCTATAATATGAAAAATTCATATTAATGAGTAATTTTAAAAACCTGGTAACATATTTCAGTTTGCCTTAAACTTTCTTTTTCACATTTGTGATTTTTCTACTAAACAAGGTAAGGAATACATGTAGGAAAGTGAATATAGTGTATTGTGACAGAAATATTCAATAGAAAATAGAATAGCCATGTTCTCTGTGAAAATGTTCATTTAGAGAAATCACTGTGGTGAAATAAATGCCTAGAAATAATCAACATTAGTAGCAATAAACATCACTAACAAGATGTAATCTATAACAAAAAATCAATCATGCATTCAACAAATCTGTGAGCACTTACAAACTGTGCATTGTACTAGAGTCTGTCAAAAATTAGAGGTTGAGAAATGAGATGATTGACAGTGAGTTATAATGTTTTGCTATGAGTTATGCTATAGGAGACAAGGCATAAATTGCCGAACATAAAAGGCAGAAGTAATAAAAGTATGCCTTGCAAATGGCTGGTAAAAGATTAGCTGAATGAAAAATTTGGATAAAAAGAAATAAGAGAGGACTATAACAGGGAAAATGATCAGGGGTGAAGTTGAGGAGTAAAAAAAATAGAAAATAATGGGTATATCAATGGAGATGGAATGGATTTTAGACCAGAAAACAGCACTTATTGAAAAGGGAGTGGGACAAGGTTGAGCTAGAGGGCCGAGGTCCTCAGTGGATGAGGACAATGATGATGAACTCAGATTTAGAAGAGAAAATGTCTTCAGGGAAAGACCTTTCTTCTTAGGCGGCCAAGAAGACCAAAAGCAGATAATACTAAGAATCCCTTTATTTTCAGAGAGGCCCTCATCATGAGGTCTTGATTCCTAGGCAAAGGTAAATGCTGAACCAAAAGTATCATCCAGGTCTCCTTTTTTCCCAACAATTTCTTGTAGTTGTTGAACAGTCATGACTTTAATTCTCAAATGTAAGATTACTAACTGATGATTACTGATGTTCTAACACAAGGTTAAAATTCAGAGTTCTGATGAGCAGTACTCTTTTCAAAGTTCAACTGTGTATCAGTCAGCTTCTGAGACCCCCTACATGGCCTGACCCTGCACAGCTGCATGTCTCTGCCTCTGCTTCTACTTTCATCTCAACTCCATGGTGCAGTACTTTAAATGAAGTATGACAAGCACTTAAAAAAAAAGTTGATATGTTATAGTATAATGAGTATAAAATACTATAATTTTAATACATAAAATATTATCAACTAGAGAGTAATATGTATAGGGTGTTCTATACCCATTCCTGTGAATCTCCCGAAGTCCTGGCCAAATGATGTCTGCAAAGGTTTCCCTGTCTCCCGCAAGCAGGGTTAAGACACTGGTTCCCACAGCACTGGTATCTCTGCTGCAAACCATATTTCCCTCTGCCTGAGAATATGTCTACTAAATTGTATGCTCATGTCTTCATATTTTCTTCATTTCTGTATTTCCCACCAAGCACAGTGCCTCACCTCTAAAATTCGAGACAATCATCAAGTAGCCCAATCAAACTAACTAAATCACTAGTAATATTTGCAAGGCTCTTTTCTAACCATGTCCACACACAACATCTAGTACAGGGTCACTAATTATAGCAGGTGAAAAAGCACTACTAATCATACCCACTGGGAGCTTCCCAGTGCCCTGTCTGGGTCAGCCAGCACTGAACACTGCCCTTTGGGATGAGACCATACTCTTTCACTTCTCCTCCCAGGACTCTATCTTACTTGATGCATGAACACTGCAGTGTGAAGATTATGGCTCAACTATATTAATGAATTAAACTAGGTGTTCATTCCCAGAGTGCAAATTCCTGAGGTCACAATTTAGGCCTTTAGGTTCTGGTTGAGATTGGCTGTAACAGTCTTATTGTGCTCCTTCAACAGTTAACCACCACATCCCAAACATCTCACCCTTTGTTGCTTACATGTTTTTGCTCATCTCTTCTAGCTGCAAATCTTCCCTATTTCCCTCTGTGAGAACCCTCACATTCCTTCAAAGTCTAATGCAAATGCCATGTCCTCCATGAATCACATGGATAAAAAGGAACAATGGATGGAGTCTATTTAGATTTGCAAAAGGAAACTTTATGAATTTCAAAATCAAAATTGTTTAAAAGATGAAACCATTACCATTTTGGCATTTTATGTAGGAAGGGATAAGATTAAATAGAAGTCAATATATTAAATGATTGTCTCTTCTATTTTCTTGGTGAAAAAAGAGGCAAAGTCATCATCTGATTCTCCACTAAGACCTAAACTCCTGGGAGACAGGACAGTGTGTTTTTAATATCTGTATATCCAGAAATTAACTCCAAAATATCAGTGGAAAGAAAGAAGCTAGGAAGGTAATAGGAAAAATGTATAGAATAATCAATTAGAAACTAATTTTGTAGAATGTAAATGTTGTGTGTGTTTGTGATTTAAAGTAGTTATTCAAGTAGAGTCAGAGACAAAATAATTGGATTCTGCAAACTATTTCACAGGGAAAATTTGAAGTCACAGTTAGTCTTGGACAGAAAACACTAAGAGGAAACATGATAGTTATTTTTAGTATCTCAAGCTTTCACGTAAAATGGAGTGTTCTATGTTCTTCCAAAGAGCAGAAAAGAACATCAGCAAACAAAAGTTGCAGCGGGAAAATTTTGGTTAATATCAAGAATCTCCTAAGTAACTAAAACATAGAGTCTCTCTTCTCATAGGCAGTAAACATCACAGAAGGGGCCAAATAGTCAGTGAGAACATCCAGCATTTATATGGAAAGAGCACTTGGCTTTGGGGTGGAGAGATGTCATGCTATCATTGTAAATCTATAGTCTAGTAAACAAGACAAATCGAGATTCTCTTAAAAGATGGTTACTTAGTCTGGTTCAATGCAGTATGTGACTTTTTAAAAAATACCACCTTATACATTAATTTTGGTCTGAGCAGTACCCATTAATTCTGGACACTCTTTTATATATTTCAATACAGATATAGATATTATGCATTTTATATAACTGTCAATTTATATACAAATTATTCTAAGTTTACTCACTTTTCCCACAATATATTTCCTTTTTGCCTTGTAATAGGACAAAAAAAGGAACATGGGCTTTTCAAGTCCAGTGTGTGTCCTTTTCTTCTTTCTTGGAGTCAAAGTATATTGCCAGTATGAAAGTTATCAATGGAATGAAGATTATGACCAAGAACCAGATGATGTCTACCAACCAGAATTCCAATTTCATCAAAATGAAGATTATGGAGTTCCATTTCATCAGCATACTTTAGGTTGTGCCAGTGAATGCTTCTGTCCACCTAACTTTCCATCATCAATGTACTGTGATAATCGCAAACTCAAGACTATCCCAAATATTCCAGCATACATTCAGCAAGTTTATCTTCAGTTTAATGAAATTGAGGTTGTGACTGCAGATTCATTCATCAATGCCACTCATCTTAAAGAAATCAACCTCAGCCACAACAAAATTAAATCTCAAAATATTGATCATGGTGTGTTTGCCAAATTGTCAAATCTACTACAACTCCACCTACAGCATAACAATTTAGAAGACTTTCCATTTCCTCTTCCTAAGTCTTTGGAAAGGATTCTTCTTGGTTACAATCAGATCTCCAGACTGCAGACAAATGCTGTAAATGGGCTAGTAAACTTGACCATGCTTGATCTTTGTTACAATCAAATTGATGATTCTACATTACAAGAAAAAATCCTTGCGAAAATGGAAAAACTAATGCAGCTTAACCTATGTAATAACAGATTAGAATCAATGCCTCCTGGTTTGCCTTCTTCACTTATGTATCTGTCTTTAGAAAATAATTCAATATCTGCTATACCAGAAAATTACTTCAAAGAACTCCCAAAACTTCATGCTCTAAGAATGTCACACAATAAACTACAAGACATCCCTTATTATATTTTTAATCTTTCCAACCTTATAGAGCTCAATGTTGGACACAACAAACTGAAGCAAGCATTCTATATTCCAAGAAATTTAGAACACCTATACCTAGAAAATAATGAAATTGAAAGTATGTAAAATTTCATTTTTTTGTGTGTATTGTTTTTATTTTTTATTTATTTAATTTTAATTTATTTACTTATTTAATTTTTATTTTATATTGGAGCATAGTTGATTAACAATGTTGTGTTAGTTTCAGGTGAACAGCAAAGTGATTTAGTTATACATATACATGTATCTATTCTTTTTCAAATTATTTTACCATTTAGGTTATTATAGAATATCGAGCAGTGATCCCTGTGCTATAGAGTATGTCCTTGTTGTACATGTCAATCCCAAACTCCAAATCTATTCCTCTCCCCCACTCTTCCCCCCTGGTAACTATAAGTTCGTTCTCTCAGTCTGTGAGTTTGTTTCTGTTTTGTAAATAAGTTCATTTGTATCATTTTTTCTTAGATTCTGCATATAAGTGATATCATATGATATTTTTCTTTCTCTGACTTACTTTACTTAGTGTGATAATCTCCAGGTCCATCCATGTTGCTGCAAATGGCATTATTTCATTCTTTTTTAATGGCTGAGTAATATTCCATTGTATATATGTACCCTATCTTGTTTATCCATTCATCTGTCGATGGATATTTAGGTTGCTTCCATGTCTTGGCTATTGGAAACAGTGCTGCAATGACATTTGGGGTGCCTCTATCCTTTCGAACCATGGATTTCTCCAGATATATGCCCAGGAGTGGGATTGCTGGATCATATGGTAGCTGTATTTTTAGTTTCTTAAGGAACCTCCATACTGTTCTCCATAGTGGCTGTACCAATTTATATTCCCACCAACAATGTAGGAGGGTTCCCTTTTCTCCACACCCTCTCCATCATTTATTGTTTATAGATTGTTTGATGATGGCCATTCTGACTGGTGTGAGGTGATATCTCATTGTAGTTGTGATTTGCATTTCTCTAATAATTAGCGATGTTGAGCATCTTTTCATGTGCCTCTTGGCCATCTGTATATCGTCTTTAGAGAAATGTCTATTTAGGTCTCCTGACCATTTTTTGACTGAGTTGTTTGGTCTTTTGTTATGGAGTTGTATGAGCTCTTTATAAATGGAGTCTAATTCCTTGTCGGTTGCATCGTTTGCAAATATTTTTTTCCATTTTGTAGGTTGTCTTTTCATTTTTTTTATGGTTTCTTTGCTGTGCAAAAGCTTTTGAGTTTAATGAGGTCCCATTTGTTTATTTATTTTTTTATTTCCATTACTCTAGGAGATGGCTTAGAAAAGATATTGCTGTGATTTATGTCAAAGAGTGTTCTGCCTAAGTTTTCCTCTAAGGGTTTTACAGTATCTGGTTTTACATTTAGGTCTTTAATCCATTTTGAGTTTAATTTGTGTATGGTGTTAAAGAATGTTCTAATTTCATTGTTTTACATGTAGCTGTCCAGTTTTCCCAGCACCATTTACTGAACACACTGTCTTTCCTTCATTGTATAGTCTTGCCTCCTCTGTCGTAGATTAATTGACCATAGGTGTGCGGGTTTATTTCTGGGCTTTCTAGCCTGTTCCATTGATCTATATGTCTGTTTCTGTGCCAGTACCACACCATTTTGATGACTGTAGCTTTGTAGTATAGTCTGAAGTCAGGGCGCCTGATTCCTCCAGCTTCATTTTTCTTTCTCAAGATTTCTTTGGCTATTCAGGGTCTTTTGTGTCTCCACATGAATTTTAAGATTTTTTTGGTTCTAGTTCTGTGAAAAATGCCATTTCATAGGGATTGCACTGAATCTGTAGATTGCCTTGGGTAGTATAGTCATTTTGACAATATCGCTTCTTCCAATCCAAGAACATGGTACATCTTTCCATCTGTTTGTATCATCTTCGATTTCTTTCATCAGCATCTTATAGTTTTTGGAGTACAGACAGGTCTTTTGTTTCCTTAGGTAGGTTTATTCCTAGTTATTTTATTCTTTTTGACGTGATGGTAAGTTGGATTGTTTCTTTAATTTCTCTTTCTGATCTTTCGTTGTTAGTGTATAGAAGTGCAACAGATTTCTGTGTATTAATTTTGTATCCTGCAACTTTACTGAATTCATTAGGAGCATCATTGTCTTTTAAAGACAGAAAGAAGAGTATTTTGACCTTTTAAAGAACAAATCTTTAAAACCATATGCTTTACAAATTGCTGAAAATGGTTGCTTTGAAGCTGGCTAGGGAAATGGCAGAAATTGGCCCCAGAGAAAGGTGTACTCCAAGGTTTATAGTCTTTTCTATTAAATGTTATCACCTTGAACATTGAGAATTAGTACTGTAGAGTATACAAAGAAATATGAGATCCTGAGTAGTAGAACTATAGGTGATTTTCACTTTTTTCTTTTTGAGATTGTTTCTACTAAGAATTTATTACTTAAATAATTTATTTAATACTTAAATAATTACTTAATAGCCAATGAAGCCATCGTTTATTTTGATAATATAAAATTCACTTATAGTTTCATTTTCATTTTACTATTTGATTACTGTAAAAAATAATTCCACTTACAAGTATTTTAATTAATAAAACTATACCCCATAAACATTTTAATAAAATTCAATATAGGATTATGGATGTAATTCAGCAGGATTAATTTTTAATTTGTATTTTTCAGATATCAATGTCACATTGATGTGTCCATCTGTTGACCCACTACATTACCATCATTTAACATACATTCGTGTAGATCAAAATAAGCTAAAAGAGCCAATAAGCTCATACATTTTCCTCTGCTTCCCTCATATACACACTATTTATTATGGTGAACAAAGAAGCACTAATGGTCAAACAATACAACTGAAGACCCAGGTTTTCAGGAGATTTCAAGATGATGGTGACAGTGAAGATCACGATGATCACCATGAAGCCCAAGAAGAAGGAACAGAAGAAAATGTTGACCCTCACTATTATGGAAGTCAAGAATGGCAAGAAACTATATAGGTATACATTTATAACTTCACGAAATCTTATTATTCAGTATAAATTTAACTAAATATGCATAGCTCGTAGTAATATACCTGGAATTCTGTACTAGTATGAGATCAAATTGAATTTAGGTTGTTGACAACATTTGCATCATTACACAGGATTAGAACTTACTCAAAATGATATAAATCTTTAGAAATGTAAATTAGAATGATAAGTAGGAATCAAAAACTACACTTTGAATATTAAATTATCATCATGTTGAGAAAAAAAGCAAGTATGACCACTTCTATTAACAGTAATTTTTCTAATAATGATGTAAGAAGTAGTGTTAGAAGCTAAGAACTGTAAGCCATGTGCTTTAAATCACTATGAGCATAGTGTTTAAATGCCAGAAGGTTACATTAATGTAACAGCAGCTACTCATTTAAGGACTAGACTGTTTTTTTGACCTAATGTCCAGAAAAGCTTTCACACTTGTATTTGAATATCATCACCATGACAGCCACCCACTGGTCCTACCACTTAGAGCACAGAATGATATTCTTGATTTTCAAAAGAGGCTATCGTACTAAGGATCCAAGGCACACAGACTTATGAAATCAACTAGTCTTGTTTTTCTCTCAGAGCACGAAAGCAACAAATATTTAAATCCTGTATTTGGATACCTAAAAAACACCACATCATCTTATCACAATTCATATTTTAGCAAATTTCAGCAATTGTACAAAACAATCTTGACTGCGTTCCAGTGTTTCTATAGTAAATTCACTAGAGAAAGGTTTTATTTACATAAAGATTTGCTAATAAATAACTGCTCTGTTCACAAGGTTAAGTTAATGTTAGCACAAGAAAGTATATCAACATAATTAAACACTTTTATTTTCCTAACACAATATATTAGAAACATATATGTATATCAGCCAATGTTTATTTACATAGTGTTAAAGTTGAATAGAGTTCCTTTGAAATTTGAATGACAGGCTTTGATATCTTCTTTAAATCCTTAAAAATCATATATCATTTTGAAGCATTTTAAGTATGCCTTATAATGAAGTATAGCTTCTATGATGAACTTTCTTGATTTACCAGGCTAATATTTCACAGAATTCCTCAGATAAGGAATAAACACAAATCTGGAACTGCCTACACAGGAAACCCCTCAAACAAACAGTAACAATTTAAATAGTATGCAAAAAGACAAATTAAAACTGTATTTTAAAAGCAGTTGTCTAGTGGTGAGTCTATTTTTCTGGAGATGACAGTTTAAAATGAAGCCTCTAATGCTCTTTATATCTTTGAGTAGGTTATTAGCATGTAGCAGAAACAGAACACCCACATGTCCCCAGGGACAAGCTCAACAATCCAGAATGAACATGAACAACACTCCATTCATTCATTCATTTAATTAACATTCAGCAAGTCATTTGGTATGCAGGGCTTAGTAATGAGAGGTCAAACATAATACATATGTACACCTGTGACGCTATGAGACACAGGTGTGAGGGTAAAGGTAAGAGCAAAACGATAGTGATGTGGGTAGAGCACATTTTCCAAAGAGGTAAAAAACTTTAAGGACCATCTCCCCCTTTAATGAAATTTTTTAAAATAGGGTTATAAATTTAAACATTTATTATGAGCTAATATGTGGAAAATACTGTGGGTGTTTTAGGAGATCAGAAAGAGAAGACTATTTCTTACCCAGAACAATTTAAAATTTAATGAGGAGCCATCAGGAAAATGCAAATCAAAACCACAGCGAGATATTCCTTTACATTCACTGGATGGCTATAATCAAAAAGGCAGACAAATAATAAGTATTAATGAGGAGGTACAGAAAGTGGAATCCGCTGGTGATGCAGTCAAATGGTGCAGCTGCTTTGGAAAGCAGTCTGGCAGTTCTTCAAAAAGTTAGTTACCTATGATCCAACAATTCTACTCCTAGATATATACCTAAGAGAACTGAACACATATGTTCACACAAAAACATGTACACAAATGTTCATAGCAGCATTATTCATTAATAGCCAAAAACTGGAAACCACTCAAATGTCCTTCAGCTGATGAAAGGATAAACAAAATGTGGTATATCCACACAATGGAAAATTATTCAGCCAAAAGAAGGAATGAAGTACTGATACATGTTACTACATGGATGAACCATGAAGACATTATGCTAGTGAAGTCAGTCACAGAAGACCACCTACTGTATGATTCCATTTATATAAAATGTCTAGAAGAGGCAAGTCTATAGAGACAGAAAGATTATTGGCTGCCTGGGGTTGGGGGGCAGGAGAATAAAGGGAAACTGGGGGATGACTGACAATGGATAGAGTCTTTCTTTTGGGGGTGATGAAAATATTCTGAAATTGATTACAGTGATGATTGTACAAGTTTGAAAATACTAAAAACTATTGAATTGTACACTTTAAAAAAGTGAATTGCATGAGATGTGAATTATTTCAATAAAGCTGTTATTTAAAAATTTAACAGAGACAATAAAATCTAATAACTCACTCTAACAAAAGGAAGAAAGAAATACAATGTGGCAGTAACTGAAACATGATGTGAACACAGATATGCCGACTTTATTTCTGGCCAGGATGTGAAGCAGTTGAAGGCTTCAAAGAGATGGTACTTTGATGTGTGAGTAGGGACTGATTGGCAAGAGTGGAGAAAACAGGTCCTACGGTGATATTAATATAAAGATGTGGTAATTACTTATTTCACCTCTTGCACAGTTAAAACCCTCCAAATTTTCAGAATTCTGGAGCACCTATTTTTATCTCCTCCTAAATTGACAAATGAAAATACATTTTAATCTTCAATGAATAGGCTTAGTGAAGAAAAAACCTGCACAGTTTAGCAGTTCGTAACAAGGAACTTGAAATCAGATATACCTTGGTAGAAGCCTGACTTCACACTCGTAACTAAGCAAGATGACTCTGAGTAAGTTACTTCTTGAAGCCTCCCTTTCTGCATTTCTGTAAGGAAGGTGGTTCTCACAGGGCTGTTATAAGGACAAGTAGAGATAGTATACATACCAAAGCATTTAACAAACTGCATGCCAGTTACAGGTACCCTACAAGCAGTAATTACTGCAGTATGTCCAGCCCAGCAGCCCACTGGATATATGTGCCCCCAGCCATCAGCTGTGCTTCGCATGCCTTGGAGCTCTCTCGGGGAACCTCTAGAATGGAGTTAGCATCCTTCAGGTTCCTTGCAAGGTTCCACTTGTACAAAAGACTAGTAAACAAGACAGAATTTACTAAAGATTTCATTAGGGAGAGAGAGGAGGGAGCTTAAATCATATACCCACCACAAACATATTCCAAGTCATTATTTGATGGTTCAGCTTCCAAAGCACCTCTAGATGGCCTACAAGGGTGGGAAGCAGAGTTCCCTCCCTCCCTCAAAAGGCACTTGGCTGCCTGGCTCCTCTGGCTAGAGTAGTCAAACTCTTCCTGTCTATTAGGAAGAAGAGGTCACCTCTGCTCTACCTTTAAAGGCATGTATATATAAACACGTCATAAAATGTCCTCCAGCTGCAGGGCCAAGTAAGGAGGCAGGTTAACAACCATCTTTTGTTACTCAAAAATGTCCAGAGGAACTCATGCCTACCCCAAGTATTTCTCATTAAAAAGAAAACAAAACAAATAACCACCAATGCTTTCCCTAGGAGGATGGAAGAATAAAGTTCTACCTCCTACCAGAGCTGCAAACAAAACCAGATGATATATTTATATCAGGAAAGAAAAAGATGAAAATTCATCAATTTTCTCATTACACTTCAAGGTATTAGCTATATTAGCTCTGAGGCTGAACTGTGTGTGTTTGTGACCACTAACAAATAAATCCAAATCATACCATGAACCCAAGCTTAATTAGCAAACATATTAGAAAGGAAATAAAAATAAAGGATATTTAATAAATTTGCTTATAATAATACTGGTTGAGAATGTTCAGCATGTGTTTAAATATTACCTGAAAACTATACATTTTTACTTTATTCCTCAAGTTGGAACCACTAGCCCAAAATGCAGATGTATGCATATCACGTAACATACTAAACCAATTCCATGGGGAAAAAACAGAAGAAATGAACCTGTCTCTTCTGTATACTTTTACTATAGCAAAGGATTCATATGACCCATGGAAAGCTAGAACTAAAACCCCAATTTCCTGATTCCAAATACATCTTTTCTAAATCTTAGAAATAAAGAATAACAGCAGCTGGAAACAAAATTAAATCATAACCGCTAAAAATCCAAAGTTTCTTACGCATTCCAATTTCCTAAATAAGTATAACCTGGTATGCCTAGCAAGTAAATAGCACGGCATTTATGGATATGTCTGTCCTTACATGTTTAGGTTGCAAATTTATTATACCTAGACTTATGTACTACTCAGAAAAATTAAAATCACAAATACGATAAATTTTTAACATTAACCCTTCTTTATATTGAGTCATAATTCCCCTCCCTTTAAACTTAAGCCTTTAGTCCGGGAAGTACTTGGGTTCGCATCTTTATCTCATTTGACCAAGCAACTACATCTTTATCTCATTTGACCAAACAACTAGGCTTCAGGCATAAGCAGAGACTTGAGACAGAGATTCAAATCATAGACTTCCCATAAAATCCTAGAATGTTCATTAGAAACAAGTCAGAGGTCATTCCCACACTGAAGGGGAGATGACTACACAAGGCAAAATTCTGGGACACCTTCAAAGATATAAAACCCTATAAAGATACCAAGGATAATGTGGCAGGGTCACCAAAAAGATCTCCACAGAGATAACCCTCTCAATTTTGGATAAATGCCTGCTCTTGAGCCTTAGCTTTCACCTTTTATTACTGTTCAGTGAAAGCTAAACAGCTTTCTACCAGGACACAATAGTTCTTTCTGGAGTAGAAAACAATCTAACTTTGAAACATATTTTATACTGGAAACTATGTAGTAAAGAATTTGACACCAAAGAGGGGTTTGGGCTTTGCTGTCAGCTTCTAGGAGGTAATCTCTATCTTTGTTTAGAATGCTGGTTAACACATCCAATCTTAGGGTGGGACGGGCCATACCAAATAGTCTTAGGTTGGCCATGCCAGAAAGACAACCATGTGATTTAGGATGTGTCATATAGTATCAGTCAACCTGGGGGCAGAGTTCAACCATGTGGGATACTCAATTGATCATGCATATGTAATGAAGCCCCAGTAAAAACTGAACTGTGAGGCTCAGTAGTGCTTTCCTGGTTGGCAATACCCATATTCCTTGTCATACACCAATGCTGGGCGGGTAACGCATCCTAAGAACAATGGAAGCTCTGCACTTGGAACCCTCATAGACTCTGTCCAATGCGTCTCTTCCTCTGGCTGATGTTTATGTGTATCCTTTCCCTGTGATAAAACATAACCATGAATAGAATGGTTTTCAGTGAGTTCCATGAGTCCTAGAAAATTATCAAATGTGAGGGTAGTTTGGGGAACCCCCCAAACTTTCAGTTGGTATAAGAAATGAGGATGGTTTGGGAGACTGTGCTCTCAAACTTTGGCTAACTGTGGGTGGGAACATACATATTTTCCAGTGTAATTCTGAATACTTCTAGAATCTTGCCTTGTATAGTCATCTCCCCTTCAAGTGTGGATGTGGCCTCTGACTTGCTTCTAACCAACACAATATTGCAAAGAGATGGCATATATATGATTATGGGTGCATGACTGCTACAAAGAAACTGTGAGATAATAAACGTGTGTTATTTTAGACCCTTAAACTTGTAATAGATAAGCAGTGATATTCTTCAGAAATGCAACATTAGAGGGATACTTCTAAAATGAAAATAGAATAATGTCACTCACTGGCTTAAAAATCTCTCAGTGGTCTCTCACTGGCTGCAAATAAAACTCAAACACCTCAGCAAGGTATAAAAGACTCTCCTTAATCTGACCTCTAGTCCCCTGTCTGATCTCTTAACATGAGCCACCCCCTCACCTCTTCTCTCTCCCTCCAAGCTCCAGCCATATACAACTAATTATCCATTTCCTTAAGGATCTACCCTCCCCACCTGTGTGCTGCTCCCATTCCTAGAGCACTTCTCCCTCGGCCTGCCCCCCACCCCCGCCCCTCATTTTCTCTAGAGAAGTCAGTATGGTGCAGTCTCTGTGGCTTCATGCTTTCCCAGGCCACTGCAGAACTCTGTGCACATTTCTGTGTAGCAGGTCTCTCACTGTGCATTCTGTCGCTTGTTTGTTGCCCTTCTTGCTAACTTACAAACCCTTCCTTTTTTTTTTTTTTTTAACCCTTCCTTTTTGAGGGGAGAAAATGAACTTTGCTTGTCTGAGTTTATTTTTCTGTAGTACTGGCAGAGAAGTGGCACTCAATAAACTTCTACTAAATGAATGAATGCCAATAAAACTATATTTACTGGTCATAATTTTTCAAGAAAAAAAATGTTATATCCACAAAATAATTTTCATTACTACGAAGTGTCAAACTGTGTATACCATTAGTAAACTATGAATCTCTAAGATTCTCTAAATTTATTTAACATCTATCCAGTTCATTTCTCAACATCCCATTAAACCTGCCACAAAACAGAAAACAAATCAATATCTGCTGTTTCATTATTAGATATTTTCAAAGACTTTAAAGCCATAAAATTGACAATTTATATCAACCAAAACCAGAGAATATCACAACTAAATTTAAAATAATTCACATTCAAATAAAAACATGAGTATTCAAGTCTTAGTTTATCCAAGCTTTAATTCGAAAAACTCTAAAGCCAATTTTGAATAGAAAAGGGAACAAATTAGTATTCTTTCATTTTCTACTTTTTAATAAAGTATTTATTCATATCCATATTTATTGAATTTTTAGCATAGAGGAGAAAGAAATGTTACCTTGACTGCTAAAAGTACCAAAGAGTGATAAAATTAAAACAAATCTTTAAAGATGTTCACATAGTTATCTAAATCCCACTTCAACTTAAAAAAAATCAAATTTAATATTAAAATAATTAAAACAGCTTCCTTCATTTAGCAAACAAAAATATATTTTACTATCAAACCCCAAATTATAAATAAAATTTATTTTTAAAAAGCTAATTCTGACACTTGAGTTTTTGTTATATGTAACAATATAAAGGGGGAGAGGGACCTCAAATGACTAAACTAAAAAATAATTTGTGCTAAAACTAATTTCTACACCGGAAACTTTTTGGCTGTATACTAATTAAAGTACTAGAACAACATTTTTACTCTTCATAAAATTAAGAGCATAGATTATGCTTTAGTTTGGTGTTTTATTTCATTCAAAAAGCAGATGTTTTATCTACTGGGAAAGCACTAAAATGAAAAGAATGATTTTTAAACTATGTCATCTTCATAAACTAATATTCACAAAAACATGAGTATTTATTACACAAGGTAAAAATAACAAAATTATGGTGAACAGTAGAAACAATCTGAGTACAGCAGTTACAAATATTTTAAGCACAGTTCTCTAGTACAACACACTACATTTCACCCTAGAGAAAGAATGTTGGCAAAGATCTCTACCACATGGAAACTGCTTTGAAAGCTGTTGGGCCCTGAAATTCTATTCAGCAGTTTGAAATCAATCCACAGCTTTTCTCATTCACCCTCCCACTTGGGGCTAATGCAAGCCATGACCATCTACTGAGGAAAACCACAAAAAACTTCAAAACAGCTACAACGGTAGGCTCTTTTTTCACATATTATTTTAAATATCGTTTGTTAAAATGTGACACCTAACAATCTTAGTAAATGTAAAGGCCATCTTTAATTTTTTTATGTTTCAGTTACTTTGAACAATTATTTTTTAACAAGCACTTAAGTATATCATTGCATAACTTTAATGTCCATGCAGGCAAGAACAAGGTGCTGCAAAAGTCACAAAACCATGTTATTCTTAATTTTCAACCATTGATTTTTGACAAACTGGTATCTACAATGCAGCACCAGGAACTATGAGTGATTCTGTCTGAAGTTACTTATGAAAAAGTGTAAAATGTGCACCACCAGATAAAATCCAGCGGTGAGCCTAAAAATCTTTCCCATTTCATTCCCTCTAAATCTTTGATTAAAGTTCTATATTTTTTCTAGTCTGCGATACTATTTTTGCATTTTTCATGGTTTAAATTTTAGAAGAAATGCTATTAACTAAAAGAAATGATATCTATAAAAATTATAAAACTAAGAAAATTTAAATTATGGCTTTTCCCATATTCTGTACCACCTAAAAAAGTGTTAATGACTACTTTTCATAATGTTAAATTTAAAATTTAATTATAAAACTGTTCCTGGAACTTGTTTCTGCTCATACCAATACAAATCAAGAGTTCGTATAAAGGAGCAAAGTTGAAATATGATATTTTTTAACTCACATGAGACAGATCATGGGACTTCATTTTAACTGTTTATATTACAGGTATCCTAAGAAGACTTCAATTACAAACAAGTACCTTTGTTCAAGGCACCTAATTATTAAAAAACTGAAATTATCAACATTGCTTGGATTTTTGATAGAAAAGGAACTAAAACCATTTTCTGAAACTATTTTTCAGAATGTGGCTGATACATAAAAACTTTTAGCATCTAATTAAAGATCACTAAGGGTTAAATACTTGTTCTCTGGTCCCTACTGCGTATACCCTGCCAAAAAGTCCTCTAAGCTTTTAAATATTGCTTCAATGGTCTGTGTTTTTATTTCCAGGGTAAAAGAGAGTATTGTCCCACAGTCAGCAGGCCACTAGCTTATTAACTTCCAGTCACTTTCATTTTTGCTAAAATGAAGACTCTGAAATCTACACTTCTCCTGTTCCTGTTTGTGCCTCTGATAAAGCCAGCACCACCATCTCAGCAGGATTCACGCATTATCTATGATTATGGAACAGATAATTTTGAAGAAAGCTTATTTAGCCGAGATTATGAGGATAAATCCCTGGATGGAAAAAGTATTAAGGTATTTTATTTCTACTCTAAATTTAATTTCTAAAATGGTCGCCCATTTAAATGTATGTTTTTGTTTTTTCTGAATGTGTCTGATAAGGTAAGAGGAAAGGAAAAGCACATTAAATGCTTCAAAATAATTCAAAATAACTGTCCTCAGATGATATTTTTAAAGTATGCATGCTTCCCAAATTAATACATAGAATCCATAATAACCAAACAGTATCTATAGCAACCAAAACATAAGATTTAAGGAAAACTAAAATTTAAAACATAAAATTTAAGGAAAATTAAACTTTGAGAGGATCTCTGACCATTTGAGATTTATATGTTAAGTGATATTACATAATGTCCTCTATATGCATATTAAAATAAAATAGGAGAAGTGTGTATTAGGAGAAATAAAAATGAATCACCAGCTTAAGGTTTATTGTTTTAGGAAGAAGTGGTTCAAGGAAATAAAGAGTACTGCTTATTTTGTATCTACAGCATTTCACAATAATTCACATATGTCAAAAAATGAAAACTACTTAATATAGCTTAATTTTTAATCGGTTTTAACAATTCAGACTCCATCACTTTACCAAGTAACGGTAACTGTCATTGTCTACAGAGATGACTTTCACACCACATCTTCATATTCTACTTGTACGGGGGCTAAGTAATTACTTGTGGTTTTACTGGCACACAGAAATGAACACTGGGAAAGGAAAAAGTTAATACAGCACATAAGTATCTGTTGCCTGCCTACCGTGTGTCTGTATGTGTGTCTCTCTCTCCCTCTCTCTCTCTCTCTCACACACACACACACACACACACACACAAATGGAAAATGAGCAAAGCAGCCAAATATATAACAATGTTGATTGCTTCAAAAGTTCTCCACTATAAATAAGATGACAAAGATTTTAAGAGTGAACAGTTATAATTGCTTCTTTCTTTTTTTAGTACAGATGAGCAAATGTTAACTGTACAATTTCTTCCAATGGAGTTGGTTAATATGCTATTATTATTATTATCACATATATATAATATAGGTATATATATATAGTTATAGCTTAGGGGAAAAAAAGGCCCACTATAACAACAAGTTGTTGGCTCACATGGCTGATTTGACTCTATCAATCAGTTTAAAGAATACTTTCAAAAATCTACTGGTCCCTAAAAAGTAGTAAATAAAAAGTTCTCTGCTTCTTCTCTTTACATTGCTTTAGGATTCTCTCTATCTTAATATAAATGCAGAGACCAAGATATTTGTGAAGTGGAGTAGAATTCAACGACATTTAATAGACAAATGGAAAGGGGAGAGGCTGTTCAACCAGAACACTTACGGGAGAATGTTGTCTGTAATCCCTCAGTTTTACCGTCCAAATTGGTCCTTGTCACACCTGATAATAAATGTTTATTTTTTCAATAGGAAAAAGAAACTACGATAATAATACCCGATGAGAAAGGTTTTCAATTACAAAAAGATGAGAGTACAAAACCATTATCCCCCAAGAAAGAAAATGATGGTAAGTATGAATACTCTAGCATCAAATTTTTTAAAGGAGCTTTAAAAAATAGCTTATAATGGAACTTTATTCCTTATAGTAATCAAAAATTGCATCAGGATATAGTGGATCCAAACAGTGGAATTTATCTCTAATGATAAAGTCAAACAGGTATATTGTGAGTTTTCATCATTTGCCATTCCACATTATGAGTGAGAAATGTGGAATAGGAACATTCAAGAACAAAGTTTAGTCTATGTTTAGCCTCTACAAAGTGTGTGCTTCTGTCTATATAAAATCAGTTCAAGAAATACTTGTTAAACACCAATTATTTTCAAATACTATGTAGCCTGAGGATAAAGTAAATAAAATATAATTCTTGCCTTTAAGAAACTCACAGAAGAGAGACATAGTTATATACATAAATAATTATAATGTACATTTCAATTAAAACAATAGAAAACTTATAAAATTACAAAGTCCTACTTATTAGTTTCTATTTGGTTTATTCTTGCTCTATCACAGAACATTACTTCACATGACAATATGAAAAAAAAAATCACACACTAATTTCTATATTGCTACAATAAAATTAAAATGGACAAAACCAGGGCTTCCCTGGTGGCGCAGTGGTTGAGAGTCCACCTGCCAATGCAGGGGACACGGGTTTGTGCCCTGGTCCAGGAAGATCTCACATGCCGTGGAGCAGCTGGGCCCGTGAGCCATGGCCGCTGAGCCTGCGTGTCTGGAGCCTGTGCTCCGCAACGGGAGAGGCCACAACAGTGAGAGGCCCGCATACCACAAAAAAAAAAAAAAAGGACAAAACCAGAAAATATATCTTAAGAAATTTGAGAAGTATCATAGTGAAAGTAGACTTGAAGAAATGGAAAGACATTCTTTGCTCTTCAGTAGGATGATTTAATATCACAAAGATGTCAGTGCTCCCTAAATTTACAACAACGAACTTCTTTAAAGAGCTGGTAAGGCTGATCTTCAAGTTCAGAAGGAAAATCAAACCTGCATGAAATCACCTATCAGAACATGCTTTAAAGCCTGCATACTTAAAATAAGTGTAATACTGGTGTATGAACGAAAGTCCACAGACAAAAAGAAATACATGTAGAAATTTAGTAAATAATAAAGGTAACATCTTTAATCACTGAAGCAAAGATGATATTTTAAAAAACTGGGGCTGGGACAACTAAGTAGTCAACTGACAAGGGATACAATTAGATCCCTATCTTACACAGAAAAACTCCAAATAAATTAGGGTCTAAATGCAAAAAGTGAAACCATACAAATAGTAGAAGATAACCTGGGTGTGGGGTATCTCAAACTCCAGAGACGATAATAGAAAAGATCAATAAATTTGACTCCATAAATGAAACATCTGCATGGCAAAAACCATCATAAACAAAGCCAAAGGCAACTGAAAACTGAGAAAAATATTCGTAATATATATCACTGATAAAGAGTTAATATCTCTAATTTCTAAAGAACAAGTAAAAATCCAGGAAAAAGAAACTGATCAAAACTCCACTGGAAAAATGGACAAAAGATATGAACAGACAATTCACAAAATGATATAAAAATGACGCTTAAACACATAAAAGGTGTTCAATCTCACATGTAAGTTTAAATTATGCCGAGATAAAATTTTTTAACCTGACAAATATATTAATATATTCCATTGGCAAAACTGTAGGGTATCAGACACTGACATACGTTGCTGGTGGTAATACAAACTGGTAGAATGGACAGGAATTTGGTAATATCTAACGAAACCTAATACGCATTTACTTTCTGACACAGCAATTGACTTCTAGGAATTCACCCTAAAGATATACCTCCAAAAGTAAGAAAACACATATGCAAAATCTCTGAAGCATTGCTTGCATCTGCAAAATATTGGAAACAATCTAATTATCCATACATTCAAGAGTGGTTGAATAAAGTATGGTACATCCACCCAGGGGAATACTATGCAGTTGTAAAAGTGAATGAGGATGATCTCTATAACTAACATGGAGTGATTTTCAGAAGAGATTATGTGAAAAAAAAATGCAATAGAGTATCTACAGTATGCTGTCTTTCACCTAAGAATGAAGGGGGGCTTCCCTGGTGGCGCAGTGGTTGAGAGTCCGCCTGCCGATGCAGGGGACACGGGTTCGTGCCCTGGTCTGGGAAGATCCCACATGCCGCAGAGCGGCTGGGCCTGTGATCCATGGCCACTGGGCCTGCGCGTCCAGAGCCTGTGCTCCGCAACGGGAGAGGCCACAACAGTGAGAGGCCCGCGTACCGCAAAAAAAAAAAAAAAAATGAAGGGGATGTAAGAGAATATACATACATCAGCCCACTTTGTGAAAAGAAATTCAAGAAGGGTAACTAAAAAACTGAGACTAGTTACCTATGGGTTACAGATGGGACTAGGGGTAAAAAGGAGGGGGAGATGGTAACTAGGGGTACTAGGGGAAGGTGCTAGAACTTCTTGGAGTATACACTTGTTGTGCAGATTTGATTTTAGAATAATGTTATATTCAAATAAGCAAACAAACAAATACATTTATAAATAAAACCAACTAGGATAAGATAAAAAGAACCCAAATTGGCAAACAAACAGAAAAATAGAAACTTAATTGCATTTCAAATCAATAACATAACACACTACAGGGGGAAAAATCTAATCGAAGTAATCCTTAAACACAGTATTTTGACTGTATACTTTCAGGCTAAAGACAAAATAAAATAGGCAAATACTAAAATTCTAGTGGGTAGGTTTGTTTTCCATAGTATTATAGGTTATCAATAATGAAACTACTTAATGTGTGTTCTGGGACTGAGTAAAGTAATTGCACAGTGGATCTCAAGAGCCAGGTTTCTCATTGTCAGAGAAGGGTGTTACAAATATGGTAAGGGGGAAGGCTAAAATGAACACTGTTGAGATGGAGTGGAATGAAAGATATCAGGATCAACTCCTGGTTTGTATACAGAGATACAGAAATAGATATATACATGTTTGCCTCCCTGTATGAGTGTGTATGTTAAAATATGCATATCATGTGCTTATGTTTTCGTATGAGCATATGACACATATTATATACATGTATATATGTATGTCTGCATGTGTGTACTTGTGTATTATGTCCATGTCCATATACCTATACTTGTGTGTATGTATGTGTATTATATATGAAGAGAGCGCCAAATAAAAATACATATATTTCCCAGGTCCCTTTGCTGAAAAAGCCCAGAAGCAATGAGATCCCAGTAGCAATGAGCACATCCACACCCAAATGTTGGTTTCTAAATACCATCCTCCACTAAAAGGGACCAGTACTCCTTGAAATAATAGCTGATTTCAGGCCTGGGGCAAGGAAAGGGCAAGATTGGTCTGGGACATCTTAATAAGTAAGTTCTCAAAAAACAGTGGGGACATTTAATTTTTAAAATTAATCAAAATATAAAAAATACATAGGTATAAATGTGTAAAAGATGTACAAGACCTGCTCATTGAAATCCAGACAATATAAAGGGATCAATTGTTATTCATTAATATAAAAAATGTTTGCTCTTCTTTTTTTTTTTTTCTGGCCCCACCATGCGGCATGTGGAATCTTAGTTCCCCAACCAGGGATGGAACATGCACCCCCTGCAGTGGAAGCATGGAGTCTTAACCACTGGACTGCTGGGGAAGGCCCCAAATGTTTGCTCTTCAAAAGACATTGATAAGGAAATAAAAAGACAAGCCACAGACTGGAGGAAAATATTTGCAAAACATAAATCTGACAAATGATTTATATCTACAGAATATACTTTTATAATTCAAAAATAGTAATACAAAAAACTATTTCAAAAAACAGGCAAAAGATATGAATAGACACTTCACCACAAAAAAATATGTGGATGGCAAATAAGTATATAAAAAGATGCTTAGCACATTAGTCATTAGGAAAATGTAAATTAAAACAAGCGATACCACAACAAACCTTACTTGAAAGGCTAACATAAAAAAGTCCAACCATACATACCAAATGTTGACAAGAATGTAGAGCAACTGGAACTTTCACACACTGCTAATGAGAATGTAAAATGGCACAACCACTTTGGAAAACACTTTAGGACATTCTTCAAAAGGTAAAATACATACGTATAATAAGACCCAGCCATTCTACTCTTAGGTATTTATCCAAGAAAAATGAAAACATTAAGTCCATACATAAATGTTCATGGCAGCTTTCTTTGAAATAGCCAAAAACTGGAAACAACCCAAATGTCCGTAAGAGATGACAGTATAAATGGTGTTTATTGAGACAATGGAATAAATTGGAATGAACTCAGTAATAAATAGGAATGAATTACTGATACATACAAAATTATTTTGAGAAATAATTATGCAGAGTGAAAGAAGCCAGACAAAAGAGTGTATACTGCATGATTCTTTTGATATAAAAGTTTCAAAAATGCAAACTAACATATAATGACAGAAAGGAGATTAGTGGTTGCTGGGAGGGAGAAATTACCAAAGGGCATGAGGAAACTTTTGGAGTGATGGATGTGTTAATTATCTTGATTGTGGTGATGGTTTCATGGGCATATACACATGTCCAAACTTATAAATTATACAAATTAAATATGTGCAACTTACTGTATATCATGGAACCATAAAAAGGCTGTGGGAGGATAAACAGAGCTTAAGAGTTCTCACTGACTAATCTGTGACAATGTGATTATCAAAATAAATAAGACAGTAACGTATTACGGGATACGTTACCCATGGGATGAGGAATTCATAAGTTCATACTGACAGAAATAAACAAATAAGAAGGGAATGTTCCACCTTATATCAGAATGCCAACTAACAAATAAAGAAGAAATGATGGAATTAGAAAATAATTGGCAATTATCCTAGTGATAAATGATTCAAGTAAGAATCTTCAACAGATGATAAAACTAGAGCGTGAAAGTTTGATGACAAACCTGATGTTTAGAATCTCAAAGTACTCCTCTCGAAGGTACAAATTACAAAGTGAAAAACAGTAATTTTACAGAGTGAGAACCATGGCAGGTACTAACTGAACCAAGTGACCAAAGACAGCATCATAAGGAATGAGACAGATACATAACACTAAGGATGTAACATTATTTCCATGGTATTCCTGCCAAAAAATGAGGAACTTCATATAAACCCTAATTGAAAGATATTCTGCAAAATAAGTGCCCTGAAAATAAAAGTTTTAAAAAATTCAAAAATTTCCAAAACAGTAAAAGGTATGAAAAACAAAGACTAAGGAACTGTTGCAGGTTGAAGGAGATGAAAGATGCATGACAAGTAAATGCAATGAATGACGTAGGGTACAATAGGGATTCTAACAGTACCCACAATGACTCCAATTTTTAAGTTAATAGTTTGCTTATTTAACTAAGTGGTTTCTAAACTCATTAGAAATGTGTTTGCACCACTCCAAGTGATAAATCAAGCTTATATTTACCTTAAGTCCTGCTTTATGATTTTTGATACTCCAATGAAGAAATGTAACTGTCAATCAATTCAGCAATTAAATGATCACTGCTAAAACAGATAGGAGAATAAAAGAGATTGTGGATTACAGAATTTAAAATAAAATTCTGGTGAGTTATCAGATACAATATAGATTACTAGCTATCATGGCCATAACGTCTTTCCTGTTATCATCCATAATTCTGTAAAGGATCTTTTCAAATTGGTAATAACATTCATGATAGCAAGAATTTTAACACTAGAGGTCAAATATTTTTAAACTACTGATTTTTATGATTTTTGTTTCCCAATTTAGAAATGCCCACATGCCTGCTATGTGTTTGTTTAAGTGGCTCTGTATACTGTGAAGAAGTTGACATTGATGCTGTACCACCCTTGCCAAAGGAATCAGCCTATCTTTATGCACGATTCAACAAAATTAAAAAGTTGACTGCCAAAGATTTTGCAGACATACGTAAGTTAATTTTAAATAAGATATTAGTGTTAACTCATGTCAGTATTTAACTCATATAAACACAAGTTTCTAGGTACCTGTGGCCTATCACGTGTACGGTAGTGACTGTTGAGGTATTTTAAGTATCCACCACACTTCACAAAAATCCACTGGTTTACTGGTGAATCTCCTTTCCATTCAGATGTTCCCTGTCATCTTTCTTTACTGGTGACTACGGAGTCTATGTTGACTGCCCATCTAATATATGGGCAACTATATCTTCTCAACCCCAATATTTCAAGATCCATTTGCCTCAGCCAGTCAGCAATACAAATATAATCAGGATATTTCTCCAATGACAATGTTTTATTTTCTACTTTCACTATAAAAACATAGAAACTGCTTTTTCTTACTTTAACTCATGGTTCTTAAATCTGGCTGCATATTAAAGTATTTTTGATACTAGGTTCTAGTCCCCAGAGATTCTAATATAGGTCTCTAAATTTAGAGGCCCAGGTGTTGTCATTAACCACAACCAAACTCTTCAGATGACTCTAATACAGAATTAATGCTGAGAGCAGTGCCATTTAACTCCTTCCCAGGTCATTAAAAATCCTGGACTTCTGGTGTCCAATCAAAGCTTACAACAACTGCCAGGAGAGTGTTGCCATGAGCACACCAAAATCCCCTACTTCTGCAGTATGAAGTCCAAGTCTGGATCACTAATCCCTCATAAATTTTCTAGATTCCAATGCTGTCAAGGGCTTCTGAAGAAAGTCACATCAAGAAATGCACACTGGCCCCACGTCAAGGGCTTCTGAAGAAAGTCACATCAAGAAATGCACACTGACTGCGCTACACATTTACAAGATTAGCCATAACTAAATTCATGCTGTCACCAGTAGCTCCCAACTGACTGAATACAGTTGTTCCTCTTTTGTGGATTCCATGTTTTCAAACTCACCTACTTGATAAAATTTATTTGTAACCCAAAACATCAATACTTCTGGCACTTTCATGGTCATTCGTAGACATGTGCACAGTGGCAAAAAATTTGAGCCATCCAGGATAGGCTGAATGAGATGCTTGGCCTTTTGTTTCAGCTTTTATACTGTAAACAAGTATCCTCTTTACAGTCTACTTAGTGCCACATTTTTCACATTTTTGTGCTTTTTGCTGTTTAAAATGCTCCCTAAGTATAGTACTAAAATGCTGTCTAATGTTCCTAACTGCAAGAAGGCTGTGATGTGCCTTACAGAGAAAACACATGTTAGGTAATCTTTATTTAAGTGTGAGTTACAGCGTTGATTGGCTGTGAGTTCAATGTTAATGTATCAACAATATATACTAAGTAAGATGCCTTTAAAAAGAAACACACATAAAATTTTCCACTGATTGGTTGATGAAAATGTGTGATGAGAGGCTCTAACCCTATATATTCCCTAGGAGCAATGGTTCCATATTCACTAATTCAGCATTTACACTGACTTTACAGACATGACCACCTTGAATAGTGAGAAGGGACCATATTTTCTAATCATCCCAGCTGGACAAAAGTGATGCACACATAAATACACACATTGAATTTCTCTATCTCTCAGTATGCACCACGGTAACAAATTAGGGAACATTTTTGCCTTTATTGTTGTCAAGCAGTAAGGCATGGAGAGATTAAGATATCCTCAGTCACAATATAACAGGCTGGCAAAAAATCCAAAAATATTTACATGATTTTATTCAATCAGATGTAATGCTTACTTTCCATAATTTGCAACAAAAAGTTTCTTTCAAACTACTTGAGCATACTGAGAATTCAAACAAAAAAGGATGGAAGGACTCTATTAACTTTAAGTTCCCTTCCAAACCTGAGGTTTTAGAACTTCAGTGAGAAAGACCATCAGTGTCAAGCACAGAGTAGATGCTCAGTGTTCAACAAAACTTACTGAGCTACTAATTGTAGACACTCTGCTAGGCACTAAAAATAGAAGATGTTTGAATGACCTGATAAACAAATGCTTTTCCTCAGTCCATACAATTAAGAATTTAACTTCATATATTTATTAAAAATTTCTTATTTTTTGTATATTTTTCCTTCAAGCTAACTTAAGGCGACTTGATTTTACGGGAAATTTGATTGAAGATATAGAAGACGGTACTTTTTCAAAACTTTCCCTGTTAGAAGAACTTACACTAGCTGAAAATCAACTACTGAAACTTCCAGTTCTCCCTCCCAAGCTTACTTTATTTAATGCAAAATACAACAAAATCAAGAGTAGAGGAATCAAAGCAAATACTTTCAAAGTAAGTATTTTATAGTATGACTGAGCACAATATAAAAATATCGGTTATACAGCCAATAATAACATGATAAAAGAAAAAGAAACTATGGTCTAGAATTTTGTTTTAAAACTATTTTAATGTAATAAATGAAGATATTATTTACATGATAAATAGTGATACTTCTAGGCTTATTCAGTCTAGCTTATGCCTGTACCTCACTTAAAATACCTTTATCTTGTTTCATGGGACTACCTGGTGTCACATCTTTTTCTCTTGTTCACACAGCAATATTTATTTATACAGACAAAGTTTGCACCCTCGTGGCACCAACAGTCTGCAAAACCTCAAAATGGGAGTGTTCCTGTGTTTCTTTTTTCCTTACAATATTAGTAATTTACAAACACCAGAAAAAATCATGTTCTAAAAGTAAACACTGAATTTTATTTTTAATACTTAAAAGTACTAGACCATAGACTTCTGTAGGTAGACATTCTTTTGAATTTCATGATGGCACCTAATACAAAATTCTGTATGTAGTAAAAATTACATATATTTCTTAATTTAGTAATACAAGAAAATAAATGCACATGAAAAGGGCAAGGTGATTTCCTCTGATTTAGATAGCCAGGTTGTCTCAAAATGCAGAGCCTACAGGGAAGTAACCTCAGCCCAGGACTTCCATAACTCTATGTACTCATTCCCAGTCCTGGAAGAAACCCCAGATAAAAGGATGAGACAATCACGCTACTGTTGGCAACAGAAGACCTCGTTCAAAAGGAAGGTTTGGGGCTTCCCTGGTGGCGCAGTGGTTGAGAGTCTGCCTGCTGATGCAGGGGACACGGGTTCGTGCCCCGGTCCGGGAAGATCCCACATGCCGTGGAGCGGCTGGGCCCGTGAGCCATGGCCGCTGACCCTGCGTGTCCAGAGCCTGTGCTCCGCAACGGGAGAGGCCACAAGAGTGAGAGGTCCGCGTACCGCCAAAAAACAAACAAACAAACAAAACAAAAAGGAAGGTTTGTAGCTCCTTAGGACAACTCCTAGCAGTTCCTCAAAAGTTAAGGGACTCTTAGGGGACTTTTAAAAACTGGACTCATTTTAAAAACAAAAAAATGTTTGTAATTTGAAGATATGCAATTTGAGCAGGTAAACCTTTGAATAACTGACATGTTAAAGACCTACAGGAGTAGGGACTTCCCGGGTGGCGCAGTGGTTATGAATTCATCTGCCAACGCAGGGGACACGGGTTTGAACCCTGGTCCGGGAAGATCCCACATGCTGTGGAGCAACTAAGCCCATGCGCCACAACTACTGAGCCTGCATTCTACAGCCAGTGAGCCACAACTGCTAAGCCCGTGCATCTAGAGCCTGTGCTCTAGAAGAAAAGCCACCACAATGAGAAGCCCGCACACTGCAATGAAGAGTAGCCCCTGCTTGCTGCAACTAGAGGAAGACCAAGCACAGCAACAAAGACCCAATGCAGCCATAAATAAATAAATAAATAAATTTATAAAACAAAACAAAACAAACAAAAAAGACCCACAGGAGCTAATCAACATTTCACAAAAGGAATGTTTGAATATTTCGGATTTTACACGTGGATTACAGAAGGGATTCATGACAAGTTGGCATGAAAATGATAAACTCAGCTATTTTCTAGTTTTGCTTAATGTCCTAGGCTGCCAAAGCCACTGGTAAAATCAGGTTACTCTAATCCATGTTAAAGAGGCCCACTGGGGAAGACAGGAGCTTGGTGCCCATATGGTGAATTGTAGGATGCTTAAGAAAGGATTAGGGCTTCCCTGGTGGCGCAGTGGTTGAGAGTCCACCTGCCGATGCAGGGGGCACAGGTTCGTGCCCCGGTCTGGGAGGATCCCACGTGCCGCGGAGCAGCTGGGCCCATGAGTCATGGCCGCTGAGCCTGTGCATCCGGAGCCTGTGCTCCGCAACGGTAGAGGCCACAGCAGTGAGAGGCCCGCGTACCGCAAAAAAAAAAGAAAAAAACAAAGAAAGAAAGGATTAAAATAACAGCAAATTAATTCTAAAAAAAAAAAAAAATTACCAAATTCTGTCACAGGATGCATATCAAAGGTAAGGTAAAAGATTATTGTCAAGGGAAACTACATCTTGAGATCATATTATAAAATTATACACAATAATGGATTACTGATCATGAAGAGTAATCCAATGTAGAGTCCTTGGGGTGTAAAAAAGTCATACTTGGCTACGTATTTGATAAACTGCTTTGGGAGACATCTTACTAACAAGCATACACATCTCTTAGGAATATTCATTTTACTACAAATTGGTGGAGCTGAAATGGAAAGTTGTGAAGGTTCAAGAGAGGTTATGGCAGTACCAGGATGCAAATATAATCCTGCATAAGAATTAACCTTATTACCTGCTCCCAAGAGAAATTTAAAGGGCCCCAGAAATTGGCATGAGGGCTGAGGCTGAATATGATGGTATTCAGAAGTGAGATGAGCGGACAGAAATGTGGGGATGCATCAGGACTCTACTGCCCTTCGTAAAGGACCAAATATACTACTTGTAAAACCAAAAGCACCGAACAACAACAACAAAGCAAACAAAAAAATCCCACCAAACCTAAAACTACCATACCAATGATTAATAGTATTGATATGTGTCTATATCTATATCTATGTATTTATACATATATGTGTGTATATAGTTTGAATCATGTGAAGAAATGCAATGAGCTCAATAACACTTAAGCAAAAGCACCTCTTCCTTACAGAAATTGAATAACCTCTCCTTCCTCTACTTGGACCACAATGCTCTGGAATTTGTGCCTCTTAATTTACCAGAAAGTCTGCGTGTAATTCATCTTCAGGTATGATTGCTCTTTTCACATTATCTGACTTTAATTCAAATTATTATGGGTCAATCTTACGATTCATTAGGAAGCTCACTTATTTACACATAAATTTTGCCCATCAAAAGTATTAATATTTAACCAAATGTTCTCTCCTGCCCAGAGGCCCTGGTTCTACCCAGAGCACAACCAAAGGACCAGTAACACTAGGTGGGAGGTCTGCTCTTATAGTAGAATTTGTCTCCAGGTGTGCACTTGGCATCTCCTAGTTAATCTGACATGTGGATTTGAAGTTAGGGGACACTAAGACCTGTGGTTTATGTTTCCTTCTCCAAATAGCAGTAAACACTTGCTTTTGGAGACTTCCCAGCTGACTTTATTGTCCAACATCAACTTAGGGTAATAGAAAAGTGAAAAGGGAATAAAAATAAACTAAAAGTGGTCTTTTACCATCACAAGAATTCCCATTTTTTCTTTTTATTTCTTTAAAGTATATTTAAGGAAACAGTACCCATTTTGAGTTGACACTCTAGAATAGGATACTTTATCCAGCTATTATAATCTTATTTATACTCAGAAATTTGTTATATGGGTTTTGCTCTTAGAAATAGCCAGTAGTCTGTTCTTCCAAAGTAATACTGTAGACTTTAAAAAGGAAGGCTCAGATTGCTCAGCAAGGGTTTTTATTACCATGAAGATATATACACAGTATGTACAATATTTTAAAAATCACTTTTTAGATAAAATATTCTGTGAGATCTCATTACACAAAATACAAAAGGATGATTTCGGGTTTCTAAACAATTTTTCCCTTTTATTTTCTAGTTTAACAACATAACTTCAATTACAGATGATACATTCTGCAAGGCTAATGACACCAGTTATATTCGGGACCGCATTGAAGAGATACGCTTGGAGGGCAATCCCATCATCCTGGGAAAACATCCCAACAGTTTTATCTGCTTAAAAAGATTGCCTGTAGGGTCATACATTTAACCACTATCAATGCAGCACATAAGCTAAAGTACACACATACTTATAATCTGTCTCAACAATGTCTAAAGGAGCTTAAGTATTTAATATTAATTTTGTATCCTACTATGAAGGAACTTATGTTTTAAGCAAGGATGTTCAAAAAACCTTACATATAACAACGAGCAAAAAGTAACAGTGAATCTCTAAGTTCAAAACAAAGTAATGTGAAAATATTTGAACAGCATTACAAAATCCCTGCAGTTTATACTGGAGTACCATTTAAAATGTATGTTTTTATATAAATACCCAAATTTAAGGTGTATTACGAAGTGAAAGGATAAGTCCGAGAAACTTTCAACTGTTTGTCTTTCCTGGCTTCTACTGGATCCCTAAAGTATTTAAGGCATATGTTCCAAACACTTTGAAAAGCTAAATATTTCCAGGGACCTCTCACTTTTCTTTTATCATTCATACATTATTCATTATGAAGTAGGAACTCTGTTTTCTTTCTATTAAGGCAGCTACTATATTTTCACTTAGCCTCAGAAATAGGAATATAGTCTCATACTTAGGCAAAACTTTCCAAATAAAGCATAATTTTACTCTCTGATAAAGAGCTAATATAGTAATGTTCAGTTATTCTGCTTTGTGATCACACAATTAAAGGCTTTAGTAAAATAGTACAAAATTTTCTTTAATCTAAATATTAACATTCTAAGTCCACCATAAAACATTTTAGGAAGCCAAGCACATCAAAATTAGCATGCTTATAAAAAAACCTGAAAGTTCATCCTGTTTCTCAGAACATAGCCATAAAATTCTCCACTGTAAAGGCTTTCAATTATGATATATACTGCAAAATATTTTCTTTTTATACTATAGGAATGAGAATCTCATCAATAAATTTATCCAAATGTAAGACATGAAAACAAAGTGAATTCTGTGGTGTTACTACTACACACCACCTTCCCACCCACCCATACACATCCATGTTCTTGAGAATAGACCACACATTCACAAGAAAGCATCTCAGCAACATTTTCTAGAGACCCATGATTAACTGGTACGTTTAAAGATGAGAATTCATCTTCAATCTAACAGTGATGATAAAGTTCCTAAAATTACTTTCCTTTTGCGCAAACGCCACTTAAAAGTCTTAGTCTCCACACTGCTTTGGGGTTGCATATAAAATGATCAGTGCTTTAGAAACAAGAGTCTGAACTGTGTACATAAAAATTGCCGACATTGTTTCCAACATAAATTATGCATTAGAATCAAGTTGGTCTCTGTATACTATTCCCAGAACAAACACTATTGGGGGTTTTTCATTTGCTTCTGTTTTTTCCATACGTAGAATGACCTGTTTTTCAATTTTCCCATTTGTCAAGGTTGACCCCAAAATGAAATTTTTTCACTAAAACACCTGTGATGTCTTAACACCACAATAATTACTGCTACAACACTAACGCGTTCACTGATTTTATTGTGGTAACTGGCAACAATAACTATTATACGGCTTTCTCATTTTGTGTGCGAGCCTCATTTCTCAGTGACTGAGAAAGCTCACTGAGCACACTGAACACATCCAATATTCCCTTTATACATTCAAAGTGCTAGCATAATAGTGTGCACATCTAAATTGAATATATAGTAAATAGTGCAAAATAAAATCCATTTAAACAGAAGGGCTCTGTTTTATTTGGAAAAATAGAATATTTAAACTACCACAATCTTGAATAAATCAATAGAAATAAACTGTAACTTTATCTGGAAAAACAAACTTAATAAAGGATTGCTGAGTGGTGGAACCAACACTGGGGAAAGGGGTCAGTACTTTCTTCCCATTTCCAGATGTCAGAATAATAATGTATTCCTATGTTCTTTATATTACTAAACTTAAAGGGGAAAAGCACCATAAAATAACTCTCAAATTTTAGAGAATTTAAAAGCCAGTGGTTTATATAAAATAGCAATTAGGAAAGAGCACTGGTTTAAAAGTCTGAATTATGGAATTATCTTAAAAAATAGTTTTGAGACTTCTAGATAAGAAGATATGAACCTAGGTACCTGACAACCTTATATACACCTTTAAGTCACAAATAAAATAATGAAGTAAAATATATGCTGATCCCCATTATCTTAAATAGATATTGCTTCATTCTTGACACTGATAATGAAACAGAGGATTAAAATTAAAAATATTTTACCCCTACAAACATTCCTGAAAGAAACTAAAGAATATATGCATAAATGGGAAGACATCTTGTGTTCAAGAATGGAAGACTGAATAGTTAATATGTCAGCACTACCCAAAACAACTTCAAAATGACAGGAACAGAATAAAGGGACAAAGCAGGTGATTAAACAGTTAATCCCACTATGGGATTGTAAGTAAAGGAAAAGTATGGGAGACCCCTGTAAGTTAATGATCGCTCAAGAAAGCAGGTTTGCTTAACCACAAAGCCAAGTATGCCTGCTTAGCAACAAAACCATGCAACAGAAACATGAGACATGCCCCCAAACAATAAACAATGGTGGCATGAGACCCACATCCTGACCAGTGAGCTCAGTAAGTTAATGACCCCTAGGACATGCTCTCTGCACACATAAAAAACAATAATTTATGGAAAGGTGACATTTCAAAGTGAAAGACCCTCATTGTATGGAGACCTGAAATAATATTTCCACAGTGCCATGACAGTCCTGGCTTGACCACGTAGGGACAAGAAAACTCCCCTGTCCAACCTAGAGGAGGAGTTAATGATGGAAGCGTGACATCTACTCAAGAATGAGGAAGAAGGTGGTCTTTTCCTCCTCCCCACTTCTCCTTTGATTATAAAACTGTAGCCAACTAAGTTCTCAGGGCGCATCACCCCCTAGCCCACCTGCTTTTAAGCCTCACAAGCATCCTATTCTAATAAATCACTTCTTATCTATCACTTTGTCTCTTGCTGAATTCTTTCCACAATGAGACATAAAGGACTGGAGCTCCTTGGAACTCCCCTGAAACGCCACCTAGTGGTTTCAAAAGCAATCCCTATCAAACTCCCAACGACATTTTTTGAAGAACTGGAAAAACCCACCAAAATTCATATGGAATCTCAAGGGACTCCAAACACCAAAAAGAAATTTGAAAGGAAGAACAAAACTGGAGGATTCACACTTCCTCATTTCAAAATGTAACTATAAAGCTACAGTAAACAAAAGTGTGATACTGCTATAAGGACAGACGTACAGACCAATGGAATAGAATAATAAATCCAGAAACAAACCTTTGCATATATAGTCAAATGATTTTTGACAAAGGTGTCAAGACCACTCAATGAGGAAAGGACAGTCTCTTCAGCAAGCGATGCTAGGAAAACTGGATAATCACATGTATAAGAATGAAGTTGGACTGCTGGCTTACAGAATGTATAAAAATTAACTCAAACTGGATTAAACACCTAAAGTTAAGAGCTAAACTATAAAACTCTCAGGAAAAAATAAAGAGAAAATTCTTTATGATGTTGAATTTGGCAATGATTTCCTGGATATGACACCAAAAACACAGGCTACAAAAGAAAAGAAAATAAATTGGACTTCATCAAAATTAAAAATTTCTATGCATCAAAGGACACTATTGAGAGAATGAAGGAATGGCAAATTAGTGTTTAATGGGACAGATTTTTACTGGTGATGGTTGCACAACAATGTGATGTTTCTTTCCATTCTAGTAACCTTGTCACCAGCAAAGGACCAGCTCAAAGAAGCACTTTATCCTCTACAGGAAAAACACACCAATTATACTTCTACACTTGCCTTAAAAGCACCTAGAGGAAAATCAGTTTGAAAATGGGACTAGTGCTCACATTTCCCACAACCCATTCTAATGTATAAGGAAATGGCCGTATTAGGTGATTCATTACCATAACTGCCAGCAGACTCCTCAATCATTATTGTATTTTACCAATTCTGAAGAAGAGCTATTTAATTGTCCTGGTGCAAGAGCACCTGCAAGTAAACAACATAATCCTGAGCACTCCTCAAGGGACCACAGTACAGGTACAGTACAGGTACTGACATGTTTCATTCTAAAGAAAATCTTACGCTTGACAGATATTACCAGCTCAACCAAATAAAATGCAAATAATGATGATGATGATAAAAAAAAAAAGAATCCAAAATAAATGAGAATTAGTACCAGTCATAAAAACAATAGTCAGGACTCAGGATTTTGAGGGAACCTGAACCTTGAGATATTATTTATGTTAACTCTTTCAGAACTGGTTTCTGTGTGCATCACTGCTGTCAATAATTTGATACTATCTAACTAAGTAGGACCTGGGGGATTACAATGCAGCCAAATATAGTTCTAGCTATGACAGAAAACAAAGGGAATTAAAAAAAAGTCTCTGAATGTATATGTATCAGACCTAAGAAGCATTACTTTACAAGAATCAGACTCCAATATTTAAACTTGAAATATACAATAAATAAGAAGCTCAAAATACAGAGTGTGGCTCAGGAAGTAAAGATTACACTGTGACGTTACAAGGCTGCTATGCCTATGTCCTTCATTAGCATTTGGCATTTTACTTCAAGTGTCCTTGACAGATTACTTTTTCAAAGTGTGTACTGTAAAATAAATATATATTTTATATATATATATATACACAAGACTATATTCTTTCAATATATATGGTTAACTGACTTGTACAGAAGCATTCCTCCTTCATTTATTCCAAATAACTGCAAATCTAGAAGTCAGTAAAAACATTTTCTATTGTTTGAAAACTTTAAGAATGTTATCTTAAACCCCCAAATTAACATCAGCTTCACTTTCCATATACGTTTAAATTGAAAGACTTTAGACTCTACCTTGAAACGTTTAAATGTGCGCTTACGATATTCACACCATTCCACAAAGAAGTGTAGGCTTCGGAAAAACATAAACAGATCTCTTCTTTCTTCTGCTCTGTAAAAATAAAAGGCTCTATGATTAATAAATATCGTTTATTATCGTTCATTTAAGTGCTCCATCTGGCTTTATATTATTATTGCTTTTTATAGATCTGAAACTAAAGCTAAAAAAGTACTTAATATATTTCTATACACTGAACTCTGCCCTTTGGAGTATGTGCCCCTGTGTGATTTCTCAGGCTTGAATTCCGTTTTCTCCATCTTCAAATGTTTAAATCCTACCCAGCTTTCAAGATATCACACAAATGCCACTTTCTCCTTGATATCTCATTTGATGACCTGTGGTATAATAAAGAATATATCTGGTCTTTGTCACTAGTTCCTAACAGAGCTTCAAACACTCTTGGAATTCCTGAGTGACAAGAGTGCCTTTTTTATGCTAATGAGGTGAATCAAGGTGGTCCCTAGGTAGCCTTAGGATGGGAACTGTTCACCAGAAAGACCAACCACATGATTAAAAAGTTGGAACTGTGGGCTCACCAGTTCTCCAGGGAAGAGAGGAGAGCTGGAGGAGTTTAATCACATGGCCAATCATGATGCCTATGTAAGGTAACCCAAATAAAACGTCTGGACAGCAAAACTCAGTGGCACTTTCAGGTTGGTGAACATGTGGATGTGCTAGGAGGCTGATGTGCCCAGGTTCCATGAAGAGAGGGCACAGAAGCTCTATGTCTATCCTCCTCCCCCAGCCCCCACGGCACCCCACCCCACCCCTAGACTTTGGTCTATGAATTGTTTCCATTTGGCTGTTTCTGGGTTGTAACTTTTACTGAAGTCTAGCAGTCTTATGGAGGACTCTGCCCTTAACCTGTGGGTCTCTGCTAAATCTGGGTAGTGTCAGAATTGAACTGAATTACAGGACACCCAGTTGGTGTCACAGAATTATTGTGTCTCACCACCACACCATATGTCCTATTCCAAAATAGCTAGAAATAATTTCATTCCTATGCCTATGAGCTCCCATAGGAATTTAGCTCAATTCTCTTAATACTATACCTATTGTTATATTGACACCTACAAACACTTCTGAGCAACTTACAGGCAAGATGCATGTGCTCATTTAATCATTCATTCAATAAATGATTGTGGGAGTAGAGTTCCCATTCTAGTCACAGTAGAGTAAGCACATTGAACCTGAATGTTCCCATTAATTACAATTTAGAAACATGGAAATAACACGTAAAGCAAATATTGGAAGATTCTGATATGTGGACAGAAGAAGCAAAACAGGTACAGACTTCAGGAATTAAGGGAGGACCAGATAATGAGTTCCTTGGGGTTCATTTTTACCTCTTGTACATCCCAATCTGGATGCTAGAGCAGACTGAAATTAAAAAAACAAACAAAGGGCTTCCCTGGTGGCGCAGTGGTTGAGCGTCCGCCTGCCGATGCAGGGGACGCGGGTTCATGCCCCGGTCTGGGAGGGTCCCGCGTGCCGCGGAGCGGCTGGGCCCATGAGCCGTGGCCACTGGGCCTGTGCGTCCGGAGCCTGTGCTCCGCAACGGGAGAGGCCGCGACGGTGAGAGGCCTGTGTACCGCAAAAAAAAAAAGAAAAAAAAAAAAAAAAAAAACAAACAAAAGGGCCCAGGGAAAGACTGCTCCTTCTGGCCAGCAGAAGTCATACAAGATGTGGAGTGAAGACACTGGTTTTAGTGATGATTATTTGGACTTGACACCAAAAGCTAAGGCAACAAAGCAAAAATAAACACGGGACTACATCAAACTAAAAAGTCTCTGCACAGTAAAGGAAACCATCAACAAAATGAAAAGGCAACTTGGCGAATGGGACAAAGTACTTGCAAACCAAATATCTGATGGGGTTAATATGCAAAATATATAAAGAACTCACATAACCCAATAGCAAAAAATCCAAACAAGCAGATAAAACAGGCAGAGGATGTGAATATAAGCATACCTCAGAGATATTGCAGATTCAGTTCCAGGCCACCACAAAAAAGCAAACATCGCAATAAAGTGAATCGTACAGATTTTTTTAGTTTCCCGCATATTAAAGTTATGTTACACTATAGCTTCATGTCTAAAAAAAAAAAAAATCAAGGTACAGGTCTTCCCCGGTGGCGCAGTGGTTAAGAATCCACCTGCCAATGCAGGGGACCCGGGTTCGAGCCCTGGTCTGGGAAGATCCCACATGCCATGGAGCAAATAAGCCCGTACGCCGCAACTACTGAGCCTGTGCTCTAAAGCCCACGAGCCACAACTATGGAGCCCACGTGCCACATCTAGAGAAGCCGTGCACTCTACAGCCCATGCTCTGCAACAAGAGAAGCCACCGCAATGAGAAGCCCACACACCACAACGAAGAGTATCCCCCACTCGCCGCAACTAGAGAAAGCCCGTGTGCCACAATGAAGGCCCAACACAACTAAAAATAATAAATAAAAATAAATTAATTAATTTAAAAAAACAAGGTACATATCTTAATTAAAAAATACTTTAGGAGTGGGGGAGAAATAGGTGCAGGGTACAAACATCCAGTTATAAAATAAATAAGCCACAGAGATGTAATATACAGCATAAGGAATATGGTCAACAAAATTGTAACAACTTTGTGTGGGAATGGATGGTTACTAGACTTACCATGGTAAACATTTCATAATGTATGAAAATGTCAAAACACTATGTAGTACACCTGAAACTAACATAATATTGTATGTCTACTGTATTTCAGCTTAAAACTAAGTTTCTATAAGATATAAATACACTTGTTATATATCTGGACCCAATCAGTCCATATCTGATTGAGGACTCCTGAATATTAAACTGATCTAATGTTCACAATAAAGAGGAAAAAGTTCACAAGAAAAAAAATCACTTTACTGCTAAAAACTGCTATCCATCATCTGAGCATTCAGCAAATCTTTTTGCTGGTGGAGGGTCTCTCCTCGGCATTGATGGATGCTGACTGATGAGGGATGTTTACTAAAAGTTGGCATGGCTGTGGCAACCACCACGCTTATTCTTCAAATAAGACGACAATGAAGCTTGATGCATCAAGTGACTCTCCCTTTCATGAACGATTTCTCTGTAACATGCAATGCTGTTTGATAGCATTTCACCCACAGAACTTCTTTCAAAACTGGTGTCAATACTCTCAAACCCTGCCACTGCTTTCTCAACTAGGTTTATGTCACAGTCTAAATCCTTTTTTGTCATTTCAACAATCTTCACAGCATCTTCACTAGGAGTAGATTCCATCTCAAGAAACCACTTTCTTTTTCTTCATCCATAAGAAGCAACTCCTCATCCATTAAAAGTTTTGTCATGAGACTGTAGCAATTCAGTCACATCTTCAGGCTCCACTCCTAATTCTAGGTCTCTTGCTATTTCCACCACACTTGCAGTTACTTCCTCCACTGAAGTCTTGAACCCCTCAAAATCATCCACGAAGGTTGGAATCAACTAGTTCCAAACTCCTGTTAATGTTGATCTTTTCACCTCTTCCAATGAATCATGAATGTTCTTTCTTTTTTGTTTGTTTTTTCTTTTGGCTACGTCGGGTCTTAATTGCGGCATGTGGGATCTTTGTTGAGGCATGCGGGATCTTTCGTTGCAGCACACAGGATTCCCTCTAGCTGTTGCGTGGGGGTTTTCTCTTCTCTAGTTGTGGTGTGCAAGCTCCAGGGCACATAGGCTCTGTAGTTTGCAGCACGCGGGCTCTCTAGTTGAGGAGCGCACAAGCTCAGTAGTTGTGGCACGTGGGCTTAGCTGCCCCATGGCATGTGGGAACCTAGTTCCCCAACCAGGGGTCAAACCCACGTCCTCTGCATTGGAAGGTGGATTCTTTACCACTTGACCACCAGGAAAGTCCCATGAATGTTCTTAATGGCATCCAGAATGGTGAATCCTTTCCAGGTTTTCAACTGACTTTGCCTAGATCCATCAGAAGAATTCACTATCTATGGCAGCTACAGCCTCACAAAATATATTTCTTTTTTTTTTTTTTTTTTGCGGTACATGGGCCTCTCACTCTTGTGGCCTCTCCCGGTGCAGAGCACAGGCTCCGGACGTGCAGGCTCAGTGGCCATGGCTCACGGGCCTAGCCAGTCTGCGGCATGTGGGATCTTCCCAGACCGGGGCACGAACCCGTGTCCCCTGCATCGGCAGGCGGATTCTCAACCACTGCGCCACCAGGGAAGCCCAAAATATATTTCTTAAATAATAAGACTTGAAAGTTGAAATGACGCCTTGATCCATGGGCTGCAGAATGGATGTTGTGTTAGCAGGCATGCAAACAACATTAATAACATTGTCCATCTCCATCAGAGCTCTTGGGTGGCCAAGTGCATTGTCAATGAGAAATAATATTTTGAAAGGAATCTTTTTTCTAAGCAGTAGTCCTCAACAATGGGCTTAAAATATTTAGTAAACCATGTTGTAAACAGACATGCTGTCATCCAGGCTTTCCATTTATAAAGCACAGGCAGAAGAGATTTAGTATAATTCTTAAGGGCCCTAGGAATTTTGGAATGGTAAATGAACACTGGCTTCAACTTAAGGTTACCAGTGGCATTAGCCCCTAACAAGAGAGTCAGCCTGTCCTTTGAAGCTTTGAAGCCACCGATATGAGGCTGTTTTGTCTACATTGAAAATCTGTTGTTTAGTGTAGCCACCTTCATGGATTATCTTAGCTATATCTTCTGGATAACTTGCTGCAGTGTCTACATCAGCCCTTGTTGCTTCACCTTGTACTTTTATATTATGGAGATGGCTTCTTTCCTTAAACCTCATGAACCAAACTCTGCTAGCTTCAAACTTTTCTTCTGTAGCTTCCTCACCTCTCTCATCCTTCATAGAATTGAAGAGAGTTAAGGCCCTGATGTGGATTACACTTTGGCTTTAAGGAAATGTTGTGGCTGGTTCGATCTTCTATCCAGACCACTAAAACTTTCCCCATAGGTGCAATAAAGCTGTTTCACTTTCTTATTTGTGTGTTCACTAGAATATTACTCTTGATTTCCTCCAAGATAGACAGATAGATATACACACACAGGGAGATACATATCCCTATCTATCTATCTATCTATCTATCTAATGGAATATTATTCATCCATAAAAAGAAGGAAATCCTGATATTTGTAACAACATGGCTAGACCTCGAGGACATTATGCTAAGTAAAATAAGTCAGAGACAGAAAGATAAATACTGTATGATCTCACTAGTATGTGGAATCTAAAAAACAAACAAACAAAAAACAAACTCGGTTGCAGAGAACACATTGGTGGTTGCCAGAGGCAGGGGGTTATGAGGTCGGCAAAATGGGTGAGGGTGGTCTAAAGGTACAAACTCCTAGTTATAAAATAAGTAAGTCATGGGGATGTAATATACACCATGGTGACTGTAGTTAATAATACTGTATTGTATATTTGAAAGTTGCTAGAAGAGAAAATGTTAAAAGTTCTCATCAGAAAAAAAAGTAACTATGTGGTTATACATGTTAACTAGAGTAATTGTAATGATCATTTCACAATTTATACATATATCTAGTCATTACATTGTACACCTGAAACTAATATAATGTTATATATCAACTATATCTCAATAGAAAAAAACCAGTGTTCAAAATCATGCAATTTAATCTACTGGACATAATATTAATACAGTTTCTTTTGTGGTTTATTACTTAATAGCAAAAGTTTTCAAAAATTAGGCAATAAAATTTTTGATGCAGTTAAAAAAAAGAAAAAAAAAAGATGAGAAAAGGGAAACCATGCAGTACAGAACCCTAATGCCAAAGAGGAGCCGTGTCCCTAATCCTCCCAATTAGGCAACTAGTACTGCTGGTAATAAGCAAAAGCATAAGCACATGGATAAAGGGAAGAGAATTGAGAGTCCAGAAATAAAATCATAGATCTACGGTCAACTGATTTTCAACAAGAGTGCCAAAACCATTCAGTGGGGGTAAGAATAGTCTCTTCAAAAACTGGTACTGGGACAACCAGATATCCAAATACTAAAGAATGATGTGGCACCCTTACTTTGCACCATATGCTCTAAACTCTAAATGGATCAACGACCTAAATATAAAAGCTAAAACTATAAATTCTCAGAAGAAAACACAGAGGCAAATATCGACCTTAGATTTGGCTGTGGTTTCTCAAATGACAATAAAATCATGAACATAAAAATAAAATATAGATAATGTAGACATCATAAAAAGATCTCACATGCTGCGGAGCAGCTAAGCCCGTGCGCCACAGCTACTGAGCCTGCGCTCTAGAGCCCGCGAGCCACAACTAATGAGCCCACGTGCCACAACTACTGAAGCCTGCGCACCTAGAGCCTGTGCTCTGCAACAAGAGAAGCCACCTCAATGAGAAGCCCGTGCGCTGCAACAAAGTGTAGCCCCCCTCACCGCAACTACAGAAAGTCCACGTGCAGCAACGAAGACCCAATGCAGCCAAAAAAAAAAAAACAAAAAAACACCTCATCAGAAGTGTTCCATAGCAGAATAGAGATGGCAGGTGAAAGAAACTTAAAGATAGACCAATAGAAATTATTCATACCAACAGAGAGAAAAAAGATTGGGGGAAAAAAGGTAAGAGATTCTCAGAGAGCTGTGAAATAATAACAAAAGGTTTAACCTTCATGTCATCAGCCTCAGAAGGAGAGGGGAAAGGGCCTGGGACTGAAAAAATATTTGAAGAAAAAAGGACTGAGTACTTCCTAAATTTGACTAAAAAAATATACCTACAGATTCCCAAAGATGTCTAAGCCCAGAGAAATGATGATCACATTTCTAAAAATGAAAGACAAAGAAAGTCCTTGAAAGCAGGCACAGAGAAATGAGGCATTACAAATAAGGGAACAATGGTTTGAATAACTGTCTATTTCTCATCAAAAACCATGGAGGCCAGAAGCAAGTGGCACAACATTTTTTAAGTGTTGAAAGAACAGAACTGTCAAACTAGAATTCTATATCCAGAAAGAAGCTTCCTCAGGAATGAGAGTAAAGACATTCTCACATGAAGAAAATTAAGAAAATTTGCTGCCAGAGCCATCATTCACTCAGTTTCCTTTAACTCCTTGAGCATATTTAAAACAGTTTCTTTGTCTAATAAATCCAAAGTCTGGGCTTCCTCAGGGACAGTTTCTATTGATTGATTACTTTTTTCCCTGTGCATGGACCTTACTTTCTTACTTTGTTTCTCGTTCTGCCTGTTTTGTAATTTTTGTTGAAAACTGAACATTTTAAACACTATAGTGTGGCAATTCCAGGAATCAGATTCCCCCTCTCCCCAGGGTTTGCTGTTGTGCTTTTTGTTCCTTTTGTTGGTTTAGTGACTTTTCTGAACCAATCTGTAGAGTCTACTTTTTGTTGTGCGTGACTACGTAAGTCTCTGCTCAATTAGCTAATATTGGACAGAGATTTACTTAAACACCTTGAATCCATGTCTCCAAGTCTTTGCCAAGGGACTTTCTGTTGGGCATAGCTTCAATACTCAGCAAGGCAAAGCTTCCCTGGTGGCGCAATGGTTGGGAGTCCGCCTGCCAATGCAGGGGACGCGGGTTCGTGCCCCGGTCCGGGAGGATTCCACATGCCGCAGAGCGGCTGGGTCCGTGAGCCATGGCCACTGAGCCTGTGTGTCCGGAGCCCGTGCTCCGCAATGGGAGAGGCCAGAACAGTGAGAGGCCCACGTACCGCAAACAAAACAAAACAAAACTCAGCAAGGCAAATGACAATACTACCTTAGCTTTCACTTCCTGCTTTTGCACAGCCTCACGGTCAGCCAGTAGTGAGAACTTAGGCCATCTCAGGTCTTCCCTGAGCATGCACACAACCCAGCCTTCTAGATTCCCAGGGATAGGTCAGAGATTTTTGAAGTCCCTAGCCGTTGCATTCTACAGCTTTTCCTTTTAAGCTTTTTCATTAACCTATTAATTGCCCCAGCTGTTATCCACCGCCTCAGGCACCCATGAAGTTTAAAAATTGCCTCCAGGGCGATTTTTAATTAAAAATTGCCTCCAGGGCAACCCTGGCAGTCCAGTGGTTAGGACTCAGTGCTTTCACTGCTGGGGCCCAGGTTTGATCCCTGGTCAGGGAACTAAGATCCCACAAGCTTCATAGCATGGACCAAAAAAAAAAAAGCCTCCAAATATCTTCAACAAATTCTCCCAGAGAAAAACCTTTCACACTAGATTAGTTCTGAGTCAGGTCAAATAAATACAGCCTTCAAAGTGAGATCTTCCAGGGAATAAAGAAACAGGTCAAACAATGACAATTTACTGGGAATGTGGCTTTGAAGGAGTTTGAACCTATTCTGCTCCCTCTGGTGGCTGCCAGCCTTGCTGGTTATCACCAGGATTACAGGCTTTTTGTTGTCAAGGCTAACACAGAGCTAGTAAAGGAGAGATAGGTATAGGGCATTTAAAAAACACAAAGCTCACTCTTGTTATCAAGATTCTGCCATTTTTCCTGAATAAATGCTCCCTGGATTGCTACAACCCTTTGGTTCATTTCTAGAATTCCAAAAAATTTGATTCTGACAGTTTTGGCCAGTTTTTTTGTTGCTTTTACAGAGGAGAGAATCTTCAAAGGTACTTACTCTGCTAGTTTCACTGACATCTATGCCTTGAATTTTAAAAGAACTCAGCCAGGGCTCTGTATTAATCATGTCTTTTATTTTCTGTATTCTGATGCTTTGACATCTGGGGCCTTGCTGACCCTGAAGAAACTGTGCCTCCCAAGGTTAGCCCATTCCTAGAGATAGTAAACAACTTGCTCCTGAATGCTTTTCTAACGTGATACAACCAGTCCAGAACCCATATCTCAACCACCTCCTTTATATTTGCTATTCCCGTATCCACTTGCTCAGGGCTAGGTACCAGAGGTATCTAGTGACAGCCCCTATGACCCACAGCCTCCTGAAATTATTCAAACTAGCCAACCTAAGCCTGCTCACACTGACTCACATTTCCCTTACCTCAGAAACCACAGTAAAGGCTCTTGACCAGTTTCCCATTCTCCCTCTGTCTCCTGACCTACTCTAGTGCTTCTCCCTGTGGCCCCCAGTGGCATGATGTACCCCTCCCTCTTAGGAACCAACTAAGTAACAAACTACCTTTTCAATGGTAATCGTCTTCCTGATCTGTTGGCCTTACCATACTCAAATAATTTTTTTAAAAACCTATTAAAATAGGTTCCCTTGCACTTATTACTAACTTTTAAACATTAGCCATGTAGTATATATGAGCATAGATGTTTATTTCACATGTAAGCTGTTGGTTCCTGTAGATAGCAAAAAGACTACGCCAGAACACATACACAGTAGTGGTGAGGTTTATTCTCTCCATACTTGGTCACTCAGCCAAATGGTCCTGTAACCATGAGTTAATAAACTCATTGGAACTGCTTCTCAGAGGGACCTCACCAAACTAGTCTTCGTGGAAGCTATAGTGATATTTCTATGAAGGTGACTAATTTGGTGCAGCTCTTCACTGAGTAAATGGCCCTCTGAAGCTAATCTTGGTGAACTTATCAGGACTTGGGATAGTAAGTAACTTGTGGAAGTCAGTAAGGGGATTAATTGAATTGTGATTCTTGGAAAATGACCTAAATTGCCTCAGACATACAAAAAACGAGCATGTCTGCATAATAATCATTCAGCTTACCTGTACAATGACTAATCTGAGGAGTAGTTTTGTCCTAAATCCCTTCCAGTTATAGCTTTTTATGCTTTTCTGTGCTTTTTTTTCTTCAAAAATAACAACAAAAATAGTGAAGAAAGCATCTGGCATATAGAATTCATTCTCAAAGAATCCTTGTAACTCGATCAGTTGAGTATATTGTAAATAGTGGTGGGCATGTATTCTTACTGAAGGAGTTTAGGAATCTATGCCACAAGTAATATCACACAATAGGGAATCTGTAAGATGAAGTAATTCCATGTAGAGTGGGTGGCCCAGAGAAACAGTGCTTTGTAGATCCAGTTTTGCTGAGAAGCATTCCCCAAATATTGGCAATCACTCCATGTTGTAAAGGGGAGACCTAGCTCATGGATATTCTTCTAATAGCTCTATTATTCCAATTCCAATAAGTTCCATTATTTCTCAGAAATATTTTTATTCTTTGATTTGTTATTCTTCATATAAACTTTTGGAATGGGGCAGAAGCTTGCAAATACTTTTATCCAGTTTCTTCATTTTGCAGATAGAGCTCCACAGAGTTTAAATATCTTTCCTAATTCAGTGGTTAGTCATTAGTTTAAAGGAAAAAACCCAACGAAATGTGTTATATGAAGGTACACTGTCCTTGTTATCACATATTTGTGATTTACACTAAGGATAAGACATGCATACTAAGTGATTATAATACAAGGAAAAATAGGATTCATTTTTAGAGAGTACCTAGAGTTGGTAACCAGCTGGGTACAATTAGGCAAGTTTAGCTCCCTGACTTACTCATAGTCACCCTCTCACTGAGGCCTTCTCTGACCATACTATTTAAAAATGGATACCTCTCCCTCATCCTGTACATTCTCTATTTCCCATCCCACTTTATTTTCTCCCATACCATTTATCTCTACCTAATATATTATTCATTTTATATATCAGTTTATTTATTGCCTTTTCCTCTTCCTAGAAGATAAGTTTATGAGGGCAGAGATGTTTTGTTTTGTTCACTGCTACATACTAAGCACATACAATGTTTGCCATGTAATAGGTATGCACTTACATTCCCATAGCATTTATCCCATCATCATTTACCACACGTTATTGGTTTTGCTCATTTACTAGTTTGTCAGCTTCATGAAGTCAGAAACTATGTATCTTTTGTTCAATTTTACTCTTAGAAACTAATACAGTACAAAGTACATAATATGCTTTCAACACGCATGTATTTATTTATTTTTAAATTTTCATCCTGGGGCAGGAGAGGTATATTTTAAGCCTGGAAAGTCTTTTTATCCCTGAATATAAGGAAGTGCTCAAAAATATGAAAAGAAGAGTAAAGAATTATAAACCTTTAAAAAAAAGAATGAATGATACCATATCTATAGTAAATATATATGTACACATATACACATATATTGATACACAGGGGTGAAGGGAGATATATTTCTCAAGCACAAGGACTAATGCTTATTGAGAAATGTAAAGGGAAGTGCTGGAGTTGAAAAATCATCATTTTGCAACCACCACAGTAAAAAGTAGATCAGATATGAATCACCAGGGGTGCTAAATATAGGCAGAAATTTTAATGAAGAGTAGTATCTGCATGACCATAAAGTATCCCCCCATAGACTGTCTACTAGTTGTAAGGGAGGAAAAAAAGCAGTGATGATACAGTGGAGAATCACGCAGCAGTTTGACTGATGATCAAAATTAACATCACCCGTAAGGGACAGTTATCTGAGAAGGACAAAACATCACCTATACAGTATTTTGCCTGAGAATACATAACAGTAATTGATGATGAGAAAAAAAATCAAAGACTAAATTAAAAACATTCTATGAGTGTCAGGGAGGGGGAGGCGGAAGAACTGTATTTTTTAAAGATGGCAAAGTCATAAAAGGCTCTAGAATTGCTCTAGATTAAAGAAATCTGTAAGACATGACAACTAAATGCAATACTTGACTCTAGCCTGGATCACGTACTGCAGAGGAAAAGAAAATACAATAAAGGACATTATTAGATCAAATAACCAAATTGGAATATGGATGGCAAAGTAGATAAAAGTATTATATCAATGTCAATTTATGGAGTCAATCACAGTACTATAAGAGAATACCTCTACTCAGATTGCACACCAAAGCATCTAGGAGAACACAGCCATGATATATGCATCAGGAAGAAAAACAGAAATGGTAAAAATCTGGGTAAATATAATAATCTATCACTCTTAAATTCTTTAAATTATGTATCATGGTTGAGGGTAAAAAACCATAACTGTCTGATGAGGTTTTCAGTGCATACATATGAATGTAATTCATATAAAAACTATAACATGAAGCAGGGAGAGAAAGGGATCTATACTGTTATAAGGATCCCCAGACTGTAAATGCAATGGTAAAGTATTAAATCTAAATAGACTGTTAAAAGTTAGCTTATGCAGTTGAAATCCCTCCAGCAGCCAATAATAATAATAATATAATAATAATAATACTTTTTAACGTCTGACAGTGGAAATTACTCTCCAAAGAATATAGGTCCATAAAGAGCAGTAGTTACTTCATTAGTGTACAAGGCCAAAATGACAAGATGTTTTAATCTCCATTAAACAAGGGAGCAAAAAATAAGCTCTTAATCATGTGATGAGGGAGTGAGCCAAGAAATAAATCTTAAAAACTACAATGGCCAAAGTTTAAACACACACGCACACTACAGACACCCAGGGAAAGAAAGAAAAAGACTGTTCTCTTACATAACTTTTTTAAAAGAACTGTATTTAAAAGTGGATTAAGTCACAATTCCTTCACCCCCATTCATATCTCCACAGTCTTCCATTATAGAAAGAAAGTGTGTGTGTGTGTATGTGTTTGTGACAGACAGAAACAGTGTGTTTGTGTGTGTGTGTGTGTGTGTGTGTGTGTGTGTGTGTGTGTGTGTGTGTATCGGCTCTTAGAGCTGTAAGAGTGATTGCAATTGATCTGTTTTCCCAAGCATAGTTCAAACTTCACTGTAAAACAGATGTTATGGATTTCCTTCACAAAATGTTGGCAGTGGCACATTTCCAATGCAACTAGAGGAATCAAAAAAGTAAAGTAACTCCAAATGTCTCTTTCTCAAGGATAAAGCAAAGCACAGAGAGAAATTTGGAATAACACGTTTAAACTTTTCTTTAAAAATTAAATTCCTAGGAATATTGGGTCTAAAATCAAATGATTATCAGAACTTAATTCACTAAAATATTATCAGTTACTCTCACACACTGCCAGTGGGGATGCAAAATGGTATGGTCACTCTGGTAAACAGTTTGACAGTTTATTATAAATTTAAACATATTCTTATCATATGACCCAGCAACCCCACTTCCGGTTATTACCCTAGAGAAAAGAAAATTTACATTCACATAAAAAACTCTATTGAGCAGCACTATTCATAATCACCAAAACTGGAAATAACCTGAATGTCCTCCAATAGGTGAATGGATAAAAAAACTATTATACAATAAAATGGAATACTACTCAGAAATGAAAAGACAGATGAATCTCAAAGGCATTATGCTAAGTAAAGAAGCCAATCTCAAAAGGTTACACACTGTGTGATTTCACTTATTTGACATTTTGTAAAGGAAAAATTCTAGTAATGAAGATCAGAGCAAGTACTGCCATGGGTTAAGAGTGGGGAGAGGGTATAAGGGCTTTTTGGCATTGATGGAACTGTTTAATACCCTGATTATACTCGTGAGTACACAGAAACGATCTAATCAGAATAACACAGAAGGAAAAAACTGAATTAAATGAATGGAGCCACAGGGACATGTAGGACAATACCAACGATTTTACATTCATGTCATCAGAGACCCAGAAGCAAAGAAGAAAAAGTGCTGAGTGAAAAGTATATTTGGAGAAATAATGGCTGAAAACTTGTCAAATTAGGTAAAAAGACATAAACTTACAAATTCAAGAAACTCAGAAAACCCTAGGGAGAATAAACTCAGAGAAATCCATGCTTAAACACATCATAATCGAACTACTGAAAATTAAAGAAAAAGAAAACTTCCTGAATCAGTAGAGGAAAACAGACACATATCATATAGAAGAACAAGGATTCCAAGACAGTGGATTTCTCAACAGAAACAATGGAGGCCAGAAGGAAGTAAAACAACATTTTTAAAGAACTGTCACCCAGAATTCAATATCCAGTGAAAATACCCAAACAACATGGAGGCTAAACAATGTTACCAAATAACCAAGAGATCACTGTAGAAATCAAAGAGGAAGACAAAAAATACCTAGAGACAAATTACAATGAAAACAAGATGATATAAAACCTATGGGATGCAGCAAAAGCAGTTCTAAGAGGGAAGTTTATAGCAATACAAGCCTACCTCACGAAACAAGGAAAATCTCAAATAAACAACCTGACCTTACACCTAAAGGAACTAGAGAAAGAAGAGCAAACAAAACCCAAAGTTAGTAGAAGGAAAGAAATCATAAAGATCAGAGCAGAAATAAATAAAATACAAACAAAGAAAACAATATCAAAGATCAATAAAATAAAAGCTGGTTCTTTGAGAAGATAAACAAAAGTGATAAACCTTTAGCCAAACACATGAAAAAGAGGGAGAGGACTCAAATCAATAAAATTAGAAATGAAAAAGGAGAAGTTACAACAGACATGGCAGAAATACAAAGCATCCTATGAGACTACTACAAGCAACTCTATGCCAATAAAATGGACAATCTGGAAGAAATGGACAAATTCTTAGAAAGCTATAACCTTCCAACACTGAACCAGAAAGAAACAGAAAATATGAACAGACCAATCACAAGTAATGAAATTGAAACTGTGATTTAAAATCTTCCAACAAACAAAAGTCCAGGACCAGATGGCTTCACAGGTGAATTGTATCAAATATTTAGAGAAGAGCTAACACGCATTCTTCTCAAACTCTTCCAAAAAATTGCAGAGGAAGGAATACAGCCAAACTCATTCTATGAGGCCACCATCACCCTGATACCAAAACCAGATAAAGATACTACAAAAAAAAGAAAATTACAGACCAGTATCACTGATGAATATAGATGCAAAAACCCTCAACAAAATACTAGCAAGCAGAATCCAACAACACATTAAAAGGATCACACACCATGATCAAGTGGGATTTATTCCAGGGATGCAAGGATTCTTCAATATATGCAAATCAATCAATGTGATACACCATACAAACAAACTGAAGAATAAAAACCGCATGATCATCTCAATAGATGCAGAAAAAGCTTTTGACAAAATTCAACACCCATTTACGGTAAAAATTCTCCAGAAAGTGGGAATAGAGGGAACCTACCTCAACATAATAAAGGCCATATACAACAAACCCACAGCAAACATCATTCTCAACGGTGAAAAACTGAAAGCATTTCCTCTAAAGCCACAGCAATCAGAGAAGAAAAAGAAATAAAAGGAATACAAATTGGAAAAGAAGAAGTAAAACTGTCACTGTTTGCAGATGACATGATACTATACATAGAGAATCCTAAAGATGCCACCAGAAAACTACTAGAGCTAATCAATGAATTTGGGAAAGTTGCAGGATACAAAATTAATGCACAGAAATCTTTTGCATTCCTATACACTAATGATGAAAAATCTGAAAGAGAAATTAAGGAAACACCCCCATTTACCATTGCAATAAAAAGAATAAAATACCTAGGAATAAACCTACTTAGGGAGACAAAAGACCTGTATGCAGAAAAGTATTAAGACACTGATGAAAGAAATTAAAGACAATACAAATGGAGAGATATACCATTCTTGGATTGGAAGAATCAATATTGTGAAAATGACTCTACAACCAAAGCAATCTACAGATTCAATGCAATCCCTATCAAATTACCAATGGCATTTTTTACAGAACTAGAACAAAAAATCTTAAAATTTGTATGGAGACACAAAAGACCCCAAATAGCCAAAGAAGTCTTGAGGGACAAAAACGGAGCTGGAGGAATCAGACTCCCTGACTTCAGACTATACTTCAAAGATACAGTAATCAAGACAATATGTTACTGGCATAAAAACAGACATATAGATCAATGGAACAGGATAGAAACCCAGAGATAAACCCACGCACCTATGGTCAACTAATCTATGACAAAGGAGGCAAGGATATACAATGGAGAAAAGACAGTCTCTTCAATAAGTGGTGCTGGGAAAACTGGACAGCTACATGTAAAATAAAGAAATTAGAACACTCCCTAACACCATAAACAAAAATAAACTCAAGGGCTTCCCTGGTGGCGCAGTGGTTGAGAGTCCGCCTGCCGATGCAGGGGACACGGGTTCGTGCCCCGGTCTGGGAAGATCCCACATGCCGCGGAGTGGTGGGCCCGTGAGCCATGGCCACTGAGCCTGCGCGTCCGGAGCCTGTGCTCCGCAACGGGAGAGGCCACAACAGTGAGAGGCCCGCATACCGCCAAAAAAAAAGTAAACTCAAAATTGATTAGAGACCTAAATTTAAGACTGGACACTATAAAACTCTTAGAGGAAAACATAGGGAGAACACCGTTTGACATAAATCACAGCAAGATCTTTTTTGATTCACCTCCTAGAGTAATGGAAATAAAAACAAAAATAAACAAATGGGACCTAATGAAACTTAAAAGCTTTTGCAAAGCACAGGAAACTACAAACAAGGTGAAGAGACAACCCTCAGAATGGGAAAAAATATTTCCAAACAAATCAACGGACAAAGGATTAATCTCCAAAATATATAAGCAGCTCAATATTAAAAAAAACAAACAACCCAATCCAAAAATGGGCAGAAGACCTAAATAGACATTTCTGCAAAGAAGACATACAGATGGCCAAGAAGCACATGAGAAGCAGCTCAACATCACTAATTATTAGAGAAATGCAAATCAAAACTTCAATGAGGTGTCACCTCACACCATTTAGAATGGGCATCATCAGAAAATCTACAAACAGTAAATGCTGGAGAGGGTGTGGAGAAAAGGGAACCCTCTTGCACTGTTGGTGGCAATGTAAATTGATATAGCCACTATGGAGAACAGTATGGAGGTTCCTCAAAAAACTAAAAATAGAATTACCATATGATCCAGCAATCCCACTACTGGGCATATACCCAGAGAAATCCATAATTCAAAAAGATACATGCACCCCAATGTTCATTGCAGCACTATTTACAATAGCCAGGTCATGGAAGCAACCTAAATGCCCATCGACAGACGAATGGATAAAGAAGATGTGGTACATATATACAATGGAATAGTACTCAGCCATAAAAAGGAACAAAATTGGGTCATTTGTTGAGATGTGGATGGATCTAGAGACTGTCATACAGAGAGAAGTAAGTCAGAAAGAGAAAAACAAATACCGTATATTAATGCATATATGTGGAACCTAGAAAAATGGTACAGATGAACCAGTCTGTTGGGCAGAAATTGAGACACAGATGTAGAGAACAAACAGATGGACACCAAGCGGGGAAAGCAGCAGGGTGGTGGGGTTGGGGGTGTGATGAATTGGGAGATTGGGATTGACATATATACACTCATGTGTATAAAATTGATGACTAATAAGAACCTGTTGTATAAAAAAAATTAAATTTAATTTAAAAATTGTTTTAAAAAAGAAAGAGAAATACCATTTGATATCACTTATACGTGGAATCTAAAAAATGGCACAAATGAACCCATCTACAAAACAGAAACAGAGTCATAGACATAGAGAACAGACTTGTGGTTGCCAAGGGGGAGGGGGAGAGGGAAAGGGATGGACTGGGAGTTTGGGGTTGGTAGATGCAAACTGTTATATTTAGAATGGATAAGCAAGGTCCTAATGGATAGGACAAGGAACTGTATTCAATATCTTGTGATAAATCATAATGGAAAAGAATATAAGAAAAGAATATCTCTATGTGTATAACTGAGTCACTTTGCTGTACAGCACAGATTGGCACAACATTGTAAATCAACTATACTTCAGTAAAAAAAAAGACAATGGATAGGGGTTTAAGAGCAGATTATGGGAGACTGGGATTGACATATACACACTACTATATATAAAATAGATAACCAATTAGGACCTACTTTATAGCACAGGGAACCCTACTCAATACTCTGTAATGGCCTGTATGAGAAAAGAATCTAAAAAGAGAGATGATATATGTATATGTATAACTGATTAACTTTGCTGTACACCTGAAACTAACACAACGTTGTAAATCAACTATACTCCAATAAAAATTTAAAAAAAAATTTTTTTAAAGAGCAGATTAGTCAGAAAATGAAGAAATAATTACTGAACTGAAATACAGATCTGAAGAACAATCAGGAATAAGCACAAAGATATGAAGAGATAGAAAATATAAAGAAAGGGTAAGATGGATGCAGAAGATGAAAAAATAATATGCCCTAAATTCCAGAATGAGAATCAAAGAAAACCAAGATAGAGTTCCACTTCTACTTAAGATGTAAAAATCTGCAGAGAAGGTCACTCTCAACCTAACATCCTGGAAAATCTGAATAATCTATAAAATCGTAAACTTTCTTGAGCCCATCAAAGACCTGAGGTTACAAGGCAATCAAATAAATTAAAATTTTTCTCCCTCTAAGGAGAAACAAGACACATAAACTATTCACCTTTGGTTAAACATAGGGGAGGGAAGCAGTTACCATACAAGTGGATAACAAGAAATCAGCTAAAATTTCAACAAATTCTTATAGGACAAATGTGGGGTGGATGTCATTTTGGAACAGATGGGAACCCCACACACAAAGGGACTCCACCAGAAAGATCATGGCAGGAGCCCAGAGAGAGCTCCCCTCAGTGACACAGGCACAAAGAGGTGATCAGCTGCTGCTGGGGTACAAAATGAAGCCAGAACTTCTCTTTGGTAGGAAGCAAAAACCCTAAGCTGCTAAAGAAGCAGCAGCAAAGCAGTGCAAGAAAAAAAAAAAACCTTGCCTCCGAGGGAGGAGTAAAAGTCAAACCCATATGATTCTGGGAGAGGGGCAGAAAACACTCCTGCTATCAAGAGAAAGATCCATTGCTTTGGAAAAAGGGGCAGAAGCTTAAATCCCTCTGTTGCACGGGAGGGATACAAAACCCTTTGGGTGCATGATCCTACACCAAAAGCAAGCATAACCCTGGGGTGTGGGGGGAGGGGCAAGGAACTCTCCCCTCCACAAGATCAACACCAGACCCAGGCTGAGTTTGGCTGCACTGGGGAGGAGGAGCACAAAAACGGGTGTTCTCAACCCCTGAGGTGCAGGTCTACAGGACCTGCCCAATACTAAGGATGGACCCTGGAACACAGATCTCCCTTTGTTCCCACCATGAGCCTAGCACCAAGAAACAGGCATCACCACCTACTGCTGAGGGAGTGTCAAGTGCAGGGAGAAACATTCCCCACTGAGATGCAGATATACAGGGACTACTAAAAGTTGAGAGTGAAGCTGGAACACTGATGAAAACCCTCCAGCTCCCCAAACCCTATTCTAAGCATAAGGAAGAACTGAATTTGAAGTTGAGTTTGAATTCACTGCTGGAAGAATTTGAAGCCTTTGGTGCCTAAAAATAATGAAAGAAACAAAAATCCCAAACCCAGCTCAACTGCTGACTACCCTGAATTAAATCCCATACTAAGAGCCTGATAAAAGAAATGTACCCATTTCTGGGCATAACTACTATTTGTTTCAGACTCTACTGTTTTCAACAGACAATGTCCATCAGTCAATAAAAAATTATGGAACACAAAAATTCAAGAAAAAACAAACTATTGTAGACTAATCACCAGAACTGAACTCAATGATGACTCAAATGTTGGTAATATCAGATATGGGCTTTAAAATAACTATGATTGGGCTTCCCTGGTGGCGCAGTGGTTAAGAATCTGCCTGCCAATGCAGGGGACGCGGGTTCGAGCCCTGCTCCGGGAAGATCCCACATGCCGTGGAGCAACTACGCCCGTGTGCCACAACTACTGAGCCTGCGCTCTAGAGCCCGGGAGCCACAACTACTGAAGCCCGCACACCTAGAGCCCGTGCTCCGCAACAGGAGAAGCCACTGCAATGAGAAGGCCGCGCACCGCAATGAAGAGTAGCCCCCGCTCGCCGCAACTAAAGAAAGCCCGTGCGGAACAATGAAGACCCAACACAGCCAAAAATAAATAAATAAATAAACAAATAAATAAATTTAAAATGAAATAAAATAAAATAACTATGATTAAAAACCAGAGACAAATAAGAATGGTGGGGCTGGGCAGAGAAGGAAATGGGGAGCTACTCTTTAATGGGTATGGATTTTCAGTTCTATAAGATGAAAAGAGTCATGGAGATGGATGGTAGTGTTGCTTGTACAACATTATGAACGTATTTAATACCAATGAACTGTACATTTAAAAATGGTTAAAAAGGTAATATATATTATATATATTAATATATAATGTTATAGTGTTACACACACAAGTGCTTGGAAAACTGATAAAATCTGCAAAAGCTCTCTGGATTTTACTAATATCAAATTTCTGGTTTTGATAGTATACTATAATTATGCAAGATGTTATCACCGTCAGAGGCTGGATGAAGTGATCTCCTTGTATATTGTTTTTATTGCAACTTCTTGTGAGTCTCTAATTATTTCCAAACTGAAAGTTTAAAATGTGTAAGAATAGATGAAATAAGATTGGAAAAATACTGATAACTGTTGAAGGTGCCTAATGGGTAGCTACAGGTTAATTATACTATTATTTTTACATATCCATGTATCCCCCCACTTTTCAAAAGTTTGATTCACACCACTTCACTTTTACCAAAGACCTACATTATTACCTCTTTTTGCTAATCGAAAGAAATCTGATGGAAGAATTTTCACTTTTACGAAAAAAGGCAAAAAATGAAAATAACATTCAGGGTTTGTTTTGGAGCGAGCCATCATAAAGACAACATGCACCCTGAGCAGTGAAAGTGGCACCACCAAGCTCCTTCCCCAGAAACTACATTCAGCATCTCAGCATCAAGCCACCATAGCTTTGAAATGTGTCTGTGAGCATTTGTGCTGTATCTTGATTTATTTTGTACATATTAGCAATTTTGTACATCTGTTAGCAATTTATTTTGTACATCTGTTAGAGGTAACTGCTTCTTCACTTTACACCATTTTGGCTTACAAAAGGTTTCATAGGAATGCTCTATTTTCAGATGTGGGGGAACCTATATTTAAAATTTTCCATAATAAAACATTAAAGAAAAAAATAACTATGATTAATAAGTTAAAAGATCTAGTGAAAAAAGGTAGATAACATTCATGAAGAAATGGGGAATTTCAGCAGAGAGAGAAAAATTAATAATCAAATGAAAACACTAGAAATAAAAAAACATTACTTTAGAGATGAAGAATTTCTTTAATGGGCTCATTGGCAGAATGGACTTCAGCTGAGGAAAGAATCTGTGAACTTTAAGATACAGTAATAGAAATTATCCAAAATGAAATGCAAAGAAAAAAGAGTGAAAGAAATAGAACAGAGCATCCAAACACTGAGACAATATATCAAATGTTCTAACATATGGCTAATCAGAGTTGGAGAAGAAGAAAGAGAACAGGACAGAAAAAGTATCTGAAAAGATGCGGTTGAGAATTTTCACATAAACACACCTTAGAAATAGCACGCACTGTCAAAAAACAATATTAATAGAAACGTTTGAAAGCAGCCAAAAAAATGCATGCACAGACATAAACAATATAGCAGACTTCTTTTCACAACCCATGTACTCCAGTAAACACTGAAAGGATTGCTTTAAAGAAAGCAAACTGTGAAAGAAAGTGTCAATACAATTGTCAATGGTCAACAACACAGTCCTGGTTTTCCTCCCATCTCTCAGTTTTCTAATTTCTTTGCATTATCCTTTAATTCTATTCAGCAGGACATTTTAGAATTCCTCAAGGTTCAGTGGCAGTCTTTTTCCTATTTTCACTCTATATTCTCTCCATAGGCAGTCTCATTCCTGCTCAAAGTTTTAACTTTACCCACTGGCAGATAACCCCAGTGTTTATATCTCCTACCTACACCTCTTCTCAGCTTCCTACTTCTTATTTTTACTTCAGTGCTTCAAAGGCACTTAAGTTCAACATGTCCAAACTGAAGTCACCAACTCATCTGACATGGTCTTCTTCCAACTTTTCCTATCTCAACAAATGCAATCACCATCACCAAGGAGTTAGCACCTGTCAGTGACTCCTGACTCCTCTTATTTAACCAACACCATGCCTATTCAATTGTACTTCCTAAATATCCCCCAAATCCATTCAGCCCTCTATCTCAACCACCATTATTCTAGTCCAAACTACAAACTTCTGTTTCCCTGAACTGTTTTATAGGCTAGTCACTGACCCTCCTGTATCCAATTTTGCACCCCTTAAATCCCTTCTCCCTGCAACATCAAAAATAATTCTTTCTAGGATGTCACACTACGTCACACATAGTTTGACTATGGTCAAACTCCTTATACCAAAATCCATAGTGTGGACCTTACATACGTTGCTAACCTCATCTTATACCATTCTCCCCTGCTCTTGCCCTCTCCCAGACACTCCGGCCTCCTGTTCCCCCCCAGCACAATGCCTGTGTATAAGCTATCCTATCTAGGACCTCTTTTGTTAGTGTATGCCTGCTCATTTTTCAGATATCAGCTCAAGTTTCAGGAAATTATTCTATGTTCTCCCTGAAAGTCAAATTCCTGATACATGCTTCAACAGCACTGTGCAACTCTTATTTGTAGCATTTGCCACAACGATAATTTTAGATTTATTTCTGCAATTATTTAATATAACTTCACTCTAGGCTATAAATTCCATGAGGATCAAGGATTATATCTGGTTTTGCTTACATTTTATTTTAATGCCTAGTACATGGTGAATGTACAATAACTTTTAATTGAGTGAATGAGAGACATAGAAAATATAGGCTTAAATATAAGCCACAATAATGGTGTTATACTTTCAGAGATATTTTGATATTTACTTATCAAGAAAAAAGAACAGGTAAACTTAAAATTGTAAACTGAAAGAAATTCCTAAGAAAAGAAAAGTAAAATATCTTACCTAGACACAAATTCACTTAATTCTGAATATTCGGTGGGTTCCATTATTATGCTGAGGTCAGTAATAACAGAAGATAAACTCTCCTCATTCTAAAATAGGAACAAAAAAACTTTTTTGTATCAAAGCACAGTCAACTTTTAAATAAAATTAAGAGACAAATCTACTTTCAAAATATGCAAAATGAAATGTCACCAAGTAATAGGAAAAAGTAACCAAGAAAAAGTACTGCAAATATGGGTTACTTTTTTTTAAAATTTTTATTGGAATGTAGTTGATTTACAATGTTGTGTTAGTTTCAGGTGTACAGCAAAGTGAATCAGTTATACATATATAGATATGCACTCTTTTTTAGATTCTTTTCCCATATAGGTCATTACAGAGTATTGAGTAGAGTTCCCTGTGCTAAATGTCCTTACTAGTTATCTATTTTATATATAGTAGTCCGTATATGTCAGTCCCAATCTCCCAATTTATCTCTCCCCTCCCCTTTACCCCCAGTGACCGTTAGTTTGTTTTTTACTTCTGTGACTCTATTTCTGTTTTGTAAATAAGTTCATTTGTACCATTTTTTTAGATTTCACATATAAATAATATCATATGATATTTACCTTTCTCTGACTTACTTCACTTAGTATGACAATCTCTAGGTCCATCCATGTTGCTGCAAATGGCATTATTTCATTCTTTTTTTATGGCTGAGTAATATTCCATTGTATATACATACCACATCTTTATCCATTCCTCTGCTGATGGACATTTAGGTTGCTTCCATGTCCTGGCTATTGTAAATAGTGCTGCAATGAACACTGGGGTACATATATCTTTTTGAATTATGGTTTCCTCCAGATATATAACCAGGAGTGGGATTGTTGGATCATATGGTAGCTCTATTTTTAGTTTTTTAAGAAACCTCCAAACTGTTCTCCATAATGGTTGTACCAATTTATATTCCCACCAACAGTGTAGGAGGTTTCCCTTTTCTCCACACCCTCTCCAGCATTTATTGTTTGTAGATTTTTTGATGATTGCCATTCTGACTGATGTGAGGTGATATCTAAATAGTTTTGATTTGCATTTCTCTAATAGTGACGTTGAGCATCTTTTCATGTGCCTCTTGGCCATCTGTATGTTGTCTTTGGAGAAATGTCTATTTAGATCTTCTGGCCATTTTTTGATTGGGTTGTTTGTTTTTTGATATTGAGGTGCTTGAGCTGTTTGTACATTTTGGAGATTAATCCCTCGTCAGTCGGTTCGTTAGCAAATATTTTCTCCCATTCTCTGGGTTGTCTTTTTGTTTTGTTTATGGTTTCCTTTGCTGTGCAAATGGGTTACTTCTTAAAAGAGTGAAATCAGATCCTCACTCCATACCAAAAACCAAAATGAACTCCAAGTGAATTACTTACTTAAATGTTAACACTGAAACCATAAAGTATTAGGAGGGAATATAGACATGTAACTGATTACTGAGTAAGAAAGAACTTTCTAAGCAAACAATAACAACAAAAAAGCAAATATGATTACATAAAAACACAAACTATCGATACAAAATGCTTTATAACTAAAAGAAAAGAAATAAACAGGAAAATTTGTACTATAAAAATGACAAGGAGATATGAAAACTTAAAAGAAAAAGGCACATAACATGCACTAAAAACTCAGAGGTAAAAGACAAGTTACACGGAAAAAAAATGTTTGCTCTGACAAGTAATAAGATAAATGTAAATTAACACAATGAGATGACACTTTTACCTATAACATTGTTTTGACAATGCATAACTTAAAATGTTTATATTCTCTGTCTCAGCAATTTGAATTCTATGAATATATCATAAAGAAATGAAGACAAAGGCTAACAGCTTCTTATTACAAAAAGCCAAAAACAAGTCTATATTCAATAATGGGGATTGTTAAATAAACTGTTAAATACTTTGATCTGCAAAATCCAAGTTTTCTCCTTTACTCTAGTAAATTTTCTTCTATTATATATTTACCTATAATTTCTCTTTCATTTTTTCTTGTTTTTGGAAAAATCATATGAATCTTCATTGTCTTCCAGATTTTTCTTCTTTTCAATTGCACTTGTAGGTGATTTTTCTCAAGCCTATCCTCCATATTCTACTCCTATTTCTAATTTATTTTTCAGCACTATAATCATTTTATTCTTCCTTTCTTTCTCCCAGCTCTCTTTCCCTCTTATGCAATTTTCTTTGAATGCTTTCATTTGAGAGTGCAGTTATAATATAGCATGTTCTTTTATTTCCTGGATTAATTATTTCAAAGAGAATTTATCTACATTTTCTAATTCCTTTCATGGCAAGGTTTCTAAATGATGACTAACAAATTCTGCACCATTTTTGTGTTCTGTACTCTGTGGATCTTTTTTGTTAACAGGAGTAGATCTAGCAATTTCTTCTATTTCCTAAGGATATAGAGTGAGTAGATAATGCTTGACTGTTTACCATTTGTCTGGGTAATATCTGACTTGTCTTTCTGTATTTTCAGCTGCTGGAGAAATGGATATTAATGGCTTATAATCACTGTTTAGTTTTTTCCGCTGCTCAAGAATATAGTGGGAATTGTTAGGAGCAACTGTAGTCAAAGTAGACTGTTTGTGGGCATCTACCACCATATCTCATCAAAAAAAAATTCCAGGGCTTCCCTGGTGGCGCAGTGGTTGAGAGTCCGCCTGCCGATGCAGGGGACGCGGGTTCGTGCCCCGGTCCGGGAAGATCCCACATGCTGTGGAGCGGCTGGGCCCGTGAGCCACGGCCGCAGAGCCTGCACGTCCGGAGCCTGTGCTCCGCAATGGGAGAGGCCACAACAGTGAGAGGCCCGCGTACCACAAAAAAAAAAACCAAACCAAACCAAACCAAAACAAAAACACAACAAATTCCAGAACATTCTTACAACTCAATAATGAAAAGACAAATAACCCAATTAAAAACTGGGCAATGGATCTCAACAGACATTTCACCAAAGATGATATACAAATGGCCAATAAGCTTATGAAAAGATGCTCAACATACTAATCATAATCTGGTACTTCCATCTGACCCAGTAATTCTCTACCTAGATTTATATAAGAAAAATGAAAACATAACGTCCACTTCAAAACTTATACATGAATATCTTCAGAAATGTTATCCATAACAGCCAAAAGGTGAAAACAAGCGAAATGTTTCTCAGCTGACAAATGAATAAACAAAATGTGATAGATCCTCACGATGCAGCCAAAAAAAAATTTTAAAAAGAATGAAGTAATGATATATGCTACAACATGAATGAACCCTGAAAATATTGTGCTAAGTGAAAGAAACCAGCCAAAAAATTTGTAATCATACAAATTATATGAGTCCATTTCTATGAAATGCCAAGAATAGGCAAATCCATAGAGATAGAAGATAGATAAGTCAGGTCTGGGAAGAAGAAAGGCAAATGAGGGGTGATAAAGAGCATGGGGTTTCTCCTTGAGGTGCTAAAAAAGTTCTAAAATTGATGTGGTGATGGTTGCACAAAGCTGAATAAATTAAAAACTGCTGAATGTATACTTTTAATGGATGAATTATATGGTATGTGAACTACATCTCAATAGAGCTGTTATAACCAAAAAAAAGGGGAAAAGAAAAAAAATCTCAGAGAAATGCCTTGTCTTTTGTTTGAGTATGTGTAAGTGTTTTGGATTTTGGCCTTATACCCATTAGAATAGGCAAAGTACCCTGTCAGCATAAAGCCTATGATTTACTGGCCCCTCCATTTTTTATTCATTCATTCATTCATTTATTTTTGGTGTGTTGTGAATTCTTCAATATATTTTTTCTCCATCTCTCTCCTTGCCAGTCATACTGCTAACGAGGTCAACCCACCCCAGTTGGCAAACAAGGGAAGGACCTTGTAAACAACCTGACCTCAAAGACCCTGCATGAGTCTCAGCAGCACATTCCTTTCTACCACAGTCAATTTAAGCCCGCATTTCTCATTCTTCTCTACAACTTAAGGATTTGGGGTAAAGACATTCAAGAAAAGGGTCCTGTAATTTCACAAAATACCCTACATCAGATTTCAGTGTTTTCTTTCATTTGGGTTTGAATGTCATCACATCAGGTAAATTTTCTCTGGAGACTATGATATGGGACTGTATTCTTTTTTCTTTTTTTTGGATTGTATTCTTTTTAAAAAAAATTTTTTGAGATATAATTGACATATAACACTGTATTAGTTTCAGATGTACAAAATCATGATTACATATTTGTATATATTGTGAAATGATCACACAGTCAATATTCAACACCACACATAATTACAAAAATTGTTTCTTTGTGATGATTTGAAGATTTACTTTCTTAGCAACTTTAAAAAATGCAATGAAGTATTATTAACTATAGTTGCCATACTGTACATTAGATCCCCATGACTAATTTATTTTCTAACTGGAGGTCTGTACCTTTTGACCACCGTCACCCATTTCCCCCAACCCCCTCCCCTGGCAACCACCAATCTATCCTCTACATCTATAAGCTTGCTCTTCTTTTTGTTTATGCTGTTTCCTAGATTCCATATATAAGTGAGATCATACAGTACTTGTCTTTCTCTGTCTGAGTTCACTTAGCATAATGCCCTCAAGGTCCATCCATGTTGTCACCAATGGCAAGATTTCATTCATTTTATGGCTGAATAATATTCCATTTTATATACAGACCACATTTTCTTTATCCATTCGTCCATCGATGGACACTAAATTTGTTTCCCTGTCTTGGTTATTGTAAATAATGCTGCAATAAACATGGGGGTGCATGTATCTTTTTGAGTTAGTGTTTTTGTTTCCTTTGAATAAAATACCCAGAAGAATTGCTGGATCATGTAACAGTTATATTTTAACTTTCTGAGGAGCCTCCATATTGTTTTCCATAGTGGCTGCACCAATTTACATTGCAACCAACAGTGCACAAGAATTCCCATTTCCCTACATCCTCACCAACACCTGTTATTTCTTGTATTATTTACATTACACATTCTAACCAGTGTGAGGTTATAGCTAATTGTGGTTTTGATTTACATTTCCTTGATGAATAGTGTAATGTTGAACACCTTTGCATGTACCTGCTGGTCTTCTGTTTGTCTTCTCTGGAAAAATGTCTAATCAAATCCTCTGCCCATTTTTAATCAGATTGTTTTTTGCACTATTGAGTTTTATGAGTTCTTTACATGTTTTGGATATTAACACCTTATCAGACATGACTTGCAAATATTTTCTCCCATTCAGCCTTGTAATTTTGTTGATGGTTTCCTTTGCTGTGCAGAAACTTTTTAGGTTCATGTAGCTGCTTGTTTATTTTTGCCTTTAGTGTCAAATCCAAAAAATCATCACCAGAATGATGTCAAGGGGCTTACCACCTATGTTTTTTCTAGGAGTCTTATGGTCTCAGGTCTTACATTCAAATCTTTAATCCATTTTGAGTTAGGTTTTATGTATGATGTAAGAGTGGTCCAGTTTCATCCTTTTGCATGTGGCTATCCAGTTTTCCCAACACCATTTATGGAAGAGACTATCCTTTCCCCTTTCTATAATCTTGGCTATTTTGACATAAATTAATTGACCGTATATGCATGGGTTTATTTCTTCGGTTCTCTATTCTGTTCCATTGACATATGTATCCATTTTATGCCAACACAATATTGTTTAGACCACTATAGTTTTGTAATGTAGTTTGAAATCAAGGTGCGTAATAGCTCCAGGTTTACTCTTCTTTCTCAAGATTGCTTAGGAGGGACTTGGTGGCACAGTGGTTAAGAATCCGCCTGCCAGGGACTTCCCTGATGGCACAGTGGTTAAGAAACCGCCTGCAAATGCAGGGGACACGGGTTCGAGCCCTGGTCCGGGAAGATCCCACATGCCGCGGAGCAAATAAGCCCATGCACCACAGCTACTGAGTCTGTGCTCTAGAGCCCGCAAGCCACAACTACTGAGCCCGCATGCCACAACTACTGAAGCCTGTGCGCCTAGAGCCTGTGCTCTGCAACAAGAGAAGCCACCGCAATGAGAAGCCTGCGCACCACAACAAAGAGTAGCCCCTGCTCGCCACAACTAGAGAAAGTCTGCACACAGCAACAAAGACCCAACGCAGCCAAAAATAAATAAATAAATAAATTTATAAAATTAAAAAAAAAAACGAATCCGCCTGCCAATGCAGGGGACACGAGTTCAATCCCTGGTCCAGGAATATCCAACATGCCGTGGAGCAACTAAGCCCATGCGCTACAACTACTGAGCCTTCTCTCTAGAGACCGCAAGCCACAACTACTGAAGCCCGCACGCCTAGAGCCCATGCTCCACAACAAGAGAAGCCACCGCAATAAGAAGACTGCACACCACAACGAAGAGTAGCCCCTGCTCACCGCAACTAGAGAAAGCCCGCATGCAGCAACGAAGACCCAATGCAGCCAAAAATAAATAAATAAATTTATTTAATAAAAAAAAGATTGCGTTGGCTATTTGGGATCTTTTGTGGTTCCAAACAAATTTTAAGAGTTTCTTCTATTTCTGTGAAAAACATCGTTGGAATTTTGGTAGGGATTGCACTGAATCTGTAGATAACTTTCATCAGTATGGACATTTTAACAATATTAATTCTTCCTATCTATGAGCATGGAGTATCTTTCTACTTATTTGTGTTATAAACTTCTTTCATCAATGTCAGACTTTTCAGTGCACAGCCCTTTCACCTCCTTGGTTAAACTTATTTGTAGGTATTTTATTCTTTTTGATGCTATTGTAAATGAAATTGTTTTCTTAATTTCTCTGATAGTTCATTATTAGGGTATAGAAATGCAACAGATTTATTGATTTTGTATTCTACAACTTAACTGAATTAGTTCATTTGTTCTAATAGTTTTTCTGGTTCTTTCTTTTTTTTTTTGGTGGAGCCTTTAGGGTTTTCTATAAATAATAACATGTCATCTATGAATAGTGACAGTATGACTTCTTTCTTTCCAATTTGGATGCCTTTTATTTCTTTTTTTTAATCTAACTGATCTGGCTAAAACTTCCAATACTGTGTTGGATAAACACGGTAAGAGAGGGCATCCTTTGTCTTATTCTAGATATTACAGGAAAAGCTTTCAGCTTTTCACTATTGAGTATGAAGTTAGATATGAGCTCATCATACATGTCCTTTATTATTTTGAGGTATATTCCCTCCATACCCACTTTTTTAAACATTTTATAATAACTTTTATCTTTTTCTAACATCTTTATTGGAGTATAATTGTTTTACAATGTTGTGTTAGTTTCTGCTGTATAACAAAGTGAATCAGCTATACGTATACATATAACCTCATATCTCCTCCCTCTTGCATCTCCCTCCCACCCTCCCTATCCCACCCCTCTAGGTGGTCTCAAGGCATGGAGCTGATCTCCCTGTGCTATGTGGCTGCTTCCCACTAGCTATCTAGTTTATTTATTTATTTTAATTTTTTAAACATCTTTATTGGAGTATAATTGCTTTACAATGTTGTGTTAGTTCCTGCTGTATAGCAAAGTGAATCAGCTATACATATACATATATCCCCATATCCCCTCCCTCTTGTGTCTCCCTCCCACCCTCCCTATCCCACCCCTCTAGGTGGTCACAAAGCATCAAGCTGATCTCCCTGTGCTATGCGGCTGCTTCCCACTAGCTATCTGTTTTACATTTGGTAGTGTATATATGTCAGTGCCACTCTCTCACTTCGTCCCAACTTACCCTTCTCCCTCCCCATGTCCTCAAGTCCATTCTCTATGTCTGAGTCTTTATTCCTGTTCTGCCCCTAGGTTCGTCAGAACCTTTTTTTTTTTTTTTTTTTTAGATTCCATATATATGTGTTAGCATACGGTATTTTTCTCTTTCTGACTTACTTCACTCTGTATGACAGACTCTAGGTCCACCCACCTCACTACAAATAACTCAGTTTCGTTTCTTTTTATGGCTGAGTAATAGTCCATCCGTCAATGGACATTTAGGTTGCTTCCATGTCCTGGCTATTGTAAACAGTGCTGCAATGAACATTGTGGTACATGTCTCTCTTGGAATTATGGTTTTCTCAGGGTATATACACAGTAGTGGGATTGCTGGGTCATACAGTAGTTCTATTTTTAGTCTTTAAAGGAACCTCCATACTGTTCTCCATAGTGGGTGTATTGATTTACATTCCCACCAACAGTGCAAGAGGGTTCCCTTTTCTCCACACCCTCTCCAGCATTTATTGTTTGTAGATTTTTTGATGATGGCCATTCTGACCGGTGTGAGGTGATACCTCATGGTAGTTTTGATTTGCATTTCTCTTATAATTAGTGATGTTGAGCAACCTTTCATGTGTTTGTTGGCAATCTGTATATCTTCTTTGGAGGAATGTCTATTTAGGACTTCTGCCCATTTTTGGATTGGGTTGTTTGTTTTTTTGATATTGAGCTACATGAGGTGCTTGTATATTTTGGAGGTTAGTCCTTTGTCAGTTGCTTTGGTTGCAAATATTTTCTCCCATTCTGAGGGTTGTCTTTTCATCTTGTTTATGGTTTCCTTTTCTGTGCAAAAGCTCTTCTATACCCACTTTGTTGAAGTTATTACCATAAATTGTTGCTGAATTTTATCAAATGCTTTTTCTGCATTTATTGAGATAATCATATGATGTTTTATCCTTCTTTTTTGTTCATGTGGTGTAGCACATCGATTGATTTGCAAATGTTGAACCATCCTTGCATCCCTGGAATAAGTTCCACTTGATCATTGTGAATGATCCTTTTAATGTATTGCTGAATTTAGTTTGCTAATATTTTGTTGAAGATTTTTACATCTATGTTCACCAGGGATATTGGCTTATAATTTTCTTTTCTGTGCCCTTGTCTATTTGGGGTATCAGAGTAAGTTAGCTTTCTAAAGTAAGTTCAGAAGTGTTCCTCCTCTTTTTGGAAGAGTTTGAGATGCACTGGTATTAATTCCTCTTTATATGTTTGGTAGCAGTCATCAGTGAAGCCATCTGGTCCTGGATTTTAGTTGGGAGGTTTTAAATTACTGATTCAATCTCCCTATTAGTAACTGGCCTGTTCAGATTTTCTATTTCTTCCTGATTCAGTCTTGGAAGGTTGCTTTTAGGAGTTTATCCATTTGTTGGTGCATAATTGTTCACAGTAGTCTCTTATGATCCTTTGTATTCCTGTGGTAGCAGTTGTAATGACTCATCTTTCATTTCTGATTTTATTTGAGTCTTTTTTTTTTCTTGGTGAGTCTAGCTAAAGATTTATCAATTTTGATTATCCTTTCAAAGAATCTGCTCTTAGTTTCATTGATCTTTTCTAACGTCTTTTTAGTCTCTATTTCATTTGTTTCTGTTCTGATTTATGTTCATAGGTTTTTTTGTTTGCTTTGCTTTGTTTGTTTGTTTTTGGCCCCACCAAGTGGCTTGCAGGATCTTAGTTCCCCAACCAGGGATCAAACCCAGGCCCTCGGCAGTGATAGCACAGAGTCCCAACCACTGGAACACCAGGGAATTCCCTCTGATCTATGTTATTCCCTTCCTTCTGGTAACTTTCGGCTTCATTTGTTCTTCTTTATCTTTATACCTCAGTTCCTTGAGGTATCAAGTTAAGTGTTTTGAGATTTTTCTTGTTTCTTTAGATAGGCGTATATTGCCATGGTCTTCCCTTTCAGAACTGCTTTTACTGTAGTTCATAAGTTTTGGTATGTTGTATTTCCATTTTCATTAGCCTCAAGGTATTTCTTTATTTTGCTTCCATTTGTTTTTTGACCCATTGGTTGTTCAGTAGCATGTTTTTAATCTCCACATATTTGTGAAATTTCCAGTATTCTTCTTGTAATTGATTTCTAGCCATACCACTGCGGTTGGAAAAGACGCTTGACATCATTTCAACCTTCTTATATTTAAGACTTATAACATATAAGAATATATGGGGCTTCCCTGGTGGTGCAGTGGTTGAGAGTCCGCCTGCCGATGCAGGGGACATGGGTTCGTGCCCCGGTCTGGGAAGGTCCCACGTGCCGCGGAGCGGCTGGGCCCGTGAGCCATGGCTGCTGAGCCTGCGCGTCCGGAGCCTGTGCTCAGCAGCAATGGGAGAGGCCACAACAGTGAGAGGCCCGCGTACCGCAAAAAAAAAAAAAAAAGAATATATGTTCTATCCTGGAGAATGTTCCATATATACCTGAAAAGAATGTGTATGCTGTTGCTTTTGGAAGGAATGTTCTATATACATCTGTTAAGTCAACCTGGTCTAACGTGTTCTTTAAGGTCAATGTTTCCTTATTGATTTTCTCCCTGGATGATCTATCCATTGATGTGTGATCAATTTAAGGTCCCCTATTATTATTATATTGCTGTCAGTTTCTCCTTTAGGTCTGTCAATATCTGCTTTATATATGTAGGTGCTCCTCTGCTGGGTGCATAAATATTTATAAATCTTATATCCTCTTGTTGAATTGACCCCTTTATCATTATGTAGTGCCCTCCTGTCCCTTATTATCGCCTTTTTTAAAAGTTTATTTTGTCTGATATAAGTATACCTACCACAGATTTCTTCTGGTTTTCATTTGCATGGAATATATTTTTCTACCCCTTCACTTTCAGTCTGTGTGTGTCCTTATACCTGAAGTGAGTCTCTTGTAGGCAGTGTACAGAGGGGTCTTGTTTTTTATTTGTTTATCTACTCTATTTCTTTTGATGGGAGAATTTAGTCCATTTACATTTAAAGTAATTATTGATAGGTATGTACTTAATGCCACTTTGTTCATTATTTTCTAGGGTTTTGTAGTTTCTCTGTTCTTCTCTTGCTTTCTTCCTTTGTGGTTAAATGACCTTCTTTAGTCATTTAGGTATGCTAATATTCCTTTCTCATTATCTTTTGTGTATCTACTATAGGTTTTGGCTTTATGGTTACCATGAGGCTTACAAATAACAACTTACATTTACAACAGTCTCTTTTAAGTTGATAACAACTTAAACACATTCCAAAGCTCTACATGTTTACTCTCCCCCTCAATGTTTTATGTTCTTGATTTTACATTTTACATATTTTTATCATGTATATCCCTTAAATAATTATTGTAGTTAGTTGTTTTTACTATTTTTGTCTTTTAACCTATGTATTAGCTTTATAAGTGATGAATTCACTACCTATACTACATATTTACATTTACCAGTGAGATTTATACTTTCATGTTTTCCTGTTACTAATTAGTGCCGTTTCTTTTCAGCTTAAAGAAATCCCTTTAACATTTCTTTTAAGGCTGATTTAGTGGTGATGAACTCCTTTAGCTTTTGCTTATCTGCAAAATTCTTTTACCTCTTCTTCGATTCTGAATGATAACTTTGCCAGGTTGATAATTCTTGGTTGGAAATTTTTTTCTTTCAGCCCTTTGAATACTTATGCCACTCTCATCTGACCTGCAAAGTTTCCCCAGAAAAATCTGCTTAAGGTCTTTAGGGTGTTCCCTTGTACGTAACAATTGTTTTTCTCTTGCTGCTTTTAAGAGTCTCTCCTTGTTTTCAAATTTTGGTATTTTAATTTTAATGTGTCGGTGTGGGGTTTTTGCGGTTCCTCTTATTTGGAACTCTCTGGGGTTCCTGGATCTGGAGAACTGTTTTCACAGTTTAGGGAAGTTTTCCACCATTACTTCTTCAAATATGTTTTCAGACCCTTTCTCTTCTCCTTCTGGAACTCCTTGTAATGTGAATGTTAGCACACTTCATGTTGTCCCATAAATCCCTTAAGCTATCTTCACTTTTTTTTCATTCTTTTTCGTTTTTGCTGCTTTGATTTGGTGAGTTCCTGTGCCCTGTCTTTGAGTTCACTGATCTTTTCTTCTGTCTCATGCTGTCTGCTATTAAAATCTCCAATGTATTTTTCAGTTCAGTTATTGTACTCTTTAGCTTGGGGACTTCTGTTTGGAACTTTCTTATATTTTCCATATTTTGTTGAAGTTCTCCGTGTGTTCATCCATTCTTCTCCTGAGTTTGGCTAGCATCTTTATGACCATTACTTTGAACTCTTTATCAGGTAAATTACTTATCTCTGTTTCGTTAAGGATTTTTCCTGAGGTTTAATCTTGTTCTTTCTTGTTTCACACATATTCCTCTGTTTCTTCGTTTTACTTGATTATCTATGTTGGTTTCTATGCATTACATGAAACAGTCACCTCTCCAGTCTTGAAGGGCTGGCCTTGTGTAGATGAACCTTACTGTTCAACCCTGCCCTAGTTCTTGGTTGTCTCTCAAACCTTTATGATTATCCAAGCTGCCAATTTTATTTTTTATAGCTCCCAGTAGTTGAAGTTGTGCCAGGACCAAATATTCTTTTAATTTAAAATTTTCCCTATTTTTGAATCTTTTTTTCATTTCATTGCATTTCAGGGAGAGCAGTTATGAAAACATACTCAACTGTCACTTCCCCCAGAAACTGCCACCCATTTGACTTATTATGCTGCATGGACTGTGAATGCTGACACATGTTAATTATAATGTTCTTGCAACTCCTCACAAACAGTACATTAGCACTAACAACACCAGAGGGTAAATCTGGGGAAAAGAGTTATATGCTCCAACTGCATCTGACAATAATAGCTGTGCCAACATGGGTAATCATTCAAACATTCTGGGTGTATTTCCCTATAAGAGGGTTGACCTAGATAATCTATAAGGTCACTTTTGGTCCCAGCATTCTATTAATATGATTTTAGGTCACTTTGGTTTCTAACATTGTACTATCATGATTTTATTATAACAATATTCTACAAGTAAGATAATTTTATTGTTTAGGTTACTTTTTAATTTTCTGATAGTTAAATGTCTCCCTCTAGTGGAAATTTTGTTTTAAAAAGTGTTTTAGAACACAGAAGGTTGCTATCTATGACTGTTTTTTTTCTATCAGTCTCAACTATAAAAATCTGCTCAACACGTAAAACAGTAAAATTATTTTAGAAGGCAGTTTGGTACTATCAATCAGAATTTACATGTAAATCTCCTTTAACCTGGCAATCCCATTAGAGATATAGTTCTAAAAATATACTTACCCAAGTAGGTCTAGAACATCTGAGGGTTTACCAATAAATAATAAAAATCATAAAACTGGAAAGGTGCAGAGAGAAAGGGAGTGTTCTTAACATAGCCTGGGACAGCATGCTCTTTTTGTAGCAAATTAGGTAAAACCAAGCAGTTGAAAAGCATCTACATACTTTGAAATGTATATAATGACAACTTATGTCCCTTTAGAGATTCAGCAATTACTGTGTTCTATGTCTTTCAAAGAATATATAAATTGTTCCTCTCCTTATATATTTTTTTCCTGCATCCCCTAAAGCATGTGGGACAGAAACTGCTGGTAGTCCCCAATATTTGTACTTCTTTCTTGCTCCGATTTTTTCACTGGCTACATGGCCATGCATAATGAAGGCTAAATTTCCAGCCTCCCTTGCACTAATTTATTGGCCATTAGAATGTAGGTGAAAACGATGGGTGTTACAACTTCTGAGAAGTGTCCTTCAATGGAAAAGGTGAGCCCTGGTTTGCCCAGCCCTTTCCCGATGTCTGAAATGCTAAAGTGATAACTGCACTATGATTTGGAAGTCACATGGGTGATGGCAGAGCCTGATGATCATGAAACCACCATACTAGCCCTTGAAAACATATCCTGCAATTTTGTTTAAGCAACAGAGAAATAAACTAGTACTTTGAACCTTCCTTATTTTTAAGTTTTCTGTTATGTGCAGCTCAACTAATTCTAATTCATTCAACATGTGAGCTAACAGTATAACTTTAGGCCAATACTAAATGGTTACAAAGTTTTCAATCATGCTTTGGTGGTATGAGGATCAGAATATTAGCTTAAAAGGTGAGGTCTGGGCTGGTGCCACTACTGCCTGGTAGGAGGTAGGGAGCATAGCCACTACAGCAGGGGTAGCAGGTCCTGTATGGTAGGGCCCACATGGCTCTGGTCCTGTCTATGTGGCTTCATGGTGGCCACCCAGGACCATCAAGCTAAGCTACTATGGGAGCTGCAGGGGCCCAGTGCCAGTTCATGCTGGGAATGCCTCTGGTCAGGTAATAGCCATTCTTAAGAAGCACGTCGCATTATAAAAAATGCCCCCAAACTGAAACCTCATCCTTGATCTAACTCATGATGTGATCAAATTACCACTTGATGCTTTTCTTCAGAGGCTTAAGGTGACCAGAGTATGGAACTTCAACAAAATGAAATTAAAATATTCCAGGCTATTTTATCTCTCAGGCCAAATTCCCACTAATGAGCACACTAATCAATCTGGCCACAACCTATCCTGGAATGTATAGCTCCACTGAGCAGCTCGTTCACCTCAACTTCAGAGGATGGTCTTTCTTTTCTCTGTTGGACTTGTGGACATCCTCCCAAGGATAAGCCTAATTTTGCTAGCAGTCTAACTTCTCTCCAGATAAGTCAGGAAGTAACTATAAAAAAGGTGAATGCCAACAGCAGAAAAAGCCTGTAGGACCCCAAGGCTACTAGGATGACCCTGAGCAGTTTCCTGGACAATGTATACACTGATAGTGCAGATGTTCTCAGACATGGAACTAGACCTCAAACCTCTGACTCTGCCAACCCGACACAGATTATAGGCCTGGCCATTAATGGAGGGCAGAATGCAGGTAAGCATTTGGTATCTCACCACTCTGAGCTTAGGATCACATTAGCCATAAAGAAAGAAAAGGCAGTTGTCCAACTATGCAGCCTTATGCAACGAGACAACATCCAGGAATTTCTGGGCCACACAAAGGAGAAGTCTGGAGTCCTGGCATGGGCTTTTCATCCTAAACGAGATCAACCCATTTGGGTCCATATTCTGTTTTAGTCTTCAGCAGATGATGTTTGAGGTCATACAGAACTACAATATCATCTTGGTGACTCTGCATGGCTCTAAGGCCTGGTGCCAACCTGGGATCAGTTTACCTTCCCTAGGGACACTCATCACCCATGTCCATGACATCCTACTCAACCGGCTTTGGCATCCGGTTGGATGTGGATGTTCTTGGTCACTTTGACAGACTAAACGGGGATACTCTGAGGTGGGAGCAAGCTGGAAACTCTGCCATCAGATGAGAGGCCTAGATATCCCTCAGTCAGTTCTCAGCCTGCCGGGGTCTGTGGTGACAACCACGGACATAGACTGCAAAGAGTTCTCAAGAAGCAAAACCTCTGGCCCAGATACCTGGACCCAGTTACTCTTGACTAGTTGGGGACAGTTTCTGATATGTGACATCAACTCCCGTTGCATACAAAAAGGGACAACTTGAGGCTGTTTCTGTGGCTGAGGATAAGCATGAGGAACCCAGGCACATGACTGTGAATGCAAGCAAGCAGCAGATCCCTATGACTTGGTTGTGACAACTGATCTACATCCACTTTAGTTATCTGACGAACTGAGGCCAAGGCAGTGTGCCTGCCCTTCCCTATTCCTCTCCTCTACACATACTCCCTGTAGGCCCAAACTCATAAAACCAACGGGTTGAAATTGCCTTCTGCTATCAAAGCATGTGCCCAGGATTGATCATTTCTCAAAATTATGCCTGGATCCCATTCTTCTTGGAGCCAGACTTTGAAGATGTCTGAGTCTTGTTCTGCCCTATCCTGGCCAGGGGCTGCACATTAATATTCTGTCTGCTTTCTGATTTTATGTGAAAATCCTACCAAGAGTATCTTCCTCCTATGTTGTGTCTCAGCAATCCTGTATAACTTGCTGGCATAACCGTGAACCACCTTGAAGTCTAACCCTCCAGCCCTGAGCAGTCTTCAGATTGTAGTGATCCCACATGGCCACAACTATAGGAGAGGCCCTGAGCAAGAACACCAACTGTGCTGCTCCCAAATACCTGAACCACAGAAAATGGTGAGATAATAAATGTGTTTTGTTGGTTTAAGCTGTTAAACTTGGGAGAAAATGTTAAGCAGCAATAGATAACTAATAGATAATAGATGACTGAGATATCAGCTGATGACTGAGGGCATCCAAGACTGTTTCCATGACCTCGGGCCTTGCACTGGAAGCCCAGGAATATCTTACTAACTGCCCTCCAATAAAGCACTATGCTCTCAGCAACAATCCTACTGCACGCAGTTGCTGGGGTATTCATACTTAAAATTTATTTTTAATGGTACCACTTTGCACAAATGTGCTACGAGGGGGCCCTAGCTCAAGAACGTCTCCTCAACTCAGCCACTGCTGAAGACTGGGGTGTGGGAGTTTTTATTTCATAGCAGCAGAATCTGTGTTATCTACCACATGTATTCTTAATTTACCTGGATTTCCAGAAGTTGAAATTCAAGTTGAAACGTAATCATGTGGCAATTTCCTGATAATCTGTGTCTCTGCAGAACTTTCTTTATACCTGTAAATCATAAAAATAAATATTTTTGTTTGAAAATAACAATTTCCTTTAAATATCTATTATTTAATTTTGTGTGGATACCTATAATATACGTGGGTATGTGTGTGAGAGTGTATTTGCATCGAAAATACCTGGAAGAATGTGCACCAAATTGATGGCCTTTGCAAAATAAGACTAAAGACAACTTGTACTTTCTAGTTATTGATTATACCAAAGATTAAGGTAAGAAACAGAAATATGTTAGTATGACCCTAGACAAACTTGAATCATGATAACTGTTAGATATTTTTCATTTTTTCAACATTATCTAGACCTAGTTAGACAATAAATTAAATCCATGTATTTACCTCAGTTAACTCTCAAAACTTTACTAAAATGACAGCAAAAGTATTTTTTTAGGTATAACATGAATACTCAAATGCATAAAATGCCCTATTCTTAAGTATACATCATGATATATATATATGTGTATATATATATACACATATATATATATATGTATATATTTACACGTGTTTCCCATGTAACCACCACTAAGATCAAGATACAGAAAGTTTAAAGTACCCCATAACGTTCCCTCATGCCCTTTCCAGGCTATACACTATGTCCCCCTCAAGAGAGAACCATTATTCTGACTTTATTACCATCTACTTTTGCTAATGAAGGTATTTTTAAATGAGCACAATTCTCTTTTTTTAATTTTTATTTAGTTTTTTTAAAAAGAAATTGATAGAGCTTCTTTTTTTCTTTTAATTTTATTTATTTTTGGCTGCGTTGGGTCTTTGTTGCTGCGCATGGGCTTTCTACAGTTGTGGTGAGTGGGGGCTACTCTTCGTTGCAGTGCGAGGGCTTCTCATTGTGGTGGCTTCTCTTGTTGCGGTTCATGGGCTCTAGGCATGCAGGCTCCAGTAGTCGCACCACGCAGGCTCAGTAGTTGCGGCATGTGAGTGCTAGAACGCGCGGGCTTCAGTAGTTGCGGCACATGGGCTCAGTAGTTGAGGCATGCGGGCTCTAGGCGAGTGGGCTTCAGTAGTTGTGGCATGCGGGCTCAGTAGTTGTGGCTCGTGGGCTCTAAAGCACAGGCTCAGTAGTTGTGGCACATGGACTTAGCTGCTCCACGGCATGTGGGATCTTCCGGGACCAGGGCTCGAACCCATGTTCCATGCACTGGCAAGCAGATTCTTAACCAATGCGCCACCAGGGAAGTCCCCACAATTCTCTTTTTTTAAAAACTGAAGTATAGTTGCTGTACAATACACATACATTACACATGGACAATATAGTTATTCACAATTTTTAAAGGTTATAGTCCATTTCCAGTTATTATAAAATATTGGCTATATTCCCCATGTTGTATAATATATCCTCGTAGCTTGTTTTATATCTAATAGTCTGTACCTCTTAATCTACCCCTATATTGCCCCTTCCCCCAGAAGGGCACAATTTTACAAGGATAAAGAGAAAAAGATGAGAGTAACCTAATTTTAGAAGCTGAAAATCAGATGGATAAGCTAGATATTACATAAAAAAGTGGAACTAACCTGGCAGATCCAGGAAAATTAAAACCTAAGCCAGCAATGCGGAAAGCTCAGAATCAAGCCCATTCAAAGGCATTCTGAATGGGCACCACCAAGTACCTCTACAGATGGGGTAAACCTGGGGCTCAAAAAGAAAGAGTGAGACTTTTGTACAGTAAAATCTCACTCTCCATATTCTCTGTATTCCACCTATTCCTTTCAAGTACCTGAAGTGTCTAAATTTCATTTCTACATGTAATTGAAAGTTTCACTGAGGTGAGCTGCCCACCACCTTCTGAGGGTCACTCTTCCTCTCCCTGGTCATGAGGGTTATTTTGGTGGAAAAATCAGGAAGCATTTCCTAAAGTGATTCCTTCTTCTAAACCAAGTTCCCAACATCCAATCGCACAGCTGAATTAGCTTCCCCTTACTTGCTAGTGCATCACAGATCCTTGGTAATAAAACGTAAGTCATTGGGACCAGAAACCCTCCTCTGCCAAATGGTCCAGTTCTTGAAATACTTATCTTGGCCACAAGGCCATGCTCAATAGCAGCAGAGCACCACAGATGACACAGCTCTCATGTCAGTAGTGAACAACAGCTAAGATTTACAAATTAATGCTGCTACTGTTCTTAAAGTCGCTTATGGCTGTTACTTGACTGTTAAGTTACATAATGACAGACTGTGTCTTCTTTAATATCTACCTCAGGCAGCTTTTAAGAGTATTACACACACTGTGATATTGAATAGACACTTGACAAAACAAGTTTACCACAACCACACATTCAAATCATTATCTTGCAGAATTTTAATTCAGTGATAAGGCAACCAATTTCCTATGTATAATAAGGTAAACTTCAGTACCACTTCTAGATTAAAATGAATGCTTACTCTGGAAATTCCCTGGATGCGTAATGGTTAAGACTCAGCACTTACACTGCCATGGGCCCAGATTCAATCCCTGGTCGGGAAACTAAGATGCCACACAGTGCAGCCAAAAAAAAAAAAAGAAAGAAAGAAACTAATGCTTACTCTTTTCTGTCATCTCAGTGCTCGTTAGGTCCTCTGTCTTCTTGGAGTAATGTCTTATACTGATGCCAGTAAGCGTACTTAGAAACTGAATTTCTGATTCTAAATGTCCAAGATGACTTCTCAGATCTTTTGACAATTCCCATCCTTCAGAATCTGCTTGGTATGTTTCTCGAAATGATTTTCTAAAAAGCAAATACCACAAATAATTACTTCAATTAAGAAACCACTAATAAGTGTTTCAACTAGTATTTATAAATTTCTTCAAACCATTCCCATTTTATCCTTCTTACTCTCTTCCCATTGAAACTAGTAAGATTTTTCTTAAAGCCAGTAAGATTTTTCTTAAAACCAATGTGGCTACTAACACTGCAATCATTAATCTCAATATAAAACAAACCTAACCAAGTTATAATACCATTTTCCTACATATTAGAAACAGATATAAAATAAATTGTAACAGGAGTACTTTGTAAAATTAAAATGTCTGTTTAGGCTGGAATATTTAAAGTGTTCCAACCTAAATGTCTGATATCCCAAGATGCCTCAAACTATTTTAAAAGATATGATGAACCTAAAGACAAAATAAATCATCTAGCTTCAACTTCTAAAACAAGTGAAGTATCACAAAGCATTTTATACTCAGAAAGAGATTCTTGCGAAATTGAAGAGTATAGAGGTAAAAATTCCAAACAAATAACGAATAGCATAATCTCTAAACAACACTGTAATCAGATATTCTGCACTGAAAACATAGCTCTGTTTTCCTTGAAAAAGTAAAATTTCAGCAAATAATCGCATTAAATGATATTTTATTTTTTGTAATCCTTTATTGCCATCATGCTATCAGCCACATTCTACACTGCTGACTTCCAGTATCTTAAACATGGTTTCCTTTCCTTCTGGGGCATGATTATCCTGATTCTCATTTTATATCTTGGGTCTTCCACTGTCCCTGCTTTTTGTCTCCCGTGTTAGAAGAAAACCCTAATACTCTTGCCTCTGCTCTTCTGAATATGCATTCTCTCATTCCAGAAGAATATCTGGTGATTAATCTCAGCTCTTTTATGCCAGTAACTCCTAAAACACACCTTTAATCATCTCTTCTTCCTGCAAGGTAGATTTAACTTGATAAAGCATCAAATGTTTTCTTCTTCAAATTAGTTTTTCCTTCAAATTTCCCTACTCTTGTTAATGATAAAATCTGTCCCCTGCTATAGCAGGTTCCATTTCTTGAGGGTCACCCTTGCTCTATTACTCCTCTCACATCTGGATCTGAGGTCATCTTTTCTGCCCCCCCGCATAGCTATCCCTCCTTTTCTAATTCCACTACATTAGCCTATGTTCTTATGACCATATACCATGTCTATAAAGAATAACCTAACTGTATCTTCACACTCATATTTCAAAACTTGTATAAAGCCTGTAGAAATTTTTTAAACTTTGTTTTAATGCTAATTTAAAATATCACTATAAGTATATTCTATGTCATCTGAGAGACTACAACATGCTCTTTTGTATTTGCTTTTTGAAAATTAAATAGATAAAGCTAATGAACAAAAGAACAGAGATAATCTTTATATAAATGAGTTCCTTCCAAGTGAATACTAAACAATGACAGAGCAAACTACGGATGAAAATTTCAAGGTATTTCCAACAGAGCAAACTGATAAGAGAACTAAGTAATCACACTAAAGGACAGATATGCAGAACTCAAGAAAGAACTTGTGGCTGAGAAATGGAAAAATGGGGAGTTATTGTTTACTGGGTACAAAGTTTCTCTGTGGGACAATGAAATCATTTTAGAGATGGATAATGATGTGATGGTTGCACAACAATGTGAACTAAACTATATACTTTAAAAGGGTTAAAATGGTAAGTTTTATGTTATGTATATATTACCACAAAATAAAAAGATAACCTGTATATTCTCATTCATAGCAGTAATTTACTTTGAGCAAAACATCACTGGTCCATTACAATTAATGATGCTATTCTGAATGAATTGGGGATATGGGTTTTATGGTTTTGTAGTTTTATTTATTATTTGCAAATTTGTCTTAGTAGCATATTTTTTTTTGCCCAAAATTAGATGTTCACAAGAAGATTTTTTTCTTTAAAAGCAAATCTACACAAGACTTGAGTTTAAAACTCAATGATCTAGGATTCTATGAAGATGGTGGAGTAGGAAGCACCAGGAACCTATCTCCCCAACTAGGAAGCAATTGCAGTGGCGGAATCTGTCTGATATAACTTTTTTGGAACTCTGGAGACTGCTGAAGGCTTGCAACTTCATGGAGAAGGCTTAAACGTACGTTACAGTAAATCGTGGGCAATTTCAGCTCTTAGCACAGTAGTAGCTACCCATGCCCCCTCCAACAACATGGCAAGCAGCTGTGCACACGTTCTTGGAGCCACCTGCACACAGCTTAGGGGAGCAAGAGTGGGCAAAAAGGACTCTGTCCCCCAAATATTGAGTATCTGTGCTCCAGTTGCTGATTGCGGCTGCTGATCACAGAGAAGCAGACAAAGAGGAGGGTAGTCACTGCTGCAAGCCCCTACCCTCTGGCTGAGGTAGCATTAAGAATATTTAAAGAGCTGTTGCTTTTTGTTTCCCACCATCATTTTTGTCTTTTCTTTTTCAGGAGTCAGACATTAAAGACTAGGACATGAAAAATCAAACTAAATATGTGGGGAAAATTAGAAAATGATTGCACATACCCAAGTAAAAGCTCAGAAAAGACATAATTAGACATTAAGTTTACACTTCAGGCTGATCCTCAGCACACAGACAGCCTACAACAACAACAACAACAAAACAACCTAAAACAATAACAAAAAAGTGCAAACACTGGGGAAGAGGGGAGAGAAATCTGATTTCCAGAGTTACCACATTATTAAATTAAAATGTCCAATGTTCAACAAAATATCACAAGGCATACAAAAAACAGAAAAGCATGGCCCATTCAAAGAAAAAAAATATTCAGAAGAATCTGTCCCTGAAAAAGACTTAATGGCAGATATATCAGACAAAGACTTTAAAACAGAAGTCTTAAAGATGCTCAAAGAAATAAAGGAAGATGTAGAGAAAGTTAAGAAGACGATTTGTGAACAAAATGGAAACATCAGTATAAAGACAGAAAACCAAAAAAAATTCTGGACCTGAAAAGTACAATAACTAAAATGAAAAATTCACCAGAGGAATTCAAAGGCAGATTTGAGCAGACAGAATAATGAATCAGTGAACTTGAAGATAAGACACTAGAAACGGAGACTGAGGAACAGAAGGAAAAAACACTGAAGAAAAGCAAACAGAGCCTAAGGGACAAGTGGGACACAACCACAAGGACCAGTGTATGCATTGTGGGAGTACCAGTAGGAAAAGCAAGAGGAAAAGGGGAAGAAAGACTATTTGAAGAAATAATGGTAAAGGGCTGCCCTGGGGGGGGCGCAGTGGTTAAGAATCCACCTGGCAATGCAGGGGACACAGGTTCGAGCCCTGGTCCGGGAGGATCCTACATGCTGCAGAGCAACTAAGCCCACGTGCCACAACTACTGAGCCTGCGAGCCACAAATACTGAGCCCGCATGGCACAACTACTGAAGCCTGCGCACCTAGAGCCCGTGCTCCGCAACAAGAGAAGCCACTGCAATAAGAAGCCCGTGCACTGCAACAAAGAGTAGCTCCCGCTCGCCACAACTAGAGAAAGCCTGCATGCAGCAATGAAGACTCAATGCAGCCAAAAATTAAAAAAAAAAAAAAAAAAGAAATAATGGTAAAAAGTGTCCCAAACTTGATGAGAGACATGAAGGCTAACATTCAAAAAGCTCAACTAATTCTAAATAAGATGAACTCAAAGAGGGTCACAATGAGACATAATCAAATTTTCAAAAACCAAGGGTAAAGAGAGATTTTGAAAGCAGCAAGAGAAAAGCAAATCATCACATATAATGGATCCTCAATAATATAAGAGCAAATTTCTCATCAGAAGTTTTGGAGGCCAGAAAACAGCGGGCCAATACATTCAAAGTGCTAAACGAAGAAAACCATCAACCAACAATCCTTCTGGCAAAATTTTCTTTCAAAAGTGAGGAAGTGGGACTTCCCTGGTGCTAAGACTCCGAGCTCCCAATGCAGGGGGCCTGGGTTTGATTCCTGGTCAGGGAACTAGATCCCACGTGCTGCAAATAAGAGTTCACATGCTGCAACTAAAGATCCTGTGCTCCGCAACTAAGACCCGGTGCAGCCAAATAAATAAATATTTTTAAAAAAAAAAGTGAGGAAGAAATCAACACATTTTCAAATAAACAAAAGCTGAGGAAGTTTGTTACCACTAGACATGACCTCCAAGAAATGCTCAAGGCAGTCCTGTAAAGTAAAATAAAAGTACACTAGACAATAACATGAAGCCATGTGGAGAAATAAAGATCTCAATAAAATTAGTATATGGGCATATAAAATCTACTAGTATGGTAACAATGGCTTGTAACTGAACTTCTTTTCCTACATGATTTAACATTTTAAAAAATTATTAGTCTGAAGGTACTATAACTTTCATCTGTAACTCCATGTTTTCTATAAAATTTAAGAGTGAATGCATTTAAAAGAATTATTAGTTTATGTTCAGGGGTACAAAAGTATTAAGATGTAATTCTGTGACATAAAAAAACAAAAACAGTGGGGATGGAGCTGTAAGCAGGCAGAATTTTTGTATGTTACTGAAATGAGGTGTGTATAAATTCAAATTAAGAGAGTTGTAACTTTAGCATATTATTTATAATCCCTCTGATAACCACAAAGAAAACAGCTAAAGAATGTTTATCAAAGCAAATGAGAAAGAAATTTAAGCACTTCTCAAAAGACAGAAATGCAGGAAATGAGGGACAAAAGAGCTTAAGGGCACACACAAGAAAAACAAAGAGCAAAATGACAGAAATAAATCTCTCCTTATAAGTACTTATTTAAATGTAAAGGGTTAAATCCTCCAAACAAAAGACTGAGTTTGGAAGAACTGATAAAACCACAGGCTTCAACCATATGCTGTCTATAAGAGAATCACTTCAGATACAAAGACTAAAAGTGAAAGGATGGAAAACGATACTCCATGCAAAAAGGAACCGAAAGAGAGCAGGGCTGGGGATACTAATATCAAACAAAATAGAGTTTAAGTCAAAAGAGGTTATAAGAGACAAAGAAAAAAATATATATATATTAATGAAAGGTTCAATACAGCAAGACATAAAAATTATAAACATTTACAAACCTAATGACAGATATCAAAATACAGTTTTCCTTCAGTATCTGTAGGGTATTGGTTCCTTGACTCACCACAAATACCAAAATCCATGGATGCAGAACCTGTGGATATGAAACCTGCAGATACAGAGCTGACTATATTTCAAAGCAAAAACTGAGACAGTTGAAGGGAGAAATAGTTCTACGTTCAAAGTGGCTACATAAGAGGATGATGAATTCACCCTCCTCCCATAGTCACACCAAATCTACACGTACATATGAAACAATTTTCTCTGAAAGAAACCCAAAAACTAGCTGAGCAGCTCCTACACATCAGGCAAATGAGAAAAAGCCTATGTTGAAATGGATAGTAGAGGCTGAGACACAATCCACATAAAAGCCACCTGTTGCACGGCAACCCACAATCAAGAGGGACTAACAACCCCGACCTGCTCCCTGAGGAGTGAAAGGTGTGAACAGCACAGCTGGCACCCCAAATTTTAAGACCAGCACCTGAGAGGCCCTAAAATAAGCCCCTAAAATATCTAGCTTTGAAAGCCAACAAGCCTTGGGTCCATGAGATTCACAAGGCTAAAGGGCAGCAGTCTCCAACCTTTTTGGCACCAGAGACCAGTTTCATGGAAGACAATTTTTTCACAGACCGGGGCGGGGATGGTTTCGGGAGGATTCAAGCACATTACATTTATTGTGCACTTTATTTCTATTATTATTACATTGTAATATGTAATGAAATAATTATACAACTTACCATAATGCTCATACGAGGTAGAGCTCAGGCGGTAATGTGACCTGTGGGGAGCAGCTGTAAATACAGATGAAGCTTCACTCACTCTGCCGCCACTCACCTCCTGCTGTGCAGCCCGGTTCCTAACAGGCCACAGACCGGTAGTGGTCCGTGGCCCAGGGGTTGGGGACCCCCACTATAGGGAACCGAGAAACAGTTCTTAAAGGGCTCATGCATGCAGACTCACCTACCCCGGAACCCAGCACAGAGGCAGCCAACAAAAAAGCAACCAGTGTTTCTGTTTAAGAGGCCTACTTCCTTACCTTAAAGCTTTGGCCTGAAGACTTCTAATTTAACATCATACAAGAGCCTACTTAAATACCTCCAAAGAAAGAGGCCAGAGCATCATCTTTGTACTCTCTCTGTCTTACTCCATATCACCAGTATCTCCTGGAAAGGAGTTTGTGCACTCTTTGGAACCCTGATTTTTATGGCTGCTGCCCAGTTGGACACCTCTTATTCACTGGGCTCTGGCAGTCAACAGAACTTACAGCAGAACTTATTGTGGGTCCCGTAGCACTGTAACAAAAGGAGAAATAGTTCTTAAATGACTAATGGCCCCAGGGCACAGTGGAGATATAGCAGACTAAAATGCAGGCCTAATCTTACTGTGAAAGAGACAAATAAGCTTGTCTTCAGAACTGGAACCTGAGTGGCAGGCTTATCATTAAACACACATTCAGGGCCCAATTACAATCCTCTGCAGAGACTGAGGAGGCCAGAGGATGCTACCCTTCATGTTTTCCATCTGACCAGGCCCCAAGTCATCAGTGTCTCCAAGACAGGGGCTTGTGCACCCCAATTGTTGTGAATGCTGTCCAGAGGACACATCCCTTTATAGCCTGGCTCTGGTGGCCAGCAGGGCTTATGTTCACGATTTCGAAAGAAAAGTAACAAACAAAGAAACACTTCTTACCTGGCTATTACCAGGGCTCAGGGCAGAAGGAGCAGTCTTCCCTCGAGGTATATTTGTGTACTTTAAAAGCTCCTCCCTGGGGGCTTCCCTGGTGGCGCAGTGGTTGAGAGTCCGCCTGCCGATGCAGGGGACATGGGTTTGTGCCCCGGTCCGGGAGGATCCCACATGCCGCGGAGCGGCTGGGCCCGTGAGCCATGGCTGCTGAGCCTGCGCGTCCGGAGCCTGTGCTCCGCAACGGGCGAGGCCGCAACAGGGCGAGGCCGCAACAGTGACAGGCCCACGTACTGCCAAAAAAAAAAAAAAAAAAAAAAGCTCCTCCCTGAGCTTCTTCTTGCCAATCAGCCTGAATCTACCTGCTGACTGAGAACCTCCCTTTTGCGACACTGACAAGTCTTGAGGTACCCTCAACTACTGGGAGCAGCTAAGAATAAATAGACTGCTTGGACAACACCAAGGTTTGAGAGAAAACCAAGACAGAGTTGAACAATAAAGTTCATCTACTACACGAGGTCACTCTTCCAAGACTGCAAGAGAGGGCTGTTTTATCTAATACATAGAAACAAACACAGAGAGTCAAGGAAATGAAGAAACACAGGAATATGTTCCAAATGAAAGGACAAGATAAAGCCTCAAGAAAATACCTTAATCAAATGGAGGTAAGTGATTTACCTTATAAGAAGTTCAAAATAATGATCATAAAGATGCTCACAGAGCTCAGGAGAACAATGGATAAACAAAATGAGAATTTCAACAAAGAGAGAGAAACTATAAGAAAATACCAGGTAGGGGTCATAGACCTGAAGACTACAATAACTGAACTGAAAAATTCAATAGAGGGGTTCAACATCAGACTAGATGAAGCAGTAAAAAGGATCAGTGAACTTGAAATTATGGCAATGTAAGTTATCCAATCAGAACAGCAAAAAGGAAAAAGAATGAAAAAGAAAAAAAGCTAAAATAGCTTAAAAGACTTATGGGGCAACAACAAATGGACCAGCTTTCAAATTATAGGGGTCCTTGAAGGAGAGGAGAGAAAGGGGCAGAAAACTTATTTGAAGAAATAATTGCAGGAAACTTTCCTAACCTGGGAAAAGAAACAGACATCAGATCTAGGAAGCATAGAGAGTACCAAATAAGAGGAACCTAAAGAGACCCACATCAGACACATTAAAATTAAAATATCAAAAGTTAAAGACAAGGAGAGAATCTTAAAAGCAGCAAGGGAAAAACAACTTGTTATGTACCAGGGAACCCCAAAAGACTATCAGAGTTTTCAGCAGAAACTCTGCAGGCCAGAAGGAAGTGGCATGATATATCCAAAGGCTGACAGATAAAAACTGCCAACCAATAATACCCTACTGGCAGAGTGGTCCTTCAGAATTAAAGCAAAGATAGTCTTCCAGACAACCAAAAGCTAAAGGAGTTCATCACCACCAGATAGGCCCTACAAGAAATGTTAAAAGAACTTCTCTGACACAAAAGGTCAATATGTAGAAGCAGGAAACAAGAAAGTATAGTTCTCACTGGTAAAGGTGAATATATAGAAGAATTCAGAATAATCTAATGGTGCAATGGTGGTAGGTTAATCACCTAAAAGCTAATATGAAGGTTGAAAAACAAAAGTAGTAAAAACAACAATAAATACAACAATTTGTTATGGTATACACAATATAAGAAGACCTAAATTGTGACATCAAAAACATAAAACATTGGGGGAGGGAGTAAAAATGCAGAGATTTAGAATGTGTTAGAACTTAAGTTATTGTCAACTTAAAACAGACGTTATAAACATGTTTTATGTAACCCTCATGGTACCCACAGAGCAAAAAGCTACAGTAGACACAAAAAAGATAAAAAGGAATCTAAGCATACCACTATAGAAAATCACCGAATCACAAAAGGAGAGAGCTAGAGATGAAGAAAGGAGCAATGGAATTACAAAACTTCCAGAAAATAAAATGGCAATAAGCACACACCTATCATAAATTACTTTAAATACAAATGGACTAAATTCTTCAATCAAAAAGCACAGAGTGGCTGACTAGATTTAAAAACCAACAAAAGACCCATCATGCTGCTTACAAGATACTCACTTCAGATGTAAGGACATACACACTGAAAGTGAAGGGATGGAAAAAGATATTCCATCCAGATGGAAACTAAAAGGAAGCTAAAGTAGCATATTTACATCAGAAAAAAAAGGCTTTAAGACAAAGTTGTAATAAGAGACAAAGGTGGTCATTATATAATCATAAAGGAGTTAATCCAAGAGGACACAGTGGTAAATATTTATGCACCCAATATAGGAGCACCTAAATGTATAAAACAATATTAACAGACCTTAAAGAGAGAAATAGACAGCAATACAATAGTAGGGGATTTTAGCACACCACTTACATCGACATGTAGATCATCCAAAGAGAAAATCAATAAAGAAACATTGGTCTTAAATGACACATTTAGACCTTAAGAACTTAACAGACATATACAGAATATTCCACTCAAAAGAAAGACTACACATTCTTCCCAAGCACACAAGGAACATTCTCCAGGATAAGCCATATGTCAAGCCACAAAACGAGTCTTAATAAATTTAAGAAGACTGAAATTATATCAAGCATCTTTTCCAACCACAATGATATTATACTAGAAATAAATTACAAGAAAACTAGAAAATTCACAAATATATGGAGATTAAACAACATCCTACCGAATGACTGAATGAGTCAAAAGAAAAATCAAAAGAGAAGTAAAAAAGTACCATGAGACAAATGAAAACAGAAATAAAACACACCAAACTGTGGGCTGTAGCAAAAGTCATTCTCAGAGGGAAGTTCATAGCAATAAAAAGCAGTAACAAAACATCTCAAATAAAAAACAAATGAAGCCCAAAGTTAGTAGAGGGAAATATCAAAGATCAGAGAAGGAAAAGAATGAAATACAGCCTAAAAAGGTGATAGAAAAGATCAAGGAAACCAAGAGCTGGTTAGTCAAAAAGTAAAAAAATAGACAAAACTTTAGCTAGAATAATCAAAAAGAGAGAGAGAGAGAGAGAGAGAGAAGACACAAATAAAATCGAAATGAAAGAAGAGACATTACAACTGACACCACAGAAACACAAACGAAACCACTCACGTCATAACAAAGTATGAAAAATTATATGCCAACAAACTGGACAATCCAGATAAAACAGAAAAACTTCTAGAAACATAGAACAAGACTGAATCATGAAGAAACAGAAAAACTGAGCAGACAATTAATAATAAGGAAATTGAATTAGTGTTTAAAATCCTACCTACAAATAAAAGTCCAGGACCAGATGGCTTCACTAGTGAATTCTACCAAATATTTAAAGAAGCCAACCAATCCTTCTCAAACTCTTCCAAAAAACAGAAGAGAGGGAAAACTTACAAAATCATTTTATGAGGCCTTTACCCTGATACCAAACTCAGACATGAACACTACAAGAAAAGAAAATTATAAGGCCAATATCCCTGATGAACATAAACATAAGTCCTCAACAAACCATTAACAAAGCTAATTCAGCAATACGTTAAGCAACATACACCAGGAACAACTGGGATTTAGTCCAGGAATGCAAGAATGGTTCAAATCTGCAAATCAGTCTGATACACCCCATTAACAGAATGAAGGATAAAAACCATGTGATCATCTCAATAGATGCAGAAAAATGTCTGACAAAATTCAACATCCATTTATGATCAAAATTCTTAACAAAGTGGGTATAGAGGAAATTTACCTCAAAATAATAAAGGCCACATGACAAGTCCACAGCTAACATACTGAACAGTGAAAAGCAGAAAGTTTTTCCTCTGAGTTCAGGAACAAGACAAAGGATGCTCACTTTCACCACACTTATTCAACATAGTAATGGCAGTCCTAGCCAGAACAGGTAGACAAGAAAAAGAAATAAAAGGCACTCAAATCAGAAAGGAAGAAGTAACACTAAGTATTTGCAGATGACATGATATTATTTAGAGAAAACCCCAAAGACTCTACCGTAAAACTGTTAAAACTAGGAAACAAACTAGTAAAGTTGCAGGATACAAAACCAATACAAAAATCTGTTGTGTTTCTATACACTAATAACAAACTATCAGAAAAAGAAAATAAGAAACCAATCCCATATATAACTGCATCAAAAAGAATTAAATACCTAGGAATAAATTTAACAAAGGAGGTAAAAGACCTATACACTGAAAATTATAAGACACTGAAAAAAGAAACTGACAAAATACTAATATTTGAAAAGATATTCCATACTCATGGATAAGAAGAATATTGTTTAAATGTCCATACTACCCAATGCAATCACCAGATTCAATACAATTTCTAACAAAATTCCAATAGCATTTTTCACAGAAATAGGAAAAAATCCTACTGTTTGTATGGAACCACAAAAGACCTGGAATAGCTAAAGAATTCTTGAGAAAGAACAATCCTGGAGGCATCAAAAGTCTTGATTTCAAACTAGATTACAAAGCTATAGTAACGAAAGCAATATAGTATTGGCATAAAACAGACACATAGATCAACAGAAGAGAAAAAAAAGCCCAGAAATAAACCCATTCATATATGGTCAATTAATTTATGACAAAGAAGCCAAGAATACACAATGGGGAAAGGACAGTTTCTTCAATAAATGGGTTGGGAAAACTGTACAGCCAGAAGAAAAAGGAAGAAGGAACCACTATCTTACACCATACACAAAAGTTAACTTAAAATGGATTAAAGACCTGAAACTATAAAAATCCTAGAAGAAAACATAAGCAGTGAGCTCCTTGACATTGGTCCTGTCAATAATTTTTTGGATTTGCCACGAAATGTTAGGCCAGAAAAGCAAAAATAAACAACAAGTAGAAGTACATCAAATTAAAAAGCTTCTAGACAGCAAAGGAAACCATCAACAAAGTGAAAAGGAAACCTATGGAATGTAAGAAAATATATGCAACTTATTTATCCCCTAAGGAGTCAATATCCAAAATGTATAAGGAACTCATACAACTGAATAGCAAAAATCCACATACAATCTAAAATGAGCAAAGGATTTCAACAGACATTTTTCCAAAGAAGACATACAGAAGGCCATGAGGTACATGAAAAGGTGCTCAGCATCACTAATCATCAGGGAAATACAAATCAAAACAATAAAAAGACATAACCTCACACTTCTTAGAACGGTTATTATCAAAAATGCAAGAAACAACAGGTGTTGGTGAGGATGTGGAGAAATAAGAATACTTGTGCACTGTTGGTGGCAATTTAAATTTATGCAGCCACTACTGAAAACAGTATGGAGGGTCCTCAGAAAGTGAAAAATAGAACTACCAGGGAAATTGACAGTAACACAATAATAGTAGAGGACTTAAACACCCCACTTTCACCAACGGACAGGTCACCCAAAGTGAAAATAAAAAAGGAAACACAAGCTTTAAATGACACACTAAACAAGAGGGACTTCACTGATATTTATAGGACATTCCGTTCAAAAACAACAGAATACAATTTCTTCTCAAGTGCTCATGGAACATTCTCCAGGATAGACCATATCTTGGATCACAAATCAAGCCTTGGTAAATTAAAGAAAACTGGAATCATAACAAGTATCTTTTCCGACCACAATGCTATGAAACTAGACATCAATTACAGGAAAAAACTGTAAAAAATACAAACACGTGGAGGCTAAACAATACACTACTAAATAACCAAGAGATCACTGAAGAAATAAAAGAGGAAATCAAAAAATACCTAGAACAAATGACAATGAAAACACAACGACCCAAAACTTATGGGATGCAGCAAAAGCAGTTCTAAGAGGGAAGTTTACAGAAATACAATCCTACCTCAAGAAACAAGAAAAATCTCAAATAAACAACCTAAACTTACACCTAAAGCAATTAGAAAAAGAAGAACCAAAAAAACCCAAAGTTAGCAGAAGGAAAGAAATTATAAAGATCAGATCAGAAATAAATGAAAAACAAATGAAAGAAACAATAGCAAAGATCAATAAAACTAAAAGCTGGTTCCTTGAGAAGATAAACAAAATTGATAAACCATTAGCCAGACTCATCAAGAACAAAAGGGAGAAGACTCAAATCAATAGAATTAGAAATGAAAAAGGAGAAGTAACAACTGACACTGCAGAAATACAAAAGATCATGAGAGATTACTACAAGCAACTCTATGCCAATAAAATGGACAATCTGGAAGAAATGGACAAATTTTAGAAATGCACAACCTGCCAAGACTGAATCAGGAAGAAATAGAAAATATGAACAGACGAATCACAAGCACTGAAATTGAAACTGTGATTAAAAATCTTCCAACAAACAAAAGCCCAGGACCAGATGGCTTCACAGGCGAATTCTATCAAACATTTAGGGAAGAGCTGACACCTACCCTTCTCAAACTCTTCCAAAATATAGCAGAGGGAGGAACACTCCCAAACTCATTCTATGAGGCCACCATCACCCTGATACCAAAACCAGACAAGGATGTCAGAAAGAAAGAAAACTACAGGCCAATATCACTGATGAACATAGATGCAAAAATCCTCAACAGAATACTAGCAAACAGAATCCAACAGCACATTAAAAGGATCATACACCATGATCAAGTGGGGTTTATTCGAGGAATGCAAGGATTCTTCAATATACGCAAATCAATCAATGTGATACACCATATTAACAAACTGAAAGAGAAAAACCATATGGTCATCTCAATATATGCAGAGAAAGCTTTTGACAAAATTCAACACCCATTTATAATAAAAAGCCTCCAGAAAGTAGGCATAGAGGGTACTTTCCTCAACATAATAAAGGCCATATATGACAAACCCATAGCCAACATCGTCCTCAATGGTGAAAAACTGAAAGTATTTCCACTAAGATCAGGAACAAGACAAGGTTGCCCACTCTGACCACTCTTATTCAATATAGTTTTGGAAGTTTTAGCAACAGCAATCAGAGAAGAAAAGGAAATAAAAGGAATCCGAATAGGAAAAGAAGAAGTAAAGCTGTCACTGTTTGCAGATGACATGATACTATACATAGAGAAGCCTAAAGATGCTACCAGAAAACTACTAGAGCTAATCAATGAATTTGGTAAAGTAGCAGGATACAAAATTAATGCACAGAAATCTCTGGCATTCCTATACACTAATGATGAAAAATCTGAAAGTGAAATCAAGAAAACGCTCCCATTTACCATTGCAACAAAAAGAATAAAATATCTAGGAATAAACCTACCTAAGGAGACAAAAGACCTGTATGCACAAAATTATAAGACACTGATAAAAGAAATTAAAGATGATACAAATAGATGGAGAGATATACCATGTTCTTGGATTGGAAGAATCAACATTGTGAAAATGACTCTACTACCCACAGCAATCTACAGATTCAATGCAATCCCTATCAAACTACCACTGGCATTTTTCACACAACTAGAACAAAAAATTTCACAATTTGTATGGAAACACAAAAGACCCCGAATAGCCAAAGCAATCTTGAGAACGAAAAACGAAGCTGGAGGAATCAGGCTCCCTGACTTCAGACAATACTACAAAGCTACAGTAATCAAGACAGTATGGTACTGGCACAAAAACAGAAAGATAGATCAATGGAACAGGATAGAAAGCCCAGAGATAAACCCATGCACATATGGTCACCTTATCTTTGATAAAGGGAGCAGGAATGTACAGTGGAGAAAGGACAATCTGTTCAATAAGTGGTGCTGGGAAAACTGGACAGGTACATGTAAAAGTATGAGATTAGAACATTCCCTAACACCATACACAAAAATAAGCTCAAAATGGATTAAGGACCTAAATGTAAGGCCAGACACTATCAAACTCTTAGAGGAAAGCATAGGCAGAACACTCTATGACTTAAATCACAGCAAGATCCTTTGTGACCCACATCCTAGAGAAATGGAAATAAAAACAAAAATAAACAAATGGTACCTAATGAAAGTTAAAACTTTTGCACAGCAAAGGAAACCATAAACAAGACCAAAAGACAACCTTCAGAATGGGAGAAAATATTTGCAAATGAAGCAACTGACAAAGGATTCATCTCCAAAATTTACAAGCAGCTCATGCAGCTCAATAACAAAAAAACAACCCAATCCAAAAATGGGCAGAAGAGCTAAATAGACATTTCTCCAAAGAAGATATACATATTGCCAACAAACACATGAAAGAATGCTCAACGTCATTAATTATTAGAGAAATGCAAATCAAAGCTACAATGAGATATCATCTCACACCGGTCAGAATGGCCATCATCAAAAAATCTAGAAACAATAAATGCTGGAGAGAGTGTGGAGAAAAGGGAACACTCTTGCACTGCTGGTGGGAATGTGAATTGGTACAGCCACTATGGAGAACAGTATGGAGGTTCCTTAAAAAACTACACATAGAACTACCATATGACCCAGCAATCCCACTACTGGGCATAAACCCTGAGAAAACCATAATTCAAAAACAGTCATGTACCAAAATGTTCATTGCAGCTCTATTTACAATAGCCAGGAGATGGAAACAACCTAAGTGCCCATCATCAGATGAATGGATAAAGAAGATGTGGCACATATATACAATGGAATATTACTCAGCCATAAAAAGAAACAAAATTGAGTTATTTGTAGTGAGGTGGATGGACCTAGAGTCTTTCATACAGAGTGAAGTAAGTCAGAAAGGGAAAGACAAATACCGTATGCTAACACATATATATGGAATCTAAGAAAAAAAAATGTCATGAAGAACCTAGTGGTAAGACAGGAATAAAGACAGAGACTTACTAGACAATGGACTTGAGGATATGAGGAGGGGGAAGGGTAAGCTGTGACAAAGTGAGAGAGTGTCATGGACATATATATACTACCAAACATAAAATAGATAGCTAGTGGGAAGCAGCCGCATAGCACAGGGAGATCAGCTCGGTGCTTTGTGACCACCTAGAGGGGTGGGATAGGGAGGGTGGGAGGGAGGGAGACACAAGAGGGAAGAGATATGGGAACATATGTATATGTATAACTGATTCACTTTGTTATAAAGCAGAAACTAACACACCATTGTAAAGCAATTATACTCCAATAAAGATGTAAAAAAAATGTAACAAATTAAAAAAAAACTATATTAAATCCAAACACCTTGGACTCTTCCGACTTTCTCAACTTTATCATTGAGGAGACTCAGGTTACATGGATACTCTACATACTATCCTGACCCTTACTGTGGCCAAAAATAAGCTCAAAATGGATTAAAGACCTAAATGTAAGGCCAGATTTCCTTACTGGCCCCCTTATTGCGGCCAGTAAGGAAATCATCTTTCATCATGGTGCTTACTCAAACTTTCTGAAATGCATAAAATCATCAACGGTCTAGTTAAAAAGCAGATTCCAACTCAGTAGGTCAGGATTGGGCTGAAATCTGTATTTCTGTTCAACCCAAGTGATGCTAAAGCTTCCAATCTGTGGAGCAGCCCTGGAGTAGCAAGCATTCTGATACATTTACACACTCACTTGCAGAGGAACATATTTGTTCCCTGTTCACCTACTTCCCTCTCCCTTTTACTAGTTACAGCTTCCTCTACCTTCATGATCCCTTCCAACATGCCTGCAAACATTTTCTTTAGAACTCCTCCTTCCCAATTTCAACCAACTCTTGTCCAGTTAGTTCAGGAAAATCTTATTCTCTCTGCATCTATGTCAAATTAGAATTGACTAAAAAATGAAGAAAGTTTCTGCTTTTCAAGCAGCTTGCAAGCTTGAGACAACAGGTACATAATTAACTGTCATGGATCCCTTCTCTCCTTTTCCAGTAAGCAAAGTGCCTGGGCTTTGAAGTTTGATTTTTGGGTTCCAATCCAGCTCTAACACTTACCTTCTCTGAGACTTCAGGCAAGCAACTTAATTTCTCTGAGCCTCAGTTTCCTAACTCTAAAACGGTGTTAACAACAGCACCTAACTCAGAGGATTGTCGTAGGTATTAAAAAGAGATGATGCACATAAAGACGTTTGCATCTCTCAGTCTAGCACTTAGTAAGTAATTAACAGACCATGGCTATTGGTAGTAACAAAGACGTCATGATGCCATCCCTCTATGGTAGACGGCACTCTTCAGTTATTTCTATTAGTGCATATGGCTCTGTTTGCCTTTAAACAGGGAGTTCCCCCACTTGCTTTACAGGGATGCTTCCCCTCCTGCAGTATATGACAATCACCTTCGCAGCTTCTGCCAAATTCTCCTATAGACTACATTGCCTACTCTTCTTTATATCAACTTATTCTTTTACCTAAATTATTTCTCAAGGGAAATTTCGTATCACTACCGTAAGCGAAAAATCAGTATCACTTGCCACAGTTAGGTGACTCATAAAAACAAATACCATGAAACCAGAGTTTTTAAATTCCAACTAGATACTGCTGCCCACTAAAGGCAAGATTGCTAAGGAGATAAGCAAGACTTTCACCTTGATAGTTACGAGCATGAGAAGAGAACACCTTGAAATGAAATGAAACACCTTAAATGAAAACACCTTCCCCATGAGTGTGATTAAATCAGTTAATATATGGTAATATGTTTACAACGGGGTCCACGCGTGTACTCATCACTCTCAGCCCTGTTGGAAGAGACAGATAACGAGTTCCCGCCCACGTCTGGTGCTCGGGAAAAGTCTGTGGGGAGGTCCGGGGCGCCTGGAGTAGAGATCTTCACCCTTCCCACTGGGCCTGAGGAAGGCCACGTACCGAACTCGGGAGGTGTCTTCCCCGGGCGCCGGCGGCTCCACGCACGCCCGCCTCAGAGCGGTGATCTCGGCTTCCAAAGCGCGAGCCTCAACCAGCTGGGAATCCATTAGGCCGCGCTGACGGGAAGCTGCCTAACAGAAGCGCGCCACGTCCTGCTCTTCAAGCCTCGCGCGCTGCTGGCGTGAACCATCCCGGAACTCGGCGGGGGAGGCAGGGGAATGACGCGCGATTGTCGAGCTTATAACCCGCGCTCGCAAGCATCCCAGGCTCATTGCCATCCCTGCTTACTTTTCCACATTCGTCCCCCAGCAGTCCCTACGCTTCAAGAGAGTTGACTCCCTCGAACCCAAAGCCCGAGGGCATAACTACCCACCCCGACCTGGTGCCGCCTTGGAGCAACCAGGACGAATATGTCACATTAGAGGAGGTTCCGGGAGCACTTAAGGGGGGAGTCTCTTTATTTTTCTTCCCCTCCCTCACTTCCGCCGACCATATCCAGGAGAACACAAGGTGATAACCCTCTTAAGTATGAAGTAGGGAATTTTAGTTTGGGGTCTTTCGCGAACTTTGAGGCAGGGAACGGAGGCATTCCGGTCGCCCAGAAGCCTGGAAACGAAATAAAAAGCACTGGGGAACTGAGCGTGGTAGTGGAACCTTAGGATGCTGGGTTGGAAATCCAGTAGGAAGGAAGAGAGGCGACACTTGTTGGGACACGTGACCAGAAGTTACGGCCCTAAACTGCGCGGGATGTAAAAAACGAAGTGGTGAGGAGTCGGTTTGGGGCATGGGATGTGCCGAGGTCAACTGGCCTACCTTCTCCCTTCTCGTCTTTGAGTCTTCTCAGAGGAAGACGGCTAGGGTGGGTAGGTTGGGGGCGGAGGAAGCTACCAGGAAGATGTAGGCCGTGGCTCACGCCTAGATCAGGAGCGATGCTCAGGGCTTTTGGCGCTGTTTTGGGGTCGCGCGTGGGAGGAGTCTGGGAGCTGAGCGCTAGCCGGGTGCTAAACGAGATTAGAGATCTCATGAAAAGCCGCAAATCTCAGTACCTCTGGAAGAGTTTTCCTGAGTCCCTTCTAATCCAACAATCTCCCTAGTATAAAGAATTACAGTTTCTGAAATTAGATTTGGGTTATAATCTTGGCTTCACCGCTAATTCTCTGAATGGCTTTGGGAAAGTGACTTAACCTCTCCTGCTAATCTGAAAAAAGATGCCTGCAAACTATTTTGTACAACGCTGGCACATAGTGTTTTTTAAAAAGTCTGTATTAGCCATGATATCAGTTGCTCTTTTTATGCCTGAACAGCACTTTGTAGATATTTCTGTTGTGACATAGTATTGTAATTGCAGCATTTGCTTACTTCTCATGTGACTGTGAGGAGCTTGAGGATTGAGAGCCTTTTATCTTTCCGTGTGCTAACCTGTCCCATCCCATTTCTGTCAGCATTTGTTAAAGTGAATGAATGAAGGGAAAACACCTAACAATATGGATAAGTAAAATCGGGAGGAGTAGAGTGTAATATTGTGGTCATTTAGAGGGAAAGTATGTGCCTGTACCTGTGTCTGTGTGTAGAGGTGCTGTTCCAAAATGCATTCACGAAGTTTTGTTTTCTTTTGTTTAGATTTGAGAAGATTTAAGGGAAAGAGCTCTTCTCTGTAGATAATTATTTTTTCCACTAGAAATACTTGAGTGTATGCCCAGCCTTGATGAAAGCCAACAGAGAAACGAAGCGCCTTTTTGTGGGTGGCCTTGGCCAGAATATTTCTGAGGCAGACCTACAAAATCAGTTCAGCAGATTTGGAGAAGTTTCTGATGTGGAAATCATCACTCGGAAAGATGACCAAGGTAAATTTATAGTTCTTCATGGGTAGTTAAAGGCAAATATAACTGAAGTCAAGTATCACAAAATAAAGGAACCCAAGAGATGAATGTTAGCCCTGAACACTGAAAGTGATATGCATCTCATTACATGATACTGTTGTAGTAACCCCCCACCTCCCATCCCTCCCCCTCCTATGCTCTGTAGGTGTTATGTGTGACCTGGAACTTGCCCAGAATTACGTTTCTGAAATCAAAAATTTCTGAATTCCCAAACATCCGGTTTTTGTTTTTGTGGGGTTTTTTTTTTTGGCCGTACGGCTTGCTGGGATCTTAGTTCTCCAACCAGAGATTGAACCCAGACCCTCAGCAGTGAAAGCACAGAGTCCTAACCACTGGACTGCCAGGGAATTTCCAAACATCCAATTTCTGAAACATATAGCTTTCAGTTTTCAGAGCTAAAATTCTAATAATTAGTAGGGTCCTGTTAAGTAGAATATCACTAACATACAAACATGCAAAGTGTTTCCTTAACTGAGTACTTGACATTTTTCTCTTACGTATTTTCTTTTGGAATATTTAGATAATCATGCTTTAAAAAAAAATGCAATCTTTGTATCCAATGATAAATAAACAAGGTTTTCCTTTGAAAGAGTACGTTTCTAAGAGCTCTTTTTTAAATTTAGAAACTTAATAATGTTTACATTGTTCTCTGCATACGAATTTAATTTTTTTTTTTTTTTTTTTTAGGAAACCCACAGAAAGTCTTTGCGTATGTCAACATCAGAGTAGCAGAAGCAGACCTGAAAAAATGTAATGAATGTTTTCTATACTATTTACCAGTCCATGTCACCATGTAATTTGGAATAACTTTTGTTCTAAATCTAAACATCCACCTTCAACTCATCCTGAGGGACAACCACGATCAAGAGAATTTCCATATCCTACAATTCAGGAGGTCTAGGTTCATTCCATAATGAATGACATATGGTAGCACATTGCCTGTGAGTTTGCTCAAAAATGGCATTCTCAAATAATTTGGATAAGGAACCACACTTTAATAGAAACTGCCTGTTACACATATCCCACTGGATATTATGAAATACCCACCTCCCCAGTGTGTTCATTTCTCAGGCAACTAATTCTTCTTATTGAGTGCTGTTAGGAGAGAGGTTTAGAATATGCCCTTATAAGATCATATCCTTGAAATTATGAAGTCTCCATAGATAAGTTTAGTAAAGCTGAGGGCCACCTGTGACCTTCAATGAATAAAGAGGGGGAGATAATTCATACTTCCACTGATGTAGTAATGCATTCTAATTATTTGGAGACTGAAAAGTCAAAAGACACTGAGCAGGAAACATGCTAATAGAGAAAGAGGGCCATTGACCTTTTGTAATTTCATTTGCAAAAAATTGATTTGTTCAGTTAGGAAATAGATATAACAAATATGTTGCAGTTAAGAACACATCAGTTCTGCTGTGTGACCTAGCAGTTTATTTAAACTAGAAGACCCGGTTTGCTTATCTGATGTATAACCAAGATACTGCTTATCTCATAATACTACTGTGAAGATTAAGTTGAATAATATCTTTGTGCTTAGCATAGTACCTACCTCATTGATATTTCTGTTAGTGGTAATTATTAAGGAAGCTAATAGCAGATGTTGAGAAAAATCAACCACTAGGGCACAGTAGTTTAAACACAGTTTAGTTGCTTGCAGCTAATATGTTTGCAAGTTTCACAGTGATAATTAGTATGAGGTGATAAATAAAAGTGAGGTGCTGCAGGATTCCAGTGTCCTCTGATTCACTCTAAGAAAATTACATTAATGTTTTATAGTTTTAGTGTGGGAAATAACAATGAAATGTTAAATAAATACCAGCCATTCGCCACAGATTCCTGACATTACTTTATAAACAAATGACAAATTTTGCTTTATGGTTTACACGTTTGCCTCATTCAAATCTTTCAATTACACGGGGAGGTAGGGAGTGTAAAGATCTAATAAGTGGTCAAGATGAGAATGGGACCTAAGCCTTCTCCTTCCAGGTCTCATTTTCTTTATTCTATTTCCTCTGTGTCTTTGTGATAAGCAGGTTTTCTTTTTTTGGTACTAACTAATTAGTAAAAGCACATGCTGAAATATATTTTTGCATTGCCATGTACTTGGGTACTAATTCTTTGCTTTATAGGTATGTCTGTTTTAAATAAAACAAAATGGAAAGGTGGAACTCTACAAATTCAGCTAGCAAAGGAAAGTTTTTTGCACAGGTAAGATTTGCTCTCCGTGATTTGACCCAATGTTTTTTATATTGTAAGTGGTTTTATATGTTCACTTAATTGATTTGAAACTATCAAATAATGTATTATTACAGTTTTAGCAAATATATGCATTACAAGTAGAGCTAAAATCCTTCTTAACTGTGACTCCCTGTGACCCCCAGTCCCCACCAAAGAAGATAATGTAATGCTCCTGTATACGTATATTTTAACCCATAAAAATATATACTTATTTCAGCTTTTTAAACACAACCTTATGTGATGATGTAGGTCTTCCCCCTTCTTATAATGAGTGTTTAGTACTATTTTAGAAAATGGCTGTGCCACAGTGTAGTCAGTCATCCCCCACTCATAGACATTTAGACCATTTCCACTTCCTCTTGATAAGACTCTTGAGGATGGTCCCTCTGGGGTTTATGTCAACAAAAGGAGTTGCTATGTCATATAGTTATGCACATTTAAAATTTTAATAGACAGTACCAAATTGCTTAAGTTGACTTTAGGCTGTTAATGAAAGTGTCATACAAAAACATAAAGATAATAGGAAATCCCTGTATGAGAGGCATAAGATTAATTATGCATGTGATTTAAGAACAAGGCAATGTAAAAACTTTTAAAGCATTTTAAATCCTAAAAGTATTCTTAGGGAGAAAAGATTGTATGAGATTGGGTGCTTCCAAAATAGGAGATATTTTAGGAATGTACACATGGAGTGACCCAGAGCGTTTTAAGATTGTTCTGGGCCAAAGAAATGCCACAAGGAAAAATAAGGTCTAAACCAAGTTTTGAGGGAGTGGTCTGGTGACGAAGATGAGAATTTGATTTTGTTCTTCAGCTGGGGGTCTATGTGAACAGGGTAGTGATGAGATTTTCATTCAGCAGCACTTTGCTGCCTATTATATGCAGGAACCGGGGCCCTAGTCCTGAGCAGGTGAGCACACAGTGCTGCTGCCTTGGAGTGTCTATGCAGTTGTGCCTGGGGAGCATGAATCTTGGAAGTTGGAATGTAAGGGACACAGACCAGAGGCAAAGAGGCCAATGAGAATTGGTCAGCACAGTTGACCAGGCCTGTATAAGGTGGCGGAGTTTGAACTGGTAGGTTGAGTTGGCGTTCTGCATTCTCTTTGTTGTGAGAGTAGAAATATTCAAGACTTAGCATATTAGTCTCTGAAAGACACCTCTTCCTCATAAGAGTGAAAAGATTAAGGATAGATAAAATGCCAAAAGTACATAAGTTGAAAGGGAAAAACTGAGAGACCCTAAATGATCTCTATAAAGTTAAACAGCTTTACAGTATTAAAAAACAAAACAGAAGCACTGTTAATAGTGTGGTTCGTTATTTTAACTCTTATTTATATTTTCTGTTTGATTCAGATTGGCCCAGGAGAGAAAAGAAGCAAAAGCAAAGAAAGGAAAATCAACAACAAGCAACACCAACTTGTTAGAAAAAATGGGAGTGGTGGATTTCCATGTGAAAGCTGTGCCAGGGACAGAAGTACCAGGGCACAAAGTGAGTCTCCTCTGGTAGCCTGAATAGCTCAGGAACCAATTCCTGACACCAGGTGACCATGAGCATCATGTTTTAAAGCAACTGCTTTTTTCTCTTGCTTTGCAGCAGTTAACATAGATAGTGCTTTATGGTCTTCAAGTGCATTTACAACTCTTGGGAAAGCACAGTTTTCCCCCATTTTAGAAAGAGAAATCAAAACCCAAGTGGAGGCAGGTCTCCCAGGGGGCATAGGTGGTGAAGAGTGCAGGCAGGTCCGACGTTTGCCTTTTTAATGGCTGTTATTTGTGTAGCATCCTACATGGTTTATATGGGATCAATAACTGCCCCAATTTTCCTTCTTTCTTTTTCCTTTCCTGATACACTTTTTTGAGCACTTGTGTTTCATTATCAGAAAACTAAACCCAACAGTAATCGTGGTCCACTATGAGTTCAAATATTTTTAAATGACATTTATTCAGTGTGGTTAATCTTTTCCATTTCTGACAAGTATAGTAAATGTATTCTTTTTTTTTTTTTCTTTTAGAATTGGGTTGTGAGTAAATTTGGAAGAGTCTTACCTGTCCTTCACCTAAGGAATCAACATAAACGTAAAATATCCTTAGCAATTGGCCTTTCAGAGAAATTATTATTTACTACGATGTGGATATTTGCAAAAGTTTACTTCATACCTTTAGAATTTCACTGCCTCTGTCAGTAAATCTTTAGATGTTTGTGTAACAGTTTTTATGTTCCCAATTTCTAAGTAAGGTAATACCCACCTACCTACATGTATGAAACAATTAGTGGATAATGAGAGAATGTAATTAGGTTTTATGCAAGTGATGCAAATGATGATTGTTAAAGAAGCACGTTGACTTACTAATTTATACCTCATTCTTCTTGTTTGACATGGATTCAAAGCCATTGCCAGAGGAGCTAAAGAAGGACAAGGGAACACAGCACAATCATTAAAGAAGGCTTTAGAGGAAGTAGGATAAGTTTCACATTAATAGAAAAGAGATAGGAAGGAGTCTAGGAGAGAGGAAAATAGTAGGTAGAAATGTGTAGACAGGCAGAAGAATGGTGGATGGAGAAATAGTATGGAACCCAGTATGAGCAAATTCAGATGCCCATTCCCCTGAGGAAATGAGGTCAGATTGTCTAAGACCTTGAATTCCTAGTGTCATGGACTTCTGGGCAGAGGGTGTTTTTTGTATTCTTTTAGCTCTAACCCTGTGTGTCATGGGAAGCAGAAGCAATTTCAGGTATTTCAAACAGAGGTGTGTCCTCACTGTTCATGGCTATTGAGGCCCCTGGAGCCCTGGCCACAGCTGCTGGTTCTGCTGTCCCTGCCAGTGGCACTAAAGTCAGGGAAATACTTTTTTCTTCTTCACCTTCCAGCTTCCCACCAATGGTACCACTGACAGCAAAGAGGAGGATTTGGAAGGACAGTGTAAAGCCAAGAGACAATAGACACTGTTTGGCATACCTCATATATAATTGTCCATGTATTCAGTAGTCACTAAATGAACAAAAGGACTTTTCAGTAGTGATAGATTAAAGCAACTTATACTTGTTTATTCATATGTTTTAGGAAATCAGCAAATGCCAGCTGTCACTACAGCACAGTGACATTAACTAGAATCTTTCTGGACAATGTCAGCAACGAAGACCTGATAAAGAATTATTAGCCTTCTAAGAAAGACCTAAAAAATGCAGAGAGCGAGTAAAATGTGAAATGGATGTCATTGAACTAAGAGAATCAGATCTAGGATGAGGCAGCATTGAGAAAACAGAAATGGCCAAAAAGTTTGAGAATCTTTGAGTCTCAAGTTTGAGATACCAACACTTAGTATAGTATCTAGCTGTGCCCGCTCTGGGTTCCTCTCTATACTCCGCTTTATGGTATTAGCTCAGTGGATAGACTTCTCAGATTTACAGAAAAGTCTTGTGGCCTCTTGTACCTAGAATATAATCTGAATCGGTTTGCTGTGATATACACATGCAGCCCAAGTAATTTCTGCCAATTAATAGTGATGGTTCTTGGTTTTCACTCTGGACATGCCATGGACATGTCAGTTCCAAAGACCCTGAGTCACCTAATTAAGTCCTTATTTTGTTTGATAGGAAACTGAGGGTAAAATGAGTCAATGACTTGCTCAAGATTAAACAGTATTCTTTTTGCTTTACCAGTTTGATAGGTTTTTCTAAAACCTAGTGCCTTTGTTTTCTTCCTTGACTGTTGGTGACATCATAAAGTATGATCCCTCAAAATACTGCCACAACCTAAAGAAAATAGGGGAGGATTTCACAAATGCTATCCCTATATCCAGCCTCACTTGGGAATTGGAAGGAGGGAATGATCCTGTGAGTAAGAAACGACGAGGAGAATTCTCTGACTTTCACAGCCCTGCCAAGAAGATAATAAAAGTGCAGAAGAACGAGGGTTCCACTGCATCTCTGGCTTTGAGACCAAAACCTAGTAGCATAATGGAGAGCCCACATTTAATACAACAACAGGCTGCACAAAATACACCTCATAATTCCATTACTCCTAAATCACCCTGTGTACCTGATTCTGATAGTCAGAAACTTAAAAACGTATTTTTTCAGACTTCTGACTTAGAAACTACCAAAAAGAGAAATAGCATGTCTGATGATGATATTGATTCTGAAGATGAATTAAGACTAATGATTGCAAGAGAGGAAAACCTAGAGAAAACTACATGGTCCTCAATAAATGGATCTGAAAATGATCCCTTTGAAGTTGTAAGAGATGATTTTAAATCACATTTTCACAAATTTCATACTTCAACAGGTTTAGGCATCAAAAATAATGTCTTTTGCCTCAGTAGTGAAGATAATGTTATGGGAAATGATTGTGACTCTGATTCAGGAGATACAGATGAAATCATTGCAATGAAGAAAAATTCTGATAAGATCAAACACAGTGTAGAACTTTCACAAACAGAAAAGTATATGCACAAGAAAACTTATTTGAAAAATAGAAAAAAGTGTGATCTTTCTGTTGATTCTATTAAAGTACAAAAAAGAAAAAATAAAGAGACAGCCCTCAGTCACAGAATTAAGCCTCTCAGTTGTGAATCTTCGATTGAGTCCAGTAGCAGTGAAGATGCTGATTCTGTATCAGAATCAACCGAGTCTGAAGGAGATAAGGAGTATAACACCATGATGAAAAACTGTCTCCATATGAATCTAACTTTAGCTGATCTGGAACAGTTGGCTGGCAGTAACCAGGAGGCGCCAAAAGAAGATACTGAGAGCAATGGCCGGAAAACCACTGCCAAGTCTGACAGGGCCTCCAAGAGCCACAGAACTCCAGGTGGCCTCCACAAAGGCCAACGGTGTATTCATCCTGAGGAGATTGTGGCTTCCCTTTTAGAAGGAAAAGAGAACACACATGGAAAACAGGAACCAAAGGAAAATACCGTAAAGCCAAAATTCCAGGCTTTCAAGGGAGTAGGCTGTCTCTATGGAAAGGAAACAGTGAAAAAATCCTTGAAAGAGAGTGTTGCCTCTAACAATATTAATAAAGATCATAAATCCTTGAAACTTGAGGATCCCAGGAGCATGTCCATGAAAAAATGGTCCTTGTATGCTAATAGCCCATCAAGTAAACTGACTCTTTCCCAACATGCAAAGAAGGCAAGTGACTCAAACCAAATTCAGCCTCAAAAGAGACAGTCTACTTTTGAGAGCCAGGCTCACAAGGTGGTTTTCCCTAGCAGTTCAGAAAAGGGAAATGGAAATCCTATTTCTAGTCTATTGCCACTAAAAGATAAGAAATCTTTGAGTCTTGGTGCCAAGACTCTCAGGAGAGGCTTTGATGAAGACTGTTGCCACAGGACTGGAAAGTCAGGAGAGAGCTCCAAAAAGAGGCCTGATCTGTGCAGCCACAAGGCCCCTGAGAAATCACCAGAGGTCTCCTCCAGGAGAGACCCTCAGGGAAGCAAAACTGACTTCCCACTTTCTGTTAATAGTTCATCAGATGTTAGTGCTAAGGATAAGCACGCTGAAGATAATCAGAAGCGTTTGGCAGCCTTAGAGGCAAGGCAGAAAGCAAAAGAAGTACAAAAGAAGTTGGTTCACAATGCTCTGGCAAATTTGGTGAGTATATTTTCAGTCTAGGGATTTAACAAGAACTTGTTTCCAAGTCCAACCTTTCTTTCCTACGAAGGTAAGCAGGCTCCTTTAGAGATGAATGTTTGTGTTTTGTGTCCTTGTATCTTTAGTATATCCGGATATCGCTTTAGAAGCTGTAACTGATATAGTTAAGTGATATGTCCTAATATGTCTGAATTTACATATAAATCACTTGCCAAGTGATTCATATCTTACCAAGATTTACTGTAATGAGTCTTTATTCATTCTTTCAACAATTGTTAATTACCTATGAAATTCCAGGCCTTCACAGCAAGTGCTAGATTTACAGAGAGGATCACTGTTAGGTGGTTGGTATTGGCTTACAGTGTGGTGGACAGAAGGTCACAGTTCAGTTCCATGGGATGAGAAAGAAGTACGCCTGTGTGCTCTGACAGCACACTGATACTAATTTGTTGGCAGTGGTGGGGCAGAGGGGGGTGGGGAGCCGGCACTTCCTCAGCTGAACTGAATCTAGTGTGAAAGGATCAGTGGGAATTGGTCTGGCAGAGGTAAAAGGGTACAAAGAGAGAGGAAAGGCATTCCAAGATAAAGGAACAGTTTGTACAAAAGTGAATATTTGCAATCAGTGTGATCAAATGTATAGAGTACAAGATGGTGAGAAATGAGATGAGAGAGATAAGTAGGGGTGAGGTGTGAAGAGGCTACAGGGGTTGGACTTTATTCTCAAGGCTGTGAAAAGACTAAAGAACTTGAAGCAAGGGAATGGAGATTAGTTATGTATATATTGGAACAGGAGTTGGCAAACTAGAGCTCACAAGCCACTAGCCCATGGCGTATTTTGGAAGAGCCTCCAAGCTAAGAATGGTTTCTACATTTTTAAAGGGTTTAAAAAAGAAGAATACAGAACCAAAACTATATGTGGCTTGCAAAGCCTAAAATATTTACTCTCTGGCCCTTGACAGAAAAAGTTTGCCAACTTCTGTTTGGGAAAGATGGTTCAGGACATGATGAGAACAACAAATCAAATGGGACAGACAGCCTTTGGGAGGTCTTGAGCCAGAACCAAGGCAGTGACAGTGGGAATATATTTTTAAAATAGCAAGACGGTCCAACTGATGGGACTTGGTGATAAACTGGAAATGGAGAGAGAGAAGTTTCTATCTTAGGATGATGGCAGCATTCACTAGATAAGGAAATAGGGTCAGAAATAGACTTGCTAGGGGAAGGAGATAAGCGGTTGTCTTAAGGGTAATGCTTTTGATGCCCACTCTAGGATGGTTATTCAGAGGACAAGCCAACGCACATCATCTTTGGTTCCAACAGTGAAAGTGAAACAGAGGAGACATCCACTCAGGAGCATAACCATCCAGGAGAGGAACCAGTAAAAGTAAGAAATTTAGGGTGGGCATTCCTATACTTTTGCAGATCCATTTCTGCATGTTGCATACCAAGACTTGCATACAACTGCTGGGCTCAACATAAAATCCTCTGGGAGCCACAATGAAACCCAGGGCTCCCCTGACCATCACGCATGGATACCACAGGGGCCTTAGAGATTTTCTCCCACATAAATCTATCCTCCACATCATCTGCAAAGTGACATCAATATTAGTGAAACCCTGCAGAAGGTGTTCACACATTTAATAACTCCCCCCCATTCCAGGCTGCATTAGGAGCCTCTGGATTTAGTGACCCAAGGGGCCAAGTAGATATCACTGAGTCAGAAGTTTCCATTCTAACCACCATCCAGTCTTTCCTGGGAGATGCATGTGGGTTGTTGTTCCATACATGTGAGGAGGGAGATTACGTAATGAAGGAAATGCTGTCTTGGTTATTAATAAACATTTCTGTCTTTACCTATGTAACAGGAGTCCATGGGTGGAGCCTCTGGGAAGCTCTTTGACAGCAGCGATGATGAGGAATCTGGTTCTGAAGATGACAGTAACAGGTTCAGAATTAAACCTCAGTTTGAGGGCAGAGCTGGACAGAAGGTTAGTGAAGACTGAAAATAATAAAACTTGCAACATGTCCTTATTTTTCGACATAGTCCTTAAATCTAGATTAGTGCAGGCAGACCTTGACCCACACTCCAGTGTTAAGGTGTTTATTTTGATAGTGAGTCCTCCATGACCCTCTCTGATTGGTTCATGGGTAGGTGAGTTTATGCAAATATTAATGTAGTGAATTTCATGGCATGGAGGTATACTTAGAAGGTCTTGTTTATAAGTAATTTCTTGGGAACATGGCTGTCAGTTGTCTTTGTGTTTTGTCTTATAGCTCATGGATTTGCAGTCTCACTTTGGCACTGATGACAGATTTCGCATGGACTCCCGATTTCTAGAAAGTGATAGTGAAGAGGAACAGGAAGGTAAATGCCTTATTGTCCAAACAAACAGTCCTGATGTCAGAGCTGGGGAACCTTGAGAAGTCATGTAGTCTAGCTTCTTCACTTAACACATAGAGAAACTCTGTACCCCAAGACACTGAATTGTGGAGCTTGTAATCCAATAGTTAGCTTACTCAATACTTCTTGAGTTTGTTTGTACATATTAATTTATTTATAAAATTTTAATTACCTGAAGCTGCCAGAAAAGACAGGAATAGTTAGCATCCACCAAAGGTGCCATCTTCTATCATCCTGTTCCTGGCATTAGAGAGAAGGCAAGGACCCTACCTGGCAGTAGATCAGGTCCTGGTGAGGCTGTGGAAGACAGTTACATCACGCTTGGCTTACTTAAAGGAAGTGTTTATCTTCCAGCATGCATGCTGGGTGCAGGTTTTTAAAAACAATGTACCATTGAATGTCACTCTACGTAGATTCATCCCATGTGAATATATCTAACAGCAGTGATGCTACCAGAAGCATCCTGATTCTGCTCTTACTTCCTATACCATTTTCTACACCAGTGGTTCCAAACTTTCTCTACAAGATCTTCTACTCTTATCCTTTGCAAAAGACCTTACCTCCTACCATCCTCACTTGAGGATGGCCACCTCAAGTGAGCTCCCTGCTTTCCTTTCCAATCTCAGAACTACTCTGTCCTTAACTTTTTTCCTCTTCGTGAGTTAATCTAATCTGCATCTTAATCTTCCTCATTCATACCTCCTTTTAACCTCCTTTCTTATGCGCATCTTCATACTTTCCCTTTTTTCTATCTCTTCCCTCTTTCTACAGACATAGGTCTCATAGGTTCAAAAAGCCATTTCTTCAACCCTGCCAGTTTTCAAGTTGCCACTCCCATCTTTTTTCAGTTCTAAACCTGAAATGAAAAAATAAATTGCACTAATTTAGAAGCAGTTGGCTTTTTATTGAAAATACAACCTCTGGAAATGATGCTCTTGATTCTTTGAAGTGATTATTGTGTATATTGTACATTTCTGAAAACAAGTGTTCAGAGAGTAAGTTCTCCAGGATCCACAGCAAATTATGTTTCAGAGCTTCTCACTCAAAATTCCATGTTGAAAACAGGAATGGACAGAACCTTGGGAATAGCCTAGAAGCTATACATAGAGTTTACTTTCTAACTTCTGCCACTTTTGTCTGTCTCTTTACAACTCTTCAGTATGCGTTCCCTGCACATACTATCTGGTTCACCAGATGCAGTGGCACCTTCCCAAGCTTCTTCAGCCTGCCCGTACCATTTGTCACTGTTAATCATCCTTCTTGAACTGTTCTCTTCCCTTAGCTTCCATTGCACTATAACTTCCTTATTTTCTTCTTAATTCTTGGTTCCTAATTTTCCCTTTGCCTTTAGATATGTAAAGGTTCTGTAAGTCCCTGTGGCTTTAACCTTCTTTTGTGCGTGAATATTTTCCAAATCTGGATCATCTTTGCTCCTGACTATCCTGCTGAGCTCCCAATTATTCTTTTCTCAATGCCTGATGGATATTTCTCACAGGCGTCCCTGAACGCGTGTTAAAACGCAGCAGGTCCCAAACTGAATTTACTCTCTCTCAGGTGCTCTGGACCCTTCTGTTTCTGTTGATGGTACTTCCATTCTTAGGGCAGTCAGACACAGAATCTCTGCCTTTTGTTTCTTTCCTTCCCAACTTTTGAGACTGAATTTTTTGTGAGTTGCACAAAGACTGTCCTGCAGGTAAGCAGCCTACAAATACCTCGCAGCCAGTCTACAAATACCTTAAGCCCTTTCTAGCATTGTGTTCTTTTTCCTAATGGTCAGTATTAGGGTAAAATTGAAAGTACCATTTTTTGAAGTCAAAAATTGTTGAATATTAGCAGTTTCATATGGTTTAACCTAATGCAATGTAAACTCTTTGAACTTTCTTATTTCAATGTATGTGTTCATTTTTTCACTTGCCTGGCATGCTCCTCCCTCCTCAGGGGATCTACTTGTCTTTCCTACCTTAGACTCCACCTGGTTTATAAAACGTTTCTTAATCCAATTGAACATAATCTTTACCTCTTTTGAACCCTTAGACACTTTGGGGTCATCTCTATAGAGAACTATTCAAATCAGCATTTTATTCTGTTTATTTCTGTTACTTGGTTGTTTATATCCTGCCATAATTTGAAAAGGTCTTTAAGGCTTACTTAGACTTCTTTTGTATTTCTATCTATAATCCAAACTAGCTGTTAAATGTTTAACTTTGTTCTCTGATATTTGTCTGTTTCTAGTAGCTAAGGATAACAAGCTTCTAGGCTTCCACAGTGCCCTGTGTGTAGGCTTTCTTCCTGCAATATTTAGTACTGAATCTAAAGGCTAAAGTAACTGTCTACTAACATCATATTAATAGTCAGTAAAATTGGCATCTTTCACTATTTTTCATGTTTAGATTTACATGTAATTTAGATTAATTTTTAGAAAGTTAAAAAAATCAAAGAATCTCTGATCACTTTAATTTTATAATTAGTATATTGCTCTATTACATTTGTCAATCTTTACCTTAAAAACTTTTAGACTTGCCACTGAAAGCCATTAAATTCAGATTTCATTTGTATAATTACAAACAGAAATGGGAATTTTGTTTGCTGGTCATGCAGTTTCTAGATTCACTATGACATTGGGGATCTTGGGGATAGGGAGGTTAGCAAAACAAGGTTTAACTTTTCTTCTTCCTATCTTAATGTGCTTTGCACATGTTTACGTGCTTGATAAATATTTGATCATTGAGACTTCTCAGGTTATGTTTGCCAAGAGATTACTAATTATCCTCTTCCCTCTAAGAAATAAATGAAAAGAAAACTGCTGAGGAAGAAGAGCTTGCTGCAGAAAAGTTGAAAGCCCTGAATATTGTGCAGAGTGTTTTGCACATCAACTTAAGCAGTTCTACAAGCAAAGAATCAGTAGCTGCTAAGAAATTTAAGTATGGTTTATGTTTCATCCCATTCTGCCCTCTTTTCCTTTGCCATAAAATGAGGCCATTTTAAACTTCCTGGGGAGAGCAGTTAGCAACATGTATCAGACCCTTAAAATTGTACTTACCTTGACCTAGTGATTCACTTCAAGAAACTAATCTTAAATTATTTCTGTATTTATTATTAGTAAAAAAAAAAATTGGACAACTGTTTAAATATTAATAAATGTAACTGTTTACTATGGAAAATTTCCAGCATATAACTTAGAGAGACTAGTGTAATGAAACCCCTATGTACCATCACCCAGCTTCTACAATCACCAACATGTGACCAGTTTTCTCTTTGATACCTTTACTCACTTCCCCCTACTTGCCTCACTGAAATATTTTATGCAAATCCCAATAGCATATCATTTTATCCATATATATTTTAGTATGTTTAAAATAATATTAAACATTTTTAAAGATCCAGGACAAGAAGTCAAAACTAGATAATTTAAAATATGATTGCTTCTGAGGAGCTCCTAATACATTTCTTTGATATTATGTGCCTTTTTCTTGCTCAAAAAGTGGAATTGCCCTGGTATTGCATTATAATTTGCTATTAGTTTTTTGCATTAATATTCTGAATTGTCTCTTCCAACTTATCACTCTCCTTTCTTTAATAGGGACATCATACGTTATGATCCAACAAGGCATGACCATGCCACTTATGAAAGAAAAAGAGATGATAAACCAAAAGAAAGGTATATTAAGCTACTACTTTTAGTAGCAGGTTCATATGAATTAATCTCATTTCAGACAGTGAGAAAAGTAGATAGTAACCATTATCACATCCATTGGTCCCCATTGTATTTAGTTTAAGAACAGGGAAGGGAGAAAGAGAGCAATTATTGATGTGGTGGAGAGAGTCTTACTTTTGGCAAAGGAATCTTCATGCATAGAAATGATGATATGTGCCCCTTCTTTAGTCGGTGTCTTCTACCTACATTAGTTTCCTGTGGCTTCTGTAACAGATTGGTGACTTAAAAACACAAAAATTTTTCTCACAGTTCTGGAGGCTGGGAGTCTGAAATCCAGATTATTGGAAGAGCTGTGTTCCCTCTGGAGATTCAGGGGGAAAAAACTCCATTTCGTGCCTCTCTCTTAGCTTCAGGTGACTGCCAGCAATCTGGTATTCCTTGGCTTGTGACTATATTATTCCAGTCTCTGCCTCCATCTTCACGTGGGCTTCTCATTTCTATGTGTCTCTCATCTTTGTGTCTGTTATAAGGACACTTGTGATTCCATTTAGAGTCTGCCTGGATAATCTCTTCATTGCAAAATCCCTAACTTTATTACAAAGACCTTTTTTTCAAAATAAGGAAATATTCACACGTTCCAGGAATTAGGGCCCGGACATATCTTTCTGGAGGCAACCATTCTATCCACTGCACTACTCTAGTGTGGTAGGAGCGTCTATTTCTTATAGGTATGCTGTGGCAAATATTTTTTTGATAAATATGGCAAATATATGGAGCAACCAGTAACTTTGCCTGATTTAATTTCTTGATTTCCTGCTATTTAAAGTCACTAAAGGCACTGTGGTATCCTGAATTAGATCCTGGAACAAAAAAGACACTTGTAGAGAAACTGGTGAATTGGGAACAGAATCTGTGTTTAGTTAATAGTAGTGTACCAGTGTTAATCTTTTAGTTTTGACAATTGTATCATATCTATGTAAGATGTTACCTTGAGGGGAAACTAGGTGAAGGTTATTTGGGAACACTGTTTCCAGTTTTTCTATAAATCTAAAATTATTCCAAAATTAAAGGTTTCTTTTAAAAAGAATCACATACCAGACCAAAGTAGAACTAATATAAACGTTCCCTGCAATGTAGGATTCCAGATTGCAATGTGATTCTGGGTAGTCTCTGGAGAGCTTGCAGTCAAAATGTTGCTTGGGGCTTCAGTCTCCAAAGGCCTGACTAATCCTCGCGATGTACTTCCAAGATGTCTCACTCACATAGCTGTTAGCCAGTTCCTCACCTTGTTGGCTTCTCCATTAGGCTGCTTAAGTGTTCTCATAACACTGACCCAAAAGAGAGATAGAAGGAGGAAGCCACAGTATATTTTATGACATAGTGTTAGAAGTCACACAGTGACACATCTGCCTTATTCAGTTTTCTTTAAGTCACTAAATCCAACCCATACTTTCATAGGGGAAGGGGAGATTAAGCACTTCTTCCTGAAGAGAGAGGCACTGAGGAATTTGTGGACACATTTTAAACTACCACAACCTGTCCTCTGGTTGAAAATTGTTTTATATTCCTGCCATATGCAGAACATGCTCAACCCTGCTCTAGACTCCCCAGAAGTCTCACCTTTTTATAGTGTCAGTTCAAAATCTAGGATGTTGGGCTTCCCTAGTGGCGCAGTAGTTGAGAGTCCGCCTGCCGATGCAGGGGACGCGGGTTCGTGCCCCGGTCCGGGAAGATCCCACATGCCATGGAGCGGCTGGGCCTGTGAGCCATGGCCGCTGAGCCTGCGCGTCTGGAGCCTGTGCTCCGCAACGGGAGAGGCCACAACAGTGAGAGGCCCGCGTAACACCAAAAAAAAAAAAAAAAGTTTCTCTCTGTAAGATAGTCTCCACCAATAAGATGATCATTTAGGACATTATTATTTTAGGTAATATAGTTAGAATATTTGGCCTAGTAAATAGAGCAGACTCTAATAGAAAAGAGGATTTTAATCTTTTACTAACTGAAAACTCAATATTGGAGACTGCCATATAACTCTGGTTTAAGATCAAAGAGAAAAACATATTCCTAAATATAGAGCAGGTTGATGGTAATAGAAAAATTTCATTCCCAAACAGACTAGATTTAGCACATTTATAAGGCGTTTCTAAAACAGAATTATGACTAAATCCTTTAATGCCAGTGTCATAAAACTCATAGAATTTTAGAATTTGAAAAAGTCTTATAAGTCATGTGGTTTAACATGGTTCATTTTACAAATGAGGATACTGAGGCCCATTGCAGTTAAGTGATTTTCTTACTCATAGCTAATATCTTAGATGTGACTTCTGAAATGTAGTTCAGAGGATAAGAGATAGGAGAATATGATTCTTGTTTAATACTTGGAGCTGTTTGAAATAGTTTTGTCTATAAAAAGCTTTTTGGTTAAGGTTCTGCCTTTATGAGTTTTATATGAAGATCCTCTTGGTTGTTGAAAGGATGGGACTAAAGTTATCCAAGGTGTTTTTTTCCTGATTTCTGGAAATTTTCCAAAAATTGGCTTTTTTTGTGATGCACATATCTCTATATATGTCAATGCAGTAAAGCAAAACGAAAGAAGAAAAGGGAGGAAGATGAGAAGCTACCTGAGGTATCTAAAGAAATGTATTATAACATTGCTATGGATTTAAAACAAATATTCCAAACTACAAAAGATACCATTGAAAAGGAAGACAACACCCCTTGGAATGAGGACTCTGATGGAGAGAAAGCCGAAGTAGTCCAGGACCCTACAGCTCTGATGACTGGGGATGAACAGCCCAGCGGGTTCACATTCTCCTTTTTTGATTCACACACTAAAAATGTAAAGGAAGGTACTTTTTTTTTTTAAACGTTTTCATTTAAAGCGGTTTGAACTTAATTGATTGAATCTACTGTAACTGTAATGATTTAACATTAGCTGAAGAAAGGATTCTTTCTTCCATCTATATAAACAGTATTGCAGTCAGCATTACATGACCATAAATGTACTGTGCCTAGAGCTGTGTTTAACACACTAAGAAATTGTTCTTGCATTTGGAAGCAAACTTCTAGATAGCTGCCATATGAAGGGAAGCCAGAGAATAATGTGCAGCATCCCTTCTAATGTTGAGTAGAAATAGTCATGAAGAAGTATAAGAAGTCATATATTTAAAAAGCTTTGTATCTTAGATGCAGTTGGAGAAGCCATGACTTCAGGAAAACCAGTGCTATATGGTAGGGAAAGGGGAGAAATAGGTAACCCTGGCTCTATACAATTATGCTATGTCATCAATACACCAGTTGTTTCAAACTTTATCCTTGGAGATTTGCCAGAAACTAGAAAAAAGTATCAGCACCAGTATAGACAATTTAGCATTCCATTTCAGGAGGTTTACCTCTGAAGTCCTACATAGTCTAAAAGTTAAAAACACCTATTCCTTAGGAAGTTGCTCCTCACCTAGTGTTTAAGATGAAGTGTAGCTTTTCTGGAAGTTCATTGTAAAAAGCAAGATATACCTATACAGGAGAATACATGCACAGCTAACAATAAGCTCTACTTTAAAGATCAGCAGTTAAAGTAGTATCCATGTGTTTAGCAGGTGAGTATTAAATGCCGGCTTTGTAGTGCTCCAAAAGGAGGTATAGCAATTTAGTAGTTTTCCCAAAATTGTTCTAAATAAGACACAATATATCATTGCTCTGCTTACTTCATTCTCTTGCCTGTGTTGTCCATTTGAGTACCAAGGTCAGTCCTAAACTGTTGAACAGAGTTGATATGATATAGATACTGTCTTTAATTCTTCTAACTTTGAGAGCCAAGTGTGAGAAATTGGCCTTAAAGTGAGTACTAAGACACCTCAGCAACCTGGGAGATGTGTTTTGTGTACTTAGGAAATTATGAGGACTTGTGAGGAGATCACCCACATCTTATAGCAGAAGCTTTTTCAGAAGTTTTAGAAAGAGGCTTTGGGAATTGAAAATATAAAGATATGTTCCTTTTCTCATTTATGAATAAGCAGGAAGGCAACCTGGTTTCACTGCATCATGTTACAGTTTAGGCTTCTCCTGCTAGCACAGGTGCCATGCTTTTTTTTTTCCTTTTAAATAGCGTTGCTCATTTATAAACCTTTAGTTTGTATATCTTTTTATAGTGTTGCTATATTCCTTATCAGATCACCCTAGCAATGCCCAAAAATATGATAATAGCTTCTCTCAATATTTGAAAATCTAAAAAGATACTACATATTTTGAATTAATGATTAAGGTATTTGAAATTTAGAAATATGAGTGCATGGTGAAAGTAAACAAATTAGTGTGTCCACAAATAATCGGTTGTTAGGTTACAATTCTGTCATCTTTCATTGTCATGACGATATAGAGACCTATAGAGTTGAGGCAGTGAAACCTGGGAAGATTGCCTGGCAGGGAGACCCTCGTTTCCAAGACAGCAGTTCAGAAGAGGAAGATGTTACTGAAGAAACAGATGACAAAAAGCCCAGCCCTGGGTAAGTAGTGTGTTTCTGTGCAGGTTTATTTCATAATTCATAAAATCTGAGTTAGACATGCTTTAGAAATATTATAGAAGTATCTAAGCTTAGCTTCTCAAGACAATTTTCTTTTTTTTGGCTCCTTTAGAGAGTTCTGTAGCCTTTTTGTAATTAGGAGCATGTTTCCTTTTCCTTGAAATTTGGATAAACTGGGTGGGGGATATGACGTGCATGGGGAAGAAAACTTGCCACTGAAGTCCTTGATCTGGAAAGAGTATGCTTCAGCTCGTTGGCTGCTACCACATGGGAAACACTGGCAAATTGGGTAGCAATGCTGGGGTGAGAATATCAACAATCAACACAGGGAAGATAAAGCGTGTACTTAAGTAAGTCTTCGTTACCAAAGTTTCAGGTAGAAGAGAAGAGTGTTGAATAGAGAAAGGGTGGTATCACTTTAACTCAGGAAAGAAAAATGAGCAAAACACAAAGCACATATATTTAAGGAATAGTTCATTTATACTTACAGTGTAAACATTTCTTAAATATTGAAATTAAGTGGCCAATTCTCTCTCTCTTTCTCTCTCACTTCAGAGAAGTATCATTACCCGAGAAAGAGACCACTAGATATTTCTTTTTCTCTAAGAATGATGAGAGACTTCATGGTAAGTCAATGTTTTGATTAAATGGTATAGAACAGGTAATAGTACAGCTCTCACCATAGCGCATTCTGATATACTAACATGCATCCAAGTAAGAACTGATTAGGAAAAATTCTGATCCTTTGCAATGTCATGTGCTTTAGCCCCCTCTGTTAGAAAGATGCATGTTGACTTGCAAAGCTCTGGAAAACTGAAAGCTCCCACTCGCCACCTCCCTCACTTGTTCACTAACCTCAACAAGGGCTTGTTTTGTTCCAGGGGTTTGCTGAGATACTAGACGTACAAAACTCCTAAGTCTTTAGTACCCTAAAAAGTTCACATGAACTATCTCAATGTCTTGTAATAACCTATAATGGAAAAGAATCTGAAAAAGAATATATAACTGAATCACTTTGCTGTACACTTGAAACCAGCACAACATTGTGAATTAACTATACTTCAGTAAAAAAAAAAATAGAAAAAAATTTCACATGAAAACTCTGAGGCTGTTGATGAACTCATTTCTTTTTTTTTAAAAATATATTTTATTTATTTATTTTTGGCTGCATTGGGTCTTTGTTGCTGTGCGCGGGCTTTCTCTAGTTGCGGCAAGCGGGGGCTACTCTTCGTTGCAGTGCGCGGGCCTCTCATTGCAGTGGCTTCTCTTGTTGCAGAGCACTGGCTCTAGGCGCGCAGGCTTCAGTAGTTGTAGCATGTGGGCTCAGTAGTTGTGGCTCACAGGCTTCAGAGCACAGGCTTAGTAGTTGTGGTGCACAGGCTTAGTTTCTCCTTGGCATGTGGGATCTTCCCGGACCAGGGCTCGAACCTGTGTCCACTGCATTGGCAGGCAGATTCTTAACCACTGCGCCACCAGGGAAGGCCCAGTGAACTCATTTCTTAAGCCTAACACAAACAGAAGCCAAGTTACATAGTAGTAAATGGTTTATAAACAGTAAAATCCTTGCAGTTCTACATTTTCATTTTGTAAAGAAAACAAGATATTTTTGAAAATTAGCATAAATTGGCTGGGGGCGGTGGGGGAAATGGTCTTAACTAGAATTGAAGACCTTGATAATGCCAGCACTAGAATATTGTCTGTTTTAATATTAATGGGCTGTCTTGTCCTTCTTTATTTTCCCCTTTTAGGTTCTGACTTATTCTGGAGAGGAGTGGGAAGTAATATTAGCAGGAATTCTTGGGAGGCCAGAACAAACAGCTTGCGTATGGTGAGTAGTTGTATTTCCATATTAATTGTCTCCATATTAATTTAAAAGATATGGTGTTATCTTGTGTTAATATTTGCCTGGTGTAAGAATATAGGAGGGCATGAAACTTAAGATAACTGAGAACATGACTTAAATGCTCAGAATGATAGTGCTGGAACAGAAGTTTTAAGTTGTTTAATTCATTCAACCCATGGTGCAGTAAGGAGACTGAAGAGTGGCCCCATTGAGTGACTGGAACGAGTTCTGGCCATGCTTATTAAGTAGCAGGAAATCATAAGACTTTTGAAAGACTGAATTACAGTTTCCATTGTAAACACTTAAAGCCAAAAGTTTGAATATCCCCTGTACATTCCAAGTGAGCACTTCCAAAATGGCTTCTACAACCCTGACACTGAATAACCTAAATTTTACTTTATAGTTACTAAACACCTTGGAAAGTATTTACCACTATTTTTAACAAAGGCTTTTGGTTTTATGTTTTTCTAGGACTGTCGGAAGAAACATAAAGATGCCAAAAGGAGAGTGAAACCAAAATAATAAATGTCATCATTAGTTTTGATACTGAATGTGAACAAGGCTCACCTGTGGAAATTGGAGTGATCTAGAAAATAAGTTTAGCTGACAAAGAAGAATTCAGAGTGAAGGAATATTCAAAATCTTATCTGGTGGATATCATTCTGGTTGCTTTCTTTTCCTGTAGATTTCCTCTTCATTTGTTCCTAATTACTTCAAATAATTAACCTGAACATTTTTTTTTAATGAAGCACAAGATAGTCCCTCAAAATACTTTTCGTATATAATCTCTTTGCCCTCCATCTTCAATAACTAATGGCTATCTTCTGACACAAGGTTTACATAAAGCCTTTTAAAATATATGGATCAGAGCACTTGTATTTTCCAAGTTACGTTTCGTGTGAATTATACTTGAAATATTTCTGATTGTATCAAATACACCTTACCTCCATCTTGTGGTTTTTGTTTAAGATGTTGAAAACAAATCAGCCTTGAGTTCTGTACTTGTGTCTTGATGAATAAGCTAACTGAAATGCAGGATATTTCAGACCGGCATCATGGGAGAGTTCTGTGAGGACCAGAAAAGGATGCCAAATGCAGCGTTTTCCTGTCCTTGGCCTCCATGAATTGAGGCCAAAATTCAAAATCTCAAAATTCTAATTAGACTACAGGCTTTTGAAAAATCCAAGTGTCTGAAAGGTATGTAGTCACAGTTAGGAGTCAGGACCCTGGGTCCAGATAGGGAAGCAGACTTAATACCTCATTAAATCAATGTGGCTAGGATTCAAGACAGATAAGCCTCTATCAAACTGGGCTCTGTACAAAATTATGCTATATATAAAGTCCCAAGGGATTATCATTGAGCCATACTGTGTATATCTGAAATTAAGTATTTATTGATTTACATCTTGATCAAATATAAACTCTTTGGGGGCTGGGATATCACCTGGTTTGTTAATGGTTACGTCCACACTGCCTAGAACTATGTCTAGCACTAAGTGGGTGCTTAGTAAACAGAGTCCAAGGAACTAAGTAGTTGAAAAGTCATTCGAGATTCCTGTGTTTCCAAGACTTCAGACTTTGTGTAAAACAGAAAGCACCACTCAGGAGGATAAATAATCCAAATATTCCACCTTCTCTTGATGTTGATTATATTTATACCTTCTTATCTATTGCTGCATAGCAAGCCATCCCAGTAACAGTTGTTCATTTTCCTCACAAATAAGCAACTTGGTCAGGACTCAGTGGGGACTGCTCATCTCTACTCCGTGTAATATCATGTGAGTGGCCCAGCTGGGGCTAAAGGATCTATTTCTAAAATGGACTGCTCACTCAGTGCCTGTCCATTGGTTTCCTCACAGCATGGCAAATAGGTTTCAGGAGTAGGAAGCAGATGCTGCCAGTCTCTTAAGGCCTAGTCCAGAAATTGGCTCAGTTGTTTCCACTGTATTCTACAGGTTAAAACACACTGAGCCCACCCAGACTCAAAATGAGGGGACATAGATCCTCACCTCTCAGTGAGAAGTCTCCAGAATTTTTGGCCATGTTTAAATTTGTTACACCCACCTTCTCCAGAGCAGACAAGTAACATCAAGCAGCCTTCTGCATCCCCAGTTTCTGCTCCCCAGATACAACCACATTCAAAACTTTGTTTCCTCTGATATTTATCACTGAATTTCTACCTAACATGCTTATGCTGTGATTTCTTGGTTTTTCAGTTTTAGACATTAAATTTAGACATCATTTTAAAATACTGGGCTGGCCAAAAAGTTCGTTCGGGTTTTTCCATAATGTCTCACGGAAGACTCAGATGAACTTTTTGGCCAACCCAATAATTAGACCTATCATCCCCACCTTTTTTTCCCCTGGACACATCTGTCTGGAAGCCCTCTGTCCTGCTCTAATCCTGGCTGTCTGGACAGATTATAAAAATGAACTGAACAGGTGGCAACTTGAAGAATGTGAAAATTAAAACACATTCCAAATACTTATAGTTAATAAGGTAAAGACACTACTAAATATATGTGTTCAAGTAAGTTAAGTTATTGGAGAGTCACCCCTTTGGGCAAGGACATAAAATCCCCTACTCTAATCCCTTTAGGGTGCTCCTAAACCATGTATGACTTGAATGAATGCTACACAGACTATCAAAGTGTTCTGAAACTTATCAAGGAATACCTTATACATATTCTCAGATAGATCAGTTTTTTTCTGTCCTTTTATTGGATACACTAAGAAGTTACATACAGAATTACTCTCAATTTGTCAAGGGCTAAAATTTCCGTCATAGTCTCTGGTGAGGTCTACTGTCCTTTGCATGGCTCTGGATTCCGTGGTTTTTAACCAGCAGATCCAAAAGGTGCTGGGCAGGCTCACAGCAGTGATAATAAATACATAAGTAAGCAGACTAATATGCAAATAATTTTGTTTTCAATATAGGAAACAATTATTCTAAAGCTGGTTGTCAGGCATTTCCTTCCTTTTTGTTATCTCTCTCCATATGGCTGTTACCATCATTTCTGCAGTAAAATTTATGAGACCTCTGCAGGTGGCACTGAAGGACACAAAAGGAGAGGCTTCTCTGAACACCACTGACCACCAGTGCTTCAGCTCCTCGCAGACCATGTTGTGGCCTCTGCATTTCACCGAGAAACAGGAGGGTCTCTTCAGATAGGTGGGTCAAGAGTTTTAGTATACAACAGAATTATCCAGGATGCGTGTTAAGATGCGTATTTTTGTGACCCACCTCCAGAGACTCAGCAGGCCTAGTCTATGCCCTAGGACTCTGCATTTTTGCAGACTCCAAGGTGGTTTGGTGCAGGTCTCCACTACACCAGAAAACATAGTCCTAGTGCCTAGGGCTGCTTTCCTTAACAGTCATCTAGTAAAGCAGCCTTGAGACTGCGCACTCACGGCCCCGCAGTATAATTACTGAGGCTACTATCGTTGGATTTGGTTAACCCCTGGTGAAATGCATTTACGTCTTGTGAACAGTGAAGTGAACACCGACAAAGGCTGTGTAACAACGCCCAGTCAGGACGCACAACAGCCTCCTCTCTGTGCCCCTACCAGTCAGTCCCCACCCTGGAGGCCACAAAACAGTCGTGTCCGCCACCATCGCCCTAGCTGCGTGAAGGACGCAGTGCGTCGCCGCCACGCCACGGAGTCGCACAGCCTGCCAAGGCACAGAGCAACGCCTGGTCGGGTGGTCATGACTTGGAACGCACGCGGCCAATCGGCGTCCGGCTTGTTTACGGGTGTCAAACGGCGGGCGCTGATTGGCCGGTGCAAACCAGGCCACTTCCTCTTAGCCTCATGCTTTCGGGGCGTTGCATCACCTCTAGACTCTTGGCCAAGGCGTAGACACGGCTCCTTCCGACGTACTCAGGCTCGGAGGCCCCTCAGGTACGCCTGGTACTGCTCGCGGAGGCCCCTCAGGTACTCCCCATCCTGCCCGCGGGGCCCCTCAGGTCAACCTGTCCTGCACACGGGCCCCTCAGGTACGCCCCTTACTGCCCACTGGGATCTACAGTCCCTCCGGTACACAAGATTTTTTTTTTTTTTAATGTTTATTTTGGGCTATGGGTTAGTTACGTGCATATCCGTTTCCAAGGAAAACATTGGGAGGAGGTCTAAGTGGGGCGAAAGAACTCAGAACCAGGTACCAATCCTTGCTTAGCTCTCGGGCCGAGGATTACAACCCTTGGAAGTTCCTCAGCTTCAGCCTGGTATCCTGGTAACACATGAACTGCTGGGTGGTTCTCAGAATTTGGTGTGATCGAGCTTACTGGAGTTCAGAAGGTGGACGAAATTACTTGAAAGTCTAGGTATTCATAAGAACAAATCAATAAATGCCCACGAATGGGCATTTATTGCTGGGTGCCTGGGATTAGAGGGAAGTCCCCGTCCTCGGCTCTTACACAGTCTAATAATACAGTATTCCAAGTGCACAGAGGAGGAAGACAGTTCCTAAGTGGGATTTCGAGGTGGGAGAAGGAGAAGGCTTCTCAGGAACTGCAGTGGGTTTGGAGCCTTGAAGATAAGTAGGAACTTGGGGATACGGTGCAAGGGACTGTAGTATAATGTATAGCAGGATTTTAAAGTGTGTGTGATTCAGGAGATGGGGAGTTGTTGTAGTCACTGCAGTTTCGTGTGAGGAACAAGTGGAAGATGATGCTTGGCTTCCAGCCTTATTGAATTTGTGGTTTCCTTCTTGAGTGAAGTGGTGTTTGAAGTGAATCCAGAAGGGAAGATAAGTTTTTTATTAGGTTTGACAGTATTACTTTTAGCATTCATTCAGGTGTTGCAGAGAAGTCAGGAAGAGTGAAACTAGGGGCAAAGCAATTGTTTTAGGGATTTCTAAGTAATACGATGAACTTTTACAAAGTAAATATCAGTAAAATGGTGGACAGTATGTCTTCTTCATAAGTGATTAGAGAGTGAATTATAGGGAAGAGAAGGCAGCTAAATGCAGATTGCACTCTTAAATGTTTTTGGAAAGATGATATAGTGACTGGGCAAAGGCAATAGAGTAGAATTTGTGGACAAAGTAGTAATGATAATAATTTCTGTAGATGACATGTGATTGCTCAGATAGCCATTATTTCACTTAACGTTAAATTAGCATTGTATTTACAAACTTTATTTTACAGGTGGCAGAATTGAGGTTTAAAGGTTGAGTAACTTTTCCTATAAGTCACATACTAAGTTGTGGCACCAAAACTGTCAAATTCCAAAGCCAACCCTCTTAACCATTATCCTTGCCAAGAGGAGCCCCCGGAGTGGGATATTTGAAAGGCAGGTGGGGGAACTATCACTGATGGAAACTAAGGATGCTGACAAAGGGATTTGTTCAAACTTTTTGAGCACTACCATGTGTAAGCACATGGTAAGACAGTAAGAGGTTAGACAGTAAAATGCTTTTGCCAGCAATAAGTTTACAGTTGAGTTGGAGAGACAGGCATGCAATACAAATAAACCATAATGTGTAGAAGAGGAGCAGATTCCGGGCAGGGGGATATTAGTTTTGTAAAAAGGGGATTGGTAAATCCCCATAGAGCAGAGTACATTTAAGCTAAGCAGTGCTAGAGTATTTGGAAAAAGGGCCTGAACGCAAAGCAGTATGTCAGCAAAGCAGTTTTGTTTCTCAGCAGTGTCAAGAATGTGATGTAGTTGGAGCTTGAGTTTTGTAAGAGTAAAGGCCAGGAGTAGTAACTGTGGGTAAGATCATGCTGCCCCACTGAAAAGTTGTACAGAAACCATTGGGAGTGAGGAACCATTGCATTTTTCTTTTTTTAATACAGAAGTGATACTTTCAGAACTTTTCTATTAGGAAGGTGGTGTGTAGGCTGTATAGTATTTATTTTTCCCTTTATTTTTAAACTTTTTATGATAAAGTTAATACATACTCAAAAATAATCAAGACAGAGTAATGTGAAATAAATAAAAATCTGTTCTTTCACGCCTTCCTCATCTAATCCTATTCTCTGGTGGTAGCCATTGTTAAGTTTGGTGGGTAACCTTCTAAATTAAATACAGAATTACTTAAACATAGACTTAGTGTATTTTTAATCTCTTGAAAATATTATAATACACATAGTATAAATTGCTATAACTGTGACTTGCTGTTTTCTTTCTCAGTATGTATAAGGAATATATATATTTGATATATTATGATTTATTATCTTTAATGCCTGCATGGTATTGATGTACCATAATTTATTTTAGTCTATTATCTATTCATGGATATTTAAGTTTTCAGATATTTGTCTATAGAAATGCTTCAGTTGATATCTTTGTACATATTTTATACATTTGTGTAAGTAAATCTCTGGGTTATATGTTAATAGGATATAAGTAGTTTGTGAAAAGGCTGGAGATAGACCCACCTCTTGGGTTAAATTTGACTTAATGTAACAAGTTATGAAGACCTGAGAATGAGGAAGAGGGAATAGAGAAATAGACTTAGAAGTCAGACCCACATGACTTGGTGATCACCTGGATGTGGGGATCATCTGGTAGTATTAAGGGTAACTCAGAAATTTCAGGTAATGGGAAGGAATAGTGGAACTACTAGTACAGTGGAATTAAAAATGGGAGCAAGTGTGGCAAGGAAGATCATGAGGTTTATTTTAAACAAAAATGTTTTTGGTATGCTTTTCCAAGATCTGTGGAGGTAAATACAAGTAAAGGTGAAGGAGGGTATCTAGAAATTGCTGAACAGGAAGTTGAGGCTAAAGAGGTCTGCAGGAGTCATGGAGTAAGGAAGATAGTGGAGGCCTTGGATTATAGTTAAAGGGAAGAAGAGGAGGTTGCTTCCCTGAGCCTAACCTGGTAGGGTTAATCTCCCTCTTCTTTCTGCTCCCCCTTTCCCCCAAGAGCCCTGTGGTTACTGGATGCTGTTGTGCAGGTACAGCTCTCCAGTGGATGTGAGGGGCCAGAGCAATCCTGTGATTTATGCATGGGGGCCGTTTCTCCTCAGCAGCCGCCATAGCCCGGTCACTGATACATGGCTCTTCCTGGAATAGTCTATACCATTACATGGATCTTTGGGTTTGGCCAATAATGCAGTGGTTCTTAATCTTTGGGGGGAGTAGAGGCTCTCTAGAAAATTTTATAAAAGTTAAAAGCCATCTTCACAGAAAGCTTAAATCTCATTTTCTCAAAAAAAAAAAAGTTCAGATAGATATTCCAGAATAATTGTCAGAACAGTTTAAGAGAATGACTTAAATTTTGATGTGCATGCTCATCTTCTAGGATCTTGTTAAAAAGCAGGTTCAGATTCCTCAGTCCAAGGTGGGGCTGGTGAGTCTGCTCTAATCAACTTCCATAGATGCTGCCTATCATAGGACCAGCCTTGACAAGCATTAGGGGGTGACAGAAATAAGTATGTTGATATCTAAAGATCTGTTAGTCTTCAAATGTAACCCCTTAAGTTTCAATTGGCCTCTAGTAAGGTTGTCACTGAACCAGTAGGACTACTAAATCAGTAAATGCACAGACTAACACCTCTCTCCATCCTTCAAAGGCTGGAAATTATAACAAGAACTCAAGATCCAAAATACTTTTCAACTTCTGTTTAATAACATTTAATGGAACACCCTAATCAGAAATGGATAGTTGAGTTAAATGGCCCGCCTGTTCTTTCCTTATTTTTTTCCTATATAAAACTCAAAGGTACTCTCATATCTCAAAAATAAATGACAGGGGGACAAAAGGAAAGACACCGCTTGTAACAAACTTAAAAAAATGTTTTTTCTGATGTTAAAAATGTTTATTAAACAGATCACTCATTTCCATGTGTGACTCAGACCTCAGTGGCAAAATCTCATTTTTTATAGATTTTTCTCTTATGTGCAAAATCAATATCCTTTTAACTTTTTATCCCTTGTCTTGGCTGCTAGGAAGCTCACAGTCATATTTTAAATCAGTGTTGCTAATTGATAAAAGCATAGGAGCTGCATGATTTAAATTTTCCCTGATCCTGAATTTCCATATAATTTTTAGATTCCCTAATTTTATTTTTAATCAATGTGTGTATTTGCCATTTTATGGTTAATCTTTTGGTTAGTCTCTTCACATTCTCTGTCAAATAAAATAGAATAGAAATTAGTTAACATAGTAAGACTATATTTGTCTTTGAAATTCCATAATTTCTAGCATTGCTTTATATACATAAATTTATTTTTTATTTGTTTTTTATAAAAAAAAATTTTTTTTTGATGGCATGGGTCAATTACTGTACTTAGGCTTTGATGTTTTCAGAATTGGTTGAGGTATGTAAGTTTCTTTGCTCCTAGAGTCAGTTATCCCAGAGTGTTACAGTTCTTGTGTTCTTAAGGTTTTCCACCTACTCTGTTGTTTTCTCATTATTAGCAATTCTGTCCCCTTCTAATCTGATGTTGGCTTGGAAATCTGGTCACCAACCTTATTAGAATTATAAAGTGAGAATAAATAGGCTTTGAGGAGGAATGGGCTCGAGGATGCTCACTAGATAGTTAAGCCCCGACTGATCAAATGTTTCTGAAAGAAGTTATTAACAAACTTCTGAAAAAAAGATACTTTAAGACTTCTCTCACCAGGCACTAAATCAGAGAGATATAGAGTTTGTCTTTTACAAAAATCATGAATAAACAACAAAAGTGATAAAATGTAAAATTAGAATGAGCTAGGAATTATTTGAATGTGATTCTCATCTTTTTAGCTTTAAAATTTTTTTAGGTTTTGCCTGTTTCCCTCAGAAAGATTAGGTTGATTCAACAGAAGTGCTTTCTGTCCTGTGAATGTAGGTAAGAATTTTTACCTACTTTGAGATTTATTTTTTCAGATTAATGAATTTTTAGTATCACTAGACAGAATTGCCAAGATTTTCTTTTCTTTTTTTTTAAGTGTGTTGTCTACAATTACTAAATGTTATACTGTAGTTGTAGAATAAGTGAAGAGTGTGAATTGGACACAGATTCTGAAATAAATTTAAAGGTACCATATATTTCTACTTCATACCATATATAGAAATAACTCAAGATGGATCAGTGGCCTAAATATAAGAGCTAAAACTTCACAACCTTGTTATCTGTAGTGGTCTCTTAGATATGACACCAAAAGTTGAAGTAGCGAAACCAATAAATAAACAGGACTTCACCAAAATTAAAAGTGTTTGTGCTTCAAAGAATATATACCATGACGAAAATAAGAAACAAGCCACGGAATGGGAAAAAATTTTTGCAAATCCTGTAACTGATAAGGGGATTTTATCTAGAATATAAAGAACTCTTACAACTCAGCAGTAAAAAGACAACCCAGTTAAACAATGGGCAAAGGATGAATAGACATTTCTCCAAAGAAGGTATGAAATGGCCAATAAGCTCAACATCACTAATCATTAGGGAAATGGAAATCAAAACCACAATGAGATACCATGTTATACCCACTAGGATTTCCTATAATCCAAAGATGGACGATAAGGAGTGAGGATGTAGAAAAACTGGAATCTCATTCTCTGCAGGGAGAATGTAAAATGACACAGCAGCTTTGGAAAACATTTTGGCAGTTTCTCAAAAAGTTAAACATAGTACCATATTACCCAGCAGTTGTACTCCTAGGTATTTACTTAAGAGAGCTGAAAACACATGTCCACATAAAAACTTATACATGAATGTTTATAGCAGCTCTGTCCAAAAGTGGAAACAATGCTAATGTCCATGAACTGATGAATGGATAAACAGAAAGTGGCATATCCATATGATGAAATATTATTCAGCCATAAAAAGCAATGAAGTATGAGTGCATATCACAACATGGATGAACCTCGAAAACATAATTCTGAGTGAAAGAAGCCAGACGCAATAGGCTGTATATACATAATTTCATTTATGTGAAATGTCCGGAATAGGAAAATCTAGAGAGGCAGAAAGCAGATTAATGGTCTCCAGGAGGCTGGGGAAGAGGAGAATAGAGAGTGACTGCTAATGTGTACAAGTTCTTGGAGGGCAGAAATGGGAGTAGTGAAGAAAATGTTCTGGAAGTAGTGAGTGGTGGTGGTTGCCCAACCTTGTGAATATACTTTAAAAAAAAAAAAAAGGTAAAAATGAATTGTACACTTTATTATTTTTTTTTAATATTTATTTATTTATTTGGCTGCGCCAGGTCTTAGTTGCAGCATGCGGGACCTTCGTTGCGGCACGTGGGATCTTTTTTCAGTTGTGGCATGCGGGATCTAGTTCCCTGACCAGGGATCAAACCCAGACCCCCTGCATTGGGAGTGTGGTCTTAGCCACTGGACCACCGGGGAAGTTCCATATTATATACTTTAAAAGGGTGAACTTTATGGTATGTGAACTTTACCTTAAAAAAAGGGGAATTTTTTTTAAGTACTAGGTAGTATCATGGCTAGTGATAGGTACATCTATTTTAATGTATTGTACTCTGTTATTTCTAGACTTCTCTTTTGAGAATAATAAATTTGATTTCTCTTGCAGTAACAAAATGGTTCAACAAGTTCCAGAAAACATCAATTTTCCTGCTGAAGAAGAGAAAATCTTGCAGTTTTGGTCCGACTTTAATTGTTTTCAGGAATGCTTAAAGCAATCAAAACATAGGCCAAAGTATGTGGATTTCTTTGGTAGAGTCTTTAAGAATAAGAGGTCTTCCGAATAGAGTTTATATGTCACTCTCTTCCTTTACACTTTTCTCATTATCACTACCCTCATTTAAGCATTTAAACTAGTAGTGTAATAGCCTCCTATTGTGGTACTTCCTGCCTCTAGTCTTCATTCACCTAAAGACCAGTCCTTTCTTTAATTACTGTTTTCATCATGTGTCTCCTGTGCTCAAAAACTTTATCATAGGTGTTTGTTGCCCTATTTTATAGATAACTCAGGATCAGAGTGAATAATTTCCCTTATATCATGGAACTAATTAATGAAGGATGGATGGTCCAATACAGGTCTCTCCAACTCTGTCATAATTAGCTTTTTTAAAGGCAGGGCCTACAGTAGATATCTAATCAGTTATGTCTGAGTTTCCTAGCCTCGCAGCTTTTCTTCTCCCCAAAGGCTCTACAGTTACAGGAGCTATCTATAGAAAAATGCTGTCCTAAATTTTTGCTATCTGTTTTAAAGTAACTTAACGTATTTTTATTACCTCTTAGATTTACCTTCTATGATGGGCCTCCTTTTGCAACTGGACTGCCTCACTATGGACATATACTTGCAGGGACAATTAAAGATATAGTTACAAGATATGCTCACCAGAGTGGGCTTCACGTTGACAGAAGATTTGGATGGGATTGTCATGGTTTACCTGTGGTATGTTTGAGTCACCAGCCTTATAATGTTTTGATTTTTTTAATAAGCATTAGATTTCATTATATAATATGTTAAAGTATGAATTTTTGCTATAATCAGACTTTCTTCATTTTTATAATACTATTTATAGTTCATTTTCTCTGTAGATTTTCTGAGAACTAATTTTTTTTAATCTGTTTTCTAGTTTTGTCGAATTGCATTTGCTTCATAGGGCAGGGATGTTAACAATCTTATTGCAAATTTTCAGGAATATGAAATTGATAAGACACTGGGAATCAGAGGACCAGAGGATGTAGCCAGATTGGGGATTGCAGAATATAACAGTCAGTGCCGAGCCATTGTGATGCGATATTCTACTGAGTGGAAGGTATTTTTGGTTATTTTAAGTAGAATTAAAAAAAACTCTAGCTTTTAAATGGGGGTTGAAATGTTTTATGGTTCCTTGTGCTTTTTATGATATGTGCCCAAAAGAGGGGTTGATAATCCTCTTTAAAGGAGTTTTTGGCTTCCATCTTCAACTCCATTACTTAAACTGTTAGCTTAAACTGAACCCTCTCCTTTCTGATTTCTATGTGCTTGATTGGTCTTCCATGTTTAATCTACCTACCCACAGTATATGACAGGAATCATGCTGTCCTAGCAAATAGATTAACTTGAATGTCGGCAATAAAAAAATTCAGATGTTAAAAACAATTCACATTTGTACCCATTGTTTTATATTGACTCCCATCTTGCCCACTGCTTCTCTTTGTAATAGAGCTCCCACAACTGGTACATTTTAGTAACCGTCTGGTGCCGGCAGAGCTCTTGTCCTCTCTTACTCTGATGTGCTTAGGAACAAAGGTCCTCAACTCCCCCATTCCTCAGTGGCTCTCAGATTAATATATATATATATATATATATACACACACAACTTAAAAACATGTCTGGCTTTTATTTTTTTCCATCTTTACTATCTTACCACTTTGTCAAATTTGCTATTCTTCAGAATTCCCTCAGTCTTCCAGACTTCAAACTTTAATCATCATGATCGATTCAAATGTCAAATCCTATCAAGCCTTTCTTAGTATCTCTTATACTAAGTATCTTTTATACATTTCTTTTCATTCCTACAACCTAGTTTCTCACCCACCATTGTCTTTATTTCTATAAGAATCTACCAATTGGTCTCTTGCTCATGTTCCTTCCACTTAGCCTGCCAAGTTATTTCTCTCAAGACTGTTCATTGTACTCTTCCTGCTTAAAACTTACCTTCATTGTTGAATGAAATCTGATTTCATCAACCTAAAAATCAAAGCTCCTCAATTTTCTCCTAACCTAACTTTCTTTAATCTACCTTTCTTGCCTGGTCACCAGTAGGGGAAAATCCTGATGATTATAACATGCATATGGGCTTTTTTTTTTTTCTCCCCCCAAAATGGTATGAAGAGCCTCTATACCCATCACCCACTTCCCAAAAGCTAACACCTTTAATAACTATCGTATAATTATCAAAAGCAGGATTAACATTGATACAATATTATACACCTTATTCAGATTGAACCAGTTGTCCCACTGATCTTTATTTTTGATGCAAGATCCAATCTAGGAGCATAGATTGCATTTAGTTGTCATACCTCCTCAGTCTCCTTCAATCTGGAACATTCCCTCAGTGTTTGTCTTTCATGACCTTGTCACTTTTAAAAGAATACAGACCAGTTATTTTGTAAGAAGTCCCTCAATGTCTGATGTTTCCTTATGATTCAGTTTAGGTTATACATTTTTGGCAAGAATTCCTCAGAAGTAACATCATCCCCTTCTCAGTCTATCATATCAGAAGGCCTATGATGCTGATAAGTCTCATTGGTGTTGTTCACTTTGTTCACTAAGGTGATTCTGTCAGGTTTCTCCATTGTAAAGTTGCAGTTTTTCCTTTGTAATTAGTAAGTACCCTGTTTCTTATCATACTATGACTCAGTAATTTTAGCAACCATTGATGATTCATGCCAGCAACAGTTAGACGTGTGTTTGCCAAATGGTAGTTTTGGTAGACTTTTATAAAAGAATGTTAATACTTGTAAATAACATTCCCTGCATATAGAATGAATGCCAAGAAAACTTGTTCTTAACCTTGCAAAATGTGTTGTTTACAGTATACATTTACTTGAACCATTGATCTGTTTTTCCAAAATCATCATATGTAGTGATAATAGAAGTAAAACAAATAGCTATACAATAACAAATACCATTGTCTAAAAACTCTAATATTCATATTTTTTAAGTCTACTATTACCAGACTTGGCCGATGGATTGACTTTGACAATGACTACAAAACTCTCTATCCACAATTCATGGAATCTGTCTGGTAAGTTTATTTGAAGTTGAAATATAATGACTATTTTGTTATATTAGTTAGTAGAGATGCTCTAGCATGAATCCACTTGTTTTCAGATCCACAATTATCTGAAATCTTTGGGGATGGATTTGTTTTGTTTCTGTTTTTAAAGACTTAATTTTGCTGTGAACCTAAAAATGCTCTAAAAATATAAAAGAGGAAGATATACAGATTTCCCATGTACGCTGTGCCTCCACACATAGCCTCCTCCATTATCAACATCCCCCACCAGAGTGGTACATTTGTTACAATTCATGAATCTACCTTGACAGATCATAATCACGCAAAGTCCAGAGTTTACATAAGGGTTCACTCTTGTTATGCATTCTATGGATTTGGACAGATGTGTGATGACATATATCCATAATTCTAGAATTATGCATTGCCGTAAAATTCCACTGTACTCCACCTATTCGCCCCTTCCACCCCTAGGTTTATTTTTGAATTCAGTAAATTTTGGATTCTAGAAAGGTATTAGGTTATCCATATGTTCTGTAGTACTTAATGGCCCTAGCAGATTGAGCAGCAACTTCTAATCAATTTCATTAGTATTTCTATATCAGAACATATAACTCTTCACACTAAGTAAAATAAATGAAGAATATAAATGGCCTGATGTGAGTTCAAGGTTTTTTTGTCAAATTAATTAGTACCAAATTTTAGGAAAATTAGGTTTCAGAAATGGGTTTGTTTGTTTGAAGGAATTAAGTCTAAGAGATGTGTACTTGAATTTTTTACTAAGAGAAGTTGTATATGCAGTCACTGTTTCATGAGTTTCAAAATGAATTTTGCTTCCTTTTACTATTATAAGACAACTGTTGCAATGCTAGTCTTTTTTTTTTTTAATCTATTTTCTTTATTTTTGGCTGCATTGGGTCTTTGTTGCTGCATATGGGCTTTGTCTAGTTGCAGTGAGTGGGGGCTACTCTTCGTTGTGGTGTGCAGGCTTCTCATTACTGTGGCGTCTCTTGTTGCAGAGCACAGGCTCTAGGCACGTGGGCTCAGTAGTTGTGGCACACGGGCTTAGTTGCTCCACGGCATGTGGGATCTTCCCGGACCAGGGCTCGAACCCATGTCCCCTGCATTGGCAGGCAGATTCTGAACCACTGCACTACCAGGGAAGCCCAATGCCAGTCTTGATAGGTGATTTAACCTGAGCCTCCTACAATTGTCTGAGAATCATTATGTATCATTAATGGGCAAATAGTTATTATGGTTGCAAAATGACCTATGTATATAACTCAGGCCTTGAGGGAGTCCTACTTTTGTTAAATTATGCATGATTACAGGTGAGTTGCAAAGCTCTTTTGTAGGATACATATTTTTGTGCTGCACTGTAGGTGCTTGTGCCTCTTACTGTCATCCTATCTACCTGATTACATTTCTTTTAGTCAAGATCTGTTGCACATGCTTGGCACGTGCCTTTGCCTTTGAGGAGCTAGATACCGTGGGACAGTTCTCAGACCCTCTGACTCTGATGTGCCCCTGTGGGTGCATCTCCAGACCCATGTACCCAAGGGTGAGAGCTGATTAAACTCTCTGACATGGCAGAAACTTTGGACAGGGAGGCTTCCCATTTCACTGAGTAGTTGGAGTTCTCATGATTAGGGCATTCTAAAAAGCAGGGTTTCTCTTAAACTTCTGGAAAAGAAGGTACTCTTTATGCTCTAGATCAGGACAGTTTAGCACTTAAATGTGGTTAGTATGACCAAGAAACTGAATTTCTAATTTTAATAAATTTAAATGAGCACATGTGGCTAGTGCTACCATGTTGGACAATATAGCTCTACATCAGACTTCTTAATTTACATAAAACATACTTGAATCGGGGGAAAACCATTTTCAAAGCCTCTTGCTATTAGAATGTTAGTTATTCCTGAGGAACGTGTTGGCATATAAATAAGGCATATAGACCTAGGGTGAATATTTAAAAAATAGTAGGAGATACATTTAAAATGATAACATTAATTTAATGGTGATAATTTAGATTGAGTTGGTGCTTTTGAGTATATAAAGTACTTCCACTTGAATTTTCTCAGATGATCCAGAAAGTCCTGTGGATTGGGTTAGGACCCACTTTGAGGTAAAGGCAAGTGGTTGTGACTTGCTTGAGATCACACAACTAATTATATGGCTCTTAGGCTTGAATCTTGGTCTTATGATGCAAATCTGACAGTTTTCCTCTGGTCTCCGGTGAATGTCCTTGCATCAGAGTATATAATTTAAGATTGAGTTTAAACTTGGGAAATTTGTTACAAGATGTCACCTTTTAGGCTTTATCCAAAGCCAAAGGAATACGATGAAAATACTTGCACAGTTTTACATAAAAATGTATTTTAACAAATGGGAGAGAATTTAATTCATTTATTGTGCCAAGTACATAGGAATCGAACTGTAAAAATGAGTTAAAGACAAGTAAGGATTCCTACCAAATGAATTCTGGCACCCAGTTGGGAAAGGTGAGTAGTCACCACAGGAGAACCTGGGATGACTGTTTTCCAGTGTCTTGCTACATTTAGCTTAGAGCAACATGTTTAAGTGTTTAATAAAAGTTTTTGACTGACTGTAGGAGAGATATCTCATCCTAATCCCAGTGGTTTATACTTTTTAAATTGCCTCTGTAAAACTGTGCATTACAGTGAAATTTAAGCAGTATACCAGAAAACTATTAAGAAAAACAAGAAGTCTGGGCTTCTCTGGTGGTGCAGTGGTTGAGAATCCACCTGCCAATGCAGGGGACATGGGTTCGATCCCTGGTCCGGGAAGATCCCACATGCTGCGGAGCAGCTAAGCCCCTGCGCCACAACTACTGAGCCTGTGCGCCTAGAGCCCGTGCTCCGCAACAAGAGAAGCCACAGTAATGAGAATCCTGCACACCGCAACGAAGAGTAGACCCCGCTTGCTGCAACTAGAGAAAGTCTGTGCGTAGCAACAAAGACCCAACACAGCCAAAAATAAATAAATAAATAAGTAAATTAAAAATTTTTTTTTAAAAGTCTGAAATCCCAACCATAGTTAACATATTGGTGAAAATCTACTTTTTTAGCACCTCTAAAAATGTAAATGTGTATACTGATACATAGTTTTACATAATTGGTACCTCATTGTACAGTATGGTGTCAATTGCTTTTCTCAGTCAACATCAAGTCATTAACACCTTTCCATGTCAACAGTTATTTGCACTTTTAATGTCTACATAATATCTCATTATACTGAGCTGTTGTAATTTACCAGCTATTCACCAGTTGAGAGACATTGTGTTTCCACTTCTTTGGCTGTGAGAAACTCTACAGACAGAAACTGGCATAAATGTTTGCATTTGGGAAAATAGAATTATGGTTATGTAATTGTAAAATTCTGTCTCTTTACTTGCCAGGTGGGTCTTCAAACAGCTCTATGATAAAGGCCTTGTTTATAGAGGAGTGAAAGTCATGCCCTTTTCCACTGCGTGCAATACTCCACTTTCCAACTTTGAATCTCACCAGAATTACAGGGTATGTGAAATGTCATTGGTGTTAAGTTATGTACTCGGAAGTTAAATGGCTGTGGTGATCATGGTAACTTAGTCCCAGTGTGGAATGTTAGCCGGGGGAGTGATGTGAATGATGTGTCTTAATGTGATAGGTTTTGCTTGTTTTAACCATATTTTTATGCCTCTCTTTGTTTAATAAGTCCAGCTCTGCTCTATTTTCCTCCAGTCACTGTTTCATAAGGGTTACAGCTTCGGGTGTTTTTGTGCCTCATCTGAGGCTTTGTAATATCATTTATTTGTTAAAAGTATTTGGAGGAAGATCTGATGTGCAATTGGTGGTGTGTTATGATCGTTGATGAATGGAATAACTTGCTGTCGTTGGTATAAGAGTTTAGACGTGTCTGTTGTCTACAAAGTGTACTGCTTTACCTTATCCAGGGAGATAGTAAAGACTGTAAGTCTTCAGGAATAAGAACTATCTGTTCTCATGTGTGTATATTCAAGGGGTGTTTTATTTCTGAGTTTATCTAACCCTCTTTGTTTTTAAAGGATGTTGATTTGTTTGGAATTCCATCTCACGGCTAAGGTTTGGAAAAGAGAAATGTGCTGTAAATAAACAAACTGTGTATTTACCTGCATGTCATTATTATTAACACTTGCATTTCAAAAGCACTTTTCGTCTTGCAGAATGCTTTCAACATCCCATTGGATCGTTGCATATCCTTGTGAGGTAGGCATGATGATGCCTGCCTGTTGTCCCCTAAATACCCTTCTATGGCAGTGCTCATGTTATTATGTTTTTTTAATAAAATATTTTAAGCACATAAAAGTGTAGAGAATAATATACTAACTATTGAGTACCAAAGACTTAAGTTTTGTCAAATCTTAATATATTGCTGTATTTGCTTACTTTTTAAAAACACTTTAACATGGAGAATTTCAAGCATATACAAAAGTAGACAGAATAATTAATTAACAGAATAATTAACTCCCATGTCCTATCGTGTATCCCCTACAATCTCTGGTCAATCCTGCCCCATCTACACACTCCACTTACTTCTCCCAGACCCTTTTTCCAAAGCAAATTTTAGACATATCATTTTATCAATAAATAATTCATTATATATCTTCACTAGATAAGAAATACTTCTTTAACATTACCAGAGTACCATTATCACACCTTAAGAAGTCATCATCAATCATTTTTAATGTTCTTAATATTAAATATTCTGTAGTTGTTTAACTCCTGGATATCATCAGTGTTCACATTTCTATTTGTCTCATAAACAGCATCCTTTTTTTCCCTCAGGTTATTTCTAGTTGTTTTTTTTGGTTTGTGTTTTCTTGTTTTGTTTTAATCGAGACATAAGGAAGGTTCATACACGGTAATAGTTGTCTTTTAGGTCTGTTTTAATGTGTAGGGCTCCATTTCTCTTTCTATGTTTTTCTTTTTCTTTTTTTTTCCCCCTTGCAAATTGTTGTTTGGGAAACAGATATTATCTTGTAGTTTCCCACAATCTGAGTTTTGATGATTACATCTCCATAATCTAACATTTTCTCTGTCCTCTGCATTTTATAGAAATAAGTACTTCTTTTTTTTTTTTTTTTTTTTCGGTATGCGGGCCTCTCACTGTTGTGGCCTCTCCCGTTGAGGAGTACAGGCTCTTTTGGGGAAGGAACTAAGGTCGTGCAAGCCTCGTGGCGTGGCCAAAAAATTAAAAAACAAAACATGGGTTTCACTAAATGCATCCGTTGTTGATTTCAAATACATCAAATGTCACAGATAGCAGTTGATTAGTTTTGTCTGGTTCTGTACTTTGAAGAAATGGAAAGATCCACTATGTATTCTTCTGTTTCTGGCTTTACTCACTCAGCATTATGTTTGTGATAGTCATCCATGTTATGTGTAGTTTTGGGTCTTTTGTTCTAATTTCTGTGTAGGTGAATATACCACAGTTTGTTTATTTACAGCACATTTCTCTTTTCCATTTCCTTCTTCACATCCTGATAGGTAACCACTATGCTGAATTTGGTGTTTCTTTTTCATGCATATTTTTATTATCTATATAAGTATCCGTAAGCAGTATTTAGTGTTGTTCGCAAGTTTTTAAATCTCATTCATTGTATTTATTCTGCATTTTTCTTATTATTTCTATTTATTCTTGCCTTTTATACTAAACATTGTTTTAAATTTTCTTCATATTGATACATGTAGCTTTAAGTTTATTTTTAACTGCTGTATAGTGTTTCATATAACAGATTACAATTTATTTATTCATTCTTTTGATAGATATTTGAGGTGTTCAGAGGGCACAGCCTTTTTTTCTTTTTAAATGGTAACAATTGGTGTTGCTCCAAATGTTTTGTAATATAAATCCTGTGTACTATGCTGGAATTTTGTTTGGTAACTAAATTTTTACATGTTAGAGTCCCATTATAGCTTGTTAGGTCCTAGGGTTTTCAAAGTGTATACTCTTCTATAAGTAAATAAATACATTCTCTTATTGGGAAAGAGCAAGCTGTATGGAACTAAATTGAGTTACAGAAGAAAGTCCTTCCAACTTTTCCAAAGGTAAACCAACTTGTGGTATATAAAAATATTTATTTTTTATATTGTCTAAATTTTTAGTTTTTAGAAGTCTGGTTGATGTGATTATTTATGAGGCTTATGCTCATTGTGGAAAATTTAGAAGCCATAGAAGATATAAAGAAGAGGGAAAAAAATTATAATCTCAGTACCCAAAGGAAATCACTATTAATGTTTTATTTAGAGTTCTCTTCAGTGGCTTTTTAATTTTTTTATGTTTATTACTATACATACTAAAATTAATAATTTTTATATCTTAGTACCTATTTCCTGGTTTAATAAGACAACATTTTTTTGCTCCTCCATTTACTTACTCTGTTCCATATACTGGCACAAAATGAATGTGAAGCCAACACCCAGATAAAGTTAAAGAAGAACCTTGTCAAGCAACCTGTGAAAAGCTCTCCCTTCTCATGGTCCCTTCAGTTTAGCATGTATCCCCCCACTCCTCTATAGCAACCACTGTCCTCACTTCCAACCTCATTGTTTGCTGATTCTGTACTAAATATAAATGGAATTGTACACTTTGTTCTTTTTTTGCATCTGGCTTCTCTTGCTCAAGATTATGTTTGTGAAAGTCATCCATGTTGTGTGTAGTTGTAGATCATCATTTTAATGACTGTCTAGTATTTAACTTATCCATTCTATTGTCGATGGACATTTGGGTAATATCCAATTTTTGGCTCTTATCAGTAGTACTACCGTGAGCATTCTGGAACTTGTCTTTTGGGGAGCATATATACACATTCCCAGGAGTGGGATTATTGAGTCATAACGTATACTTACATTTAGCCCTAGTACAAGAGTTGGCAAACTTTGTAAAGGCTAGATAGTAAATATTTTAGACTTTGTTGGCCAGATCTTTCAGTCCTGTCAAAACCATTCTTAGGTCTTGGGCTCTATAAAAACAGGTAACGGCCAGATTTGACCCATGCATGGACAATGGTTCATTGCCTCCCACTCTAACCCCAAAGGGATTATACTTCCACTAGACAGTTCTGATGACACTGCATCCTTGTCAGCACTTAGTATTTTCTGTCTTTTTTCACTTTGGCCATACTATGAGTGTGTACTAAGGATTGTGTTTGTTTTTAATTTTTGGCATAATTTCAGACTTCCTGAAAAGTTGAAAAGAATTCTCATATACCCTTCAATTCAAATAAAGAATAACACTGTTTTCCAAAATCGTCATTTTATTGACCTAATTCTTTATGGACTTGTTATAAAATAGATCATTGTAATAGTGAAACCTCATTTATGTATCCCACTTGCTACACTATAAATGTTTTATTTGTGACTACTAAGGTAATTATTAAAGCATTTTCTTTATATAAAAAGTGTATTTGGAATTTCTCTCTTTGTATTTTCTTTTTACAAATATGGCAGATTTTTTTAAAGCTCAGTTTATTCTGAAAATAAAAGTTTATTTTATTCTTTAGGATCAGTTCGTTTTTCTTCCATGTCTACTATTATGGAATCTGTAAAAGAATACTTTATTTCATTTTATTTCAGGATGTTCAAGATCCTTCAATATTTGTAACTTTCCCTTTGGAGGAAGATGAAAGTATATCTTTGGTTGCCTGGACAACTACTCCCTGGACTCTACCTAGTAACCTTGCCCTGTGTGTTAATCCAGATATGCAGTATGTGAAGATTAAAGGTAAGTGTGAGCCTGGTTACTTATGATCAATATGAATAAAATAATTTTAATGAATTTTGGGAAAGAATGAAAGGTTACATTTCTTCCCTTTTTTTTTTTTACTTTTTTAATTGAGGTATAATTGACATACATTATGTTAATTTTAGGTTTACAATAAAATAAACATTTGTGTACCTCATGAAATGAATACCATAGTAAGTCTAGTTAACATTCATCACCATACATATTTACAGAATTTTTTTCTTGTGGTGAGACCTTTTAAGATCTACTCTCTCAGTAACTTTCAAATATGTAATACAGTATTATTATTATTATTTTTTTTTTTTTCCGATATGCGAGCCTCTCACTGTTGTGGCCTCTCCCGTTGCAGAGCACAGGCTCTGGATGCGCAGGCTCAGCGGCCATAGCTCATGGGCCCAGCCACTCCGCGGCATGTGGGGTCTTCCTGGACCGGGGCATGAACCCGTGTCCCCTGCATCGGCAGGTGGACTCTCAACCACTGCGCCACCAGGGAAGCCCTGTAATACAGTATTATTAACTATAGTTGCCATGCTATAAATTATATCCCCACGCCTTATTTTATAATTGGAAGTTTGTACCTTTTAACTCCCTTTACCCATTCCACCCCACACACACACATACACACCCCTGCTTCTGATAACCACCAGTCTGTTCTCTGTATCCATGAGGTTTATTTTTGTTGCTTTGATTTCATTCTTATTCCACATATAAGTGAGATAATATATTATGTGTCTTTCTTTGACTTATTTCACTTAGCCTAATGCCCTCAAGGTCCATCCATGATGGGGTGTTTTTTGTTTGTTTGTTTTTGCGGTATGCGGGCCTCTCACTGTTGTGGCCTCTCCCGTTGCGGACCACATGCTCTGGACGCGCAGGCTCAGCGGCCATGGCTTACAGGCCCAGCCGCTCCGCGGCATGTGGGATCTTCCCGGACCAGGGTACGAACCCGTGTCCCCTGCATCGGCAGGCGGACTCTCAACCACTGCGCCACCAGGGAAGCCCCATCCATGATGTTTTAAGCAGCAAAATTTCAGTCTTTCTTACAGCCAAATAGCATTCCATTGTACATATACATACCATATTTTCTTCATCAATCCATCCATTGATGGACACAGGTTGTTTCCATAATTTGACTATCATAATTAATGCTGTGATGAACATGGGGTGCAGATATCTTTTCAAGTTATTGTATTCATTTTCTTTGCATAAATACCCAAAAGTAAAATTACTGGATCATATGTAGTTGTATTTTTAATTTTTTGAGGAACCTCCCATACTGTTTTCCATGGTGGCTACGCCAGCTTACATTCCCATCATCAGTGCAGAGATTCTCTCTTCTCCACATCCTTGCCCACACTTGCTGTCTCTTGTCTTTTTGAAAACAGCCACTCTAACAGGTGTGAGGTGATACCTTATTGGGGTTTTGATTTGCATTTCCCTTATATAACTGGTATTGAGCATCTTTTCGTGTACCTGATGGATATCTGATTGTCTTCTTTGGAAAAATGTCTATTCAGATCTTCTACCCATTTTTTAAATTGGTTTGGTAGGTTTTGTTTATTTGTTTGTTTGTTTGTTTTACTATCAAGTTGTATCAGTTCTTTATATATTTTGGATATTAGCCCCATATCAGCTGTATGATTTGCAGATATTTTCTCCCATTCAGATGGTTGCCTTTTCATTTCGTTGATTACTTTTGCTGTGCAGAAGCTTTAGTGTAATGTAGTCCCACATTTTTTTTTTGTTTTTATTTTTGCTTCTGTTTCCTTTGCTTTTGTTGTCAGAGCCAAAAAAAAAAAAAAAAAAAGACATTGCCAAGACCAATGTCAAGAAGTTTATCAACTATGTTTTCATCTAGGAATCTTATGGTTTCAGGTCTTATGTTAAAGTCTTTTATCCATTTGCGTTAATTTCTGTGTATGGCATAAGAGAGTGGTCCAGTTCTCCCAACACCATTTATTGAAGAGATTCTCCTTTCCCCATTGTATATTCTTGGCTCCTTTGTTGTAAATTAATTGTCTTATGTGTGAGTTTCTTTCTGGGCTCTCTGTTCTGTTCCGTTGATCTATGTGTCTGTTTTTATGCCAGTACCATACTGTTTTGCTTACTAGAACTTTGTAATATAGTTTGAAATCAAGGAGTGTTGTGCCTCCAGCTTTGTTCTTCTTTCTCAAGATTGCATGGACTATTCAGGGTCTTTTGTGGGTCCACATAAATTTTAAGATTGTTTATTCTATTTCTGTGAAAAATGCCATTGAAATTTTGATAGGAATTGCACTGAATCTATAGATTTCCTTCAGTAGTATGGACGTTTTAAAAATATTAATTCTTTGAATCCATGATCATGGAACACTTTTCCATTTATTTGTGTCTTCCATTTTTTTCATCAATGTTTTAAACTTTTCAGTGTCTAGGTCCTTCATTTCCTCTGCTAAGCTTATTCCTACATATTTTATTCTTTCTGATGCAATTGTAAATGCAATTGTTTTCTTAATTTCTCTTTCTGGTAGTTCATTATTTGTGTATAGAAATGCAACAGCTTTCAGTATATTGATTTTGTATGCTGCAACTTTACTGCATTTATTTATTTTTATTTTTTAAAATAAATTTATTTTTATTTATTTTTGGCTGCATTGGGTCTTCGTTGCTGTGCGTGGGCTTTCTCTAGTTATGGCAAGCAGGGGCTACTCTTCGTTGTGGTGCACGGACTTCTCATTGCAGTGGCTTCTTTTGTTGCAAAGCACGGGCTCTAGGTGCATGGCCTCCAGTAGTTGTGGCACACAGGCACAGTAGTTGTGGCTCGCGGCCTCTAGAGCGCAGGCTCAGTGGTTGTGGCACACGGGCTTAGTTGCTCTGCGGCACGTGGGATCTTCCCGGACCAAGGATCAAACCTGTGTCCCCTGCATTGGCAGGAAGATTATTAATGACTGTGCCACCAGGGAAGTCCCTCCATTTATTTTTTAGTTCTGAGATTTTGGTGGAGTCTTGAGTTTTCTATATGTACTATCATATTATCTGCAAATACTGAGTTTTACTTCTTCCTTTCCAATTTAGATACCTTTTATTTCTTTTTCCTGCCTAGTTGTTCCGGCTAGGACTTCTAATACTATGTTGAATAAAAGTGGCAAGAGTGGGCATCCTTATCTTGTTCTTGATATTAGAGGAAAAGCTTTCAGTTTTTCACCAGAGTATGATATTAGCTGTGGGCTTGTCATATATGGCCTTTATTATGTTGAAGTACATTCCCTTTAAAAGAGGCATTTTTAGTAGAAGTTGTTCAAGTAATTTTATCTAGCTACAAAGAGAGATTATCAGGATAAACTTGGGGTTTTTTTGTTTGTTTGCTTGTTTGTTTGTTTTTGGCCACACCACACAGCTTATGGGATCTTAGTTCCCCAACCAGGGATCGAACCCAGGCCCCCGGCAGTGGAAGCATGGAGTCCTAACCACTGGACCGCCAGGGAATTCCCAAGGATGTTGTTATTATCAAGTAACGGAAAAATCTCTTAACTCCCTGGGTTTGTGTGAAGGCAGGGCCTGGATATGTATTGTTTAGGGCTATGCCCTTATAACCCATTACCTAGAACAAAATAAGTATTCAATAAATATCAATTAAATGAATGAATGCTTAAAAAGTCTTATCATGATAGGAGGAAATAAATAGACAATAGATGGGTCACACTAGAAATAGAACACAATTCATTAAGGAAAACTGAGTTGGATACAATATTAGAGAACATCTAAAATTTTCTCAGAAAGTTGCTTAAGTCATGCTTAATTATTATTTTAAAAATATTCTTTATTTTGATTTTTAAATAGACATCAGTATTAGTAATCAGGACATAGTTTATACTTATAACTTAATAAGCTTATTACAAATTATACAAAAAATAAATGTATTTACTAGAAGCAGTAAAGCCGTTGGGGCTGGGAGGTAGCATGAACTCTCTGGTCACATGTCTTATGATTTATTGTTTGGGAATCTGTTCTTAGGTATGTCATAATCACTCATATGTGCTAATAACCCTGGGGAAATTTGCCTTTTATTAAAATTTCTTAGAAACCCAGAAAACCTCTACTAAATAATTTTCTAGTAGTGAATACATAGGTATGGTGTTATGTAGCAGGATATGTTTTGGAGGGAGAAATCTGATAATGAGTTTCAAACAGCACAGCAAAGCCAGTTAGCTTCCAGTGTACTTCTAAAGCTGGAAATAATCCAACTGTTTGGGCCTCCTGAAAGGATAACCATGCCTGTTTCATGTTGGTGAATTCCAAGGCTTGAGGCAAGGGATCCAGAAAGGAAGCCATAAGAAGTGGACAGAGTGAAGGTCAAGAGTATATTTTCAGGAGTTTAGAGGAAAATAATATAAGAAAACATGTGGAACACATCTTAGTTTACTGATTCCTACTCCCCTCTTTTACATGTCCAAGCAACTAGTTTATCTACTTATTTCCCTTGGCCTAGGAAAAGGACTATTTTTTTACCCAGAATTTCCTTCTTGGTCCAGTGTAGAAGTAAATACTACTTTTTTTTTTTTTTTTTAGTTTTTTATTTAATTTTTCTTTTGTATTAGACTATAGTTGATTTACAATATTGTGTTAGTTTCAGGTGTACAGCAAAGTGATTCAGTTATACATACACATATCTATTCTTCAGATTATTTTCCCATATAGGTTATTATGGAGTATTGACTAGAGTTCCCTGTGCTATACAGTAGGTCCTTGTTGATTATTTTATATATAATAGTATGTATATATGAATCCCAATCTCCTAATTTATCCCTCCCCCCAACCTTCCCCTTTGGTAACCATAAGTTTGTTTTCTAAGTCTGTGAGTCTTTTTCTGTTTTGTAAATAAGTTCATTTGTATCATTTTTCAGATTCCACATGTAAGTGATAACCATATGATATTTGTCTTCCTCTAACTTACTTCGCTTAGTATGATAATCTGTAGATCCATCCATGTTGCTGCAAATGGCATTGTTTCATTCTTTTTTGTGGCTGAATAATACTCCATTGTTTGGTTTTTTTTGATGTAGAGCTGCATGAACTATTTTTTATATTTTGGAGATTAATCCCCTGGCGGTTTCTTCATTTGCAAATATTTTCTCGCATTCTGTGAGTTGTGTTTTCCTTTTGTTTGTGGTTTCCTTTGCTGTGCAAAAGCTTTTAAGTTTAATTAGGTCCCATTTGTTTGTTTTTGTTTTTATATTCATTACTCTGGGAAGTAGATCCAGGTATTGCTGTGATTTATGTCAAAGAGTGTTCTGCCTATGTTTTCCTCTAAGAGTTTTATAGTATCTGGCCTTACATTTAGGTCTTTAATCCATTTTGGGTTTTTTTTTCTGTATGGTGTTAAGGAGTGTTCTAATTTCATTTTTTTACACGTAGCAGTCCAGTTTTCCCAGCACCACTTAGGAAGAGACTGTCTTTTCTCCATTGCATATTCTTGCCTCCTCTGTCATAGATTAATTAATTGACCATAGGTGCGTGGATTTATGTCTGGGCTTTCTATCCTGTTCCATTGATCTATATGTCTGTTTTTATGCCAGTAACATACTGTCTTGATTACTGTATCTTTGAAGTATAGTATGAAGTCAGGGAGCCTGATTCCTCCAGCTCCATTTTTGTTTCTCAAGATTGCTTTGGCTATTCGAGATCTTTTGTGTTTCCACACAAATTTTAAGATTTTTTTTTCTAGATCTGCAAAAAGTGCCACTAGTAATTTGATAGGGATTGCATTGAATCTGTAGATTGCCTTGGGTAGTATAGTCATTTTGACCATATTGATTCTTCCACTCCCAGAATGTGGTGTATCTTTCCATCTGTGTCACCTTTGATTTCTTTCACCAGCGTCTTATAGTTTTCTGAGTACAGGTCTTTTGCCTCCTTAGGTAGGTTTATTCCTAGGCATTTTATCCTATTTGATGCAATGGTTAAAAAGAAAAAAAATTACATTTCTTTTCTTCTTTTAATTAATTAATTATTTTTGGCTTTATTGGGTCTTCGTTGCTGTGCGCGGGCTTTCTGCAGTCGTGGTGAGCCAGGGCTACTCTTCATTGCAGTGTGTGGGCTTCTCATTGCGGTGGCTTCTCTTGTTTCAGAGCACAGGCTCTAGGCATGCGGGCTTCAGTAGTTGTGGCACACGGGCTCAGTAGTCGTGGCTCGTGGGCTCTAGAGCGCAGGCTCAGTAGTTGTGGCGCACAGACTTAGTTGCTCCATGGCAGGTGGCATCTTCCTGGACCAGGGCTCGTGTGCCCTGCATTGGCAGGCGAATTCTTAACCACTGCACCACCAGGGAAGTCCTACATTTCTTTGTGGAGTAAAAATAGAAGTTTTTGAAAAAGTATTAGATTTAATCAGAAAAATAACCTCTAAGAGCATTTTCATTTCTGATTGAAAAATTAACACAAAACATTAAAATTAACACAAAAAAATTAACGTTGTACAGAGATATAAAAAGTAAAAATTTCATATACTTTTCAGATTATAATACTTTTATACATCATGCTCCTATTACAGATGAAGAACCTGAGATTCGAAGGGGGTGGCGTATCATTGCTATTAGGAATCTCCAGTATGTGTTTTCTCAACACCGCCAAGCAATTAAATCAATTCAAGCACTAGCTATCTGGAGCTTGAGTCAGATATCACAGGTCAAGAGCTTAGTCCTACAAGACTTCCCCCTGCCACTGCAACCCCCCCGCCCCCTTTCAGATGTCAGTCACAAGTTCCGGTTGTCACCTGGGCTTCTCACCAACCCATGACGCCCTCCTTGGGTCCGAAGAGCAACTCACAGAACTCAGAAACATTGTACTTACTAGATTACTGGTTTATTATAAAAGGAGATTGTAATGGATACACATGAACTGCCAGATGAAGAAGTGCATAGGGTGAGATCTGGAAGGGTCGCAAGCACAGGAACTTCTCTCCCCAGAACTGGGGTGGGCTACTCTCATAGCATGTGGATACGTTCACTAACCTGGAAACTCTCCAAACCCCATCCTTTTGGGTTTTTATGGAGGCTTTGTTACATGGGCACAATTGATTAAGTCATTGGCCATTGGAGATTGAACTCAATCTCTGACCCCTCTCTCCTCTCCAGAGGGGGCTGGAGGTGGAGTATGAAAGTTCCAACCCTGTAGCCATGTGCTTGGTTCACCATCCTTAGGTTACCTAGGGGTTTTACAAAAGTCACTCCATTAACGTAACAAAAGACACCTTCCCACCACTTAGGAAGTTCCAAGGGTTTTAAGAGCTCTGCCAGAACAGGGATTAAGACCAAATATATATTTCTTACTCTATATCATAGTATCATAGAATTGGTACCAGAACTTGAGAACTTTGTACCTTTCAAATATTTCCTGGTGGTCAAGTTAACCATAGTCTTGATGAGGCCCTTTCCATAGAGATTTATATGAAAAAAGAAGGTTGGTACCTTCAGGTTTCTATAGTTTATGGGGAGCAGGGGGAAGTCAGGGAAAGAAAAGAAAAACTCATAGCCAGAAAAAGAATCCATCTTACAAGACAGTTAACTTGATTCACAATAGCTTGTGCTATCAAGGGAAGAATATTGAGAAAGGAATGGAAAAGTGTTGGGCGTCAGATATTTTTATCATTGTTTAGCTGTGCCTTAGGAGTAGCTAAGACCAAGAGTTGGTTTCTAGCGATATCAACTGGGAAGGAGCTGTTTCCACATAGAGCCTGGCTCTGGTGTCTACTGCTGCTTCTCCCTGCAAGTGCATTTCTGTCTGTTATAAGTTTCCTGAGTTGCCTGTGGATCATGGCCATTCCGTAGTAAGCCTGACAGCCATAAAGGCCATCTGGCTGAGATTTCAATCATGTCATTCATCTGCCTGCATACAACTCTTTTACTTCTTGTGTTCTTGTGTACCATGTGTTCTGTGTTTTATTCAGAAAATATAGACTCCACTTATAATGAAGTTCCTGTGAGGTCAGAACTGGTGGATGGCAACATTATTTGTGGTAGTTTTTCAGTGAATTGCAAAGGCCTTCACAAGGATCCATAGATACTCATTTTTCTTACAGCCTTAGTATATTCTTAGGTATAGCTTTAGTATATTCTTGGGTATGTCATACTTTACATGTGGGCGTTTAAATTAGCCTAAATTTTTGTAAGGCAATTTGTCAGTATCTATTAAATTTTATATGTTTATGCATTTGTTTCAGCTTTTCTCTTCCTAGGATAGTATCCTTCAGAAATGTTTCCAATATGGGTACAAAGACATGTATAAGAATATTCGTTATCCCAGTATTCATAGCAGTAGCAATTTGAAAACAGTTTAATTGTCTAGCATTAATTGATATGTTAAAAATAACTTGTACCTCCATAAGATGGAATACTATAGAAGCTATTTAAAAGAATGAGAGAATCTATATGTGCTAACATATGAGAAAATGTTCACAATGTATTATGTGAAAACAAATTACAAAACTGTATTGAGTTATATCCCATAATTATTAAGTTACATGTTTACATAATATGTATGTTGATATATACGTAGAAAAACACCTGGAGGAATAGACACTGAAACGATAGTGTCGAGGCGGGGGCGGGGTGGGGTGGGGAGTATGAGATTATGGGAAACTTTTACTTTGTGATCTCTTCTTGGTTTGCTAATGTTACGGATTTTAAGCACTCATATATGTTACTTTTGGTAGGAGAAAAGATTAATTTACTTAAAATGAATAGAGGTGCAGTTAGCAACAACTGATGAGCTGCCTTAACAGCATTTGATGTTTTTGTCTTTTTCGTATTTGGAAAGCACGTGTGCCCTAGCATTCTTTGTGGTGTTCCTCTGTCAGTGCTGAGCACATTGGATGCAGGTGATATAGGAGCCCCTGGAGGGAAAAATATGCAGATGCATGTCTTTAGCGTAAGCCAAAGCCTGAATATCATTGAAGTCCACTTTTTCCCTTGCTCTCATAGATGCTGTCAGAGGAAAATTATACATTTTAATGGAAGCCAGATTATCAGCCCTCTATAAATTGGAGAGTGACTATGAGATCCTTGAAAGGTGAATATACACCTCATTGATTTGTATGTGTGTGTGTGTGCACGTGCATGTGTGTCTTTAGCTTTAAAAAGTGAGATACTTTATTGCCCAAAAGCTATATTATGCAAGTTTAGTTTTAAGTACTAATACCAAGTACATTCAGGTCACACGTTCCAGCACTCATGATTTAGGAACGAGGAAACCAGAAGGGAATGATAACTTGATGTGGCTGTAGCCTCATTTCTTTGATAATTTTAATTGTGAGTTTGCCTTTCTCTTTTTTCTAGATTGCCTGGTGCCTATCTCAAAGGCAAGAAATACAGACCGCTGTTTGACTATTTTATAAAGGTGAGCTTAGAGACTTCTACCACAGGAGCTGTCCACAACCCAAGTATTTGATAACTGGAGTGGTATTTATATTGTCTTATTGTTATATTGTTTGTACAAGTGTGCCTAAATCCAAAAATCTTAGTATTACAAAAATTAAATTCTGTTTGTATTGCCTTCTTGCTTTAATAATTAAAATCCTATAGGAATTTTTAAATACTTTTCTCAGATTACATAAGGAATCAGTTACTTTGATAAGATTTAATGTGTGTATATTTGTATTGTTTATAGTCCACACATCACCCAGGCAAGTCGTTGAGGTGTTTTTTGTTTTTTGAGTTTTGTTTTTACAAACTTAAGGTAGTGCTTTTACAAAACTGTGTGTGTAAAAGTAAACAGAGTTCATTTCCAGGAATTGATGAGGTGGGTGCTTTAAGCTCAGACATTTAGTAACTTAGTTCTTATAAGAGTCACAAAGCTATTTTATGTGGTTTTCCATTTTCTGGCAACAGAATCCACAGCTGTAGCTGTAAACCCCACCACCAACAACAAAAGAATGAAGTCAGCAGGAATTTCCTGTTGGTTCTTATTTATAGGTCTTGGAGTGAAATAATGAGCAACACTCTCAGGCCCGGTTTTACACATTATGTGGAAATTATTTCAGTTGGACGTAGCATTAGCCAACAAAACCTTACACCATAGCCCATGATAAAATATTTGCTTACCTCTGTTCTGGTTCAGTGTAGGGATAGAGTTTGGCTAATGCAGGTGATCTCTGCCATTTGGGCTCTGTCCACAACGTCACATCTGCCTCTACATTTTTGTGCACCTGAGTGTTTTCCCATGTTTTTTATCTCCTAACTAATGGCATTACTCCTCATTCCATGTTGCTGCTGATGGATTTCCAAACACTTTACCTGGTCTGGTCCCTCCCTTGAGCCTGTAGTCATTTGCCAGCACATTCCTCAATGGGTATTCTCCAGTTGACACAAGGCAGTCCTACTCCCTAACCACATTCCCTAATGTTGATTTAAACATATCCTTTGCTTCCATCACACTGGCCCTTTCTTTTCCTCCCTCTCTGCCTTTGTTTTTATTGTCTTCCTCCTCTTTTTTAAAAAACCCTCACCTTGCTTTAACGTCATATCAGCTTGACACTCTTCAAGGCTAAACTCAGGTGCCATCTGAAAAAAAAGCAATTTTTGAAATGCTTCTTTGGTTTCTCCCTCTGAAAAATATCATTCCTGCATTCTTCTCTTCTGTATCATAACATGTTTTATTTTTTCTTGTATTTGTTTTTATTTGTCTTAAAACCTCTTACACTAGATCCCTTTGAGAACCTAAGGAAAGTTCAGCCCTCTCAGAAAATGCACATGAGCACAATAGATAGGAACTTTAGGTTAAATCAGAAGTCTGTCTGGAATATGCACTCAGTTCATACTGATCTAAGTTATTTAAGAACAACAACTATCCATTCAGTTAGCTTCCTGAAATTTCTAGAACGTTTGGTGAGTTTTAGAAAGATGCTGCAAATTCTTTGAAGACAAAAATCATCTGGTGTATACCTAAAATACACATGTTCTGAAATATTAAGTGAGAGCTATGAGAGTAGATGCTGTCTTTGAAGGACAGCACTATAACTCTCTGTGTGAATGCTGACCCAGTTCATCCTTGGCAGGGGAAGGATCTAAAACTGGACTTCGAGAGATAGGAATGCAATGTAGGGTTTCTTTGTTAGAAACCCTCTACAGTTAGAAACAGTAAGATACCTTTGTATTCCCTGTTCTTACATCTGATTCTAAGAACCCACATATTATCTCTCCATGTTTAAACTATTGAAGACACACCTTTTAGCACCTATCATACCACACCAAAAATATTTCCAGGTGACTTGGGTTATAGCAATTAAAAATTCATAGTTATTTTTCAAGTTTAGTTTTAAGTGAATGCCAGAGAATTAAAGAGTTGTGATATAGTTGAAAATAAAATTGCGTTTGGAACCAGAAGACCTTCTTTCAGGTCATTACTAGTTGTATGATTTGGGCAAACCATTTCATCTTTGTTCAGAGTTTGTTCATCTGTGAAATTCAAATACAACCAGAATATTTTTAAAACATGAGACTGCTGATGCCTTTTTCACAGGATTATAGGATTAAATGTGAAAATAATTTCTGAAAGTACTTTTTGCAAAGGCAGAGAGGTAAGAAAGCAAAGAAAAGAAATATTAAGAGATAAAGGTAGAAGAAGTAGGTCTGTAGTGTTTGTGTATGAACCTGACTTTATTGTTGTTACAAAGAAAATCAAACTGAGAACATTTCCCTTCATGTTACAGTAGGTGGAGTACCTGTAACTAGAACTTGTAACTCAGCTCCCATACCGATTCTTCCAAGGTTTGCCTTTTATTACTGAATAACCTGAGCTGGACTGAAAGGAAAAGGAGCAGCAAAGCATATGCAGTGATTGAAAATATACCCGGAAGTGAATGGTTAAGGAAGCACATCGTCTGAGACATTTTCACGAAAAACTGCATTCTAGGGCAGGGGTGAGGTTGGAAGAACTGATGAAAAAGCACAGTTTTGTGGCAAAGGAAGTTAGAAATTTTTCTCTGCAAGTCTTCAAATAATTATTTCATTTATAAGTGATGACCTGTTATTCATGGAAACGATGTATTGAATTAGCATGTTTCTTCCCAATCTGAATTATTCTGTCTTTTCTATTTCTGAAAATAATTTTGCATGTTAAAAGATTTTTCAGGCTCTTACCAAAAACTGTTATTAAATTAATATTATGGTATGGTATTGTTTTACTCTTTAAGCCTGATAACCTTTCTTTTCCAGTGTAAAGAGAATGGTGCTTTTACTGTGCTTGTTGACAACTATGTGAAGGAGGAAGAAGGCACTGGGGTTGTACACCAAGCTCCTTACTTTGGTGCTGTGAGTAGTATATGTCTTGCAAATGCATTTATGAGAAATAAACGTCAGTGGCCACTGAGTTGTGTGTGTGTGTGTGACAGGGAGAGAGAAGAGAGATGTTTCTCACTGTTTTTCACACTATGGAGTTAACCTCTTTTCAGGCTCACTGCCCCCAGAGATAACCTTATAAAACTTGCATCTGTAATTCCTTTTCACCCTGAGCTGATTTTTGAAAATGGTGTGCTAAATCCTGAATGTTGCTGGGCATTTAGTCTTTCTAAAAGGCATGCTGTGTTTTCATTCATTCACTATTTACTTGCTGTACACTTTGCCATTTATGATATGCAGTTCTGGGAGTTTTGACAAGGGCGTAGAATCATACAGTTCCCACAACCATCAAAACTCTGAAAGGTTCCATCACCTTTGCTGTATTCTTGACTAAATAAATACTATATGATCAGAAGGGAGAATTTGACCTCTTTCCTCAAAGCTATGCAGTGTGGTTAATTTTAAGTTTTTCCCAGAGTAATTTTTCCAAAAATGTAATCCTTTTAATGTAATTTGTATATGAGTAAAACAAGAGCATAGGGTTTAAGGGCACACATTTAGAACCAGACCTCACCTTAGGTCACAGCTCTGCCACTAACAGGCCATCTCTGGGTAAGTTACTTAGCCTGTCTGGACTTCCTTTTCCTCCTCTGTGACATGGAATGATAGTACCTGCCCGTCTGGGAAACTACAGGGATTAAGTGGAGTCATCCATATAGAGCGTTTAGCACAGTGCCTGACACTGTAAGAGTGTGTACTGCTGGGGGTGTAGCACCCACTGGGGACCTACAAATTCCTCTTGGCTTGATCATTTTGTCAGAGAGGCAGTGAAGCTAGTCTGTCTCCGTTGGTCTTTTTTTTTTTCATACTTAATCTCTGCAGGGATTTTTATTATGGAAGTCTTCAAACATACACAGAAGTAAAGAAAATATAATATTCCTTATGTTCACATTATCCAGCTGCTTTAATTATTAACTTGGAATTTCTGTTATATCTGTCTCGTTCCCTGTCCCCTTCCCCAACACCTTTTTTATTTTGGCTGGAGGGTTTTGTAGCAAATCCTCAACATCATATCTTTCATCTGCAAATACTTCTGTATGCATCTCTGACTGATACGGACTTTTATTTTTAACATAGCCACCATGCCATTATACCCAATAAAATTAACAATTGCTTAATATCACCTAATACCTGGTCAGTATTCAAATTAGATGGAAAGTAAGCATTCTTGATAATACTATTTATTGAGTTTTAGTAATTAGTCAAATTTCAGCTATTCATTATAATTTTAGGGTCAACTGGTGTCATTGTTCCACTGTTAATAAATAATGAAAAGGTAACTTCTTGGTGTGTATCTGTCCTGAATGCCAGGCAGGTTAATGTTATAGAAGATCAGATCTTTAAATTTCAGCCTTTAACCCCACTTGGTAGACGTTTTCCAAGAGACCTTCCATGTTGCGGTTTTGCCAGACAATGTGCTATGTGATCTCTCCACAGAGTCTATGCACTTCTACATGACCGTGTTGAACATTACCTGTTACTCTGGCTCCATTCAGGAATGCTGCTCTTAGCTAGTCGAATCGAGTAGGGCTGTTTGCTCTATACTAAATGGTTCAAATTGCTGGACTTTGGGGCTTGTCCTGTCTGTGTTGCTTACTGTTTTTTTTTTCAGGGTCTTCCTTCATGGCCAGGCTGTCATTGCCCTTGGCTGTCATGTGCCACATGCACATGTCGCATCACGCTAGGCAGCCTCTCAGCATAGTGAGAGTTGAACATAGGCCCAGGTGGAACCATACTGGCTTTCCAGTTTATCTTGGAGTCAAACCAGGGTTTGGTTTCACTATTTAGTCCAAGACAGTCCCTTTAATTTTATATTCAAACAGCATAGCAAAGAGGTAAAGACCTTGGACTCTGGAGCCAGGCTGTTTGGTTCTGAATGTGAGCATTGCCACTTTGCAGCTGAGTTATTTCTTTGTGCCTCAGCTTCTTCATCCATAAAATGGAGATACTTGCTGGTTTGTCTGAGGGGAACACATGATGAAAACCTAGTACATCTATCTGCCTTCCTCACAGGATCATTGTAAAGGTTAAATGAGCTAATATAATGTAGTCAGATGTTCAGAGCACTGTTTGATATAGCACTTTATAATCAGTTTGCCCTTATTATTGTTAACATTGCTCAAAATGTATTCCTGAAGCATTGTGGCGAACCCAGCCTGCCTGGGGCCCATATTACTTATTTGTAAAGTGAATAGTTTGGGGTTTGTTTGTTTGTTTTATTTATTATTATTTTTAAATTAATTTATTTATGCACGCCACACCACGCGGCCTGTGGGATCTTAGTTCACTGACAAGGGATTGATCCCAGGCCCTGGCAGTGAAAGCGCCAAGTTCTAACCACTGGACCACCAGGGAATTCCCGTAAAATGAGTAATTTGGATTTAGATCACTGTTGCCATCCTTTCAGGCACTCTTTGACAGGATGCAAATCCATATGCACATCAAGCATTGTGCGGTACTAAATGGTTCATGCCTTACACGTGTATGTTCTTCTGCTTTGTGCATACATGTATGTGTATACATGCTGCTGTTATAAATCAGATTTGATTTTGTTCTAATGTATTCATATGTTTCTTCTTACTTAGTGGACACTCAGCTATATTAGGGGTTTGTGAAGTAATGGCTGGGAAGACTGATCTAATCCCCTAACCCTGCTATAGGGCTCTGGATTCTCTGAATAATCCTTGAGTTAACTTCAGTTGAGAGGTTAATGAAAGTTGGATACATTTATATGTCAGAATACTGAAAAATTTTCCTCTAAATTTATTGCCTCATATGCTCCTCTCTTGCCACACCCACACTTAACTGTTTTATTCTTCCCTTCTTCTACCTTTCTCCTTTTCCCCAGGATGACTATCGGGTCTGTATGGATTTCAATATCATTCAGAAAGACTCTGTCCCTGTTTGCCCTGTGGATGCTTCAGGCTGTTTCACAGGGGAAGTGGCAGATTTTGCAGGACAGTATGTGAAGGTCTGTATCTCTATGGCTTAGAAAGGTGTCGGTTTCATCGTACTTCTTTCATTAATCAGTTTTTTGTTAAATAGCTTCCATATGTGGGATTTTTTTCCCCCAGGAAGTAGATTTTGTTTTGTTTTGTTTTGTTTGAGCACATAAAATCAGAAAAAATAGACATATTATCAGCTGCATTCCAAGGGTCTAGTATCTTCAGAGGAAGCATGCTGTAATTTCAAAGGTAGAAATCAGAAAAAGTGGGCTCTGGTTTGTGACTCCGGAAACGGCTTTGTGACCTTGGGGTAATCATTGCTGATTGAAAATTTCACTGCCTTAAGTGGTCTGGAACGTACTTTAAAAGTACTTAAAGTTACACAGTGGCTGAAATGTGAACCAAGTATTTTTATAGTACATTTGTTATTTGTGCCTTTTATTCATAGTAAAGGTATCAAAATAACAAAGTTTAGTAATATACTTAATTATATTGTATTACTAAGTATTGTAGGATATTTTAATGGCTAGATTTAAAATTTTTTTTAAATAGGATGCTGACAAAAATATTATCAGGACCCTAAAGGAACAAGGTCGACTTCTTGCTGCCAGCACCTTCACCCACAGCTACCCTTTCTGCTGGAGGTGAGATGAAATGTAGCTCAAGCTTCAGCTTTGTGGATACATTTGATATGTGTGCCCATTCCATCAGTTCATGGTTCCCATCTCATTTGTATCCTTTAGAGTTAGTGTTTGAAAACTTCATTCTTGTTTTAAGGAGAATTTTATGAATTCATATATTAAGTTATTTCGTTCCTTAGGTGTAAGAAACAGGCATATGCCAATATGTATTGTGTTGGGATCACAGTTCTCTAGGATGAGATATAACTCTAAAACTTTCTAATGGAATTTAGTGAGAAATATAATGTGCAATTTTGTTTTTGGCTGCATTGGCTCTTTGTTGCTGTGCATGGGCTCCTCATTGTGGTGGCTTCTCTCGTTGCGGAGCACGGGCTCTAGGCATGCAGGCTTCAGTAGTTGTGGTGCGTGGGCTCAGTAGTTATGGCTCATGGGTTCTAGAGCACAGGCTCAGTAGTTGTGGCGCATGGGCTTAGTTACTCTGCAGCATGTGGGATCTTCCAGGACCAGGGACCGAACCCATGTCCTCTGCATTGGCAGGCGGCTTCTTACCCACTATGCCATCAGGGAAGTCCCTGTGATGCAAGTTTTAATATAACATCATACTATAAAGATGTGGGTGAAAATGGAATGTTCAGTGGCATCACGTTTTGTTCCCGTGTTTCCTCTTTGCTGAGGTTGACATCATTTCTTAGTCAACTGTCACACAGCAGAACTATATTTTTTCTTGTTCTCTTATTAGCTTTCACCTTCTTGTGAGAGATGGAGGGAGATGACATAGACATTAGTATTTGCAATAGAAATAAATATCAGTAGAAGGCCTAATAGTTGGTGATGATATCAGTAAGAAACTAAAGGTCAGTCTTACCCTTTGCCCCTGCATACCTCAGTCTGCCCAGCCACATTCTGCATTTTTGCTTCCACAGGTCAGACACTCCCCTCATTTACAAAGCAGTGCCTAGCTGGTTCGTTCGGGTGGAGCATATGGTAGACCAGCTGCTGAGGAACAATGACCTATGTTACTGGTGAGCAATAAGATATGTGTCTTCATAATGTCCTTTGTCATGTAGTTAGTACTGGTTTATACTTCCCTCAAGTTATAGTAATTTTAAAAGCCATCTTTTATTGTATATTGTAATAATAGCTATTTTTCTGTTTATTCAGGAACACAAAATAATTTAAATAATATTATATAACAGAAGAAACAGCCCTCTTATGACAGGACATATAGGGGAACATTTTTCTTTTTTAAACCCAATGGAAATGAGAAGTTGCCATTTATTTGATTTAAAGAATGGAATGACTTTGGAAAACTGGCTGTACTCTCAGAGTCCATTAGCTTTAAATAGTAGTCATTTTCAGGATATACATTTATTTTTGGATATACCTACAAAAGCCATTTACACTTACTACTTTTGACACTTGTTGAGTTCCTAAAATATGACAATGTCTTGTGTACACTGGTTTCATGGATAAACACTGCAGGAACAGAAGCCTTTCTCTCCTCAGCTAATATCTAAACTGCAGAGAGGTGTTACAGTAGTTCCTCCATTTTTCCGTAGCGGGTATGTTCCAAGACCCCCAGTGGATGCCTGAAAACGCAGATAGTACCAAACCCTACACTGTATAGACTGTGTTTTTCCTATATCTACATACCTATGATGAAGTTTAATGTATAAATTAAGCACGGTAAGAGAATATCCAAATTGCCAGCATCACTGCTTTTGCCCTTTGGGGCCAATTTTTAAGTAAAAATAAGGGTTATTTCCACACAGGCACTGAGATAATCAACAGCTGATGTGGTAGCCGAGATGGCTGCTAAGTAACTAGTGTGCGGGTAACATATACAGCCTGGATATGCTAGACAAAGGGTTAGTTCATTTCCCAGGCAGGATGGAGTGCAAGGGCACAACACTTCATCATGCCACCCAGAACAACGTGCAGTTTAAAACTTATGAACTTTTTACTCCTGGAATTTTCCTTTTAATATTTTTGGACCACGGTTGACTGTGGGTAACTGAGACCATATGAAACCACAGATAAAGGGGGACTACTGTACTTCAACCTGTAGGTGCAAGAATGATACAAAACTAAATCTGTGTATTCCAGAAGAATGTTTTTCCCTGAGAGTTTTGAGGGTAATAACTATTTCTTATTTTCCCCAAGAATCCAGCTTGACTTTAAGTTGTGTTCTCTGGGGAAGTAAGAAATAGTGCATTTGATTTTGGAAGAATGGGGAGAATCTCAGGGCAGTAAAAGAAAACTATAGCTTTCTATATTTCTTAGCAAAGTGAATTTCTCAAGAGCAAAATGTTTTTTCATTTTTATACCTAGGAAGCTCTTTAGTTTCCTGGTAGAGCACTGAGTATAGAATATTCGTGTGGCTGCCTCATTGAGGGGGGGTGGTGACAGGTGTGCAGGCCTATAAACTGACCTAGGATGGTAACTGCAGCACCTGAGAAGACAAAATGTTTTGGAGCCTAGGTGTGCCCTAACTCAGCCTTGAGCTTGACAGCGTTTCCTACAAAGCTGAACCTTAAAGAATAAGGAGTCATTTACCAGTCAGAAGCTATAAGAGCCTTGGGTAGGGGGGTGGCTGAGGGAAGGAGGGTGGCGGGGTGAACGTTATCGAAGTAGAGGGATGGCATGGACAGAGGCAGTGAGGTAAGAAGCTGCATTCTAAGGAACTTGCCTTATTGCTAGAGCCTACAGTGCAGTGGCGGGACTGCAGGTGAGCCTGGAGAGGCAGCTTCTCACCAGCTACACATAACCCCTCCTATTCAGACTCTTACTGTGTAGGTGATTAAGAGCCCTTGCTAATGAGTTTCAGTAAAAGCGCTATTGTATGGATGACCTGAAGACTAGATCTAAGTAAGATCAGGCTAGCTGTCGTCATGGTGATTGGTTAAAGGATTGTGGCAGTCCTGCAGTTGGAGAGCAGGACAGAGCTTGTGTGCTGTGGGGTTTCATATTACAGAGCATCTTCCTGGGATGGATTCATAGCAGAAACAGCCTCTGTGGGTCTTCTGGTGCTGTCCATTTGGAAGACATTCTCGTAGGAGTGAGCTCAGCATTTCCAGAATGTTAGGTTCACAAAGGCTTATGCAGATCTAATTTATAAATTTACTTACTAATGTTTTTATGTGATTGGTTATCTGATCTGTTTATTGCAGGGTCCCAGAGTTTGTGCGAGAAAAGCGATTTGGAAATTGGCTGAAAGATGCACGTGACTGGGCAATTTCCAGAAACAGATACTGGGGCACTCCTATCCCACTGTGGGTCAGCGATGACTTCGAGGAGGTGAGGCAGGGCAGTGTTTACTTGTGTTGATTTTTGCTAAAGCATTTCATTCATGCATCTCAGTATGGGGTAAAAGAATATGGTTTCTTTTTTTCTTTGCCCCTTTCTTATTGCATCAGGTTTTTTTCTTTGTTCCTTCCTAGAATCATGACATAAATAAGAATATGTTTTTAAGATTTTAATTTATTTTTACTTTAATTAAATATAGTTTTAAATTTCCCTCTGTGTAGGGCTTCCCTGGTGGCGCAGTGGTTGAGAGTCCGCCTGCCGATGCAGGGGACACGGGTTCGTGCCCTGGTCCGGGAAGATCCCACATGCCGCGGAGCGGCTGGGCCCGTGAGCCATGGCCGCTGAGCCTGCGCGTCCGGAGCCTGTGCTCCGCGATGGGAGAGGCCACAACAGTGAGAGGCCCACGTACCGCAAAAAAAAAAAAAAAAAAAATTTCCCTCTGTGTAAAAGTGAAAAATGTAATTTGTATTTTTCTCGGGAAACTCCTCACATTGTTTATCTTGTGTTGCTCAGAACTCTTTTTCTCCTTTTGAGTTTCTGATGAACAGAATAGAGACTCCACCCGCTGCACAAAGTCACAGCATATTAAAACGGCCCTATTAGTGATAAAAAAGGATGACTTAAAAGAATTACCAAAGTGGGCTTCCCTGGTGGCGCAGTGGTTGAGAGTCTGCCTGCCGATGCAGGGCACACGGGTTCGTGCCCCGGTCCGGGAGGATCCCACATGCTGTGGAGTGGCTGGGCCTGTGAGCCATGGCTGCTGAGCCTGCGCGTCCGAGCCTGTGCTCTGCAACAGGAGAGGCCACAGCAGTGAGAGGCCCGTGTACCACAAAAAAAAAATAATAATAATAATAAAAATTACCAAAACATTGCAGACCTTTAATTTAAAATCAAATTGTGTGTGTGTGTGTCTCTAAATAAATACATACATAGGTATATAGATGTATTCCCTCTGTCCAATGCTGACAGCATTAGAACAGTCATGAGCAGCAGCAGCAGCCCAGGGACCTCAGTAAATCTCCAGTAGGGACCTGAAAGGCAACAGTGAAGTAGCTGAATCAGAGGACTTTACAGGACTGAGCAGGAAGTGCAGAGAAAGAGGCTGTGGGTATTCATTAGGTAGTAGATGACCTCTGGGTGTGAACCCACAGCAGCTCCTGCTGGTGTAGCCCGGCTACACGGCCCCTGTTAGATGACTCACCCTGTTCTGAATGCCCCTGCTGGGCCCATCTCCCAGTCTCCTTACATGAGTATAATCCTAATGTCTTGCAATCTGACTATTTGGTCCAGTTCATGCACAATAAATTAGTCCCAGCTTTGACTTGAGAAGGTTTCAGATTAAAGAGCCAAGTTCAAGTGCCAGGAGCAAACTAAGATGCCTTAGAGTAACAGTCTAGGCATTTCACTTATGCTAGTTATTTTTGTCAGAGATTTGGACATAGTAGACCCTCAAGAAATACTCGTTGAGATGATGGCTGTGGAATTCTCTCCTTGTTGGGAATCCCTCTGATATAGGGGTAGATAGCAAAGAAGTGAGGTCTGCTCACCAATTCAGTCAGTGACCTATAGTCTTTGATGAGGTAAGCCACCTTGATGATAACTCATGAAGATCAAAGGTTTCTAAACCTAAACATGAATGTTACATAAATTAACTCTGTTTGATCTTCGGCTCTGAGGCCTTTTAACTTTGTTTTGACAGGTGGTGTGTGTTGGGTCAATGACAGAACTGGAAGAACTGTCAGGAGCAAAGATCTCAGATCTCCACAGAGAGAGGTCAGTTTCTGAATGTTTGATTCACTTCAGTTCATATCGGGCTAGGTAGCCTGTTTAGACATGGTCTCTGTATCAGATCACAGAGCTACATGTAGAAATCAGACACTAGTTTGCTGAATTACTTCGTTGTTGATGATTCATGTCATATTGAGGAAAGGTGGCCTCTTGTCCTTGAGTTAGATGTCAGGAGACTTTGGTATATAACCTTCCAGATGGAGCCCTGATGGTGCTCTCTGAAAGCCTGTGATAACTGCCTATATTTCTGTTTGCAGATGCATATGAAAGAGCTGTGAGGGCATTGTGTTTCCTCTTGGCAATTAAACTGTAATTTCTGTTTTGCTTAAAATTAATAGAAGTGGCTACTTCTTTGTTTACTAGCATTGACCATCTGACCATTCCTTCACGCTGTGGGAAGGGATTGTTGCATCGCATCTCTGAAGTGTTTGACTGTTGGTTCGAGAGTGGCAGCATGCCCTATGCTCAAATTCATTATCCATTTGAAAACAAGAGGGAGTTTGAGGATGCATTTCCTGCAGATTTCATTGCTGAAGGCATTGACCAAACCAGAGGATGGTATGTTTCTTGTTCTTTAAAGCATATTTATTTATTTATTTTTGGCTGCGTTGGGTCTTTGTTGCTGCACGTGGTCTTTCTCTAGTTGCAGCGAGCAGGGACTATTTGTTGCGGTGCGCGGGCTTCTCATTTAGAGGGCTTCTCTTGTTGCAGAGCATGGGCTCTGGGCACGCGGGCTTCAGTAGTTGTGACGCACGGGCTTAGTTGCTCCGCGGCATGTGAGATCTTCCTGAGGCCAGGGATCGAACCTGTGTCCCCCGCATTGGCAGGCAGATTCTTAACCACTGTGCCACCAGGGAAGTCCCTCTTTAAAGTGTTTTACTGATTTGATTTAACAGGTATTTTACTGAGCATTTAGCATTTATCAGCTGGGTGCTGGGGAGATTGTGTCAAACAAGACAGGCTTGGGCTTCCCTGGTGGCACAGTGGTTGAGAGTCCGCCTGCCAGTGCAGGGGACACGGGTTCGTGCCCCAGTCCGGGAAGATACCACATGCCACGGAGCGGGTAGGCCCGTGAGCCATGGCCGCTGAGCCTGCGCTTCCGGAGCCTGTGCTCCGCGACGGGAGAGGCCACAACAGTGAGAGGCCCGCATACCACAAAAAAAAAAAAAAAAAAAAAAAACAAGACAGGCTCTGCTCCTGCCCTCTGCCCCTCACCACTAAACATACTATAAAAGTGTCTTTTGAGCAGGAATCTCACACTCTATTAGGGCTGTAGTTTTAGAGTTTGAATTGTTTCTTTCACATTTTGGAATACAGAGATTTTGGTGTATGGAAAGGTTAAGTGATACAAAACTATTAATGTGTCCTTAGTTTGTTTACTTCAAATCATTTACACAAGTGTTTAGTGGGTATTTACATAGAATTGACTGGAGTGGGTGCTACAAATTGGAGGGTTAGTTGAAAATGTACTAAGATGTTAAGGCTGGCCTCATAACATTCTAAAAAATCCAGGTTTAAAATTCTTAAAAAAGAAAAAAAAAACATGGTGGGGAGGACTTTGGCATTGGTTTTATCTGATGCCTTATCTAAAGCAGTACCCTCATCCTCTTAATTAGAAAAAGATGAATTACCTTCTCTTCATGCATGAGCTTGGCTGACCCAGGTTCTAATTATACTTTCATTAGTAATGTTTCTGCAGGAGTGTTAAAAGAATGTTGGTATCATTTTCTCTTTACAATTTGTAGTCATCACAAACTGATGGAATTCCAGACTTAATGTTCTTAATGTTTTCAGCTTCCAATCCATTTTTCTGTAGAAACAGCTACCATATACAAACTCCTCTTCTTAGGGAGGGCCAGATGACTCACCAATAAGTTGTTTCTCTGAGGAGTTGCCATGTCTGGCAACTGTTAAAAGCCCTCACGTGGGTCCCCATGTGCACATTGCCTCCCTCGCCTTCTGTCAGGTATGGGCTGCCTCTCATAGGAACCAGGGTCCTCCTGACCTGTCTGATTTCCGTCCTCATTAGTTGTGTCTGGTGATGTTCTTGGGATGCAAAATCAGGTCGGAGATGACACAAGTGCATTACTTACTGGGACAGCTTACATGAATGTGATAGAGTTCTTTTAGGGAACAATCTAGGTAGCATATAAACATGCATGATATCTGATAGAATAAAAACATTTTCTATGTTCATATAGACTAGCTTTTAACTTTTGGATGAGAGTGCTTTTTTCATCTTTTGTCATCAGACTGTCCCATATGACCTTGTGCTAAAGGCAACATATCTCTGGATTTCCAGCCTGGCATTTCTGGGAGGTCCTGAGAGGCCACCCAGTGCTGCCCTGCTCTGCCTTGTGGCTGTCCAACTAGCTCCCCAAGGAAGATGATAGTACTGTCCCCAGCAGGGGGTCAGTACCTCATTCTAGGGCTTTATTTGCTTTAAATAAAGTTCATTTTAGTTTTTCTAGTGAGAAGCTGTAATATGACTGGTCTGCAGTGGGTCCTGTGCCTAATTTTTCAGCACTCCCCAGATGATTCTGATGTATCCAGGATCAAGAACCATTGCTTTGTGATTATCAAGAAGTGTAACTTACCTAAAATAGAAATTCAGTCCAATAAGTAAACACAGTTTTTTTTTTCCTATGCTTGAATTCCTTTTCTTATTTTATTGAACTCTTTGTTTGTGGGTTTTTTTCCAGGTTTTACACCCTGTTGGTGCTGGCCACAGCTCTCTTTGGACGGCCGCCATTCAAAAATGTGATTGTGAATGGGCTCGTCCTGGCAAGGCAGGTGCACTCCCTTGTGTAATAATGAGTTGCAGTTCCTGACCTCCTTTATTCTTTCAGCATGTTCTGGTTGGATCTAACCATTCTCTGTTTAAAAGGGATTCAGGAATGCCCCAGCTCTGTTCCTATTCTCTTCCTTCCTTCTGCCTTTATACTTCTTCCTGCTCTCCCTTTTCATCCAACTCCTGCCTTGTGCTCTTCTCAACCTGTAACATTCTGTCTCTACATATTCCTCTGTCTTAGGAGAAGGACTGCATTAAGAGCTAAGCCTAATGGAGGAGGACAGAGGGGAGGACATGTGTCCCATGATACTACTAGTGATAAAATAACATTTGTCATTTAGAATTTTATAAAGTACTTTTGCTTATAGCTCTTATTAAATCTGTACACTGGTCCTTTAATATAGATTTTTGTTGTCCTGTTTTTAATATATAAGGAAGCTATTGGTTCTAGAGGCTTATTATAGAGGAGTCTTATTTTTTCCTTCTACTGCCTCTAGTCATTAAAAGTAAAAACAAATAAAAAGAAGAAAATGAAATTTTTATACCTAGATACCTTGCTTCATGTGCTGTTCAAGGCGGGGGATGACACCTGGCACTGTACCAGGCTCTGTTTTGCACATTTACACATCTTCACTCATTTATCCCCAGAACTATTTGAAATGGGTCCTTTCATTGTCCATTTTGACATTTGAGGAATTTGAAGTGCAGAAAAATTAAGGTCATACAGCAAAAGAGTGTGAAATTCTAGTTCTATATCCAGGCAGTCTGGCTCTATAGTCTGTACTTTTTTTTTATAATTGAAAATCTTACTGAATTATAGTTGTAAAAATTAATAGAGACCCCTCGTGTGCTTTGCCTGGTTCCCCCAACGGTTAACGTTTTTGAAACTAGCACATTGTCACAATCAGGATGTTGATTGAATCCACCAGTCTTACTCAGATTTCCCCAGTTTTACTCATTTGCTATTGCATGCAATATTATCTCATATATGGGTTCCTGTATCCACCAGCACAGTCAAGATACTTGGCCTGTTTCAACATGACAGGATGCCTCTGTTGCCCTTTTATAACCATACCCACCCCACCCCTTCACACTCCTCCCACCTCAGCCTTCAGTCCTAATCCCCATCCCCTGGCAACCACTCATCTATTCCCCATCTCTGTAATTTTGTCATTTCAAGTATGTTATATAAATGGATTCATATCATATATAACCTTTTGTGATTGGCTTTTTTTGCTTACTGTAATTCCCTGGAGATACCTCAGGTGGTTTTATGGATCCGTAGTTCTTTCTCATTGCTGAGCAGTGTTCCATGGTGACCCACAGTTTGACTTTTCACCAGCTGAGAGACATTGAGGTTGTTTCCAGTGTTTGCTGACTATGAATAAAGCTGTGAACTTTCTAAGGTTTTGTGTGAATATAAGTTTTCGTTTCTCTGGGATAAATGCCAAGGCTGTGTTTTTTCACTTTTACACTCTGGCATCTTCCTGCTGCCATTTATCCCGAAACTTCTCCATTGACTCGCTACAGTATTCAAAAACAAGCTTTAACAACCTATTGTTGTGCCTTAGTAGTAGCTTGTGTCCCATTTGCACTTACGTATTCCAATTAGTAGATAATCTGTAACCATATATAAACTGTGATGTTGACTTATTTATTTGGTGTTTCCCTTCTATTTTTCAAGTGATGGCCAAAAAATGAGCAAACGCAAAAAGAATTATCCAGATCCACTTTCAGTCATTCAAAAATATGGTGCTGATGCCCTCAGGTACAAACCAGTGCTCTGCCTTGTGTGTATTTGTCATTTCTTATTAAGCATCTTACATTCTGTTAATCATGTTTTCAGTGATATTAATCATTCTATTAATTTGGTTTATAATTAGCTTTTTTAAAAAAATGCACATCTGTTACATGGAGAATTACATCGGTATGGTGTTGACTTTAATCCCCCAAGGTGGTTTTCTAAATAGTAAAGATGTTTCTATATCTATAGGTCTTTTGGAAAAGGAGGCTGTGTGTTGGATTTTATTAAGCAGCACACGTACTCCCAGGCTAGTTGCTGGTGCCTTTCCCTCATTCCTTCTATAGGTTCCCTGTCTTATTGATATTAGAATTCTCTTATATCATTTATTTCAATTTTACACTTACTCCTCAAATAGCCGTATGAGGTACAATTTATGCTAGAGCAAATAAAAATACTGAAAAGTTTTTAGAGAAATGTGAGATACTGCTTGAAATAGTCATAAACGTTGAGTGCTCAGGTTAAAAGGCACCAAAGAGATCTTATTCAGCATCTTCCCGTTACGAACACGGAGACCCACACCCAGGGGCAGTGGGCAAGCCCGTTCACGGTTGCCATGTTGCCCAGGAGCAGTTAGTGCGGTGTCCTGCAACCCCCAGTTATCTGTTAGACTCACCTTGGCATAGCTGACAACTTGGGCCTCTTAATTCTTTGTGTTGAAGGGAACATCCTGTAGGATGTTTAACAACATCCCTGGTCTCTGCCCCCTGCGTCCCTCTGTGCTGGCAGAGCACATGTGGCTGTTCCTTGTGAATCCCTGATGCCTGCACATATGTCCTGGAAGGAGGGCCTGGCTTCTTCCTCTTAGTGTTGCCATACTGCCTGAGGCCTGTGCTGGGACCAGCACAGGGCATGCTTCTAGGTTAGTTCAGTGCCATATTTTGGTGTGGCACTTTTGGTCTCCCCTTTATAATTTGCTAGGTCTCTTACACAAAATAAGAATTTTGTCGGTTTTAAATTGACTGTTAGAAGCGTATTTATAATTCCCCACTTTTGTAGAAAAAGGGCTGATTTGGGTATTGCCCTGTCAACATGTCAGTAATATTTGGTTTACTGTCTACATCTCTTTTCCATGTAATTTTTCTCCTCTTCCAGATTATACCTGATTAACTCCCCTGTGGTGAGAGCAGAAAACCTCCGCTTTAAGGAGGAGGGTGTTCGAGATGTCCTGAAGGATGTGCTGCTACCTTGGTACAATGCCTATCGCTTCTTCATCCAGAACGTCCTGAGGCTACAGAAGGTGTGGGTTGCAGTGCTGTGGGGTAGGGTCTGCCCCACGGAGCTGGGTTGAGCTGGGTTTGCGAAAGATGGTCAGGGGTCAGCTGTGAAACAGAGCTCCATGGGAGACAGGAGCTAACAGGCCCGGTGGGTGGGGGCTCAGAGCCACTGGGGAGGCCATAGATGAAAGTGTGACAGGTGTCTGGGGTCCATGCTGGGCCAAGAGCACAGGACTGGAACTTCACCATTTGGATAGATGCTCACCTCTGCAAGACACAGAAGCCTCACCTGTTGAAGAAGAGTTGCATTGGATATTCATTTAGCCAGCCAAATTGGTACTGGGGACTTAGTGATAGGGGAGCCAGTAAAGAGTCAGCTACTATCAGAGTGAGCGCCTAGTAAAGGCTGCTGCAGATGGGTGGTCAGGGAAGGCCACTTGATGAGTGCATTTGGGCTGAAACTCTGAAAGTGAGAGAAGTTCTCATTGGGTTGCTGGGATGAAAAATAGTGGTTCTGATATATAAGAAAGTGCCTCAGAGCAGTTACGTGCTGGCCTGGGAGGCATCCTCTGAGAAGCCCCTTCCCTTGCCCCTACTAACTGCTCTCAGGCCAGCAGGCTTCATTGCACATGTGCCTGTGCATGCTTCCTAGACTCCATTTGGGGTCAGGGCTCAGGTACCACTCATCTTTTTATCTCCAACACATTAAAAGTAGAATTCCTTAGTAAACTACTTCTGACTAAACATGTGATATTATTCCTTCCTGAGAAACTCGTTGGAGAGCTAAGCTTTGAGCATTGCATTCCAGCAGGCTGGTCACTTCTTGCTGCCTCTGGCTCATCTCATTCTGCTAATGAACCCTCCCAAGAAGAACAAGGCTTTGGGAACAACATCCCTAGTGTTCCTATCTTTTGGATCCCACCACCTCTCAGGCCAGCAGTGCTAACGTGGGTCTACTTTGCAGGCCTCTGCTGGTGTGGGATTCAGGAACACAGGCTGGTTCAAACCACTCATAGTTGGGGCTCATCTGGGCATGGCAGAAAGATGCAGGCTCCAGCATCAGAGCAAGAGTCAGCATGGTCACTGCCTTGCCATCCTGATGGTGATGCCGTTGAGTAGGGACAGGTAAAGTAGGCCTTCAGGATCGAGGAGGATTTGCAAAGGAAAAAGCAGGGGTGGAATAGAGCATTCTCGGTAAAATAATTTAAGCAAAGACATTAATTCCTAGTACTCATTTTCAACTTACAGACAGTTGTCCAGTCCTAGCCAGTTTTGCTGTCCTTCCTTCCTCAGATTCAAAGTAACTAAACCGCCTACTTAACAAGATGTTGGAATATTTCTTAATTCATAATTACTCTTTGGTGCATAGGAATCATTTTTTCCTAAATTCTCTTTAGTTCACTCAAAAATGTAATTCATTAATTGAGGACTTAATGTTCCAAGTTCAGAGTTTACTTGGAAAATATCGCTAAGAATCAGAAATTTAGATTGCCAACAGGGTCTGGGTTTTTGTGGTGTTTTTTTGATTTGTTTGGATACTTCTTTCAGTTTAAATAATTTAAAAAATTCATTTCTCTACAGTAGTTTCCCCCAGGCATGCAGAATGTTTCAATAATTGTCACTTCCTAGGAGGAAGAAATGGAATTCCTTTACAACGAGAACATGGTTAAAGAAAGTACCAACATCACAGACCGGTGGGTCCTGTCCTTTATGCAGTCGCTCGTTGGGTTCTTTGAGACTGAAATGGCAGGTGTGTCTCTCTTGGGCCTTCTCTCAGGAATAAGGAGTCTTCTCTTTGTAATTGTCCTTTTGATATTTAACTGTTTTTCTTTATAAACATAGAGGAAATTTTTTTTTTGAAGTATAGTTGATTTACAATGTTGCGTTAGTTTTTGGTGTAGAGCACAGTGATTCAGAAATGTAAATGTGTATATATATATATTTTTTTCATATTCTTTTCCATTGTAGGTTATTATATGATATTGAATATAGTTCTCTGTGCTATACAGTAGGACCTTGTTGTTTATTTTATTTATAGTAGTTTGCATCTGTTAATCCCAAACTCCTAATTTATCCTTCCCCCACCCCCTTTCCCCTGTGGTAACCATACGTTTGTTTTTTATGTCTGTGAGTCTGTTTCTGTTTTGTAAATAAGTGCATTTGTATCATATTTTAGATTCCACATATAAGTGATACCATATGGTATTTGTCTTTCTCTTTCTGACTTACTTCACTTAGTATGATAATCTCTAGGTCTATCCATGTTGCTGCAAATGGCATTATTCTTTTTTATGGCTGAGTGGTATTCCATTGTATATGTATACGTGTGTGTGTGTGTGTGTGTGTGTGTGTGTGTGTGTGTATAAGTACCATATTTTCTTTATCTATTCATCTGTCAGTGGCCATTTAGATTGCTTCCATGTCTTAGCTATTGTAAATAGTGCTGCAGTGAACATTGGGGTGCATGTATCTTTTCAAGTTCTCTCCAGGTATATGCCCAGGAGTGGGGTTGCTGGATCATATGGCAACTCTAGTCTTAGTTTTTTAAGGAACCTCCATACTGTTTTCCATAGTGGCTGCACCAATTTACATTCCCACCAACAGTGTAGGGGAGGGTTCCCTTTTCTCTACATCCTATCCAACATTTTTTATTTGTAGACTTTTTAATGATGGCCATTCTGAAAGGTGTGAGTGATACCTCATTGTAATTTTGATTTTCATTTCTCTAATAATTAGCGATGTTGAGCATCTTTTCATGTGCCTCTTGGCCATCTGTATGTCTTCTTTGGAAAACTGTCTGTTTAGGTTTTCTGCCCATTTTTTGATTGGGTTTTCTTTTTGGTATTGAGTTGTATGACCTGTTTACATATTTTGGAAATTAAGCGCTATCAGCCGCATTGTTTGCGAATATTTTCTCCTAGTCCATAGGTTGTCATTTCATTTTGTTTATAGTTTCCTTTGCTGTGCAAAAGCTTATGTTTGATTAGGTCCCATTTGTTTATTTTTGCTTTTATTTCTGTTGCCTTGAGAGACTGACCTAAGAAAACATTGGTATGATTTATGTCAGAGAATGTTTTGCCTGTGTTCTCTTCTAGGAGTTTTACGGTGTCATGTCTTATAAGTCTTCAAGCCATTTTGAGTTTATTTTCGTGTATGGTGTGAAGGAGTGTTCTAATTTCATTGATTTACATGTGGCTATCCAGCTTTCCCAACACTACTTGCTGAAGAGATTGTCTTTTCTCCATTGTATATTCTTGCCTCCTTTGTGGAAGATTAATTGACTGTAGGTGTGTGGGTTTATTTCTGGGCTCTCTAAACATAGAGGAAATTTTATAGAAATTTTGAGAGATACAGAACAATAGATAAATAAATATTTCTCTTTACCTCTCAAATATAATTTTAAGGCTTGTTAGTTGTAGAAATGTGTTGTTCCAAGGCCTTAGAGATTGTCTTGGGGGGATGTCTAGTGACCTCACCCCTCCACAGATACCACACAGGCCCATGGAATCACAGGCTTCAGTAGTGGATGCCCATGAGTTCAAAACCCAACTGCACCACTTGTTCCCTGGGGGAAACGTTACCTAATCTATGAGCCTCAATTTCTTTCTCCGAAAAATGCCTGGTAAGAGTTAATATCAGGCTCAGATGGAGATTATGTACATACAGTAGCTAGCAGATAATAGGTACTTAATAAGTAGTAGTTGTTATTAATATGTTTTTAATTGATTTTTAGGTCTACTTTATTAAATAAGTAGTCCCCGTTCAGCCTGCAAAAATTAGGAAATACAGAAAAACAATAATGAAGTTGACATTTCCCCACATTTCTCTTACCTAACAACAACGAATTTGGTTTTAGACAGGGTTGGAAAAGTAGGTTATGTGGGTTTCCTAGAAGTTGGAGATGGAACAACCGTAAGTCAAGGCGAGAAATTCCAGAAACTGTTAACCTGGATACCTGAGATGGGTCTGATAAAGTCTGTGGGCAGGGGAGAAAAGATGGCATCCCTGTGTGCACCCTTGTGACATAAACCAGCCTCCCCCAGCGTCCTGTGGTTGCCAGGTGCTGTTGTTCAGGTACTGCACTCCAGTGGATTCGAGGGGCCAGAGCAATCTGGTTCATACAGGGTTCTTCCATTCCTCAGCTGGTACATAGCTCTTTGTGGAATAGTTGGTGCCTCTGTACTTGGCACAATAGGATGGTTAGTCCAGGAAATTTTGAATGTTTTATCAGTCATCCTGAAGGACTACACCCACTCTATTAAACATATGTAATAAGGGTCGTATGACTGTCAAACTATTGGACAGATTGACATAAGTGAAGACGGAAATGAGTGTGCAAAGCAGACATCGGCAGTTGGGTTCTCACCACACTCCCTGGGATACCTACTCGTAGCTGTGTCCAGTTTTCCCTCCTGAGTGATATAAATGAATGGGATTGTTGCCTGGGGGCCCTTGCCATCTTTAGACAGCAACGGCTGTGACCTGAGAATGTATATCCTGGCTGGGACCTGGTCTGCCTGGGAACTAGAGGTTTGGCAGCAGTTGTACACACAGCCGAGTGGTAAGGGCCAGGTGCAGGAGGCTAGGTGGTGCACGTTGAACCGATGAGAGGGGCTCCAGACCCAGATTGCCGTGCAGTTCCCACTCCACCAACCTGTCAGCTTTATGCCCTTGCCTCCCTCATCAAAATAGAATTCTGAGTACTAAATAGGTAGCATCGTTGAAGAGTCTGCAGTTGGTATTAGTGATTTCAGTGGTAGCTGCTGCTCCCTTTTATTATATATGGGCTTAGTTTTCCTTATAAGAGTTGCAACTCTTGAACACTCCAGCTTCCTAGAAGGTGAAAAGTGTAGTGAACCCTAGAAGTAACTTAGATGGGCCTCTGTCTTTACAGAACAAGCCTCTGATCACAAAAATTGCCTCTCTAGAAATGTATGACCAGCGAGTGCCTCTGGCCTGGGGTCCAGGTGTTGGTCTAGCAGCACCTCAGTGCTAGTCTTTTTGAACTGCAACAGAGAGCAGCTCTGCCCTTGGCAACTTAACCACTGTGTTAGCTTAGACTAGGAACCTCATTAACAGTCACTGAACTCTTAATATAAATTGTGGTGTGTTTTTATGATTTTTGGTCTTACTCTCCTTGTTTTTCGTGTTTGTTTTTGTGCAACAGAGAGTATCAGTTAAAGGGGAGGTGAATGGCAAAAATCCTGAAGATAAGTCTGGGCCTCAAACAAAGTTGGCTAGATGACCTTAACTTCCTGCTTGCCCTCTGAGTTCCTCAGGGGAGCCTTCAAATTTTTCTGATTCTTCAAGGTTCTTCTCTCCTTCCAATACCTCCTTTAGCTTTCTTTCCTTGACTATTTTAACCTTTAGAAACCCTGTTCTATTTTATGCACAGCCCCTGCCTGAGTTTCTCAGTGGCAGCACTGCTGACAGTTTGAGCTGGGTCATTCTCTGTGGTGGAGGCTGGCCTGTGCATTGTAGGTTGTTGAGCAGCATCCCTGGAGTCCACCCACCAGATGCCAAGAGTGCCCACCTCCCCAGTTTGACAACCAGCATGTCTCTCTAGACATTGTCAGTGTCTCCTGCAGAGCAAAATTGCTCTGGTTGAGAAGCCCTTATCTGTGCTCTGCCTCTTAGGATCTAATTAAAGCTTTTTGCTTTTTATGTGTCTGTCTTAGTTGAGGTCAAGGTAGCACAGTGGAAGAAGTCAGGCTTTTGTGGTACTACCACCTGATACAGTTCCAGATAAATGGTGCCTCATGGAGTCATCTGGCGGGCAGCCTCGGCCCCTCAGCCACGCATACGGGGTTTCCTGTTTTCTCACTGACACTGGGAGTTTGCATGTAGCTCACAGGGTGGTTTGTGCATGCCTCTAGACACCTTGACAGCTATATAGTACGTCCTCAGTTTTGATTGTTTCACTTTGGGACTTCTGCCTCCTTAACAGGTGTGACAGCCCTTGGATAGCAGGGGCTGCTTGCTCTTTCTTATATCCAGCCCTGTCCTAAGCACCCAAGATGCTTATGTGTTCTCACTGCCTGATTGGTTGTTACTTTTAGCTTACAGACTCTATACTGTGGTTCCTCGCCTAGTCAAGTTTGTGGATGTTCTGACTAATTGGTATGTCAGGATGAACCGTAGAAGATTAAAGGTAAGTGCAGGCTGCTGCTGGGAAGAGCAGAAAGTGTAGGAAGTATGAGAGTTGAGGAAAAATGAGAACAGCGAACAGCCAAAAGGAAAAAGAGCATTTTCAAATGCTCTGACTTTTTTAAGCTATCTTTTTCCTTTTAATTGCATATTAACTGTATTGGCATTTGTTGGTTGGGGAACGCATAAGTTTAGAAGACATCTTGCATATTTTCAAAGCACAATTATGGACATTCATATTAGAGGGAAAGTCTAAGGCCAAACAGGACTGTACTGAGCAGACCTCTTAAAATCTGAAATAAATTCATGCAGATATTTTGCAGATGTTTTTAGGTAGAGCTGTGATATTGAGAGGGACACCTCCTCACTTCTACCTCTAGAGGGACAGTTACTTATTGACAAGACTCGTCCTTAAGCCTGTTGGGGATATAGGGTGAGTGAAGCATGGATCCTGTCCCAGGACTTAAGCTGTACATAAGCAACAATGGTAGAAAACAAGGAGTGAGGGTTGCCCAGACCACTGTCCATCAGTACTGCCTTCAAATGTGTTAATGATAAAATCCCGTAACAAAACAATAATCTTGTTTTTGTTAAATTATATTACACACACATGTACATGTATGTGTGTATATGTACATATATTTAGAAGGACATACACTAAAATGTTTAAAGTAGTTATCTCTGGGTAACTTAATTATGGTTGAGTTTTCCCCTTTTTATTCTTTTTTTTCTTACAATGAACTATTGGTTTTAACAGTTTAATGTGTGTTTTTTATTCACTAGGGTGAAAATGGGATAGAGGATTGTGTTATGGCTCTGGAGACCTTGTTTAGTGTTCTGCTTTCTCTGTGCAGACTTATGGTAAGATGCCAGCCCTGTGGGCTGCTTGTGGTGCCCGGTTGCTGCACTGTCCTCTGTCTGTATCTATTCTGTATTTGTTCCACTAAAAATAGAAATAGAAGTGTTAAAATAACCTAAATTTCTAGTTTCTTTTCAGAAATCTCGTTAGCTTATGTATGTCAAATAACGGCTAAAAAACATTAGCTTTAAAAGCTGGATTCTTTCTTTTCACCCTTGGCAGTACATTTCAGGTCAAGGTCCTTGCATCTAGACTCAAGAGCAGCATACCTCATCTTAATGTAGATTCCTGTAATTGTCTGTGAGTAGTGGAGAAATTCTTGAACTAATAGCTAACCAAACAAAAATATATTGCAAACAGTATTTTACTTGAGACATGTTCCTATCAATTGAAATAAATGACATACAAGTAAAAATTCCAGTTTTAATTTCCTGTATCTTATTTCTGCTATTCCAGTTTAATGTTATAAGGCTTCTATTTGTTTCCTAAACGTACATGGAATGAAAACCTGCTTTGTACCAGGTCCCCTGCCTGGTGTCTCATGTCTGACCTCATTCCCCTTCATCCTGTGAAGCAGGTGGTGTTTCCCCAGTTTACAGAGGTTTAGGGACATTCATTCCTCTGCATGTTGACTTGACTGGCATGTGGACAGGGACTCCTGTTTTTATTATAGACATCCTCAAGAATGTTTTAGGCACTTCTGGCTGTTAGTCCTGCTGCTGTGTTTCATGAGTGTCTAGCTCGCCAAGTTCAAAATGACGTCATTTCTCTTTCATAGGGCATGTTTTGTAACCTTATGTTCATTTCTGTGCATATTCCCATATCATTTCTCTAAAATGTTTATGTAGTTGCTTCTCACCCTGAGATCAGTTAATGATGGCTACGTATGAATGACCCGATGTCTTCTGTCCTTACACAGGCCCCCTATACCCCTTTTCTTACTGAATTGATGTACCAGAATCTGAAGACACTGATTGACCCTGTTTCTGTCCGGGACAAGGACACATTCAGTATCCACTACCTCATGCTGCCCCATGTTCGGTAAGAATCAAATACACATAAGCCTCTCCTGGGCCAGGGGAAGGAGAGTTGCCAGAGATGCACTCAAGTGGGGCCCCCAGCTCCCTGCTCCAGCCCCTTCATGCCCTGCCTCCCCCCTGAGCTGCTCCTCAGGCTACAGAATGGATAGGAGGGATGCTTAGTGTGGAATCCCCAGTAGAGCTATGGCAGGTAGGGGTGGGTAGGCCTGTTGGGATCGCTTTGGGGAGCTGCTAGGCACTAAGCAGCAGGCTCAAGCTTGCTGCCTGCTTCTCAGTGTGTGCCCCAAAGGCAGGCATGTGCTGTCCTTCCCAAGAGCCTCCCCGGAAAGCCTAGCTACACCATCACATCTCTAGCCTGACCCTGTTCCTCACTTAAGCATGCCTATTCTTTGGAATTTTCTCCTTTTGAATCTAATCTCTTTCAAATCCCTACCTCTACCAACCAGAGAGGAATTGATTGACAAGAAAACCGAGAGTGCAGTATCTAGAATGCAGTCTGTGATTGAACTCGGGCGAGTGATTCGAGACCGCAAAACTATTCCAATAAAGGTTTGAGATTTTATATCTGTTTTGCATTACACATACCTAGATAATTATGTTTTGGAGTATTTTCTTAATATAAAGAGCTGCCAGCAATGGCGTAAATTTCTTTTCTGCAATAAGGGTGTGAATGACTTAGTACTAGTTATGCCTGCTTAGTCTGGAGTTTGAGATTCAGATAAAACATTTAACATTCATTTTTCTGCAGTTTAGAGGACTGGATGCTTATGAACTTTCCCTTCCATTTTCTTTCTAGTATCCTTTGAAAGAAATTGTAGTTATTCATCAGGATCCAGAAGCTCTTAATGAAATTAAGTCATTGGAGAAGTATATCATTGAGGTAAGACAGTTGATTTGTTTGATTTGGTCCAAACAAACTTCTTGCCTTGGGAAGATTATTTTGGTTAGTACTCTTTAGTCAACTACACTTTGAGTGTATCATTTGTCCTTTTCCTTTTTATATCAGTATATACATAAATTTAACCATCCATGGAATTTTACACTTTGCTTTTAGATTCATCATGACTTTTTACAATGTAATTGTAATTCTTTGACAGTGATTTTCAATGTCCATGAATTTTACACCTTTGTTGGATCATTTATCCTTTCATCCACTTCTCTTCCCCAAAGTACTTTTTGATAACTAACACCAAAAAAATCTTTGTTCCTTCAAATTATACAAGTATCAAGTAAACACACACTGGTTGTAAATAAGCACTAGCATCGAGTACAAAGCAAGTCTCCTCTTACCCTGGCCACTCCCTGGTGTCTCATCACCCACTTGTTCACTAGGTTATCTCCTGCTGGGTTGTTCCTAGCATTTTACATACGTGTACACACATTTGTACACACATATACACACATGCACACATCATTGGTTTTATTTGTGAATAGAGAGGATCATATATGTAGTTTTTAACTTATTTTTTTCACTTTATAATATTTCTTAAACAGCATCCCATGTTAAAACATAGAGATCTAATTTATTCTTTTTGTTCACTTCCTGACTGCATCATAATTTATTTAATTACTCATATTGTTGGAAATTTAGGTTTCTGATTACAGACAAAAGGGGTGTGTGTGTGTGTGTGTGTGTGTGTGTGTGTGTGTGTGTACACGTGCAAATATGTCACAGTATGGATGTTGGATAGGTTCCTAGAAGTGGAGTTTTGGGGTCAGAAGTTTAAACTGTCATGTCAGTTATCCTCCCAAAAAGCTTTTACCCTGTAATGTTTTAAAAAGAAATATATTTCAAATTTCATTTTTATTCCTTTCACAGGTAGTATTTAAATCTTTATGATAGAAAATAATTAATTTCTATATTTGGTTTTGAATTGCTTGAGAATTCCAGACAAATATTAGAAACCAAGGAGTTTATAACTGTTTAGAAACTTAGAGTTCATAACTAAAGAGCTATAAATTCTATAATCAATGCTTAAGATATGGATAAAAATAGAATTATTTAAATAGAATATCTTAATCACTCTGAGAGCAAATAATATAATAATGTATAATAGCAAAACCAGAAATTTCCCTATAATTTGCTTCAGTTGACAGTTCCATGATATCTCAGTTTCATATTTCCTACTGTGCAGTCACCATTTCCTGCTACATTAGTAATCCTTAACTAACTAGTATGATGGAGACATGAAATGTTAAGATTTTTTCCAAAAATATTTATTTATTTATTTATTTGGCTGCATCAGGTCTTAGTTGTGGCACACGGGATCTTCAGTGTGGCGTGCAGGATCTTTTGTTGCAGTGTGTGGGCTCTTCGTTGTGGCACGCAGGCTTCTCTCTAGTTGTGGCACGCAGGCTTCTCTCTAGTTGTGGCACGCAGGCTTAGTTGCCCCGCAGCATGTGGGATCTTAGTTCCCCAACCAGGGATTAAACCCACATCCCCTGCATTGGAAGGCAGATTCTTAACCACTGGACCACCAGTGAAGTCCCGAAATGTTTTGATTAACTGATTCTTCTAGTTAATTGATAGTTATTTGTGGTGCTTTGAAATTTCTTGAGCGTAGGTCACCCTTAAACATGAAGTCCATATTTCTAAGGCTACAGTCCTCGTTAGTTGCGTTAGGCTCAACTTGATTGATCTGGACAGATTTTTTTCATACCATACAATTATTTATTAGTATTATTTATAGAGCTGTGCAGCCGTCACCACAGTTTTGTAGCATTTTCATCATCCCAAAAAGAAACCCAGTATCCATTAGCATTCATGTACCATTTTCCCCTCAATATCCCACCATCCTCTGGCAAACACAAATCTATTTTCTGCCTCTGGATGTGCCCACTCTGGACATTTTCTATAAATGGAATCATACAATATGTGGTCTTGTGTGTCTGGCTTCTGTGACTTAGCACTAAGGATCAGTCATGTTATAGCATGTATGCGTGCTCCATTCCTTTATATTGCTAAATAATAGTCCATTATATGGATATACCACATTTTGTTTATTCATTCACAATTGATCAACATTTGGGTTATTTCCACTTTTTGGTTGTTGTGAATAATGTTGCTATGAATGTTTGTGTGCAAGTTTTTGTGGACATGTTTTCAGTTCTTTTTTATTTCATCTTATCTACCAAATATAGGAATTGAATGTTAGAAAAGTTACATTATCTACAGATAAAAACAAGTATGGCATTCGCCTAAGGGCAGAACCAGATCACATGGTCCTGGGGAAGCGTCTGAAGGGAGCCTTCAAGATGGTGATGACATCCATCAAGCAGCTGAGCAGTGAGGAGCTAGAGCAGTTCCAGGAGAGTGGTTGGTATCTGTTTTATTGGGGCCACCGTTTGTGTCCTCAACCTGATGGGTGTCTCATACTTAGGCTCCTCTTTGATTTCTACTGTCACAGCCTTTTCTTAAATAAGAACTTTTTTTTTCTGTTCATAAAAATATTTATTATGAATAATTCTGATAATTTAGAAAAAAGTAAAACAAGTAAAGAGAATAAAAATGACCCATAACCGATCACCCATCCATTTAATGTAGATTGAGTGCCTACTGTCTGGTATTTGTTATGTTAGGTGCTGGGGTGCTATTAAAATTCTGATTTATATAATTACAGCTTTACAAAATGGAAATCACATAATTTTAAATTTCACATTTTTCATTCATATATTTTTACATTTTATGTTATTTTGTTTTTATTTATATTTTTAGTCTGTATTTTCACTTTACATTATAAACATTTTTGTGTGTTATTAGTCTTTAAAATGCTGTTTCAGTAAGTGCTGAAAATATTTTCCTTCCTGTGGATACCGGATAGTGTCTTTTTTTTTTTTTTTTTTTTTTTTTTTTTCGGTACGCGGGCCTCTCACTGCTGTGGCCTCTCCTGTTGCAGAGCACAGGCTCCGGACGCGCAGGCTCAGCGGCCATGGCTCACGGGCCTAGCTGCTCCACGGCATGTGGGATCTTCCCGGACCGGGGCACGAACCCGCATCCCCTGCATTGGCAGGCGGACTCTCAACCACTGCGCCACCAGGGAAGCCCCGGATGGTGTCTTTAACCAGTCTCTTATTGTTGGTGCTTTAGGTTGTTTCCATTCTTTTAATAGTACAACTAATATTTCAGTGAATAATTCACATATAAGTGTTCTGTGGAATTGATTCCTTCTGGCTAGATTTCTAGATAGAAATTACTGAGTCAGAGGGGTGGACCTTAAGTTACCATTGAACTCTATAAATGCTAATGTGGGCCTAGAAAAATCTACCCTAGTGAGAGAGCAGAACCCCCTGAGATTCACCAGCCAGTGGTATAGAGTGTTATTGTTATTAGATGTTGCTTGTAGAGAAAAAGATGGTGACTTTTTAGAGGTGCCAGAATGAAAACTAGAAGATATTCAAAAGAAAAAAGTTATGTTTTAATTTTAGTTCAAAATTTAAATTTAAAATTTTAAATACTTAAGTGTTTTTAGCGAAAGGGATTTAGCATTGAGGTTTGGGGCTTCTTGTGAAGGAGGACTGGGTCAGAACTTATTATAGTTTCTCTAAAATATCTAGAATACATATGTTGGTCTCAATTGAGCAAGACTGGAGTCATTCATTCAGCAAATATTTTTTAAGGCCCTTCTGTTTGGTTGGCACTGGGAACATAGAGTTAAATGAGGTAGACATTGTCCTTACCCTCATGGTGCTGGCAGACACTAAAGATTTATGGACATAATCATAGTTTTGATAAGTACACTGAAGGAAATCTTTAGGGAGCTTTTCCAGGTGCCCAGGAGTTCCCAGCTCTGCCATGATTAGAATCATATGTGGTCTAATTATGGCCACTTGACATCCTGTAGCAATCCTAGGGGCATGAGTTGTTTGATTGTTAGGGTTCCCTCTGAAGTTGAAAATCATAAGCATGGAAGTGTCATGAGGAAAGATTTAAAGATTCAGAAATCAGATGGGTAGTTATGGAAATTGGGGGAAATGTCCCTAAGATTCCCCGAATTTTTAGGTAAAATTTATAAAACATAAGAGGCTAGCAACTAAAAGTTGAGTCAGTACTAATTTAACTTGACAAAATTAAAGGATCAGCCTTCAAGTCACAAATCTTAAGTTGTTTCACCAGTTAGCCAAAATATTAAAAAGTCCTCAAACCTTATTTGAAACGGAAAGCCTACAGTTTCTAAGCTATAGTTTCTGAATGGACTGTTCTGCATTGATGGAAAGCAAAGTAGTTTTCAGAATGCAGTGACTTAAAGTGAAAATGACAGCCAGTTGCTGAAAGACCAAGAAGATCATTTGTGAGTTACCATAGTAGGCTTTCCTTATGATGGGAACTGCCATCCTTAGCTGTTTATACATTCTGCCTACCATGAATAGGCATGATGCTCAGAACTTCACACTGTCTACCTTTTTTCACCCTCACTGCACTCTGATAGGCAGATAATAGAACACCAGGGTCCTACAATCAATGAGTGGTGGGCCTAAGTCCAGTTTGACTCTACAGACTGTGCTTTCTTCACTATAGCATGCTTTCTCCATCATAAACATGGTTGCTCATGTTTATGGTGGAGATTCGTTGCCTTCTGGCACATGTCTTTGGACCTGGGAGCTTATATACAACAGTAGATATCAATGGTGATTTAAGTGTCCTCAAGATAGCATGGTGCAGTCTAAAGAAAGTTTGTCTCATTCTTGACCTCAACAATGACATGAGTCCAGAGGACATATCTCTTGAAGACTGTGTAGCTTGATTATATGAAGGTTTTATTAAAGAGTGGCAAAATATATTAGTAGCAGGGCAGCTTGAGGAGTGGGGTACTGATTGAGTAACAGTGGCAGTTGTTTCCTCAATAGGGACCATTGTTGTGGAAGGCCATGAATTGCATGAAGAAGATATCCGCCTCATGTACACCTTTGATCAGGCAACAGGTGGAACGACACAGTTTGAAGCACACTCAGATGCTCAGGTATTTTTCTGTTCCCTAGAATATTTCTTTACCAAAAGATAAGAACATAAGAGGAGAAAACATTTACCTATGCCTCTCCTGACAGTATTGGCAGCTTGTCTCAGGGTAAAATAAACCAGTTATTTATTTTAGATTGGCCTTATTAAACTCCTCTATTATAACTTCTTGACATATGCATTTCTTTAATGAATACATAAATTGATATCTTGTGACTTTATGCATGCAGTTGTCCTAAGTGTTGGGTCATACAAAAATGAGTAAGATGTAATCCCACCCTTCAAGGAATGAGTCTGTCATGGAGATAGAAAAGTAAGTCAATTCTTATTACTGTACTTGATAAGTTATCTAGTAGAAATAAGTGCTCCTATTTGAAGTCTGGGGTAGCAGTGGGGGTGGTTAGAGAGCACCCCTTGAAGAGGATGTACAAGCAGTTTTGCATTCTGGGGTCTGTCTTTTTTTGTTGTAATGGATCACAGCATCTCTCTTCACTCTTGACCAGACTTCTCCAGGCAGATAGGTTGTAAGGTCTCCATTGTGAGAGTGAGGGACCTGCTGGAGTCCCTCTGTGCTTAATATGCCACATACAGGGGAAGATGCCTCGTATGAGGCAAGCCAACCTCCTCCAGCCTTTATACAGGGTTTGTTTGTTTGGTTGGTTTTTTTGGCATGCCATGTGGCTTACGGGATCTTAATTCCCTGACCAGGGATTGAACCCAGATCCCCAGGAGTGAAAGCACCGAGTCCTAACCACTGGACCACCAGGGGATTCCCATACACAGAGTCTTAAATATGATGTAGACAGAACTCCATGTGGGCAGACAGTGGTAAGGAGCCAAAGGTGAGGAAACTAGGAAAGAAGGAATTGGGGCCAGGGAAAGAGATTTGTAAACAGTGAGAGGGTGCAGCCCTTTCTGACTACAGCCAAATGAGAGAGTCCTGAAGTTGTCTATACTTAAGGAGGTGTTGTCTGTGATGCTTCTGAGTTTCTTGACATGATTTGTGTATTGTGGGCCATGGTTGCCCTGCCATGACACATTATCCATTTCCAGTTTGCCTCCTGTGCCTTCATGAAGTGGAGCAAGTTTGTTAACTTCTCTCATTGAGTGTCCTCAAAAACGTAAATGGGGATGATGCCTAACTTATACGTATGTTCCCCTCTATAATAGAAGTGACAGTCATTATTATCACATCATCATTGACAGCTTTTATGACCAATGAGATAAAAAAGTAGTTAAAGTTGACAAGAAGGTGGCAATTTAAGCTAAACCATATAAAAAAGTATGGTGGCCCATTGTAGAAATTGTGTCTTGAATCACACCAACAAACCAAAGAATAGAGTCATGGTTAAAGAAAACAACAGAGATGGCGGCTTTGAGATCTTCAGTCCACTTGTTTGTGGTGGATGCATTGTGAAAAGTCGTGCTGCTGTAAGAGCTTCATGATTGGTGATTTTATTTATTAGAAGAGTTGATATTATTCATTAGATAGACAAAAAGTAGAGTTACATGAGAGACTCTCTTGAAAGTCGGTCTCAGGAAATCTCCTGTGAGCAGCACCCTACAGAAGAAAAATGAGAAGTCTCACCTTTCTTCAGAGATGAAGGAATAGCTGTTTACAAAGGAGGACCCAAACATAAAGAAACCACGTTAATTTTGTCTTTGGCTCAGGTGTGTGACTAAATAGTGCTGCATTATAGACTTCTGAGAATTTAAACAACATTTTGCTGAGTTTGAAAGAACTGTTTTTCTATATTTGATTGTCATGGTGTACACCGTTCATTCCTACAGGCTTTGGTTCTCTTAGACGTCACCCCTGACCAGTCAATGGTGGATGAAGGAGTGGCTCGGGAAGTCATCAATCGTATCCAGAAACTTCGAAAAAAGGTCAGCTTGTCAGATTAAGAACAAGCTACTGTTTTGGAGTTTTGTTTTGGTTTTTTTGTTTGGTATTTGTTTTGGTTTTGGGGGAGGAGAGGAGAGGCAAGTAATATAAACCATAGTAATTCATTAATGATGATTAGTCACTGATCTGTGGTCCATTCAGATTGTACTGTTAGGAGAGGTAGGCCACTTCCTTTCTCTCCTGTTCACTCCCAAGCTGGATGTGGCTCTTTTGTTTCTCTGATCAGAAGCTTTCAGCTAACATGTGCTCCTTGTCCTTCTTTTTCAGTTCTTTACAGCTTCCACAAAACCATCTTCTGGATAGATAGTCCTCCTGACTGGCACATAAGGTTGTCAGAGCTGACAGCAAATGTCTCTGAGGAAGAGCAGAGATGCAGTCAGTGTGGAAGGACTCCTAGCTCAGGGAGAGATTGTTGGATCTGGACAGAGTGAGGTGGTTCTTCCTCATTCAGAAGTTGGGAGCCAGGACAGGTGCACAGAACATTTGCCTGCCCCTACTGGGTGAGAGAGCCAGGGAGCTTCTGTCCCAAGGAGGGTTCCCACAAGTCCTCCTCCTCTGGCCAGGTTTCTGAGACCTGTAGTTCAGGGTCTGAGGTGGCCACTCCAGCAGATAATGGGGTACTTGTAACGTCTGTCTCAGTTCAGAGCTTTATGAGTTGTTACTTGATCACTCCTTTTTTCAGAGAATTGGTCAGGATACTGTACCCTTCCATAATGATTCAGTGTGGGATCATCAGCCCTGTTTAACAGCGCCTTACATTTTAATTGACAAATGTGCTTCCCTTTTAAATTTTCTCTATGTGCTTTCAGTGCAATCTGGTTCCAACTGATGAAATAACAGTTTATTATAAAGCAAAATCTGAAGGAAAGTATCTGAATAATGTTATCAAAAGCCACACAGAGTTCATATTTGCCACCATAAAGTCTCCTTTAAAACCATATCCAGTTCCTACATCAGATGAAATCCTTATTCAAGAAAAAATGCAGGTGAGTTCTGAGTTCTGTTGAACATTAAGAGATTTAGGATTAGATTTTATGTTAAGTTTATGTAGTTATATCTTGATGTTCTGTCCCCCGGTAGCAATTAGTATAGTACTCAGTCCTGAAGTATTGCTCTGGGGAATAGTGAGTAGAGTCCAGAAGAGAAAAAAGGGAAATTAGAGCCGTTCTCTTTGGGAAGGTAACTAGGATATACATAAGAATTGCCAGGTTAGATGACTGTATGGTGCTTTTATCTAAAACTATAGAAGTCAGTATTGTGGATTCTGGTGCTTACTGTTAAACATAAAGAGCAATTGACTTGAAAAGCAGTTTACTTTTATGGTAGTAGGTTATACATAAAAATATAATTTCATTTCCTGTTCAAACATTTTAGATGTAACTCTGAAAATCTGACCAAGACGTGAAAGGTATTGGTCAATAATTCAGAAGTATGTCTGATAAAAATTCTTTTCTATATCAGTTAGTCATTTATTCAGTCATATGTTCCTTGTCTTTTTCTACTTTGTATGGGAGAAATGGAATAGAAAAGCAGGACCTGAATGTGACTGTCTTTTCAGTGGCACAAGTTACAAGATGGTTTCATTTTCTATTTTGCATGTTTTCTAAGGAACAAGGAAAAAAGAGGGGAAAAATTGTAGCTCTTCACTGTTTTAGTGTTGAGATTGAATATGCTCTCAGAGTTGTATAGAGCTCTTATTTGACACTATGGTCAGATGCTACAGGTAGCTGCTCACATATTCTCATGTGCTTAGTTAAAAGGGTCAGACCTGGAAATTACACTCACCAGAGGATCTTCCATGCCTGGCCCTGCTTGTGCATATGTCAATCTTAACATTTGTACAGATGGCAGTGAACAAGGTAAGAGTGACCTCCATTGTTTGTATTTTATTTTTTAGTTAAGCCTATGAATGTTTTTAAGGCTATTACAAGAGAATTGGTAAAATTGGATAACCTTTTTCTTTCTAATTGTCATCAAAATGAATCCACAAGAGTAAGCGATTGAACTAGCACTTCTAGAAAGATGGAGTAGACATACTTTTCCCTATTCCTCCCACAAAGTACAGCTAAACACCCCAGACATGATATATAAAAACAAGCATAAGAAGACTCTTAATGGTAGAGGGAAGAAGGCAGACCAACTAGGGATCTTGGGAACAAGTAAGAAAACAGTGGAGAGTTCCCTGGTTTTTCTTTTTGCTTCATGTATCCCAGGCTTGGAGCTGAAGAAGCTGGCAATCTGGAAATGCCAATGGGCATGGACGTAAATACCCCAACAAAATCCTGCTCTCTGCAGGTGGGACCAGGAGAGTGGCAACCAAGCAAGACAAAAAAACTTCCAGACAGTAACTGCTCTACTCCACCCAAATAAGACAGAGGAAACTAGGCTCTACTACCATTCACACCAGCCAGAGCCAAGTGGGGAGCCTAGACCTTTCCCAGGCTGAGGACCCTCAAGCCCTCACTGCCATGGTGGTATCAGAGAAGACCAAGCAGTGAGCTGGGACTTTCATCCTACCTGGGTGATAACGAGCTCTTTTGCCCAGTAGTGTCATTGTAGACCACATGGAGAGCCTAAACTTCTATCCCCATTAGGCAATAACAAGACATCCCTTCCCCTTACCACTACCCAGCAGTAGTGAGGCCACATATCCCTCCACCCTGTCAAGATGTCAGTGAAGGCCACATGGGGAGCAGTAAGGAGGCATTCCTACTCTTTGTGGCCAGGGGAGGTATTAGTGGAGGTCTAGAGGAGAACAGGAACTCCTTTCTTGCATCACCTTACCCCTCACCACCACCACACCACCCCCACCCCAGAAGTAACAAGGAGTCCTGACCTCAGTGTCAATGCAAGCTAAATAGGGAACCCGGACTTCTCTCACTAATCAGAGATGAAGCAGTATTCCCTTTCCCTCGCCAGTGTAATGTCAAACAAAGTCAACTAAAATAGAGGATGTAAATAAGAACCAGAGTCTCATAATGCCTAACATGTCCAGGTTTTAATTGAAAATTACTCATTATACCAAGAACTGGGAGATCTTAAACTGAATGAAAAAAGTCAATCAGTACATAGGAACACCAAGATGACAGAAACGTTGACATTATCTGACAGAATGTAAAGCAGCCTTAACAAAAATGCTTCACAGAGCAATTACAAACACAATAGAAACAAGTGAAAAATAGCCTCAGTAAACAAGTAAAAGATACAAAGAATAGAATTAAAATATTAGAACTGGTAAATACAATAACTAAAATACAGAAACTCAGTGGATGGGCTCAACAACAGAATAGAAGAGATAGGAAAGAATCCATAAACAGGAAGAAATAACAATAGAAATTACCCATTCTGAATAACAGAGTTAAAAACAAAAAAGCTTAAAAAACTGAACAGAGCCTGAAGGATCTGTGGGATAATAACAGAAGTTTAATGTTCTTGGCACTGCATTCTGGAAGGAAGAGAAGATAGGACAGGACTGAAAAAGTGTTCAAAGAAATAATGTCTGAAAACTTCCTAAATTTGGCAAAACACATAAACCTACAGATTCAAGAAGCTAAGAAAACACCATACAGGATAAATCCAAAAGAATTCACATCAGACATAACATAGTAAAACTTCTGAAAACTTAAGGCCAAGAAAACATCTTGAAAGCAGTGACAGATGTTGCAATACCTAACTTCTAGGGGAAAAACAATTTGAATCATACTGGATTTCTCATCAGAAATCAGTAGAGGTCAGAAGATGAAAGGACAACATTTCTCAAGTGCTAAAAGATGAGTATTGTCAACCCACAATTTTATATCAAGCAAAAATATCTTTCAAGGTAAAGGGATAATCAAGACATTATCAAATGATGGAAAACTAAAAGAATTTGTTACTAGCAAGACTTACTAAAAGAATAGCTAGAGGAAATTCTTAAAACAGAAAATGATAAAAGAGGAAATCTAGGGACATCAGAACAGAGGGGAAAAAAATTGAAAGAGTCAAAATATAGATAAATTCAACAGACTTTTCTTCTTGAATTTTTAAAATTTATGTTTGATGGTTGCAACAAAAACGAAAACCTCTAAATGCATATGCAAGGAATATTCAAGATAGTTATAAATAGGGAAGAGCAAAGGGATGTAAAGGGAGTTAAGATTTCTACACTTATCTCAGACTGGTAAAATGTCAACACCAGTGGTTATGTATATATAGTGTACCACCTAATGCAACCACTATAAAAGCCTACACTAAAAGATACATACAAAAACACTAAACAAATAAAAATGGAATTCTGGAATACGTTCAAGTATCCTACAGGAAGCATGGAAAAAGAATGTAGAACAAATACAAAGCAGAAAATAAAATGGAAGGCTTAAACTTAACATTAGTAATTACGCTAAATGTAAATGGTGTAAATACATCAATTAATAGAGATTGGCAGAGTGATAAAAACACATTATCCAGCCTTTTGCTGTGTACAAGAAAGTCCTTAAATATAACAAAATAGGTAGGTTGAGAGTAAAAGGCTAAAGTAGGATATACCATGCAAGCATTATTCAAAGAGAGCAGGGTGTCTATGTTCATTTCAGTGAGTACACTTTATAGCAAAGAAAATTACCAATGATACTAAATAATGATATAATGTCAACCCAAAGGAAAATATAATGATCCTAAATGTATATGTACCTAACAACAGAGCTGCTTAAATACATAAAACAAAAACTGTTAGACCTTGAACGAGAACAAAAAAATCCGTAATTATAGTTTGAGAGAACAGTTAGACAGAAAATCAGAATCTAATCAGTATTTATGGAACACCCCACCTAACAGCAGCAGACTACACATACTATTCAAGTTCCCATTTACCAAGGTATATAGTTCCCATTTACCAAGGTATATTATAGCCTAGGCCATAAAATAAACCTCATCACATTAAAGAGTTGAAATCATATAGAGTATGTTCTCTGACCACAGTGGAATCAAACTATAAATCAATAACAGAAAGGTAAAAGCAAAATCTCAGCACATTTGAAAGCTAAAAAACGTACTTCTGAATAATCCATGATCAGAGAAAAAGTGTTAAGGAAAAACAAATGCGTAAAACTCAATGAAAAGGAAAATACAGTATCAAAATATGTGGATTACAGCTAATTTGTACCTCTGAAGACTAACATTAGAAAAGAAGAAAGTTTCGATCAGTAAGTTCCAACCTCAAGAATCTAAAAAAGAAAGTAAGCAGAAAGAAGGAAAGTAAAAATAAGAACAGAAATCAAAGCAATTGAAAATAGAGCAATAAAGATAATAAAACAAAAAATGTGGTTCTTTGAAAAAATTAATAAAATCAATAAACCTCTAGTGAGACTGACATAGAACCAAAGAAAACACTAATTACCAATATCAAGAATAAAATAGTAAAAGTTTACTGTACATCAAAAAAAGAAAAAAGAATAAAATAGGACATGAATACAGACTGCAGAAATCAAAAAGTAAGTAAATACTGTGAATAACTCTCTACACATAAATTTGACAACTTGGATGAAATGAACCAGTTTCTCAAAAAGCACAAACTGCCTCAACTCACTCATATGAAATAGATAATTTCAGTAGCCCTATAGCTATTAAGGAGATTGAACTCATAATTTAAAAACTCCCTAGAAACTTTGATTGTAAATTTGATTTTCTAGTTGAGTTTAATGCCATCACTGATGGTGTTGCACAATACAGATGTCCATCAAAAAGGGACATAGACATATTCATAATGTCGGTTCCTCATACCAGTTAAAAGTAATGAAATGTATCTCTATGTATAAATTTTTCTATATTTAAAAAACATTTTCAATGAAAAAAGCAAGTTTCACAATTAAATATACAATAGCGAGCATTCATGTAAATTTTAAAAATACATCATCACACATTGTTTATGAACATATAGAATTACGAAATACGAGAACATGGACTTGAAAAACAAAGTTCATAATAAGTCTTGGGAAAGGGAGGAAGGGAAACTGAGGAAACAAGTAAAAGAGATGGCAATTTTTAAAAAGTAATGAAACTCTCAAGAAATCTCCAGATCCAAATGGTTTTGCTAGAGAATTCAACCAGACTTTAAAAGAATAAACACCAGTTCTACACAGGTCTTCCAGAAAATAGAAAACGAAGGAACACTCCCTAACTCACTTTATTCCATAATAAAGTATTGACACCAAAACCAGATACAAACAATACCAAAAAAAAGAAAACTACAAATATCTCTCATGCATATAAATGTACAATTCTTAACAAAAAATCATGAAATTGAATATAGCAGTATATACAAAGAATTATGTATCATGACAGGTGAGGTTTATTCCAAGGTTACAAGGCTGGTTCAGTATTCAAAAACCAATCAGTATAATCTACCATATTAACAGACTAAAAGCTTATAAGACTATACCAGTTAGAAAAAGCATTTGACAAAATTCAGTGTTCATTCATGATAAAAAAAAAAAACTGTCAGAAAAATAGGGAGAGGAACTTCATCAACTTGATAATGAGCATCTGTAAAAAACCTATAGTTAACATTATACTTAATTGGAAGAGATTGAATGTCTTCTGTGTAAGATCAGAACCAAGGCAAGGATACCTGTTCTCATTACTCTTATTCAGCATTGCATTAGAAGTTCTTGCCAGTAGAATGAGGCAAGAAAAGGAAAGCCATGCAGATCAGAAGGGAAGCAATAAAACTGTTTCTATTTGAAGGTGACATGATTGTCTACATAGAAAATTGCAAGGAATCTACAGACTGAGATGTATACTGGGACCCCTCCATTGCTTTGCCCACCAGCACTGTTACCAGCTATTCCCAGGATGTTTGTGTATCCATTTGGACCTGTGATGATACCTCGGGCAATACGTGGTCCTCTACACTGCTGCACAAGTTCAATGATGTGTGGCATGTGAGCTGGTCCATCACTGCCAACAGTCTGCCTGTCTTAGGTGGAGACAGGTGATCCTGTGGAAGGAATTAGTTGCAGGAGCAGAGGATGTGCATAAGAAATGTCAACACGGCCAGCGTTTTTTGTCAGCTTTAGTCACAGAAGGTCAGCAGAATGAGCAGTGACAAAACAGATGGGGCCTAGCTCCCCCATCTGCTGACTTCAATACTGCTTCTTTCTGGACCAACTGACCAAACAACTAGGAAGAGCTCACAACTCCAACAAGATTATTTTCCCAGGATTGATTTCAAATGCAACCACAATTTATCATCTGCATCAACATGATGTGATATGGTTTATAATTTACTGTCTGACTGAAAGCATTCATGTTATGAGGAAAAAACTACAGATGATCTTTATATTATTTTAAAGTATTTTGGCTAGTTTTATATACCATTTGGGTTTAAGCTTTAATTGGGAGGGTTTGTTTCCAAAGTAATTGAATAAAATCTATTACTTTTTAAAAAATCATATTGCTTATAAAAAGAAAAAGGTTTTCATCAAATTCACAGGATATAAGATAAACATATAAAAATTAATTTTTATATTCTAGCAATGAACACATGGAGAATGAAATTTAAAATGTAATACCATTTACAGTTGCTCAAAAGAGAGATACTTCGGTATAAATCTAATAAAACAGGTACAGGACTTTTATGTCAAAAACTACAAGATAATGATGAAAAAATCAAAGATCAAAATAAATGGAGAGAGACTTCCCTGGTGGCGCAGTGGTTAAGAATCTGCCTGCCAATGCAGGGGACACAGGCTCGAGCCCTGGTCTGGGAAGATCCCACATGCCGCGGAGCAGCTAAACCCACACGCCACAACTACTGAGCCTGCGCTCTAGAGCCCATGAGCCACAACTACTGGGCCCACCTGCCACAACTACTGAAGTCCACATGCCTAGAGCCCATGCTCCACAACAAGAGAAGGCACCACAATGAGAAGCCCACGCACTGCAACGAAGAGTAGCGCCTGCTCGCCACAACTAGAGAAAGCCTGTGTGCAGCAACGAGGACCCAATGTGGCCATAAATAAATAAGTTTAAATAAGTAAATGAATGGAGAGACATGCCATAATCATGGGTTGGAAAATTCAGTATAATAAACGTGTCAGTTCTCCCCCAGTTAAAATATAAGTTTAACTCAGTCCTGTCAAATCTCAGCAATATTTTGTTGTAGATATAGCCAAATTTTCTTGAAAGAGAAGAAAAATAAAGTAGTTAAAACACTTTTGAAAAATAAGAATATAGTGGGAGAAATCACCCTGCCCAACTTCAAGACTTATCTGAAGACTTGTGTGGCATGAGCATTGAATAGACACAAAAATCATTGTCACAGATACAGAATACAGAAGTAGACTCACAATAGATCACAAAATGTGGCCAGATGATTTTTGAGAAAGGAGCAAAAGAAACTTAATTGAGTAGTCTTCATTATATGGTACTAGGCAGTTAGATATCCACATGCAAAAAAAATGTCCTAGACCTAAGTCTTACACCTTATACAAAAACTAACTTAAAATGGATCACAGACTTGCTTCCCTGGTGGCTCAGTGGTTAAGAATCTGCCTGCTAATGCAGGGGACATGGGTTTGAGCCCTGGTCCGGGAAGATCCCACATGCCGCAGAGCAGCCAAGCCCGTGCACCACAACTACTGAAGCCCTCGCACCTAGAGCCTGTGCTCTGCAACAAGAGAAGCCACCTCAATGAGAAGCCTGCATACCGCAACGAAGAGTAGCCCCCATTCCCGCAACTAGAGAAAGCCCGCGCACAGCAACGAAGACCTAACGCAGTCAGAAATAAATTAAATAAATAAATTTATTTAAAAAAAAAAAATAAAACATTTAGGAAAAAACCAAAATTTTTAGAATTCAGGATTAGGCAGAGTTTTTAAGACTTTATACCAGAAGTCCAATCCATAAAAAGAAAAACTGATAAATTGAACTTCTTCAAAATTTTAAATTCTTTGTGAAAGATCCTGCGAAAAGGATGAAAAAACAAGCTACAGACTAGGAGAAGATCTTTGCAAACTGCATATCCAACAAAGGATGTATCTAGAATATATGAAGAAGTCTCAAAATGCAACAGTTTCTTTTAGATCTAATTAGAAAATGGGAAAAGACGTGAATAGACATTTACCAAAGAAAATATACAAATGATGTGTTCCCCTTGACTTTTTATTCAAATTTAACTTTTTTTTTCTTCTGTTTCACTTATATTTTTGGCTTTTTAGGTGGAGTACTACTTCTGGAAAATCCAAAAGGAGATAATAGGTTGGACCTTCTAAAGCTGAAGAGTGTTGTTACTAGCGTTTTTGGTGTAAAAAATAGAGAGCTGGCTGTCTTCCATGGTGAAACAGGTGTGTAGAAAGTCAAAAGATATTCATCTGTGTCCTTTGACATGAGATTGATCATTAAGGATCTTAATTTGGTAACATAACCTTTGCCTTTTTCCTGACTCTGAGTCAGGGCCAGCCTCTACAGTAGTGCCTGCCTGCAAGTGTCTCTTTATGCTTTCTTTGTGTGATATGGCTGAAAGAACACTGGACTTACTAGGAGATGAAGGTTCTAATCCTACCCTTTACTGTTAGTCATGTGATGCATTCTAGGCTTCAGAGACTTCCCTGTTGTGTTTTAACTTTATTAAACATAGTGTCTGTGTCTTGCTAAATCCAGCATCTTGCTAAATCCAGATTCTCAATGAGACAAGCCTAAATAAAATTTTAAAGAATTATAAGTACATTTCCTCCCACTGTCATGGGTTGAATTGTGACATTACCACCGAATCCCCCACCTCTACCCCAAGATGGGTTGAAGTCCTTATGTTTACCCCCAGTACCATCTAATGTGACCTTCTTTGGAAATAGGTTCATTGCAGATGTAATTAGTTAAGGTAATACTGGAGTAGGGTGGGCACTACTCCAGTATGACTGGTGTCCTTATAAGAAGAGGGCCATGTGAAGACATAAACAGGGAGAAGGCTATGTGGTGACAAAGGCAGAAATTGAAATTAGGCAAACCTGCAAGCCAGGAAACACCAAAGATTGTTGGGAACCTCCAGAAGCTAGGAAGAGGAAAAGAAGGATTCCCTTACAGGCTTCAGAGGGAGCATGGCCCTACTGACACCTTGATTTTGGACTTCTCACCTGCAGAGACTGTGAGACAATAAATTTCTGTTGTTTTAAGCCGTCCCACCCACCCCACCCCACCTCCCTCCCCAGTTTGTGATTCTTACAGCAGACAAAGGAAACTAATACACTCACTTAACAAACCTGAATGTTCATTTTCAGAAACTTTTAAATATCAGTAGCTTAAAAGAAGAAATCTAAATGGCCAATAAATAAAGGGAAAACTGCTGAACCTCAGTAGGAAAAACCACAATGAGGTACTATCACATGTAACCGAATTAGCAAAAGCTAGAAGAATTTCACAATATCAGATGTCAGGGATATTATGTAATAGGATTTGTCATTCCCTGTTGGATTGTAAATTGATAGAAGCACTGTGGACAGCCATTTGCTAAGGCTGGATAAGGGAAGCAAACATGATGTGGGGAAACTGAGGAAGTTAAGGTCTGGAAGACAGATGGTTCACTGGGGGCTCTGAGAAAAATCTCTCACCAGGATCCACCAAGGGGAGCTGGTAAGTAAGTCAGTGGACAGCTTGGGTCTCTATCTCAAGTCACTGTAGAATAAGAAGCAAGGACATACTGGAACTCACATCTGTCTAGCTCACTGTCCCCTCTGACCCAGCAGGCGGAAGCCTGTGAAAGCTGAGTAATGCCTGAGCCCCACCTTAACCTTTAGTGGCATAGTGGCTGTAACCAATCTTCTACCCTAAGCAATGTTTAATTGTATATAAATGAAATTACACTATGTGTGTTCTGTGTGTCTTGCTCTTTTCCACATATGTTCATTAGTCAGCTTATCTTCTGATCATAATTATCTTTTTTTAATATAAGCCGCCTTTTCATGGTAAAGTTTAGGATTCTGATATAAGAGGAAATTTTAAGAGGAGCTATAATATGGAGGAAAAATACTAAAAGGGGAAAAAACAATTTGCCTTATAAGTTATGAATATTATGCTATTTTGCAACATTAAGATTACCTACTATTTGCATGTCATTAAAGCCTAATTTTATAGAAAAGACAGTATCCCTTGATAAATAGAAATAAAGTGGAAAGCATCACTGTAAAGATACATGATAGTTTAATAATTAAATAGGAAAAAGTGAATGACTTCAGCTCTGAACTTTCCCCCTGAAAGAATGATATTTTTGTTGTTATTTTTAGAAATAAAAAAGCAAACCAACTTACTGAGTCTTAGTGGAAAAACACTTTGTGTGGCTGCAGGATCAACTCCCTCTATGGTCAACAGTCCTAGTACTCTTCTCTGTCAGTATATCAACCTACAGCTCTTGAATGCAGACCCACAAGGTGCGTGCCTCCCCCAGCTGTGAACACCCTCAGCAGGCAGGTTATGGTGTGCTAGATGTTAAGATTTCCTTTAATGTTCAATCTCTCTGATTTATATGGATTTTTTAAGTCAGCTTCAACTTAGTAATTTAAAATGTAGACTCCAACACTTCTTTGGGGAATACTCACGGCTTGTTTCTTTTGGTGTATTTATGTAGAAACACCCCTCCATCTGATATGGTCAGGAAATGAGGTAAATTGGTTAGGTAAAAATTACAGCCAAACGAAGCTGAACTGTTAAATGTCAGAACATTGTAGTCTTAAATTTTGCCTTCTTTTTTTCTTGGAAAATGTTCTGAGAACTGTTGTACATATCCATGCCTTAATCAACAGACTAGATCGATACTTATTTTTCCTTGATATTTTGGGGTCCTCACTGTGCACATTTATTACTGTCTTCAGGCTCTTCATTTGACTGTTTACTGAATATCTCTTCCCTAAACTACTGGGCTTTTATACTAGTTGTTTTTTCTTCTTCTCTTTCTCCTTTCCCCCTGTGAAATATTTAAGACTGTTTCTGCAGACTGTACAATTAATCCCACTCTTGCTCTTGTACCCACTGCTGGCTTTCAAAGCCAGCACTACTATCTACTCACTACCTCCATTAGGGATCCACTAGCTAGAGGGTGAACTCTCAGGATTTAATCCATTTTGGGTTTTTTTTTTTTCTGTAGAGTGTTTAATGGGAACAGTAGGCACTCTCCTGCTTGAAAATCCACTTGGGCAGAATGGGCTGACCCACCAAGGTCTTCTGTATGAAACAGCCAAGGTGTTTGGCCTTCGGAGCAGGAAGCTAAAACTGTTTTTGAATGAGGCTCAAACAGAAGGTGAGGAGATTATAGAACGTGCTAATTGTTTTTCATTTTTGTTTTTATTTTATTGAAAATAGATTGTGATGCCATCAGTTATATGTGTAAGAGATAGTACTATTGTTATACTTTTTTTCTTTTTTTTGCTCTTTCTCCAGAAATTTGCCATACTATAAATGTTAAAATAATAATAATTAAAAGGATGATATGTATAAAATAGATAATAAGAAAAATATAATTAAAAGGATGATCCTTTTTGCTTTGGAAATAATCTAAAAATTATATTGGTATATTAAAATACATGCTTCTAGGTAAATTAGCTTATTTGCTGATCCTAAAATTGTCCTCTTCCCCGAGAATCAAAATGTTCACTGTATTTTAAAATAACAGCTTGAAGGAAACATAACTGACATTGTACTTCCTCCTTAACAACTTATAAAGCATACCTTTTCTTGGTGAGCTGCATAAAAATGTGAAGAGCTAGGTCATTAGTTGACATATTCCCCATTCCATAATTCAGAAAACAGAGAGTCAGGATAAGGCACAGGCTAGTGTCTTCGAGGGTATGTTTTCTCTTTCTCCCACTTAAATCATCCACTTCTGTGATTTCACCTTCTGTGGCTGTCCTGACAACTTCTCTAGTGACATCTTAGCCCTCCCCCGAGTTCTGTTCTATATTCGATTCCCTATTACACATGGGTGTTCATTTTAGTGCTGCTGCCACTGGAATCATTTCCTTAAACAGCTTCCGCTGATGGGATCTGGGTTTTTCTGTTTATAGCCATCCTTCTTGTCATCCCAACTCAAAACCTTTTACCATTTCATCCTTTTATTTATTCAGCCATACAGCCTGGGATTTATTGGACTTTCTGAGTCAAGATTTGTGTCTCCTAGCACTGGTGGAAAGTTGCTAGGCATTATCTTTTCCAAAGGTAGTCTTTTGATTTTCTGCAGTTTGAATATGCTGTGCCTGGGTATAACTTTTTTGGTATAATGCATTATTCATTTCTGTTACAGAGTTTTGATTTCTAGCATTTCCTTTTAATTCTTAGAATTTCCATCTTTCTGCTTACATTACCCATCTGTTCTTGCATATTGTCCACCCTTTCTATTAGTGTCCTTAACATTAATCCCAGTTATTTTCAATTCCCAATCTGATAATTTCAAAATCTCTGCCATACCTGAGTCTGGTTGTGTTGCTTGCTTCATCTCTTCCTATTGTGTTTTTTCCTTTTTAGAATGCTTTGTAGTATTTGGTCGATAGCAGTACATGATGTACTGGGGAAAAGGAACTGAGGTAAATAGGCCTTTATTGTAAGGTTTTATGTTTATCTGGCTAGGAGTTAGGCTGTGTTTATTGTTTACTGTTGCTGTAGGTTCCAGAGGCTCAAATTTCCTTCTTCTGTCTTATGGTTTCCCTAGAGATTCCTTTTTAAATATGGTCAGAGCTTTGCCCATACTTTCAGCTGTAATGCCCTGTTGTCATACAGGAGCCCATATGATGTTGTAGTAAAGTATGGAGGGAGGAGAAGTGGGGGAAGTGTTCTATAATTTTATGATTAGTTCTCAGTCTTTAGTAAGCCTGTGCCTCTGGGCTGTGCCCCTCACAGGTGTTACTCAGCTTTAAAATTTTTCCTCTTTAGGTAAGAAAGGAAGGTAAAGGGGGCTAGAGGTGGGTATTTCCCTTTCCCCGGGTCAGTTAGGCTTTGGTTAAAAAGAAAAAAAATAGTTACTCATAAGGAAGAACTTCCGCCATTTTACTGGGAATTTTTTTCAAGAAGCCTTGTACCTTTTTTGTTCTCATTTCCTCCATTACTGCCACCTTTTGTGTTCAGTTCATTTTTTGCAGTTTACTGTTTTCTTTTTTTTACTTCCTCTTGTGTGTGTGTGTTTTTTAAGATATTAGTGTTTACCATGGGGATTACAATTAGCATCCTAAATTTATAACAATTTAACTCTTGATACCAGTTTGACTTTAATAACATATAAAAACTCTGCTTCTATACAGCTCTGCCCCCGTTTATATTCTTGTCAGAAATTATATCTTCATAATTATGTTCCCCAAAACATAAGTTCTTAACTGTGTTTTATGTATTTACTTTTAAATCATGTAGAAAACAACAGTGGAGTTAAAAATAAAAAATACAACAACAATATGGCTTTGACTTACTGTCTAGCATCCTTTCATTTCAACCTGAAGGATCCCTTTAGCATTTCTTGGAGGGCAGTTCTAGCAGTAATGAACTCCCTCAACTTTCTGTTTATTTTGGAATGTCTTAATTGCTCCTTAATTTGTGAAGAAAAATTAAGAAGAAAAAATCTGTTTTGCAAAATGGAGAATTCTTTGTTGATAGTTTTTTCTTTCAGCACTTTAAGTATGTTTTCCCACTGCCTTCTGGCTCTCATGGTTTCTGATTAGAAATTAATCTTCTAATCTTATTGAATATCCTGGTGTTTTGCTTCTCTCTTGCTACATTCAAGATTTGGTCATTATTTCTTCAAATATTCTTTATAGTCTTTTCTTCCTGAAATTCCCGTAGTGTGTATGTTGGTCCACTTGGTCTGTGTCTCAGACGCCCCTTAGGCTCTGTCCACTTTTCTTCATTCTCTTTTCTTCCTTCTCCTTCAGACTGGATGATTTCAAATGTCCTATCTTCGAGTTCACTGTTTGTTCTGTATGCTAAATTATGCTGTTAAGCTTCTCTAGTGACTTCTTAATTTCAGTTATTGTACTTCGGCTCCAGAATTTCTGTTCAGTTCCTTTTATAATTTCTCTGTTGATATTCTCATTTTGTTGATACATTGTTTTCTTGGCTTGTTCTTTGTATGTGGTTTCCATTGACCTTTCCATTAGTCAGTTATTTTCCATTTAAGACAGTTGATTTAGAGTCTGTCTAATAAGTCCAAGTATCTGCGCTTCCTCAGGGACAGATTGTGTTAATTATTTTTTCCTGTGAATGGGCCGTACTTTCCTATACCTTTGTATGCCCTGTAATTTTTTTTTCTCTTTGAAAACTGGATATTTGAATTTGGTGACTCTGGAAATCAGGTTCTCTTCCCCAGGGTTTGCCGTGTTTGATGGTTGAAGGCTACAGTCGTCTGTTTGTTTATGACTTTTCCAAACTATTTTTACAAAGACTATTCCTGGTTGTATGTAGTCCCTGAAGTCTCTGTTCTTTTAGCTTATGTTCAGCTATTATTTTGACAGAGATTTCCTTGACCTCCAGGAATTAAAATTTAAAAACAAAATACCTACCTCTCCCAGTCTTTTAAGATTGTCTCTTTCTGGTCCACTCCTTCAGCTCCACCAGGCTGTTTACAGTTCTGCCTCAGGCTTCTCTTCCTGTTTTCACTGAGCCCTGAAGATCAGCCACATTTGGCCAAAAAAGCTTTTTACCTTTATCAGAATCAAATGCTTAGGGTCTTCTCAGATCTTTCTGTATATGCATACTGCCCTGGGCATGAATGTGGCTTTCTAAATTATTCAGCATACAGAGGCACTTTTTAATGCCCTAATTGCCCAAACTTTTCCTCCCAGGCCTTAAGCAACCCATTGCCTGTCTCATCCATAATCTTTTGCCTCAGGCAGCCGTGGGTTTTTTGTTTGCCTTTGGTTTTCATGCAGTGCCCACCACTTTTCCACCCTGAGTGAGTTCCAAGTAGGCAAAACAGAGACAAGCACCTTATGTAAGCCCTTCAAGTAGCTCCCAGACAGGTTAGAACAAACGCAATACTTTTGCTCCATTCCTCCTGGAACTAGGAGCCAGGGTCCCACACTGGAAACAGGGGCTACTGTCTTCAAGCCCACCACCAAGCTAGGAAGGAGCTGGTAAAGCACAAGTAAAAACACAGTTCTTTCCTGCCATTTTCAAGTTGCCTTTTCTCTGATTCAACATTCACTTGGTTGCTGTAAACGTTTGATTGCTTTCTAGAGTTCTGACGAAGTTGATTCTTGCTGGCTGTTTTGTGATGTTTCGGTTGATGTCCACTTTAAGGGAACATTTCTTTAATTCTTTGGGGGCACTGTCTACCCTTGCCCACTTTAAACTCAATTATTTTGGGCCACAGAGAGTGTTTAGAAAGTTCTGGCCCCAGTCACGCAAGGGGCCAGAATTCTCATGGGGACATGTTCTGTCTCTCTATCTCCCCAAACCAAGGCTAAGTGGGGCAAGTCTCTATATTGGTTTACTGTTACTGGTGTAATAAATTACCAAAAACTGGGTGGCCTGAGACAACAGAAATGTATTCTGTCACGGATCTGGAGGCCAGAAGTCTGAAATTGGTGTGAGCAGGACTGTATTCTCTAGGGGAGAATTTGTTCTTTGCCTCTTCCAGCTACTGGTGGTTCCAAGCATCCTTGTGGCTACATCACTTTGATCTCTGCCTCATTGCCACCTCTTATGTCTGTTTCTCCTTTTTCCAAAAAAGGTCAGTCACCAGTTTCCAGGAATTAAAGCATGGTCATATCTTTTGGAAGGCCATTATTAAACTCATAACGTTCTCTTAACTGTTTTTCTCTGTGGTGAAGGATCTTTTTGAAATTTACCCTTTTTCCATGGGCTCCTTATTTGAGGTCTCAGTTTTTTGTTTTTTAATTTTTATTTATTTATTTTTATTGGAGTATAATTGCTTTACAATGGTGTGCTAGTTTCTGCTTCACAACAAAACGAATTGTTATATATAACAATGTTATATATAACAATGTTATATATAACAATGTTATATATATGTATATATATGTATATATATGTATATATATAACAATGTTATATATATATAACAATGTTATATATATACATATGTTCCCATATCTCTTCCCACTTGCGTGTCCCTCCCTCCCACCCTCCCTATCCTACCCCTCCAGGCAGTCACAAAGCACCGAGCTGATCTCCCTGTGCTATGTGGCTGCTTCCCACTAGCTATCCACCTTACGTTTGGTAGTGTATATATGTCCATGCCTCTCTCTTGCTTTGTCACAGCTTACCCTTCCCCCTCCTCATATCCTCAAGTACATTCTCTAGTAAGTCTGTGTCTTTATTCCTGTTTTACCCCTAGGTTCTTCATGACATTTTTTTTTTCTTAAATTCCATATATATGTGTTAGCATACAGTATTTGTCTCGCTCTTTCTGACTTACTTCACTCTGTATGACAGACTCTGAGGTCTCAGTTTTTTGAGGGAGGTTTCATTGGACTCCCCAGTTTGTGTAGACCCTAGGATTTTTCTTCTCTCACTTTCATAGCCTATTAGTGCCAGGTCTTTAAGCCTCCAGGTCCACCAGAAAATCTTAATGTTCAGCTACCTCTTGGGATTCATGATATTTTGGGCTCTGTGGATTTCTCTCATTTTCTTCCCTTGCTCAGCTATTTTTTTTTTAATTTAAAAAAAATTTTTTTAATTAATGTTTTATATTATACTTTGACATTTTCTGCTACATCATTAAAAGGGAAAGCCTTCTTTTCCACTTACATTTCTCTCTTCAATGAAGCACAATTATTTTGCTTGAGATTTATTTTCAATAACTCTCCTTTGTCTCTTTACCCCTCACTAGTTTTAGGGCCTCATCATCTAATGAGACAGCCTGTCTGCAGGCTGTATTCTTCCACCAAGATTGTCTTCATGCAGATTCCTCCCTTGATGATGTTCCCCTGCTCGGATCCCCCAAGGCTCACTATTATCTAATGCTTCAGAATCTTTAGCTTGACACATAAAATCCTTCCTGTTCTGGTCCTTATCTGTCTTTCCAGTTATGTCCATGAAGCTTTCATTCTATCAGAAGGCTTTTTTCACTCTCCTTCCAACACACTTGGCTCTTTCATGATGGTTTGGTAGTCAGCATCAACAAGTAGGTGTAGCTTCCTGTTTTGATAACCTTGTGTGAAACTTCAAAGATATTCTTAACTTCTTTTTCTTAGCCCTCAAATCCATTGGTCACCAAGTGCAGTTGAGCAGTGAAAATGAAGAAGTGTCATCATTTTTACTTGTTGTATGCAAGTGTAGGTACCTGGTTGAAACTGATCAAGGATAGAATCACATCCATGTGAATTAGATATTAGTACTACTACCTATGATTCACAAACCAGATCTTACCTATAATGTCTTATTACCTTCTTTTTGCTCTTTAAGGTTGACTGGGCAAGTTTAGTAGGTAAAAGCTTGAAAGTTAACTTATTCACCCAAGATTATCAAGAAACGTGGTATTCTTTCCAATCCAGTATCTTTTCCCAATCTGATATCTCTTGCCTCATTTTCATTGTATTCTTCCTCTCAAGATTATCTTTCATAAAATATTAATAATTTGGTAAATTAGAAGGATCTCATAAGGCTTACAGTTTTAGAAACTCACTGATGCCTTCTTGCTTGTTCCACTAGACTCTAAATATCTTCTCCAGCTCCTGTAGTTATCTATTAAGGAGGCAGCTTTTGAAAGCATTTTCTTATCCAGGGTTCCTGTTAGGACAGGAGCCATTTTTAGAGAAAGTTGGTCCTTCCCTTTGAATTCAGATCTGGCTAGACGCAAAATGCCCCACAGTAGGCATAGAACTTTAAAAAATTTTCTCCTTCCTTCCTTCCTCCCTCCCTCTTTCTTTCCTTTCTCTTTCCTTCCTCCCTTCCTTCCTTCCTTCCTTCCTTTCCCTTCTTCTTCTCCCACCACTGCCCCACTCTTTTTCTGAGCTTTAATATATTCAGTGTGTTTTGATCTATAGTATTTGTGTTATGCTTTTGGATGCTCAGTTTTTTCTTTTATCTTCAGCTGTATTGACTCCTGTATTTTTTGACCTGAGTCTTTAGTCTTTGATAAGTTCTTGCTTTCTGACATTGCAAGCTGTCCTAGGTTTATCATGTGTACTCTTTCTTCCCCAAACATGGAAACGACTTGCTGTTTTTCCTGTTATAGGGTGTTAATATTTAGGAACCACAAATCTGAGCTGCTTGCTTAGCATTGCTTCTAGGCCTTTTCTGAAGACATAGGAAATATTGTTCGTGTGGGATTGTGGGGACATCTTGGGCAGTACTCAGAGTTAGTTAGGTTAAGGGCACAGTCCTCCAGAAGTCTGCCCAAAACTTCTAACCCCAAGTATAAGGAGTTAGGCTCCAACTACAAGCTCAGACAAAAGAGTTCACACAAGACCATTGTCACTTCTGGCACCAACTGCAAGTTCAGAGGGTTTCCAAAAATCACCCTCAGGTCTGATAATTTGCTAGCAGGATTCACAGAACTTGTGGAAGCTATTGTACTCATGACTACATTTATTATAGGGAAAGGATAAAAACTAGAACCAGGTAAAGAGAAGAGATGCACAGGGCCAAATCTGGGAGGGGGTCCAAATATGTAACTTCAGATTATCTCTCTGCAAGGAGGCATGGACAGTGTTACCTCCTAGCCTGAATACATGACAGTAGTACGTACAGTGTATTACCAACTAGGGAAGCTCACCTGAGCCTTGGTGTCTAGAGTTTGTATTGAGGCTTCATTACATACGTATGATTGCTTGTATGGTTGGTCTTTCTGGTGTAGCCAGCTCCACCCTGAGTCATCTCATTAGCATAAACCATCAGGTGTGTTCAGGGGCCTACAATAAATAACAAAAGATGGTCCTATCACTCAGGAAATCCCAGAGTTTCAGAACTACCCCCAGTAGCTGGGACAAAGTTTAGGTTTCTCTTAAGGTGAGGCTGAATTTATTACTACCCAGGCAGTTAACATTTTTTTAATATTCATCCAGAATAGGTAGAAAAATGATTTCTTTAAAACTTCTTCTTTCCATTCTAGAAATTACAGAAGAAATCCCCATGAAGACTTTGAACACGAAGACTGTGTATGTTTCTGTATTGCCGACTACAGCAGACTTCTAACATTCAGTTATCTGTGTGGTTCAGTCAACCTTTCCCGGCATATACCTCTTCTCCCCTCCCCCCAACCCCGGACACACACACGGACACAGACATGTTGATATTTCCTTCAGGTGCATGTATAATATACTGCTTTTGGTCTAAAATTGAAATGGAATTGATCAAGTGACTTGAGGCTTCACAGTAATAGTCACACTTAACCGTAAACACCTATGTAGTCATGTTGAGGAAAAGTTACAGTGTTACCTCATCACTACAGAGTATATTTCTATACTTGAATTTTTAAGTATAGAACATAGTTGTTTAAATGGTATTGTGTGTGTGTGTGTGTGCGCGCACGTGTATATATATATCTCTGTTATCTGTCTATCTCTATATATATATATATATATCATTCTGTGGCCTTTTAAAACTTATTTGAAATCTATTGAAGGAATGGACAGTGTTATATATTTTTGCTACCTGGATTTTCCTGGGTAATTTGATGGAATATTTTAAGTTTTAGTAAATTAGGACAATAAACTTTCTCACAGATAATAAACATGTTAGAAGTAATTCATTCTCCCATAGTTCAGTGAAACTTGGAATTTGCAATCTTTAAAGAACAAAAAAACTTAATAGTGACTTCCATATTAAGACACTAGACCAAATATCTAATTTCACTTCTTCCCAAAATCCTGTGTCAAAGAAGCATATGCCAAGACAAAATTAGATGGGCAAGAATTTATTGGGGGAAGCATACATGAAAGATAAAGGAGAGAGAGTAAAGGCAAAGGTAGAGAGAGCCTTCAGGCAGAAATGACCTGACTTTGGACCCATGCCTTGCTCAGTCAGTGGCTGGGAGCAGCTGAGGGGGTCCATGGCCTCAGCACAGATGGATCCATTGATCTGAAAATGTAGTAGCTAGAAGCTGTCAACAAACTATACTCCCTACATCAGATTCTCCTGGAAGGAGTTCTGAATGGTGCATCTTTAGCTGCTAGAATAAATGCATTCAAATCCATACCCACAAAGTTGGAGGAAACCACACAAGATAACAAGTGTTGGCAAGGATCAGCGAAACTGGAACCCTTGTGCACTGTTGGTGGGAATGTAAGATGTTGCAGTCACTATGGGAAACAGTATAGAGGTTCCTCAAAAATTAGAAGTAGAACTACCATATGATCCAACAGTCAACTTCTGTTTACATATCCAAAAGAATTGAAAGCAGGGCCTTGAAAAGATATTTGCACACCCAGGTTCATTGCAGCATTATTCACAACAGCCAAGAGATGGGGCAACCCAGATGTCCACTGAGGGATAAATGGATAAAGAAAATGTAATCTGTACATACAATAGAATATTATTCAGTCTTAAGAAAGAAGGATGAACCTTGAGGACATTAAGCAAAGTGAAATAAGCCAGTCACAAAAAGACAAATACTGTGTGATTCCACTTGTATGAGGTACCTAAAGTAGTCAAATTCATTGAAACAAAATGCAATGGTGGTTGCCACGTGTTGCAGGGAAAGAGAAATGGTGAGCTGTTCAATGGGAATAGTTTTAGTTTTGCAAGTTTTGAAGAGTTCTAGAGGTCTTTTGCACAAAAATGTGAACATAGTTAACATACTAAACTTGATCCTTAAAAATAGCTAAGTTGGTACATTTTATGTATCTTTTACCACAATTTAAAAAATTTTTTGAATGTCAGAGGGACAGAAGCCAACCTGAAAGAGCTCCCAGTGGCCAAAGCTGGAACAGTTTGAACAAACATATAATGTAATATTGAATTAAAATCCAAAATATAAAATAAATATCAATGAGTACATGCTGATATAAATGATTGAATAAATAAATGAGAGAGGTGAGGCAAATCTATATAAAATTCCAAATAATGTATATACATACTCTTTCACAAGGTGGTGTACCTTAACTCCCCACACCTTGAGAGAGGGCTGTACTTTGTGACTTCAAAAGAGTGGAGTATGTGAAGGGGGCAAAAAGTAACTTCACAGTTTAGAAAACTGACAAACACTACCTCAGACAGGTTAACATCATCAGGCATGATAGCATATACTCTTTTTTTTTAATAATTTTTTTATTGATGTGTAGTTGATTTACAATGTTGTGTTAGTTTCTGCTGTACAGCAAAGAGATTCAGTTATATATGCATATATTATTTTTCATATTCTTTTCCATTATGGTTTGTCACAGAATATTGAATATAGTTCCCTATGCCCTGACCATTTTTTTTAATAACATCTTTAATGGAGTATAATTGCTTTACAGTGTTGTGTTAGTTTCTGCTGTATAACAAAGTGAATCAGCTATATGGATACATATATCCCCATATCCCCTCTCTCTTGCATCTCCTTCCCACCCTCCCTATCCCACCCATCTAGGTGGTCACAAAGTACCGAGCTGCTCTCCCTGTGCTATGCAGCTGCTTACCACTAGTTATCCATTTTACATTTGGTAGTGTATATATGTCAGTGCTACTCTCTCACTTCATCCCAGCTCCATTCTCTACATCTGCATCATTATTCCTGTCCTGCCCCTAGGTTCATGAGAACCATTTTATTTTTAGATTGCATATATGTGTGTTAGCATATGGTATTTGTTTTCCTCCGTCTGACTTCACTCTGTGTGACCAACTTTAGGTCCATCCACCTCACTACAAATGACTCAATTTCGTTTCTTTTTATGGCTGAGTAATATTCCATTGTATATATGTGCCACATCTTCTTTATCCATTCATCTGTTGATGGACACTTAGGTTGCTTCCATGTCCTGGCTATTGTAAATAGAGCTGCAATGAACATTTTGGTACATGACTCTTTTTGAATTATGGGTTTCTCAGGGTATATGCCCAGTAGTGGGATTACTGGGTCGTATGGTCTTTCTATTTGTATTTTTTTAAGGAACCACCATACTGTTCTCCATAGTGGCTGCATCAATTTACATTCCCACCAACAGTGCAAGAGGGTTCCCTTATCTCCACACCCTCTCCAGCATTTATTGTTTGTAGATTTTTTGATGATGGCCATTCTAACCACTGTGAGGTGATACCTCATTGTGGTTTTGATTTGCATTTCTTTAATGATTAGTGATGTTGAGCATCCCTTCATGTGTTAGTTGGCAATCTGTATCTTCTTTGGAGAAATGTCTGTTTAGGTCTTCCACCCATTTTTAGATTGGGTTGTTTGTTTTTTTGTTTGTTTTGTTTTGTTGTTTGTTTTTGCAGTATGCAGACCTCTCACTGTTGTGGCCTCTCCTGTTGCAGAGCACAGGCTCTGGACACGCAGGCTCAGCGGCCATGGCTCACGGGCCCAGCTGCTCCACGGCATGTGGGATCTTCTCGGACCGGGGCACGAACCCGTGTCCCCTGCATCGGCAGGCAGACTCTCAACCACTGCACCACCAGGGAAGCCGTGGGTTGTTTGTTTTTTTGATATTTGGCTGCATGAGCTGCTTGTATATTTTGGAGATTAATCCTTTGTCAGTTGCTTTGTTTGCAAATATTTTCTTCCATTCTGAGGGTTGTTTTTTCATCTTGTTTATGGTTTCCTTTGCTGTGCAAAAGCTTTTAAGTTTCCTTAGGCCCCATTTGTTTATTTTTGGTTTTATTTCCATTTCTCTAGGATGTGGGTCAAAAAGGATCTTGCTATGATTTATGCCATAAAGTGTTCTGCCTATGTTTTCCTCTAAGACTTTTAAAGTGACTGGCCTTAAATTTAGGTCTTTAATCCATTTTGAGTTTATTTTTGTGTATGGTGTTAGGAAGTGTTCTAATTCCATTCTTTTCCATGTAGCTGTCCAATTTCTAGCACCACTTATTAAAGAGACTGCCTTTACTCCATTGTATATTCTTGCCTCCTTTATCAAAGATAAGGTGACCATATGTGTGTGGGTTTATCTCTGGGCTTTCTATCCTGTTCCATTGATCTATCTTTCTGTTTTTGTGCCAGGACCATACTGCCTTGATTACTGTAGCTTTGTAGTATAGTCTGAAGTCCAGGAACCTGATTCCTCCAGCTCCGTTTTTCTTTCTCAAGATTGCTTTGGCTATTCAGGGTCTTTTGTGTTTCCATACAAATGGTAAAATTTTTTGTTCTAGTTCTGTGAAAAATGCCATTGATAGTTTGATAGGGATTGCATTGAATCTGTAGATTGCTTTGGGTAGTATAGTCATTTTCACAGTGTTGATTCTTCCAATCTAAGAACATGGTATGTCTCTCCATCTGTATTGTCTTAGATTTCTTCCATCAGTGTCTTATAGCTTTCTGCATACAGGTCTTTTGCCTCCTTAGGTAGGTTTATTACTAGTTATTTTATTCTTTCTGTTGCAGTGGTAAATAGGAGTGTTTCCTTAATTTCTCTTTCAGGTTTTTCATCGTTAGTGTATAGGAATGCAAGAGATTACTGTGCATTAATTTTGTATCCTGATACTTTACCAAATTCATTGATTAGCTCTAATAGTTCTCTGGTAGCATCTTTAGGATTCTCTATGTATACTCTCATGTCATCTGCAAACAGTGACAGTTTTACTTCTTCTTTTCCAATTTGTATTCCTTTTATTTCTTTTTCTTCTCTGATTGCCATGGCTAGGACTTCCAAAACTATGTTAAATAATAGTAGTGAGAGTGCACAACCTTGTCTTGTTCCTGATTTTTGAGGAAATGGTTTCAGTTTTTCACCATTGAGAATGATGTTGGTTGTAGGTTTGTCATATATGGCCTTTTTTATGTTGAGGTAGGTTCCCTCTATGCCCACTTTCTGGAGAGTTTTTATCATAAATGGGTGTTGAATTTTGTCAGAAGCTTTTTCTGCATCTATTGAGATTGTCATATGGGTTTTGTGGGGTTTTTAAATTTATTTTATTTATTTTTTGGCTGCATTGGGTCTTAGTTGCTGCACGGGCTTTCTGTATCTGTGGCAAGCAGGGCCTTCTCTTCGTTGCGGTGCGTGGGCTTCTCATTGTGCTGGGTTCTCTTGTTGCAGAGCACAGGCTCTAGGTGCACGGGCTTCAGTAGTCGTAGCATGCGGGCTCAGTAATTGTGGTGCACAGGCTTAGTTGCTCTGCTGCATGTGGGATCTTCCCAAGCCAGGGCTCAAATCCGTGTCCCCTGCATTGGCAGGAGGCTTGTTAACCACTGCGCCACCAAGGAAGCCCCTATCATATGGTTTTTCTCCTTCAATTTGTTAATATGGTGTATCACATTCATTGATTTGTCTATATTGAAGAATCCTTGCATTCCTGGTATAAACCGCACTTGGACCATGGTGTATGATCCTTTTAATGTGTTGTTGGATTCTGTTTGCTAGTATTTTGTTGAGGATTTTTGCGTGTATGTTCATCAGTGATACTGGCCTGTAATTTTCTATTTTTGTGACATCTTTGTCAGGTTTTGTTATCAGGGTGATGGTGGCCTCGTAGAATGAGTTTGGGAATGTTCCTCCCTCTGCTATATTTTGAAAGAGTTTAGAAGGATAGGTGTTAGCTCTTCTCTAAATGTTTGAGAGAATTCACCTGTGAATTCATCTGGTCCTAGGCTTTTGTTTGTTGGAAGATTTTAAATCACAGTTTCAATTTCAGTGCTTGTGATTGGTCTGTTCATAGTTTCTATTTCTTCCAGGTTCAGTCTTGGAAGGTTGTGCTTTTCTAAGAATTTGTCCATTTCTTCCAGATTGTCCGTTTTATTGGCATATTGTTGCTGGTAGTAGTCTCTCATGATCCTTTGTATTTCTGCAGTGTCAGTTGTTACTTCTTTTTCATTTCCAATTCTATTGATTTGAGTCTTCTCCCATTTTTTCTTGATGTGTCTGGCCAGTGATTTATCACTTTCGTTTATCTTCTCAAAGAACCAGCTATTACTTCTATTGTCCTTTGCTATTGTGTCCTTCTTTTTTTTTTTTTCATTTATTTCTGCTCTGATCTTCATGATTTCTTTCCCTCTGCTAAGTTTAGGGGTTTTTTTGTTCTTCTTTCTCTAATTACATGTAATGTTAGGTTGTTTATTTTAGATTTTTCTTGTTTCTTGAGGTAGGATTGTATTGCTATAAACTTCCCTCTTAGAATTGCTTTTGCTGCATCCCATAGGTTTTGGGTCATCGTGTTTTCATTGTCATTTGTTTCTAGATATTTTTTGATTCCCTCTTTGATTTCTTCAGTGATCTCTTGTTTATTTAGTAGCGTATTGTTTAGTCTCCATGTGTTTGTATTTTTTATAGTTTTTTTCCTGTAATTGATATCTAGTCTCATAGCATTGTGGGCTGCAAAGATACTTGATACGATTTTAGTTTTCTTAAATTTACCAAGGCTTGATTTGTAACTCAAGATATGATCTACCCTGAATAATGTTCCATGAGCACTTGAGAAGAAAGTGTGTTGTGTTGTTTCTGGATGGAATGTCCTATAAATATCAATTAAGTCCATATTGTTTAATGTGTCATTTAAAGCTTGTGTTTCCTTATTTATTTTCATTTTGGATGATCTGTTCATTGGTGAAAGTGGGGTGTTAAAGTCCCCACTATTATTGTGTTACTGTCAATTTGTGTTAACATTTGCCTTATGTATTGAGGTGCTCCTAAGTTGGGTGCCTAAATATTTACAATTGTTATATCTTCTTCTTGGATTGGTCCCTTGATCGTTATGTAGTATCCTTCTTTCTCTCTTGTAATAGTTTTTATTTTAAAGTCTATTTTGTCTGATACGAGAACTGCTACTCCAGCTTTCTTTTGATTTCCATTTGCATGGAATATCTTTTTCCATCCCCTCACTTTCATTCTGTGTGTGTCCCTAGCTCTGAAGTGGGTCTCTTGTAGACAACATATATACAGGTCTTGTTTTTGTATCCATTCAGCCAGTCTGTGTCTTTTGGTTGGAGCACTGAATCCATTTACTTTTAAGGTAATTATCAATATATATATTCCTATTGCCATTTTCTTAATTGTTTGGGGTTTGTTTTGTAGGTCTTTTCCTTCTTTGTCTTTCCTGCCTAGAGAAGTTCCTTTAGCGTTTGTTGAAGCTCATTTGGTGCTGCTGAATTCTCTTAACTTTTGCCTGTGTGTAAAGGTTTTAATTTCCCTGTCAAACCTGAATGAGATCCTTGCTGGGTATAGTAATCTTGGTTGTAGGTTTTTCCCTTTCATCACTTTAAATATGTCCTGCCACTCCCTTCTGGCTTGCAGAGTTTCTGCTGAAAGATCAGCTGTTAACCTTATGGGGATTCCCTTGTATGTTGTTTATTGCTTTTCCCTTGCTGCTTTTAATATTTTTTCTTTGTATTTGATTTTTGATAGTTTGATTAATATGTGTCTTGGCATGTTTCTCTTTGGATTTATCCTGTATGGGACTCTGCACTTCCTGGACCTGATTGACTATATCCTTTCCCATGTTAGGGAAGTTTTCAACTATAATCTCTTCACATATTTTCTCAGACCCTTTCTTTTTCTCTTCTTCTTCTGGGACCCCTATAATTCGAATGTTGGTGCGTTTAATGTTGTCCCAGAAATCTCTGAGATTGTCCTCAATTCTTTTCATTCTTTTTTCTTTATTCTGCTCTACGGCAGTTATTTCCACTATTTTATCTTCCAGATGACTTATCCATTCTTTTGCCTCAGTTATTCTGCTATTGATTCCTTCTAGAGTATTTTTAATTTCATTTATTGTGTTGTTCATTATTGTTTGTTTGCTCTTTAGTTCTTCTAGTTCCTTGTTAAACGTTTTTTGTATTTTCTCCATTTTATTTCTGAGATTTTGGATTATCTTTACTATCATTTACTCTGAATTCTTTTTTCAGGTAGACTGCCTATTTCCTCTTCATTTGTTTGATCTGGTGGGTTTTTTTTCCTTGCTCCTTCATCTACTGCATATTTGTCTTCTCACTTTGTTGAACTTACTGTGTTTGTGGTCTCCTTTTCACAGGCTGCAGGTTCGTAGCTCCTCTTATTTCTGGTTTCTGCCCCTGGTGGGTGAGGTTGGTTCAGTAGCTTGTGTAGGCTTCCTGGTGGAGGGGTTGGTGCCTGTACTCTGATGGGTTGGGCTGGATCTTGTCCTTCTGGTGGGCAGGGCCACGTCCAGTGTTGTGATTTGGGGTTTCTGTGAACTTAGTATGTATGACTTTAGGCAGCCTCTCTGCTAATGGGTGGGGTTGTGTTCCCCTCTTGCTAGCTGTTTGCCATGGGGCTTCCAGCACTGGAGCTTCCAGGCCATTGGGTGGAGCTGGGTCTTAGTGTTGAGACAGAGATCTCTGGGAGAGCTCTTGCTGATAGATATTACATGGGGCTGGGAGGTCTCTGGTGGCCTAGTGTCCTGGACTCGGCTCTCCCCAATCAGAGGCTCAGGCACAACACCCAGCCAGAGCACCAAGACCCTGCCAGCCACACGGCTTGGAAGGAAAGGAAGAAAATTTAAAAAACGAACAGATAGAACCCCAAACCAAATGGTAAAAACAAACCTAAACAGACAAAATCACACAAAGGAACATACACATACTCACCAAAAGAGAAAAAGTGAAAAATATATTAAAAATTTAAAAATAATAATATAATTTTTTAAAAAAAGAAGAGAGCAACCAAACCAGTAAACAAATCCACCCATGATAACAAGCACTAAAAACTAAAGATAAACATAAAACCAAAAACAAATCAGATGCAGAAAGCAAACCCCAAGCCTGCAGTTGCTCCCTAGGTCCACCACCTCAGTGTTGGGAACATTTGTTGTCTATTTAGGTATTCCACAGATGCAGGGTTTATCAAGTTGATTGCGGGGATTTAATCCTCTGCTCCTGAGGATGCTCAGAGAAATTTCCCTGTTTTCTTCTTTGTTCGCACAGCTCCTGGGGTTCAGCTTTGGTTTTGGCCCTGCTTCTGCATGTAGACTCCCCTCAGGCACCTGTTCCCCACCCAGGCAGGAGGGAGTTAAAGCAGCAGCTGATTAGGGCTCTCTTGCTCACTCAGGCCAGGGAGAGGGAGGGGTACGGCAGTCATAATTGGAATGCGAGGCGAGCCTGCAGCGGCAGAGGCCAGCATGACATTGCAACATCCTGAGGCTCACCGAGTGTTCTCCCAGGGAAGTTGTCCCTGGATCACGGGACCCTGGCAGTGGCATGCTGCACAGGCTCCCCGAGGGATGTGGGTAGTGACCTGCACTTGCACACAGGATTCTTGGTGTCAGCAGCGGCAACATTAGCAGTTCATGCCCATCTCTGGGGTCCATGCTGATAACCGCAGCTTGCGCCTATCTCCAGAGCCCACTTAGATGGTGCTCTGCCTCTTGTGGGCACACACAGCAGGAATCCCCTCTCCTTGTGCATCCCAAAAACGATGGTCTTTTGCCTCTCCAGCAGGTCCAGACTCCCTCCCAGCTATCTGTGGCACACTAGCCCCCTTCAGGCTGTGTTCATGCAGCCAACCCCAGTCGTCTTCCTGGGGTCTGACCTCCAAAGCCCGAGCCTCAGCTCCCAGCCCCAACCTGCCCCAGCGGGTGAGCGGACAAGTGTCTCAGTTTGGTGAGTGCTGGTTCCCACTGATCCTCTGTGTGGGAATCTCTCCACTTTGCCCTCTGCACTCCTGTTGCTGCGCTCTCCTCCATGGCTCCAAAGCTTCCCCCCACCCACTCACCCACCATCTCCACCAGTGAAGGGGCTTCCTAGTGTGTGGAAACTTCTCCTCCTTCACAGCTGCCTCCCAGAGTTGTAGGTCCCATCCTATCCTTTTGTCTCTGTTTTTTCTTTTTTCTTTTGCCCTACCCATGTACGTGGGGATTTTCTTGCCTTTTGGGAAGTCTGAGGTCTTCTGCCAGCATTCAGTAAGTTTTCTGTAGGAGTTTTTCCACATGTAGATGTATTTTTGATGTATTTGTGGGGAGGAAGGTGATCTCCATGTCTTACTCCTCTGCCATCTTGAAGGTCTACCTGCATATAATCTTGATAGGACTTGATGAGATTAGCACTTCACTTCTGTTTTCCCAAGAACTTATAATAACCCCAGTCTAACCATGAGGAAAACATAAGACAAACCCAAATTGAGAGACATTCTACCAATACATGACTCTTCAAAACTCTCAAGGTCATCAAAAACAAGGAATGTGTGAGAAACTCACAGACAAGAGGATACAAATAAAGTATGGGGTTTAGTTAACAGTACTGTTTTATTGTTTGTTCAATAATTGCAAAAAATGTACCACGATAATGCAAGGTGTTAGTTAGCAATAGGATAGACTGGGTGTGGAGTATATGGAAACTCTGTACTATCTTTTCTATAAGTCTGAAACTATTCTAAAATAGAAAGTTTATTTTTAATAAGTGGAAGAAGGTGAAATTTAAAATTATTTCTAATAGCATCAAAAAATATGAAATACTCAGGGATAAATTTGACCAAAGATGTGCAGTACCTATACCCTGAAAATTATAAAATATTGCTTAGAGATAATAAAGCCCATATAATTAAAAGAGATATGATCATATTAGTCAGCTAGGGCTGTCATAACAAAATACCACAGACAGGGTGGCTTAAACAAGAGAAATTTATTTTCTCACTGTTTTGGAGGCTAGGAGTCCAATATCACCAAGTCTGCAGGTTTGATTTCTCCTGAGGGCTTTTACCTTCTCACTGTGTCCTCACATGACCTCTGTATGTGTGTGAACTCCTGGTGTCTTCTTGTCAGGACACTAGTCCTATTGGATTAGGCCCCCACCCCCATGACCTCATTTAACCTTAATTACCTTTATAAAGGCTCTATCCCCAAATACAGTCACATGGGCATTAGAACTTCAACATTTGAATTTTGAGGAAACAACTCAGTTTATAACAATTTTCATGGATCCAGCGACAGTATTGTTAAGCTGACAGTTCTCCCAAATTAATCTATAGATTCTATGTAATCCCAGTCAAAACCCCAGCAGGATTTTTTTTTATAACATTAACTAGCTAGTTTTATATTTTATATGGAAATGCAGAGAATTCAAGAACCAAATAAATTTTCAAAGAGAAGTACAAAGTTGGAGGATTTAATTAACCTGATTACACGATTTATGAAACTAATTAAGACTATGGAATTGGCATAAAGATAACAAATAGATCATTAGGGCAAAATAGAGAATCCAGAAATATACCCATACGTGTATTTTCTTTTTTTTTCTTTTTTTTTTTTTTGCGGTACGCGGGCCTCTCACTGTTGTGGCTTCTCCCATTGCGGAGCACAGGCTCCAGACGCACAGGCTCATTGGCCATGGCTCACGGGCCCAGCTGCTTCGCAGCACGTGGGATCTTCCCAGACCGGGGCACGAACCCGTGTCCCCTGCATCGGCAGGCGGACTCTCAACCACTGTGCCACCAGGGAAGCCCCATGCATTTATTTTCAATTGATTTTTGTTTGTTTTTTTTTTTGATGATGCCAAGGACGTCAATGGGAAAAGGGTCATCTTTTCCCCAAAATGGTGCTGGAATAAGTGGATTGCCATAGACATACACACCCAGAACCTTGGCCTATACCTCTCCATAAACAAAAGGACTCAAAACTATCAAATATAAACATAAATACAATAAACATAAAATATGACAAAATATATTTTACCACAATAAATGTATATTTAACAGAACTAAATGTAAGAACTAAAATTATAGAACTTCTAGAAGAAAACAAGAAAATCTTAGTGACCTTGTATGGTAGGTAAAATAGTCCCCCAAAGATGCCCACATCTTAATCTCTGGAACCTATATATATGTTACATGCTAAAGATCTTTGCAGCTGTGATAAAGATTATAGGCTTTAAGATTAAAGAGATTATCCTGGTTTATCTGAGTGGGCCCAATCTAATCACAGGAGCCTTTAAAAGCAGAGAACTTTCTCTGTCTGGAGGCAAGAGAAATTGGCAGAAGGGGAGATAATAAATTCCAAACATGAGTATTTGCTCTACTGTTGCTGGCTCTGTGATGTCGGGACCCATGTGCAAGAACTGGAGAAGGGCCTCTAGGAGCTAAGGTCAACCCCAGATGACAGCAAGGAGACCTCAGTCCTACAACAGAAAGGAACTAGAAACTGCCAGGATCCTGACTGACCTTAGAAATGGATTCTTTCCAGAAGTTTCTGATAAGAGCCAAGCAAGTAACACCTTCACTTTGGTCTTGGGCAAAGAAATCATCTAAATTCACCAGACTTCTGATTTACCAACTTATGTGGAACAATAAATTTGTGTTGTTTTAACCTGCTAAGTTTGTGATAATTTAATAGAGCATAATACACGCTGAGCTAGGCGAAGATTTCTTAAGTAGGTTACAAAAAGCAGAACTATAAAAGAAAATATAAGTAAATTGAACTTAGAAAATTAAAGACTTCACTTCTTCAAAAGATATTGTATAGATAATAAAAAGGCAACCAACAGACTGAGAGGAAATATTTGCAAAACATATCTGGCAAAGGACTTGTATCTAGAATATATAGGGAGCTCTTACATCTCAATGATAAGAGAAACCACCCAGTTTTTTTAATCTGGCAAAAGATTTGAACAGATGTTTCACCAAAGAAGGTATACAAATGGCAAATAAGCACATGAATGATGTTCAGCATCATTAGTCATTAGGGAAATGGAAATTAAAGCCACAATGAGAATCATTACACACCCACTAGAATGACTAAAAGTTAAAAGTCTGACCATATCATGTGTTGGCAAGGATGTGAGAGCACCTGGACCTCTCATAACACTGCTGTTGGGAATATAAAACAAGACCATTAATTTGGAAAACAGTTTAGCAGTTTCTTAAAAAGTTAAGCATAGACTTCAGGTCCATACAAGAGCACAGACCTGTTTTTCTTGCTTCTCTGGATAAAAACAACTAAAAGCCATGGAAATAACTAAGCAGGCAACCAAAGGAGAATTCTGAAAAGTGTTAAGAGGGAGGTGAACTGGTTTGGAACGTCGTGACTGGAAAAACAAGACAAGTGGTAGGATGTCATAAAGTTCCCCACCCAACAAAAGACGGTGACCCAACCTAGCAACAAAAGAGAGCCCAGGTAGTTCATTCCTCCCACAGAGCAAACAGAAGTCCCTCAAACTACACCGGATAAACCCAGTGCCATCAACAAGGGAGCTCTGCTAACAATAAGCAGTAAACAATAAGCCCCACTTCCTACCAGAGACCTGGCATTACAGGGGACAACCAGCAGGGGGCATCCTGCCATAAGCACCCAGACAAGGCAGCCTCTTGTCTTCATTGGCCTGAGACTCCCCTCTCCTGCCTAGAGACACCAGGGTGGCTAGGGTAACTGGTGTGTGGGAGAGGAGAGAGAGGACCAGGGGGTGGGGGAGAAGAAAGCCTCCCCATAACAAGCATGTGACCTCTAGTGCAAAGATAGGGGATATCCCCCAACAAACTCTGGGACAGAGAAGCCTCTTAGTTCCTTGAGGCCAGAAAACCCCTCATCCCGGGGAGAGACCCAGCATCCAAGCCTGGGAAGAATCCTCAGGCAGCACCAGCAGGGAGCCCCAGTGGCACTTAGTTAAAGCAGACCAAAATGGTACCACAAAGCTGCTAAAAGCTGCTAAAACTGTCAGTGGAACCACTATCCACAAAAGGAGGTTAAGACCTGCATACTAAACAGAGCAGGATACCTACCTGCTAAAATGAAAGATTAAATAGGAACCTAAGCCTCCTAACAATAGAAAATCACCCTTTACTTTAAGAACCAAAAAAATCACAATTCAAATGAGAAAAGAATCAACCGACACTAACACCAGTGTCTAGATCCAATCAATGAATTCAGTAAAGTTACAGGATTCAAAATTATCATACGGGGCTGCCCTGGTGGTGCAGTGGTTGAGAGTCCGCCTGCCAATGCAGGGGACACGGGTTTGTGCACCAGCCCAGGAGGATCCCACATGCCGCGGAGCGACTGGGCCCATGAGCCATGGCCACTGAGCCTGTGCGTCCGGAGCCTGTGCTCCGCAACGGGAGAGGCCACAACGGTGAGAGGCCCACGTACCGCAAAAAAAAAAAAAAAAAAATTATCATACAAAAAATGGTAGCATTTCTGTACACTAATGATGAATTATATGAAAACGAAATAAAGAAAATGACCCTATTTACAATAGTATCAAAACCAATAAAATATTTAAGAATAAATTTAACCAAGGAGTTGAAAGAAATAAACTCATACTCCCTACTCAGTCTTCTGCAACACCATCCCAGTGAGTAGGGAGTGGGGATGATTGGGAATACTTCGTTATAACAAAGTACTTGAGGGTAGAAATCTGGACTTTGCTGGTGTGCTGGGATGCAGCCACAGTGTATTTTATGGTATTTTGCTGGAGTAGAGAGGTTATTCTCTAAAAGTTTTCTGTCTTGTTAGGCTTTTCTGGCCCTTTTGTTGCAGGAAGGGAGCCCCTTCCAGGGCCTGAGAGTGGGCTCTTGTCTAACACTCAGAAATGAATTGTCCGAGGAGACATACGTGCTGACAAAGCAAAACACTTTATTGGGAAGGGGCACCCAGGTGGAGAGCAGCAGGGTAAGGGAACCCAGGAGAACTGCCCTGCCACATGGCTCGTGGCTCACAGTCTTGGGATTTATGGTAATTGGGTTAGTTTCCAGGTTGTCTCTGGCCAATCATTGTGACTCAGGGTCATTCCTTGTGGCGTGTGCATCACTCAGCAAAGATGGATTCCAGTGAGAAGGATTCTGGGAGGTTGGTAGGACATATGGACTGGAATCTCCTCTCTCCTTTTGACCTTTCCTGAATTCTTCTGGTTGGTGGTAGCTTGTTAGTTCCTCATTCCTTACCAGGATCTCCTGTTGTAAGATAACTCATGCAAGTGGTTACTATGGTGCTTGGCCAGGGTGGGCTGTTTCAGTCAGTGGTTCCCCTAACATTTTCTTTTTTTAACATCTTTATTGGATGCTTTACAATGGTGTGTTAGTTTCTCCTTTATAACAAAGGGAAACAGTTATACATATATATATATCCACATATCTCTTCCCTCTTACATCTCCCTCCCTCCCACCCTCCCTATCCCACCGCTCTAGGTGGTCACAAAGCACCGAGCTGATCTCCCTGTGCTATGCGGCTGCTTCCCACTAGCTATCTGTTTTACATTTGACAGTGTATATATGTCCATGCCACTCTCTCACTTTGTCCCAGCTTACCCTTCCCCCTCCCCATATCCTCAAGCCCATTCTCTACTAGGCCTGCTTCTTTATTCCCATCTTGCCCCTAGGTCCTTCATGACCATTTTTTGTTTGTTTTTTAGATTCCATATATACGTGTTAGCATACGGTATTTGTTTTTCTTTTTCTGACTTACTTCACTCTGTATGACAGACTCTAGATCCATCCACCTCACGACAAATAACTCAATTTAGTTTCTTTTTATGGCTGAGTAATATTCCATTGTATATATGTGCCACATCTTCTTTATCCATTCATCCGATGATGGACACTTAGGTTGCTTCCATGTCCTGGCTATTGCAAATAGTGCTGCAATGAACATTGTGGTACATGACTCTTTTTGAATTATGGGTTTCTCAGGGTATATGCCCAGTAGTGGGATTGCTGAGTCATATGGTAGTTCTATTTTTAGTTTTCTAAGGGACATCCATACTGTTCTCCATAGTGGCTGTATCAATTTACATTCCCACCAACAGTGCAAGAGGGTTCCCTTTTCTCCACACCCTCTCCAGCATTTATTGTTTGTAGATTTTTTGATTATGGCCATTCTGACTGGTGTGAGATGATATCTCATTGTAGTTTTGATTTGCATTTCTCTAATGATTAATGATGTTGAGCATTCTTTCATGTGTTTGTTGGCAATCTGTATATCTTCTTTGGAGAAATGTCTATTTAGGTCTTCTGCCCATTTTTGGATTGGGTTGTTTGTTTTTCTGCTATTGAGCTGCATGAGTTGCTTGTAAATTTTACAGATTAATCCTTTGTCAAGTAGCTTCATTTGCAAATATTTACTCCCATTCTGAGGGTTATCTTTTTGTCTTGTTTATGGTTCCCTTTGCTGTGCAAAAGCTTTTAAGTTTCATTTGGTCCCATTTGTTTATTTTTGTTTTTATTTCCATTTCTCTAGGAGGTGGGTCAAAAAGGATCTTTCTGTGATTTATGTCATAGAGTGTTCTGCCTATGTTTTCCTCTAAGAGTTTGATAGTTTCTGGCCTTACATTTAGATCTTTAATCCACTTTGAGTTTATTTTTGTGTATGGTGTTAGAGAGTGTTCTAATTTCATTCTTTTATATGTAGCTGTCCAGTTTTCCCAGCACCACTTTTTGAAGAGGCTGTCTTTTCTCCACTCTCTTCTTGCCTCCTTTGTCAAAGATAAGGTGACCATATGTGCATGGGTTTATCTCTGGGCTTTCTATCCTGTTCCATTGATCTATATTTCTGTTTTTGTGCCAGTACCATACTGTCTTGATTACTGTAGCTTTGTAGTATAGTCTGAAGTCAGGGAGCCTGAATCCTCCAGCTCCGTTTTTCGTTCTCAAGATTGCTTTGGCTATTCAGGGTCTTTTGTGTTTCCATACAAATTGTGTAATTTTTTGTTCTAGTTCTGTGAAAAATGCCAGTGGTAGCTTGATAGGGATTGCATTGAATCTGTAGATTGCTTTGGGTAGTAGAGTCATTTTCACAATATTGAATCTTCCAATCCAAGAACATGAAATATCTCTCCATCTGTCTGTGTCATTTTTAATTTCTTTCAACAGTGTCTTATAGTTGTCTGCATACAGGTCTTTTGTCTCCCTAGGTAGGTTTATTCCTAGGTATTTTATTCTTTTTGTTGCAATGGTAAATGGGAGTGTTTCTTTCATTTCACTTTCAGATTTTTCATCATTAGTGTACAGGAATGCAAGAGATTTCTGTGCATTAATTTTATATCTTGCTACTTTACCAGATTCATTGATTAACTCTAGTAGTTTTCTGGTAGCATCTTTAGGATTCTCTATGTATAGTATCATGTCATCTTCAAACAGTGACAGCTTTACTTCTTCTTTTCCGATTTGGATTCCTTTTATTTCTTTTCCTTCTCAGATTGCTGTGGCTAAAACTTCCAAAACTATGTTGAATAATAGTGGTGAGAGTGGGCAACCTTGTTTTGTTCCTGATCTTAGTGGAAATGGTTTCAGTTTCTCACCATTGAGGATGATGTTGGCTGTGAGTTTGTCATATATGGCCTTTGTTATGTTGAGGTAAGTTCCCTCTATGCCTACTTTCTGGAGGGTTTTTGTCATAAATGGGTGTCGAATTTTGTCGAAAGCTTTCTCTGCTTCTATTGAGTTAATCTTATGATTTTTCTCCGTCAATTTGTTAATATGGTTTATCACATTGATTTGCATATATTGAAGAATCGTTGCATTCCTGGGTTAAGCCCCACTTGATAATGGTATATGATCCTTTTAATGTGCTCTTGGATTCTGTTTGGTAGTATTTTCTTGAGGATTTTTGCATCTATGTTCATCAGTGATATTGGCCTGTAGTTTTCTCTCTTTGTGACATCTTTGGTTTTGGTATCAGGGTGATGGTGGCCTCGTAGAATGAGTTTGGGAGTGTTCCTCCCTCTGCTATATTTTGGAAGAGTTTGAGAAGGATAGGTGTTAGCTCTTCTCTAAATGTTTGATAGAATTCGCCTGTGAAGCCATCTGGTCCTGGGCTTTTGTTTGTTACAAGATTTTTAATCACAGTTTCAATTTCAGTGCTTGTGATTGGTCTGTTCATATTTTCTACTTCTTCCTGACTCAGTCTTGGCAGGTTGCGCATTTCTAAGAAGTTGTGCCTTTCTTCCAGGTTGTCCATTTTTTGGCCTATAGTTGCTGGTAGTAGTCTCTCATGATCCTTTGTATTTCTGCAGTGTCAGTTGTTACTTCTCCATTTTCATTTCTAATTCTACAGATTTGAGTCTTCTCCCTTTTTTTTTTGATGAGTCTGGCTAATGGTTTATCAATTTTGTTTATCTTCTCAAAGAACCAGCTTTTAGTTTTATTGATCTTTGCTATCGTTTCCTTCATTTCTTTTTCATTTATTTCTGATCTAATATTTATGATTTCTTTCCTTCTGCTATGTTTGAGGTTTTTTTGTTCTTCTTTCTCTAATTGCTTTAGGTGTAAGGTTAAGGTTTTTTTTTGAGATTTTTCTTGTTTTTGAGGTAGAAATGTATTGCTATAGACTTCCCTCTTAGAACTGCTTTTTCTGCACCCCATAGGTTTTGGGTCATCGTGTTTTCATTGTCATTTGTTTCTAGATATTTTTTTATTTCCTCCTTGATTTCTTCACTGATATCTTGGCTATTTAGTAGTGTATTGTTTAGCCTCCATGTGTATGTATTTTTTACAGATCTTTTTCCTGGAATTGATATCTAGTCTCATAGTATTGTGGTCAGAAAAGATACTTGATATGATTTTAATTTTCTTAAATTTACCAAGGCTTGATTTGTGACCCAAGATATGATCTATCCTGGAGAATGTTCCATGAGCACTTGAGAAGAAAGTGTATTCTGTTGTTTTTGGATGGAATGTCCTATAAATATCAATTAAGTCCATCTTGTTTAATGTATCATTTAAAGCTTGTGTTTCCTTTTTTATTTTCATTTTGGGTGATCTGTCCGTTGGAGAGCGTGGGGTGTTAAAGTCCACTACTAATGATTGTGTTACTGTTGATTTCCCCTTTTATGGCTGTTAGTATTTGCCTTATGTATTGATGTGCTTCTATGTTGGGTACATAAATATTTACAATTGTTTTATCTTTTTCTTGGATTGATCCCTTGATCATTATGTAGTGTCCTTCTTTGTCTCTTGTAATAGTCTTTGTTTTAATGTCTATTTTGTCTGTTATGAGAATTGCTGCTCCAGCTTTCTTTTGATATCCATTTGCATGGAATGTATTTTTCCTTCCCCTCACCTTCAGTCTGTATGTGTCCGTACGCATGAAGTGGGTCTCTTGTAGACAGCATATATACAGGTCTTGTTTTTGTATCCATGCAGCCATTCTATTTCTTTTGGTTGGAGCATTTAATCCATTTACATTTATGGTAATTATCAATATGTATGTTCCTATTACCATTTTCTTAATTGTTTTGGGTTTGTTATTGTAGGTCTTTTACTTCTCTTGTGTTTCCTGCCTAGAGAAGTTCCTTTAGCAGTTGTTGTAAAGCTGATTTGGTGGTGCTGAATTCTCTTAGCTTTTGCTTGTCTGTAAAGGTTTTAATTTCTCCATCAAATCTGAATGAGATCTTTGCTTGGTAGAATAATCTTGGTTGTAGGTTTTTCCCTTTCATCACTTTAAATATGTCCTGCCACTCCCTTCTGGCTTGCAGAGTTTCTGCTGAAAGATAAGCTGTTAACCTTATGGGGATTCCCTTGTGTGTTATTTGTTGTTTTTCCCTTGCTGCTTTTAATATTTTTTCTTTGTATTTAATTTTTGATAATTTGATTAATATGTGTCTTGGCATGTTTCTCCTTGGATTTATCCTGTGTGGGACTCTCTGTGCTTCCTGGAGGTGATTAACTATTTCCTTTCCCATATTAGGCAAGTTTTCAACTGTAATCTCTTCATATATTTTCACAGTCCCTTTCTTTTGCTCTTCATCTTCTGGGACCCCTGTAATTCGAATGTTGGTACATTTAATGTTGTCCCAGAGGTCTCTCAGACTGTCCTCAATTCTTTTCTTTTTTTTTCTTTATTCTGCTCTGCAGTAGCTATTTCCACTATTTTATTTTCCAGGTCACTTTTCTGTTCTTCTGCCTCAGTTATTCTGCTATTGATCCCTTGTAGGGAATTTTTAATTTCATTTATTGTGTTGTTCATCACTGTTTGTTTGCTCTTTAGTTCTCTTAGGTCCTTGTTACATGTTTCTTGTCTTTTCTCCATTCTATTTCCAAGATTTTGGGTCATCTTTACTATCATTATTCTGAATTCTTCTTCAGGTAGACTGCCTATTTCCTCTTAATTTGTTAGGTCTGGTGGGTTTTTACCTTGCTCCTTCATCTGCTATGTGTTTTTCTGTCTTCTCATTTTACTTAACTTACTGTGTTTGGGGTCTCCTTTTCACAGGCTGCAGGTTCGTAGTTCCTGTTGTTTTTGGTGTCTGTCCCCAGTGGCTAAGGTTTGTTTAGTGGGTTGTGCAGGCTTCCTGGTGGAGTGGATTTGTGCCTGTGTTCTGGTGGATGAGGCTCGATCTTGTCTTTCTGGTGGGCAGCTCCATGTCTGGTGGTGTGTTTTGGGGTGTCTGTGGCCTTATTATGATTTTAGGCTGCCTCTCTGCTAATGGGTGGGGTTGTGTTCCTGTTTTGCTAGTTGTTTGGCATAGGGTGTCCAGCACTGGAGCTTGCTGGTTGTTCAGTGGAGCTGGGTCTTGGCATTGACATGGAGATCTCTGGGAGATTTTTGCTGTTTGATATTACGTGGAGCTGGGAGGTCTCTTGTGGACCAGTGTCCTGAACTTGGCTCTCCCACCTCAGAGGCACAGCCCTGACACCTGACTGGAGCACCAAGAGCCTGTCATCCACATATCTCAGAATCAAAGGGAGAAATAAAAAAGAAAGAAAGAAAGAAGAAGATCAAATAAAGTGATTAAAATAAAAATTTAAAAATAATTATTGAAAAATATTTTTAAAGTAATTAAAACAGAAAGAAAGAAGAGAGCAACCAAACCAAAAAACAAATCCACCAATGATAACAAGCGCTAAAAAGTATACTAAAAAAACAAAAACACTGATAGACAGAACCCTAGGACAAATAGTAAAAGCAAAGCTATACAGACAAAATCACACACAGAATCATACACATACACACTCACATAAAGACAAAAAGGGAAAAATATATATATATCGTTGCTCCCACAGTCCACCTCCTCAATTTGGGATGATTCGTTGTCTATTCAGTTATTCCACAGATGTAGGGTACATCAAGTTGACTGTGGAGATTTAATCCACTGCTCCTGAGGCTGCTGGGAGAGATTTCCCTTTCTCTTCTTTGTTCGCACAGCTCCAGGTGTTCAGCTTTGGATTTGGCCCCGCCTCTGCACGTAGGTCGCCTGAGGGTTCGCTCAGATAGGACGGAGTTAAAGGAGCAGCTGATTCAGGGGCTCTGGCTCACTCAGGCGGCGGGGAGGGAGGGGCAAGCCTACGGTGGCAGAGCCGGGCGTGACATTGCAACAGCCTGAGGCACGCCGCGTGTTCTCCTGGGGCAGTTGTGCCTGGATCACGGCACCCTGGCAGTGGCGGGCTGCACAGGCTCTCGAAGGGGAGGTGTGGATAGTGACCTATGCTCGCACACAGGCTTTTTGGTGGCGGCAGCAGCAGCCTTAGCATCTCATGCCCATCTCTGGGGTCCGCGCTGATAGCCACAGCTCGCACCCGTCTCTGGAGTTCCTTTAAATGGCCCTCTCCTCGCGTACCAGGGAACAAAGAGGCTAGAAAAATTCTCTTGCCTCTTCGGCAGTTCCAGACTTTTTCCCAGACTCCCTTCCGGCTAGCTGTGGTGCACTTGCCCCCTTCAGGCTGTTTCATCCAGCCAACTCCAGTCCTCTCCCTGGGGTCTGAGCTCTGAAGCCTGAAGCCCGAGCCTCAGCTCCCAGCCCCCACCCGCCCCAGCAGGCAAGCAGACAACCTCTTGGGCTGGTGAGTGCTGGTCGGCACCGATCCTCTCTGCGGGAATCTCTACGCTTTGCCCTCTGCACCCCTGTTGCTGTGCTCTCCTCCGTGGCTCTGAAGTCTCTCCCCTCCGCCACCCGCAGTCTCCACCCGTGAAGGGGCTTCTAGTGTGTGGAAACCTTTCCTCCTTCACAGCTCCCTCCCACTGGTGCAGGTCCCGTCCCTATCCTTTTGTCTCTGTTTATTCTTTTTTCTTTTGCCCTACCCAGGTGCGTGGGGAGTTCTTGCCTTTTGGGAGGTCTCCTGTCTTCTGCCAGCATTCAATAGGTGTTCTTTAGGAGTTGTTCCACATGTAGATGTATTTCTGATGTATTTGTGGGGAGGAAGGTGATCTCCACGTCTTACTCTTCCGCCATCTTGAAGCTCCCCCTAGCATTTTGACTAGAGATTTGGGGGGGCTTTTTTTTTTTTGTCTGCACCCTGCGGCATTCCTGAATTGTTGGCTTCTTCAGCTCTAAGTCTAGGATATACAAGGCAAAAAGAAAACCCAAAGAACTGACCAGCATTTTGTTCCTTGGGTCCTGTGATATTGTGATTTATAATGAACATATATTTAGTCTTTGTCCCTATTTCTGGCACAGAGCTCCTAAAATCCTTGTAATTTCCTGTAATGAAAGATAAAGGTGTCTCTTGTTATGTTTGGACAATGGCTAAGGATGAGGACTGGTTGCCAGGAGAACCAACCATGTGATTAGAGGGTTGGAATTTTCAGTCCCACCCCCACCTCCCCAACTTCCAGGGAGTGGAGAGGGGCTGGAGATTGAGTTCAATCACCAGTGGCCAGTGATTTAATCAATCATGCCCATGTAACGAGGCCTCCATAACAGCCCAAAGGGCAAGGTTCAGAGAGCTTCTGGGATGGTGAACACTCGGAGATATGGGGAGAGTGGCACACCTAGAGAGGGCATGGAGGCTCCTTATTTGTCCCCCATACCTTGCCCTATGCATCTCTTCCATCTGGCTGTTCCTGAATTATATCCTTTTATAATAACCTGGTAATCCAATAAATAAAATGTTTCTCTTGAATTCTGTGAGCAGCTCTAGCAAATTTATCAAACCCAAGGAAGGGGTCATTGGAATCTATATCCTATCAGAAGCCCAGGTGACAACTTGGACTTGAGATTGGCATCTGAAGTGAAGGGATCAGTCTTGTGGATCTGAGCCATTAACATGTGGAATCTAGTGCTATCTCCAGGTAAACAGTGTCAGAATTGAGTTGAATTGTAGGACACCCAGCTGGTGTCCAAGAATTCCATGATGGGGGACTTCCCTGGTGGCCCAGTGGTTAAGAATCCGCCTGCCGTGCAGGGGACACGGGTTCAAGCCCTGGTCCGGGAAGATCCCACATGCTACAGAGCAACTGAACCCGTGCACCACAACTGCTAAGCCTGCATTCTGGAGCCCACAAGCCACGACTACTGAGCCCACATGCTGCAACTACTGAAGCCTGCGTGCCTAGAGCCCGTACTCTGCATCAAGAGAAGCCACCACAGTGAGAAGCCCACACACTGCAACGAAGAGTAGCTCCTGCTCACCAACTAGAGAAAGCCCGCACGCAGCAATGAAGACCCAACGCAGCCCCAAATTAATTAATTAATTACCAAAAAAAACCCACGAATTGCATGATGGTGTGGGGAAACCCCACCTCCCACACACTGAAAGTAAGTGCAGACTCCTTAGGTCCCAAGAACCGTTGTCTTTCTGCCTTCTTCTCTCCACATTTCAGAGCCTTCTTATGTTTGATTTATTTGTAATTTCCAGGGATTTAGTTGTACTTAGAGGAATGAACAGGGAAAAAGTGCATCTACTCCATCTTTCCAGAAAAATAGAATTGTTCTGAGAATTATGTGAGGCAGTGATTCTCAACTAGAGGTGATAATGCCCCCCAGGGAAGGGAGCATTTGGCAGTCTGGAGACTTTTTTGGTTGTCACAACTGGTCGGTGGGGGTGCTGCTCACATCTAAGTGAGTAGAGGCTAGGGATGCTGCTAAACATCCTACAGTGCACAGGATGGCTCCCACAACAAAGAATTATCTAGCCCCAAATATTAATAATACCAAGTTTTAGAAGCCCTGCTGTGACTTTGTGAAAGGACATTGTGAACTACTAGACACCATTTATCATTACCATCATGAGAGACAAACATGTTTATGTGCATTTGAGCAAGCTGCCTCCACAGATCAAAGGTTTTTTCCCTGTTGTTTTACATCAGTATATGACAAGAATCTGGACATTTAAAGCTTCTACGCTATAGGCTAAGAGATTTTAAGCTTCTATACTGTAAGCAGAGAGCACCAAACACAGCACACTGCACACACTAGGCAGTTTATAAATGCCTACTATCCAGCACACAACAGAGCTTTTCAATCTAGAGAGGTCTGTGGATCTTCCAAAGAGCAAACCTTAAGGAGAATAAGAAGATGACATTAATATAAGCTTCCAAGCAGGTACATTAAAAATGAATATTCTAAATACAGGTATCAGGCATCAGCAACATTTTCCCATTGCTGGCCTGAGGAGGATTCAAAGGAAAGAAAGATCCAGGTGGCAGATACCAAACTACTAATGAAGCCCAGGTTTCCATTTTAAATGCCTCTGTCTCCCAACTCCAAATGTTGTTCCTAATAACCTTAATAATCTCTTTACACTATCAAGGATAAGTATCAAGGGGTCTGTGGAGGGCAGTAAAAGCGGATAAGAGTAGAAGATAATGGGGTGAAGTTGGGAATATAGAAATCATATCACAAATTTGTAGCATAGGCAAGAGAAGTGGAAATTTCAGTGCCTGACAAAACCAAAAAACTGCAAATCAGGGTTAGACAGCCACCTTGGGAACACAACTCAGATGGGTGGAGGATGGATGGATGGATGGGACAGTTTATCCAGCCTAGACCTGACTCTACTGATATTAAACCAAAAATGCTCAATTAACTTCTCAGATATCTTCATTTTCTTGCATGACATATTAAGGACTTACTACTTACCAAAACCTTTCTTCCCTTCTTGAGCTGGCAAGTATCAATTTATGTCTTCTGTATTTCAGGAAGTACCCTTTCTTCCCTTCTTGAGCTGGTAAGTATCAATTTATGTCTTCTATATTTTAGGAAGTATCCCCACATTCTAAAGTACTAGTGTTAAATAGTCTGTTTTCCTTACATGTACACACACACAGGGAGACAGCCCAGTCCACTGGCTTTGGAGTACCTGGGTTTAAATTTATGGGTTCAAATTCAGCTCCTTGCCAGGTATCTGACCAAAGGTTGTTATTTATAACTCTCTCAGTGCTTGATTACCCTCTTTTTTTTGTTTTGTTTTGTTTTTTTGGCTACACCATGTGGCTTACAGAAACTTAGTTCCCCAACCAGGGATTGAACCCTGGCGCCATGGCGGTGAAAACACCGAGTCCTAACGCCTGGACAGCCAGGGAATTCCTGCTTACCCTCATTTTCTAATAGCAAGAATATTGTAAGGAATAAATGAAAAATGTCTGCTAAAGTTTCTACCACGGTTCCTAGCATTTTGATCCATGAAGGATAACTGTTGGTATAATAATATTTATATTATATATAATGTATTAATATAAAATATTATTATTGGCCTTCCACACCCTTCTCAATCTCTTCAACTGACAAGCACTCACCTAACCACTCTGTTTTTATCCATTCCTGTTGGCATATTTTCTAGCTTCCACTTCTGTGCCAATGAGATCTACATTCAGAATTCCAAGTCTGAAGTATCCTGGCTTTATACCTGTGTAGGATAATCTTTATTTGGTTTCTATATCAGTCAACAATTGCCACACTAATCCTGTATAATGAAACACCCCAAAACTCAGTAGCTTAACAGAACCATCATTTATTCTCATTCTTAAGTCTATAGGTTGGCTGGGAGTCAGCTAGTCCAGGCTCGACTGGATCCAAGCGCAAATTACATATAGGTCTTTTCCACGTGTCTCTCTCATCCTCCCTAGACCACAGGGCTACCCAAGACAATTTCTTATCATAGTGATGACAGAAGCTTCTGAAGGGGCAGTAGAAACACATGACTGTTAAGCTTAGTCTCAGGGCTGGTACACTGTCACTTGTGCCTACCTCATTGGCAAGAGCAAGTCATATGACTATGCCCAACATCAGTGGGGCAGAGAAATAGACTGTAGCTTCAGTGGAAGCATATGGAAAGTCACACAGCAAAGAGCAGAGATATGGAGAGGGTTGAAGAATTGGCAACAATAATGCAATTGAGCATAGTTTCCTATACTCCTCTTGCTGATCCTCAATTTCTTGTTGGCCCATTATGTGCCTCAGCCTCACACTTCAGAGCCCAGGCTTGAGTAACATTGTTTTCTTTCCTGCATCAGAGTGATTGACCAGAACCCATTGTTCATTTACCAAACAATAAACAAGGCATAATGGGGGAAACAATCATGTGTGAAGCCTGGTTCCTGCTCTCAAGGTATTCCCAGACTGGTGTAGAAGGTAGAACAAAAGAATAAATAATTCTACTAGAAAGCAGAATGTGGGGGGCACCCTAAAATATAAATGTGATAAATTTACCATATGACCCCACAATTCCACTCCTAGGTATCTGTATGCAGTAAATGAAAATATCTACCCACAAAAAAAACTTGTACATGAACGTTTACAGTATTATTATTTATAAATGTCAGTAAGTGAAAACAACACAAATGTTCATTAACTAATGAATGGACAAGGAAAATGTGGTATATTCATACAATGGAATATTATTTGGTAATTAAAAAGAATGATGTACTGGTACATGCTAAAGCATGGATGAATCTCAAAAACATTATGATAAGTGAAAGAAGCCAGACACAGAAGACCCCACATATTGTACAACTGCATTTGTATGAAAAGTCCAGACATCAAATCAATTGAGACAGAAAGTAGATTAGTTGTTGTCAGGGCCTGCAAGTGGGCAAGGGGATCTTGTTGGACTTATCGAAATGTTCTAAAACTGAATTGTGGTAATGGCTGCACAATTTGTTATAGTTACTAAAATTCATTGAATTGGGTGAATTGAAATGGGTGAATTTTGGGCTTCCCTGGTGGTGCAGTGGTTGAGAGTCCGCCTGCCGATGCAGGGGACGCAGGTTCGTGCCCCTGTCTGGGAGGATCCCACATGCCGCGGAGCGGCTGGGCCCATGAGCCATGGCCGCTGAGCCTGCGCGTCCAGAGCCTGTGCTCTGCAGCGGGAGAGGCCACAGCAGTGAGAGGCCCGCGTACCGCCAAAAAAAAAAAAAAAAAGAAAGAAAGAAATGGGTGAATTTCATGACGTAAATATTACCTCAAAAAAGTTGTTTTTTTTAAAAAAAGGAAAAATTTGTGCAGCCAATGTACAATGGCAACTATTAGATGTCTTAGGAAGTTAAATGTTACTACATATGTTGGCTTTTGTGATTTTTTAAAATGTTTAACTTGTGGTTTTCTAAATATTTCAATTTTGTACCTATTTCTGGATTCTTGAAAGATGGACCCCAAATGATATATGCTTCAGATTTTAAAAACCCAGATTCATGACAGTCTGATGGGTAATAACAGACATAAATGCTTTAAAAATTCAAGTTAAGATTTTGAATACTAAATTAAGATTTAACAATTCATTCAATGACAGTGAAAGTTGAGAGAGAAGAACATTTTTATTTTCCATGTACATATGTCACCAAAATGAATGGAGAGACATGGCATTAGATACACTAATACAAAGAAATAAAGCAGGAATGCTCTCTCACTCATGCTCTACCTGGTCAGGAGGGACTGTGGTCCAGGGATCCCCAGGTCCAGCCATGTGATAAAGGGGGCCCCAAACTTAGTCATCTTGGATCCCTTTGGTCAGGATTCTTCACAAATGCGTTGTGTTGCCCAAAGTTGAGAAGAGACTGGAGAGAATGTATATTTGAGGCTGAAGTTTGACAGCCTATGTGAACTGTGCTGTGGCTGAGGAGAAATAAAAAGACAATTTAACATGGGGAGGGGGAAGGGTAAGCTGGGACGAAGTGAGAGAGTGGCATAGACTTATATATACTACCAAACGTAAAATAGATAGCTAGTGGGAAGCAGCTGCATAGCACAGGGAGATCAGCTCGGTGCTTTGTGACCACCTAGAGGGGTGGGATAGGGAGGGAGGAAGGGAGGTGCAAGAGGGAGGGGATATGGGGATATATGTATACATATAGCTGATTCACTTTGTTATACAGTAGAAACTAACACACCATTGTAAAGCAATTGTACTCCAATAAAGATGTTTAAAAAAAAGACAATTTAATAAATGATGGCTGAAAATGTGGTTTTTAAAATTTAATAGTAGATATTTGTATTTATTAGGTACCATTAAGTTAGGGATACTATATTCATTGGTTTGTTCATTCATTGCATTTATGTATAAAATTTATTTTAGCTAAAAACAAAAAACAAAAACAGTTTACCTCCCACCCCCTGCCTCCAATTTGTTCTCTGTATCTATTAGCTTGGTGTTTGGTGTGTGTGTGTTTGTGTGTTTATATTTATTTTATAGTCTACATATAAGAGAGATCATACAGTATTTGTCTTTCTCTGTCTGACTTATTTCACCTAACATAATGCCCTTGAAGTCCATTCATGTTGTTGCAGATGACAAGATTTCATTCTTTTTATGGCTGAAAAATTGAGACATGCATAGATATAGATATATGTATATATTCATTCATCCATCAACGGACACCAATGTTGTTTCCATATCTTGGCTATTGTGAATAATGCTGCAATGAACATGAGGGTGCAGTTATCTCTTTGAATTACTGTTTTCATTTTCTTTAAATAAATACCCAGAAGTGGGATTGCTGGATCCTTAGTTCTATTTTTAAGTTTTTGTGTAACCTATCCAGTATTATCTGTAGTGGGTAAAGCTATTTACATTGCCACCAGCAGTGCACAGGGATTCCCTTTGCTGCACATCGTCAAGGAAAATCCTTGTGCACTGTTGGTGGGAATGTAAATTTTTGCAGCCACTATGGAGAACAGCATGGAGTTTCCTCAAAAAATTAAAAATAGAAATACCATGTAATCCAGCAATTCCACTTCTGGGTATTTATCCTAAGAAAATTAAACACTAACTTGAAAAGATATCTACACCCCTGTGTTCATTGCAGCATTTATTTACAATAGCCAAAATGTGGAGAAGTTCTATGTGTCTGCTGATAATGAGTGGATAAAGAAAATGTGATATACACAATGGAAAATTATTCAGCCATAAAAAGAAAGAAATCCTGCCCTTTTTGCCAACAAGGATGCACCCTAAGGGCATTATGTTAAGTGAAATAAGTCAGAGAAAGGTACTGTATGATCTCACTTATACCTGGAATCTAAAAACAAAAAAATGGAAGTCATATATACAGAGAACAGTTTGGTCGTTGCCAGAGGAGAGGGTGGGTGGGTAAAATGAGTGAAGGATGTCATAAGGTGCAAAATTCCAGTTATAAAATAAATGTCATGTAGTGTACAGCATGATAACTATAGTAAATAACACTATTGTATATTTGAAAGTAACTAAGAGAGTAGATCTTAAAATTTCTCATCACAAGAAAAAAATTTTTGTAGCTATGTGTGGTGACAGATGTTACCTAGACTTATTGTGGTGATCACTTTGCAATATGTATAATTATCAAATCATTATGTTGTACACCTAAAACTAATACAATTTTATATGTTTATTATATCTCAATTTAAAAATAAAAAACAACTTATTATAGTATAGAGGTTAAGTGTTTCGAAGTCAAGCTGACATTTTCCCTTTCTCAAGTTACATTGTAAGTTATATAACCTTAATTTCCTCATCAATAAAATGGGTTTACTATTAAAAAAAGAATTGTACGTACTCCAGAGAAGAAAATAATTATTGTCAGAATCACATTAAATTTACATAAGAAATTCCCTGCATCATGATAGTTAGTTTTATATAATGTATTCAGCAGCATAAACACTACATTATTTGGAACCATCCATATATGAAGTTGGTTACTGTGTAGTTCCATTTGTTTTCACTTTCCCAAGCTTCATACTCCACAGTGAACACAATTGTGATTTTAAATTGCTTTCCTTCGTTTTCCATAAAAATTTTGGAATTACATGCCTAACAAGAATTTCTATAAAAATGCTTTCAAAATATATCAACATAATAGCTTCCTCTTTGTACGAATTTTCTAGTTTAAGAAGACCTCAGCCATATTGTTCACTGTTCCACATTCAGTAAATTTATAGGTTTTTCTCCCTTGTGGGAGTTCTATAATGTGTAATTAGCTCTCACTGCCATGCAAGAGCCATCCTGTGTTAAGTACAGGTTTTCCCTACATTGAATCCTCTTATGTATGAGTTCTGGCTTTTCAGTCTTTTCCATATTAATTGCTTTAATGAGGTTTTTCACTAGTATGAATTAAATGATCCTTAACAAATTGTGCATTACAGGAAAAGACTTTTCAACATCCAGTATGTTCAGACGGATTTTCTTCAGCACAAATATTCTTCTGTCTAATGAGTTATTCCTTCCTAATGAAGTGTCTCCCATAATTATATTCATGGTGCTTCTCACCACCATGTATTAATGAGGTATGATTGCTGAGAGAAGGCTTTCCAACTTTCATTACACTCATGGGGTTTCTCTTCAGAATGAATCCTCTGACATCGGATGAGTTTTGATTTCCTGCTGAAGGCTTTCCAATATTCAATATATTCATGGGGCTTTTCCCCAGTATGACTTTTCTGATGTGTCTTAGGACCTGCCTTACAAGATAAGGCTTTTCTACATTCTGCACATTCATGGGGTATCTCCCCAGTATGAATCTTCTGATGAATAGTAAGTTCTGTTTTACTTCTGAAGGGTCTTCTACACTATTTACAATCGTGGTTTTTCACCAGTATGAATTAACTGATGCTTAATAAGGTGTCCTTTCTGGGAGAAGGCTTTCTCCTCAGAATGAACCTTCTGATGTCTGATGAGTTCTGGCTTCAATCTGAAAGCTTTCCCACATTCATTACTTTCAAAGGGTTTTTTCCGGTATGAATTTTCTGATGCCTGATGAGGGGTGCTTTTAGGGAGAAAGCTTTTCTACATTTGGTACATTCATAGGGTTTCTCTCCAGTATGAATTGTCCAGGGCTTGCAGAGATCTAGGTTACATAAGTTTTTCCCACACTCAGCACATTCATAGGACTTCTCCCAAGTGTGAATTTTCTGATGTGTCTTGAGATCTACCTTATGAGAAAAGCCTTTTCCACATTCTGTACATTCATTGGCTTTATCTCCCATATTTATTTCCCTCTGATGTATAATGAATGTTGTCTTACTTCTGAAGGCTTTCTCACATCTTTTGCTGTCATAAGTTTTCTCACCAATATGAATTAACAGATGTCTTACAAGATGAGTTTCTGAGAGAACGCTTTCAAACATTTAGAACACTCATAAGGTTTTAACTGAGTATAATTTCTCTGATGGATACTAAGTTCTGAATTACCACCTCTAAGTTGACTTAAAATTTGCCTTGATTTGCCACAATTTGTTAATTTTCTAAAATGGAGCAAAGCAAAGCATCTCTTGTGAAATGATCCAACTTCTCAAAAGGGAAGAAATATTCTTCAGAAATTCCCACTTTTGTGGTTTCAAATCTAAATTCTTCATCTGAAAGGAGAAGGAAGATAAAAATTGGCTCAACAAGACATATAAAATCAGACAGAAACCAAGCTATGCAGCCCACAATCAGATGTATTACTCTTCTGATTGCTGGTCTGGGGCTTGGCACATAGTTGGTGCTTCATAAGCAATTGTGAAAAACATCAGTGTCTTATCCTATTATAGCTCCTGTTCTCCGAATTTGTATTGATCATTACTTCCTTCCCCTATTGTCTTCATCCCTAGATACTTCTTTTCTTGCCTCTGAAACCACATTTCCCTTTAAATCTAATATTAAATCTTGACACTTAAGGCTTCCACTTACTGTGACTATTATAAACTTAGGCTTTTCTCAAATTTTATTCTCATTTCCTCAAAACAAACCAACCAGTAATAACCTAACTAGACTGTGCTTGCCAAAATATTCAAATGATATACATAATTCCTGTGCTCAAAGCCCATCTGTAACACTCTTAAGCCAACAAATCCAGTTATCTACAATATTTCACTAGTACCCACAAATATATTCTGCTCCAGTAGGATCAGAATACTAATTATTCTGTACAAAGTCAGGTTTATTGCAAGTTTGTGTATATACAAATGCCCCTCTGCACCACTTAGCTTACTTTTCCTCTTCTTGACTACTTATTCAAAACATGTGTGTGAGGGTATGTAACCAAGAGAAATTAGTGTACCATGCTCTGAAATAATAATTTTTCCTAACTTTTTCATACTAGCTTCAAAGGTCTTTTTTCTGTGAATTCCTAACAATAACACTGATTTTGACAGTTTCATATTCTCGAAGATATTTATTCTGAGCTGCTCCAATCTGCAGTGAAAGCTCTCTAGAACTCCTACAAAACTGTGGCCACGGGATCTACCTCCTCCTTCTTGCCTTGGATTCCCTCACTTATGTTTTTTGCTGGATCCTGATACTTTGATTCCATGTTTTCTTTTTCCAGTAGTTTCCTGATAGACTTGTGAATAGGAGATAAATTCTTTTGAGACCATGCATGTCTGAAAATGTTGGTATTGTATACCAAAACATAATTAATAGTTTTGTATGGTAGAAAAATTCTAGGTTGGAAATAATTTTCTCACAAATTTTTGGAGGTATTACTCTATTATATTCTAGGTTCCATTATTGCTGTTGAAGTCTAAAGCCAATTTTGTTGCAGGTCTCTTATTTATGTTCTTTTCTCTTCCTCTTAGGAAGCTTTACAGATATTCTTCTGTAATTAGCATTTAGAAATTTTATGATCTGGATTAATGTCAGTTTACTTTCATCCACTTTGCTAGCCATCATTCAGTGGACACTTTCAGCGAGAAAATTTTCTTAAATTATTTTGTAACAGTTTTCTTCCTCCATTTTCTCTCTTCTCTCTGTTCATGAAATTTCAAAATGCTAATTACATTACTTATGGACATTTCAGATGATTACATTTTTGATGATTATGAATAAAGCTGCTGTAAACATTCTTGTTCAAGTCTTTTTGTGGACATAAGATTCCTTTCTCTTGGGAATATAAGAATGGAATTGCTGGAATCATGAGGGAGGCTTATATTTAATTTACCAAAGTGTGCCAGACAGATTTTAAGGTATCTGTGTATGCAACTCCCGCCAGTTATATATGAGCATTCCAGTTGTTCCACATCCTTGCCAACACTTGGTTTGTTGATCTTTTTTTAGCTATCCTGGTAGTTGTGCAGTAGAATCTCATGGTGATTTTACTTTGCATTTTCCTGATGACTAATAAGATTAAGCATCACTTGATGAGCTTACTGACATTTGCATATCTTGGTATGAGTGCTCATTCAAGCCTTTCACAAAATTTTTGGATTATCTTTTTAATTATTTCTGACTTGAAGGAATCAGTTTTATTCTGGATACAAATTCTTCGTCAGTTTTATTCTGGATACAAAAAATATTGAAAATATTTTTTGAACCCAGCACAGACTTCTTCCAAACCATCTAAGAAAGAAACCCTGACTTTCAGACCTTCAGAAAAAGTGTTTATTTCATTTATATCACACACACACACACAAAGGAACAACTACTTTAAACATGTATTAAATTTTTTAAGTTAAAAAAAACTCAATGGTTTCTACATCACAATACATATGAAAATTAATTCAAGATTGACATAAATCTAAATGTGAAAGCTAAAACTATAAAATTTCTAGAAGAAAATAGAGAAGAAAATCTTCACAATCTTAGAGGACAGATCTATTAATGAGGACATAAAAAGCATTAGTCATGAAAGAAAAATAAATAAATTGGGATTCCTCAAAATTAAAATTACTCATCAAACACAATGTTAATTAAATGAAAAGGCAAATCACAGACTGGAAAAAATATTTTCAATATTTTTTGTATCCAGAATAAAACTGACAAAGAACTTGTATCCAGAATAAAACTGATTCCTTCAAGTCAGAAATAATTAAAAAGATAATCCAAAAATTTTGTGAAAGACTTGAATGAGCACTCATACCAAGATATACAAATGTCTGTAAGCTCATCAAGTGATGCTGAACCTTATTAGTCATCAGGAAAATGCAAAGTAAAATCACCATGAGATTCTACTGCACAACCACCGGGATAGCTAAAAAAAGATCAACAAACCAAGTGTTGATAAGGGTGTAGAACAACTGGAATGCTCACATATAGCTGACGGGAGTTGCATACACAGATACCTTAAAATCTGTCTGGCAGATTTTCATAAATTAAATATAAACCTCCCCTATGATTCCAGCAATTCCATTCTTATATTCCCAAGAGAAAGGAATCTTATGTCCACGAAAAGGCTTGAACAAGAATGTTTATAGCAGCTTTATTCATAATCATCAAAAAATGTAATTATCTGAAATATCCATCAACAAAATGAACAAATTATAGTATACAAGTAACATGGAATTCTACTCTTAAGAAAAGAATAATTGATGTGTATAACAATATGGATAAGTGTTAAAAACGTTATGTGCAGTGAAAGAAGCCAAACACAAAAGAGAATCACACGGTAAGTACTATGTTCATGTACATTTCACCGCATGTAACTTACACTCAATTTCTAAAAATGTAAAATGTGGGTAAATATAAAAGACAGCTGGCTATCTAAAACAAAAATAACAGTATTATGGGGTTTATTATGTATATAGAAGTAAAATATTTGAAAACAACATAAAGATCAGAAGGTTAAATGGAATTATACTATTGGAAGGTTTTTATGTTGTTTGTGAAATAGTATGTTGTTAATTAAAAGTCGACTGTTACAAATTAAAGATGCATACTGTATTCCCTGGGACAATTTTCAAAAGGGAGAACCACTTGAAAAGTCAATGCTTGATTAAGAAAAAGAAAGCAGAAAAAGAGGAACAAAGAACAGATCAGACAAATAGAACGAGATTGCAAGTTGGTGAACTTGAATCATATCAGTAATTATATGAAATGAAAATGAATTAAACAATGCCATTAAAAGACAGTTATTATAAAACAACATTTTTTAAAAACCTACATAAATATTTAAATCTTTTGTGCATCAAAAGACACAATAAACAAAGTGAAAAGGCAACTGATGAAAGGGGAAAAAATATCTTCAAATCATGTCTGATAAGGGATTAATATCCAAAATATATAAAGAACTCATGTAATTCAACAACCAAAAAACCCATCTGATTAAAAAATGAGCAAAGGACTTGAATAGACACTTCTCCAAAAGATATACAAATGCAATAAGGATACGAAAAGATGCTTAATATTCCTAATCACTAGAGAACTGCAAATCAAAACCACAATTAGATACCCCCGCACATTCATTAGGATAGCTACTATCAAAAACACAGAAAATAAGTGTTGGTGAGGATGTAGAGAAATTGAAACCCTGTACATCGTTGGTGAGAATATAAAATGTTACAGCTGCTATGGAAAATAATATGGCAGTTCCTCAAAAAATTAAAAATAGAATTATTATATTACCATATAGCAATTCCACTTCTGGATATATACACAAAAAACTGACAACAAGGTTTTGAACAGATACATGTATATGTTCATAGCAGCATTCTTCGCGATAGCCAAAAGGTGGAAACAACCGAGGTGTGCAACTACAGGTGAATGGATAAACAAAATGTGGTATGTACCTACAATGGAATGTATTTCAGTCTTAAAAAAGAAGAAAATTCTGACACATGCTACAACACAGATGAACGTTGAGAACATTAGGCTAAGTGAAATAAGCCATCATAAAAAGACGAATATTGTATGATTCCACTGATGTGAAATATCTAGCATAGTCAGAGTCATAGAGACAGAAAGGAGAATGGTGGTTTCCAGGGGCTGGGAAAAGGGGGAATGACACATTATTTTTCAATGGATACAGAGTTTTAGTTCTGCGAAATTAAAAGAATTCTAGAGATGACTGGTGGTAATTGTTGCACAAAAATGTCAATGTACCTATTACCGCTTAACTTAAAATTGGTTAAGATGGAACATTTTGTGTTATGTGTATCTAACCACAATTTTTAAAAAGACTGAACTGTATGCTGACTACAAGAAACATATTTTGAACTTAAGGACAGCTATGTTGAAAGTAAAAGGATGCAAAAACATATACAATGCAAACACTAATTATAAGACCAGTACGGCTATGTTAATAGAGATAAAGTAGGTATCAAGACATAAGTATTTCTAGCAAAGAGGGAAATTTCAAATGACAAAATGATAATGTCATCTGGATGATATAAAATCCTAAATGTATATGCAACAAATGTCACTTCAAAATTGACAGAACAAAAAGCAAAATAGGCAAATCTATAATCACAGTTAGAAATTTTCATACTACTCTCTTGTCTGTTTGATCAAACAAACAAAAAGTCAGTAAAGATACTGAACACTATCAAGCAATTTAACCGAATTGACATTTATAGAACATTACAACTAATACTCAGGTAATGCACATTCTTTTCAGAATGTATGAAATATTTATGAAAAGAGACCATACACTGTATCATAAAATATGTCTCAATAAATTTTAAAGAATTGAAGTAATGCAAACTATGTTTTCTAATGATAAAGATATAACAGAAATCAACAATGAAAATATGACTAGAAAATACCAAAATATTTAGAAATTAAACAAGACACTTCTATATATCACATGGAGTAAAAAATCCTAAATGGAAGGGAAATATTTTGAGGTGAATAATAAAAACACAATGTATTGAAGTTGATAAGATGCAGCTAAAGCAGTAGTTAGAGAAAAATTTAGAGGTTTGAATACATGTATATTAGAAAATAAGATTTAAACAAATGTACAATCGATAAAAAGAAAGCCAATAGTTGATTCCTTCAAGTGATTAAATTGATAAACCCTGAACAAACCTAAACAAATGAAAAATATACAAATTACAAAAAATAGAAATAAAAATAAGGATTACCACTAACGATTATACACAGATTAAAAAATAATAAAAGGACATCACGAACACCTTTCTGGCAATAAATTTGACAATTTAGAGAAAATGACAATTTCTTAAAAGAAATTACTGAGTTACTAAAAGTGACACAAAAATAATCTTAGTGACTAATATCTACTGAAGAAAATGAATCTGAATAAAAGCTTTCCCACAAAGAAAATACCAGGCCCTGATGCCCTAATAGTAAATTTCATTAAAATATTTAGAGAATCTTACACAAACTTTTTAAAAGAATTAGTAAATAATGAGCCCTTCCCAATTCATGTTGAAGCTAGCATTACCTACCAAAATCTGACAAGTGCATTAAAAAAAGTACAGACAAAAATACCTCGTGATCATAGATGCAAAACTTCTTAACAAAATATTAGCAATTTGGATCCAGCCATGTATAAAAAATAGAATTACACACCATGACCAAGTAAGTTTTATCCCAGCAATGCAAAAAAAAATCAATCAATCAATACAATCTACCAAATTAACAAAATAATGGAGACAATTTATAATTATTGCAGTAGACGTAAGAAAAGCATTTGACATCACAGTTAAGGGTTAAATAGCCCTTAAGGTGGGGTGCAAGGCCAACATGTCTACTTTCACTGCTCAATTCAACATTTACCAGAGGTCCTAACTACTACACTACAGCAAGAAATATAAATAAAATATGTAAAGATAAGAAGGAAGAAATAAAATTGGCTTTATTTGCAGATGATATAATTGTGAATGCAAAAATATCCAAAAGAATTTACAAATGAACTACCAAACAAATTTTCCAAGACTGTAGAATAAAGTCAATATAAAAAATTGATTATAGTTCTATATATTATCAACATCCATTAAAATGAAATTAAAAAGCAATACTTTTTAGAAAAGTGTCAAAAAATATTTTGATATACTGAGAAATAAAGTTAACCAAAGATACAAAAAACCTGCACACCAAAAATTAAAAATTACTGAGATATATTAAAGAAGACCTAAATAAATAGAGAGGTATGTCAGCTAATGAATTAAAGACTCATTATCACTGAAGTCAAGTCTCCCAAAATTTATCCATAGGTAAAATGCAATCTCAATCAAAATCCAAACACCCTTTTTGTACTAAATGGGAGACAATATCTGCAAACAATATATCTAAGGGGTTGTTATCCTTTTGTATATACTATATATTTTTATATAAAGAATTCATAGAACATAATATCAAAACAACTTGATTAAAAAATGGGCAGAGGATGGGACTTCCCTGGTGATGCAGTTGTTAAGAATCCACCTGCCATGCAGCAGACACAGGTTCGAGCCCTGGTCTGGTAAGATCCCACATATGGGAGCAACTGAGCCTGTGTACCACAACTACTGAGCCTGTGCTCTAGAGCTCGTGAGTCACACTACTGAGCCTGCGTGCCTAGAGCCCATGCTCTGCAACAAGAGAAGCCACCACAATGAGAAGCCCGTGCACTGCAACCAAGAGTAGCCTCCACTTGACGTAACTATAAAAAGACCGAGCACAGCAACGAAAACCCAGTGCAGCCAAAAAATAAGTAAATAAACTTTAAAAATGGGCAGAGGACCTGAACACATTTTTCAGAGAAGACATACAGATGGCCAACAGGTGCATGAAAAGATGCTCAGCCTCACTAATCATCAGGGTAATGCAAGTCAAAAACACAATGAGCTATCACTTCACAATTATCAGAATGGCTATTATCAAAAAGACAACAAATAACAAGTGTTGGCAAAGATGTGGAGAAAAGGGAACCTTTGTGCACTGTTGGTGGGAATGTAAATTGATGCAGCTACTATGAAAAACAGTATGGAGATTCCTCAAAAAATTAAAAATAGAACTACCACATGACCCAGCAATTCCATTCCTGGGTATTTATCTAAAGAAAACAAAAACACTAATTAGAAAAGATATATGTACCCTGTGTTGATTGCAGCATTATTTGCAATAGCTAATATATGTAAGCAACCTAAGTGCCCATCAATAGACAAATAAAGAAGATGTGATATATACGCGCACGTGCGCGTGTGTGTGTGTGTGTGTATACTGAGTCATGAAAAAGTATGAAATCTTGCCATTTGACACAACATAGATGGATGGACCTGGAGATGATTTTGCTAAGTGAAATAAGGCAGACAGAGAAAGACAAATAGCATATGATTTCACTTATATGTGGAAAACAAAACAAATGAACAAACAACATAAACAAAACTGAAAAATAAAACAAATGAACAAACATAACAAAATAGAAACAGAGTTATAGATACAGAGAACAAACAGGTGGCTGACAGAAGGGAGGGGTGTTGGGGAAGAAAGAAATAAGTGAGGGAGGTTAAAAGGTACAAACTTCCAGCTGCAAAATAAATATCACAGGTATGAAATGTACAGTATAGGGAATATAGTCAGTAACTGCAATATCTTTGTATGGTTACATATCATAACTAGAATTATCATGGTGATCATTTTGAAATGCATAGGAATATTGAATTACTATGTTGTATAACAGGAACAAACATAGTGTTGTAGGTCGATTACTGTATTCTTAAAAAACGAACTCATAGAAAAAGAGATCAGATTTGTGGTTACAGAGGCAGAGTCAGGGGAGGGGAAATTGGATGAAAGCAGTCAAAATGTACAAAATTCCAGTTATAAACAATTGCTAGGGTTGTAATGTACAACATCATAAGTACAGTTAACAATGCTGTATGTTATATATGAAAGTTGTTAAGTTAGTAAATCCTAAGAGGATTTACCACAAGAATAAAAAAACTTTTTTTCTTATTTCTTTACTTTTGTATCTATGTGTGATGATGGATGGTCACTAAATTTTTTGTGATAATCATTTCATAATTTATATGTCAAATCATTATTTTGTACGCCTTAAACTTCTACAGTGCTGTATGTCAATTATATCTCAATAAAACTGAAAGAAAAAAGCCAATTTGGAAATTTATATGGAAATTCAAAAGACTTAGAACAGCTAAAATAATCTTGAAGAGGAACAAAGTTGGAAGACTTGTGCTAATTAATCTAAATCATTACTATAAAGTAACAGTAATTAAAGAAGTGAATTTTCGACATAACAAAACAACAGATTATTGGAATAGAACAGAGAAATCAACTCACAATTATATGATCAATTGATTGTTTTAAAAGACATCAATGCAATTGAATAGGGAAAGAAAAGCCATCTCAAATATGGTGCCAGAACAACTAGATATCAGTATGGCGGGGGGGAATATAAGCCTCAACTCCTAGTATAAAACTGTTGTGACTTTATTAAATTAACATTTGTTAAGTGGAACCCCAGGATGTCTGAATAGTGAGCTGTGGTTCAACAAAAGACAAGGAAATCAAAATAGAAGTTTATTACTCACAGGTTCTAGAGGAAGTACTCACATGCCTGAGGGGTCACACTTCAAGGTCAAAGCAGAGTGTGGGCCGAGAAAGCCTGACACTACCTAGTACATGCCTTTATTAGGATCTTTGGGTGAAATGCTTTGAGGTTCCCAGATTAAGCCAGATTGGTCAATTCAATCCCCCAAAAGAGCAAAGGTTTCGTATGTTCCTTGAGGTTCATATCTAAGGGGAAGGGCCTGGGAGGCGAGGAGACTGATTATCACAAGAGCCATCGGGGAGTTCTATCATCAACTTACATTTAACTCTGTGAACTGTTTTCTAGGACATGTGATGGAGGGAGGAGCTAGTGTCAGTTCAAGGTCTCTGCAGGCTGTGCGGCCACACAAAATGGATGCTGAGGCAGCAATATTATGGAGTAGTTTAACTAAACTGTCAACATACAGAGGAAGGTGGCCAAGATGGCAGTGTTGGAAGACCCTGAGTTCACCTCCTCCCATGGTGCACCAAAATTACAACGATTTACAGAGCAAATATCGATGAGAACTACCTGAAGACTAGCAGGAAATATTTTCTAGAACTAAAGATATAAAGAAAGAACCATAACAAGATGGGTAGGAGAGGTGGAGACATAATATAGTCAAGTCCCATACCCCTGGGTAAGATCCACAAATGGGAAAATAATTAAAATTGCAGAGGTTCCCTCCAAGGAATGAGAGGTCTGAGCTACATATTGGACTCCTCAGCTCAGCGGTCCTGCATGGGGAAGATGAGCCCCCAGAACATTTGGCTTTGAAGGCCAGTGGGGTGACTTTGGGAAGTGCTGTGGGAAATAGAGACTCCACTCTTAAAGGGTGCAAACACAATCTCACGTGCTCCAGCACTCAGGACAGAAACAGTAATCTGAAAGGAGCCTGGGTCAGACCCACTTGCTGATCTTGGAGAGTCTCCTGGAGAGATTAGAAGCAAGTGAGACTCATCCTGGGGACACAGACGCTGGCAGCAGCCATTTTGGGAAGCTTGTTCTACCATGTGGACACTAGTGCTAGCAATTGCATTTTGGCATCCTCCCTCCAACTTATTAGGGCCAGGACCCAACCCTGCACACCAGCCCATGGCACCAGTCCTGGGATGCCACAGACCAAGAGCTAGCTGAGCGGTAACACAGCCCCATCCACCAGGAGACAAGCTGCTATAGGACCTCCTGAGCCTTCACCCACCCCAGAACCGAGCCCTGACTACTGGAATGTTGGTATCAGCCCTAGGATGCAGCCTCACTCAACAGGGGATGGGTACCAGCCCAGGAACCCCCTGGACACTGGTCCTGCCCACCTGTGGGCCAACACCAGCTCTGGGACCCCACTCCCACAGCCAGAGTCCCCAGGCTCTGACCCTACCCACCTGTGGGCCAGCACTAGCTTTTGAAGCACCTGGGGCTCTGTAGCCAACCACCTTGTGACCTGGCTCTGTCCACCAGCAGGCTGGCATCAGGATCAGGACTCTCTTCCTTTACAGTTGGCCATGCAGCCAGCTGTGCCACGACCTGGCCCCATCTACCAGTGGCCAGCAGCCACTGTACAAGGCAGAGCCTGGAAACCAAACAGACCATGGGCCAGGCATGCCTACAAGCACACCCACAGCAGTCGGCCTGCCTCAACAGAAGGGCCCATGCAACCCACAGAGAGAACATCCCTAGAACATATAGCTCTGGTAAACAGAGGGGAATGCACTGGTGGATAACATAGGATGTTTCTTACATAAGCCCACTTCTCCAAGATCAGAAAATGTAACCAATTTACTAAATACATAGAAATAAAAACAGCAAACTAGGCAAAATTAGGCAACAGAAGAATATGTTCCAAATGAAGGAACAAGATAAAGCCCCAGAAGAAGAACTAAGTGAAATGGAGACAAGCAATCTACCCAATAAAGAGTTTAAGGTAATGATGATAGAGATGCTCAAAGAACTTGGGAGAAGAATGGATAAACAGAGTGAGAACTTAGATGTTTTAACAGAGTTAGAAAATATAAAGAAGAACCAAACAGAGATGAAGAATACAATAAGTGAAATACAAAACACACTAGAAGAAATCAGATTAGATGATACAGAGGAAGAGATCAGGGAACTGAAAGACAGAGTAGTGGAAATCACTGAAGCTGAACAGGAAAAAGAATTTTAAAAAATGAAGACACTTAAGAGACCTCTGAGACACCATCAAGCATACTAACATTCACATTATAGGGGTACCAGAAAGAGCAGAGAGAGAGAAAGGGGCATAGGACATAGCTGAAGAACAGCTGAAAAATTCCCTAACCTGGGAAAGGAAACAAACATCCAGGTCTGGGAAGCACGGAGAGTTCCAAACAGGATCAACCCAGAGAGGACCACCCCAAGACACATTATAATTAAAATGTCAAAAATTAAAGATAAAGAGAGAATATTAAAAGCAGCAAGGGAAAAGCAACAAGTTATGTACAAGGGAACTCCCATAAGGCTATCAACTGACTTTTCAGCAGAAACGCTGCAGGGCAGAAGGGAGTGGCACGATATATTTAAAGTGATGAAAGGCAAAAGCCTACAACCAAGAATACTCTACCCAACTTACAACAAAGAATACCCTACTTTCATTAAGATTTGAAGGAGAGATAAAAAGTTTTACAAGCAAGCAAAAGCTAAAAGAGTTCAGCATTACAAAACATCTTTTCTCTAAGTGAAAAAGAAAAGGCCACAACTAGAAATATGAAGAGTTCAAAAGGAAAAATGTCATTGGAAAAGGCAAAAACAGTAGTCAATCAACCACTTATAAAGCTAGTAGGAAGGTTAAAATACAAAAGTAGTGATATCATCTATTTCCACAATAAGTAGTTAAGGGATACACAAAACAAAAGGATGTAAAATATGATGTCAAAAACAGTAAAACAAAGTGGGGGGGAGGAGTAAAAATGCGGGGTTGTTAAATGCATTTCAAATTAAGTTCAGCAACTTAAAATAATCATGTATATGTATAGATTGCTATGTATAAACCTCATGGTAACAACAAACCAAAAATTATAGAAGATACACACACAAAAAAGAGAAAGGAATCCAAATATAACACTAAAGATAGTCATCAAATCATAAGCGAAGAGAGCAAAAGAAGAAGAACAAAAAAGATAAATCAACTATACTTCAATTGAAAAAAAGTGATTACATATATAGTTGGACAAAAAAAAAACTACAAAAACAACCCAAAACAAAGCATAAAATGTCAATAAGTACATACCTATCAATGATTAAATGTAAATGGACTAAATGCTCCAATTGAAAGACAGAGTATCTGGATGTATAAAAAAAATAAGACCCATATATATGCTGTATGGAATATTAGCCATAAAAAAGAATGAAATCTTGCCATTTACGACAACATGGATGGACTTAGAGGGTAATATTTAAGTGAAATAAGTCAGACAGAGAAAGACAAATACTGTACAGTGTGAGTAATATAGTCAATAATTATGTAATGTCTTTATATGTTGACATATGACAATTAGTCTTATTATGGTGACCATTTTGAAATGTAGAGAAATATTGAATCACTATGTTGTGTACCAGAAACTAACACAGTGTTGTAGGTCAATTATACTTCAAAAATAAATAAACAAACAAACTCATAGAAAAAGAGATCAGATTTATGGATAGCAGAGGCAGGGCATAGTGGGAGGGGGTATTGAATGAAGGTAGTCAAAATGTACAAACTTCCAGTTATAAAATAAGTACTATGGATGTAATGTACAACATGATAAATTTAATTACCACTGCTGTATGTTATATATAAAAAGTTATTAAGAAAGTAAATCCTAAGAGTGCTCAACACAAGGAAAAAATTTTTTTCTGTTTCTTTAATGTTAATATATATGAGATGTTGGATGTTCAATAAACAACTTACTGTGATAATTGTTTCATGATGTATTTAAGTCAAATCATATTTACAGCTTAAAATTATACATGTCAGTTATATCTAAATAAAACTGGAAGAAAAAAATAACTATAACACAAACAAAAATTAATTCAAGATGTAAACTAATGTGCTTTAAAGTATAAAGCTTCTAGAGAAAAAAAGATAATTTGTTAGTAAACCTTGGGTAGGCAAAGTTCATCATCATTATAGTTAACATAGCAGCATCATTACAGTTAACAGTGAAATGTTAAAAACATTCCCTATAAAATGTGAAAGTAGACAAGGATGGCCATAATCTCCATGGCTACAGAACATGGTATTGAAGATGCTAGACTTCGTAGTAAGATTTAAAAAAAATAGAAATTAAAAAGGTTTGCAAAGGAAGAAATAAACACTCAAAATTCACAGAAATAAAGGTCTACACAGAGTGAACAGATGATTACACTTAACAAGAGAGTTTAGCAAGGTTGCTAGATGTCAAATTGATATACAAAAATCCATTGAGTTCTGTATACCAACAATAGTGAAAAAGATTAAAGATAACCCAACTTAAATTCAAACTCTCTATAAAATAAAATAACTACCTAGGAGAAAACATCTAGAACTCACTCAAAATAAGGAGGGCTGGTGGCTGTTCAAAATATGTAAGTGCTTTTATCACTCAATAAAAATAAACAACACAAAACAATGGGCTGCGAAAATCCAGTCAATAGAAACAAAAATACAAAATGGTTAACAAATACATACAAAACAGGCTCAAACTCAAAAGTCATTAAGAAATACAAATTAAAATGAGACATAACCCTTTAGATTGGCCAAATTCTTGAAATTAATTCATCTTTTTGAATAATATATGCATAGTAAAACATATAAACACACAAACATACCCACAAAATTTACAAAGTAGAAAAGGGTACAGAAAAAAAAAAGCTGTTTCTCCCATCTCTAGGCCCCATTCGTTGGTACCTGTGATCAGAACAATAACTCTTACCACTTTCTTATATATTCTGACAGGGACAGTTCAAGTATATAATAGCATATATGAACACTCCCCTTTCAACACAATGGCTAGTATCATAGGCACAGTTTCTCATACTGTTAATGCGAAGTCAGGTTGACTTCCACTGGCATCTTGAAAACACTTCAATGCCATAATCTTGCTGCCAGAACCAACACTAAAATCTATTTGCCTCCTGACTGTATACATGTGTATGAGGAAGTTCCTTATTTCACTGCTTGGAACTGCCAACAATGTAAACCATTGAATGTGCCTCTGCAGACGTGGTTATCTAATTTTGTGGGGGAAATTGTACCCAGAAAAGGACAATCACACAGTTGACAATGGTTGAAGATGGATAATGATACACAGAGGTTCCTGTTACTGTTCAACTTTTGTGTATGTTTGAAATTTTCCATTACAAAGTTAAAGAACAATTAAGCCCCTTCATTCTCTGTCCTTTCTCGGAATTAGTGTAAAGTTGCAATGCAATCTGATTTTATTTAAAAAGATAAACTTTGTTTCATTATCTCCAGTTGATTTTTCAAAATTAAGTCTCATAAAAAGTTTCCCCCACAATTTTCTAGGAGATTTTGGTCTTTCCTTTGAGTTGATGTTCTCTAAACACACCTTTTCTGTACCACTTACTCCCCAATCACAAGACCTCCTGTTTTTGCCTTTCCCTTGCATGGAACTGCAAAAACTTCCTGAAATACATTGGCAAGCAAAGAGTGGTAGGTGTGGATGTGTAAATACAAAGCTTAACTCACCTGAGTCTGGGTCATCCTCTGCAATCTGGAGGAATGGTGGGCATTGTGGCCTCTGAGTGAGGGTATCTTCCTGGGCTTTCCCTGGTCCTTACCCTATCTGATCCTCTACTGTGGACCTTGAGACAAGGGAAGCCACCAGCACCCAGGCTGAATCCCTGGTACTCTAAAGGAGAAGAGGCTTCATGAGGGGCTGTGCCTGACCCAGGTACTCTGAAGGAACAATCACATAACAGAGGCAGGCATGCTGCAGGTCACTAAACAAAAAGAACACCATCAAACCAACTCTGGAGTCAGGCAGATGGGATCCAAGAGAGGCCAGAAGATAAGGACCTACAGGCGGGGAGAACAGGAAGATGAGCTTATAAGGCCCTTGTGAGAGTTTGTGAGGCCCTCAGCACAGCATCTGGCAAAGGGCACACCCTCTGTATGATGGGGTATGATGCATCTCATTTAATCCCAAAACAGCCTGACTTAGAGATTGTCCATGTCACAGGTGACCCACATAACTTAACATGCAACCAGCGCTCCTGATACTTCAAGCCCTATTAAGGCAAATGTAGCCTCTTCCAGTGGAAAACAAAACCCTGACCCTGCCCCAGATGGGCCTGCCACACTGCCTCATGTGTAGGGCAGAGATGTGAATGCAGGCTCCCACAAGTGGGGCTGATAGCACATAGGGATGAAATGAAATACAAAATTTTACTGTTGAAACATGTCTCCAGACCTCAAAAAGAAACAATGACCTGGCCCAAGGATCCAGTTTCCCAAGCCCCAGAAGCTCCTGATAAGCATCACTTGTCCTGGGACCTGGGGTCTCTAAAGGTACAGGGCCACTGTGTCCTGAAGTCACCTACTATGATTCCATGCCAGAGAAAAACACAGTTAGGGGTTGAAACTGCACTGGGAAATTTGTGAACATTCTACCCCATGACTCCAGCAGGGCTTGCCTGCTTTAGCTCTGACTGCATTTTTTTCCCTATAATGTTCTTCATGTTATTTTTTAACATCAATTATTTGGCACATAGGCCATAATAAAGTCCCCAGGACCCTTTTCTCCACCCCATCCCTTAGTCCCCGGCACCCAGAGTGGTTTTAAAAATTGAAACAGATCTTTTCACTCCCTACTTTAACACCCTCCTGTGGCTTCCCACAATCACAGTCAACCCTGTTATGCCATTTTCCTCACTGCACTTAACACTACATGAAGTCACCTTCCTCATCTGTTTGTATATATACATACTGCCTATCATCCCTACCATAACATGAATATTGTTACCTGGATCGCTGGTTCTTTTTTTTTTTCAAGTTAATTGCATTTTATTATTGTGCTATGACGTGGTTTGTCTATCCTTAAGCAGAGCAGCATAATGTAAAGTATAAGGTGAATATTGCCAAACTTTTATGTATGTCTACTTTATTTTGGCCTGTGAATTCATTTATTTATTGAAGTAGAGTTGATTCACAATATTATATTAGTTTCAGGTATACAGCATAATGATTCAGTATTTTTGCAGATTATATTCCATTAAAAGTTATTACAAGCTAGTGGCTATAACTCCCTGTGCTATACAATATATCACTGTTGCTTATCTATTTTATAGATAGTAGTTTGTATCTTTTAATCCCACACCCATAATTTGTCTCTCCTTACTTCAGTAAACACTAGTTCATTTTCTAATCTATGAGTCTGTTTCTGTTTTGCATATACATTCATTTGCATTATTTTTTAGATTCCACATATGAATGATATCATACAGTATTTACCTTTCTCTATCTGACTTATTTCACTAAGCATAATATTCTCTAGGTCTATCCATGTTGTTGCAAATGGAAGAATTTCATTCTTTTTTATGGCTGAGTAACATTCCATTAAATAAATATATATATATATATATTCACATCTTCTTTATCCATTCGTCTATTGATGGGCACTTGGGTTGCTTCCATGTCTTGGCTCTTGTAAATAGTGCTACTATGAACATTGGGGTGCATGTATCTTTTTGAATTAGTGTTTTCATTTTCTTCAGATATATACCCAGGAGTGGAATTTCTCCACTCATGTGGTAGTTCTATTTTCAGTTTTTTGAGGAACCTCCATACTGTTTTCCATAGTGACTACATGAATTTACATTCCTAACAACAGTGTACAAGGATTTCCTTTTCTCCACGTCCTGTCCAACATTTGTTATTTGTAGACTTTTTTTTTGTTTGTTTTGCGGTACGCAGACCTCTCACTGTTGTGGCCTCTCCCGTTGCGGAGCACAGGCTCCGGATGCGCAGGCTCAGCAGCCATGGCTCACGGGCCCAGCCGCTCCGCGGCATGTAGGATCTTCCCGGACCGGGGCACGAACCCATGTCCCCTGCATCGGCAGGTGGACTCTCAACAACTGTGCCACCAGGGAAGCCCTATTTGTAGACTTTTTGATGATAGCCCTTCTGACATGTATGAGGTGATATCTCATTGTGGCTTTGATTTGCATTTCTCTAATAATTTGCAATGTTGAGGATGTTTTTCATGTGCCTGTTAGCCATCTGTAAGTCTTCTTTGGAAAAATGTCTATTCAGGTCTTCTGCCCATTTTTTAAATTGGATTGTTTGGGGGTTTTTTTGATATTGAGTTGTATGAGCTGTTTATATATTTTGGATATTAACCACTTGTAAGTCACATCATTTGCAAGTATTTTCTCCCATTCTAGGCTGTCTTTTCATTTTGATGATGGCTTCCTTTGCTGTGCAAATGCTTTTAAGTTTAATTATATCCCATTTGTTTATTTTTGCTTTTATTTCTTTTGCCTTAGGAGACAGATCCAAAAAGTATTGCTACAATGTATGTCAAAGAGTGTTCTGCCTATGTTCACCTCTAGGAGTTTTATGGTTTCAGGTCTTACATTTAGATCTCTAATCCATTTTGAGTTTATTTTTGTATATGTTGTGAGAGAATGTTCTAATCTCATTGTTTTACATGTAGCTGTCCAGTTTTTCCAGCACTACTTGTTGAAGAGACTGTCTTTTCTCCATTGTATATTCTTGTCTCCTTTGATGTAGATTAATTGACCATAGGTGCATGGGTTGATTTCTGTGCTCTCTATCCTGTTCCATTGATCTACATGTCTGTTTTTGTGCCAGTACCATGGTGTTTTGATTACTGTAGCTTTGTAGTATAGTCTAAACTCTGGGAGGATGATACCTCAGCTTTCTTCTTTTTTGTCAAAATTACTTTGGCAATTCGGGAACCATTTGGTTCCATTTGAATTTTAGGGATCACTGGTTCTTGATTCACATAGGTGCACAATAAATATTTTCTAAATAGAGGAGTTTGAGCAAAGGACTGCAAGGAAGGCAAATATTCCTGTTCATTGACTTAAGTGAAGCTGCCATGTACCTTCTTCTGCAGATTCAGCTCATAATCCATTCAGTCATCAACATGGGAAATAAAGTGATCAAATTCTCATAAGTTAATTAACATAAAAGTTGACATTTTAGTTCAGTAAATAGTGGATGATGTTACAAAAATTACCATCTGTGAGGAAGAAAATAAAATAGGAGAAGGTATATTAGCTTAATAGCTAACATTTGTTGAGCAGTTATTCTATGCCACACACATGTATTAACTCATTTAATTCTCTCAGTGGAGATGCAGAGAGTTAAAGAAAACTGCCCAAGGTCACAAAGGTCATAAAGGGTGGAGCCAAGATCTAAAAAATTCATGAGGCAACTTGAATGTGGTGATGGTTACACAAAACACATAAATACTACACCAAAAAGAGCTGATTTTATTGAATGTAAATTAAAAATAACTTTAAAAAATTCATAGGTGGTAATTATGAAAAAAATGGAGATGAGTTAAAGGGAGACAAATAACTTAGCACTAAGCACATGAATGCACTGTACTAATAACTATTAAAATCTATACTTGTGAACAGGGTATCAAGAAAGTCTCTACCAACTGACCCTGTTAATGACTACCCCCAATCAGTCAGCCATTCACTGACCTCACCTGATCCTCATCACTGAACCCATGGACCCTCCTCACTAAATTTCACTGACCCCAGTTATTACAGCCACTAATCTCTCATTACTGAACTCAATGAAAGCCATCACCAATCGCACAGACTCTCCTCAGTAATGCCCCCAAACCAGTGTTACTGTCCCGTAAAGCCCACATTCCTGGCCCGACATCCATGCCATCAGCGAGCAGGAAGCCCCACATTAGTGTCCCCACATCGTGAAGCCCACCCATCCCTGTCACTCACATCACAGACGCCTGAATCACTGGGGACACAGTCATCCTTAGTGAGCATACATTGACCTCACAGGTGTTGTATCAGTGACCTGGACACCATCAGTCAATGCACTCAAGAGGGAGACCAGTCATTCTGATTTGCATGGGATTAGCTATGTTCATGGCTCCACCTGGGAGTTCTGGGCTAACCGAGACAAATCGGTTAGCCTGGAACCAAAATTTACCACCCCATCAGCGAGCACAGAGCACCCTCAGTGACTCCCAAACTCAACCATCTCTGCCTGACCATCACTGAGTGTGACCATCACACTCTCTGGACCACAGATTTCTGTGCTTACACTGATCCCAGGGATAACAAACACGGAATTCCAAAATGACTCTCGCTTTTGGAACCTCTCTCCTCTGTCAGAACAAGCCTGAAGCTGTGCACTGATCAGTGGGACCACAGGGCTCCTTGCCAACAGTAACAAACATGCCCCCCACCCGCACCCCCACAGCCCTCCTTTGCAGCTGCTTGTGTCCAGGAACAAGACGGCAGTGCCCAACTCATAGTTTTTGCTTTGAGACAGTAATATTGGTAAGGCCCTTCTTCCATACGGAGTAGGTGCCTTCCAGGGACCTCAAGGATTCTCTCTGGAGGGAGGAGAATGGGAGGCGGGTGGATTCGGGTCCAGAATCGTTCAGGAGAAAGTTTGGGATTAAGATCTGGAAAAGAAAATCTCTCACCTGGAAAAGTCAGACAGGTGGCAGTATGGTGGGCTCTGTAGCGACACAAGCTAGGGGCTGGGGACCAGTCCAGATGGGAGCCCCAGGTAACAGGGCCCATATACAGCACTTCCCATATGTGACTCATTTCTCACATAAGAAAAACTGACTATCAGAAAGGCTTCCAAGTCCAGCAGTTAATCCACCTGGTTAACTCTCCTCTGTGTTGTATTCATTACATTGTATTCATTGTGTTGTATTCATTCATTGTATTCAAGGAATCCTTGCATTCCTGGAATAAACCCCACTTGATCATGGTGTATGATCCTTTTAATGTGCTGTTGGATTCTGTTTGGTAGTATTTTGTTGAGGAGTTTTGCATTTATGTTCATCAGTGATATTGGCCTGTAGTTTTCTTTCTTTGTGACATCTTTGGTTTTGGTATCAAGGTGAAGGTTGCCTCGTAGAATGAGTTTGGGAGTGTTCCTCCCTCTGCTATATTTTGGAAGAGTTCGAGAAGGATAGGTGACAGCTCTTCTCTAAATGTTTGATAGAATTCGCCTGTGAAGCCATCTGGTCTTGGGCTTTTGTTTGTTGGAAGATTTTAAATCACAGTTTCAATTTCAGTGCTTGTGATTGGTCTGTTCATATTTTCTACTTCTTCCTGATTCAGTCTTGGCAAGTTGTGCATTTTTAAGAATTTGTCCATTTCTTCCAGGTTGTCCATTTTTTTGGCATAGAGTTGCTTGTAGTAATCTCTCATTATCTTTTGTAGTTCTGCAGTGTCAATTGTTACTTCTCCTTTTTCATTTCTAATTCTATTGATTTGAGTCTTCTCCCTTTTTTTCTTGATGAGTCTGGCTAATGGTTTATCAAGTTTGTTTTTTTCTCAAAGAACCAGCTTTTAGTTTTATTGATCTTTGCTATCGTTTCCTTCATTTCTTATTCATTTATTTCTCATCTGATCTTTATGATTTCTCTCCTGCTAACTTTGGGGGTTTTTTGTTCTTCTTTCTCTAATTGCTTTAGGTGCAACGTTAGGTTGTTTATTTGAGATGTTTCCTGTTTCTTAAGGTAGGATTGTATTGCTATAAACTTCCCTCCTAGAACTGCTTTTGCTGCATCCCATAGATTTGGGGTTGTCATGTCTCCATTGTCATTTGTTTCTAGGTATTTTTTGATTTCCTGTTTGATTTCTTCTGTGATCACTTGGTTATTAAGTAGTGTATTGTTTAGCCCCCATGTGTTTGTATTTTTTACAGATCTTTTCCTGTAATTGATATCTAGTCTCATAGCATTGTGGTCAGAAAAGATACTTGATATGATTTCAATTTTCTTAAATTTACCAAGGCTTGATTTGTGACCCAAGGTATGATCTATCCTGGAGAATGTTCCATGAGCACTTGAGAAAAATGTCAAAATATTTTAAAATTTTCTCCTAAGACTTTTTTGATGCATGTGTTATTTAGCAGTGTATTGCAGAGTCTCCAAAAATTTTGGGATATTTCAGCTCCTTTTTTGTTGCTGATTTCTTGTTTAATTCCACTGTTGTCTGAGAACATACTTTATTTAATTTGTATTCCTGTAAATTTGTTAAGACCTGTTTAATGGCCTAGAATGTGATCTATCTTGGTGAATGTTCTATGTGAGCTTGAGTTCAACGTGTGTTCTGCTGTTGTTTGATGAATTTTTTATAAATGTCTATTATGTCCAGTGGATTGATGGTGCTGGTGAGTTCAAATATGTCATTACTGATTTTATGCCTATAGGATCTTTCAATTAGTGATAGAGGAATACTGAAGTCTCCAATAGTAACAGTGAATTTGACTTCTTCTCTTTTCAGTTCTACCAGTTTTTTTTCCAGTTTCATTGAGAAATAATTGACACACATCACTGTATAAGTAAGTTTAAGGTGTACAGTATGGTGGTTTGATTTATATATATTGTGAAATGATTACCACAATAAGGTTTAGTTAACATCTATCATCTCACATAGATACATAAATAGAAAAGAAAAAAGCAATCTTTAAATTTATAAATATTATGAGATGAAAATTTAATACCTCCTCCTGTCATTCCTCATCTTCTATCCAAAAATTTTATCATACTTTAAATTATATCATAATTACTGTTTGCATCTTTATAACAATGTAAATATAGCTCACTGCAGAACCATTTAGAATACTGTGATTATATATCCTTTTTAAAAAATCGAACTATAATTGACCTACAGCACTGTATTAGTTCCAGGTACACACCTCAGTGATTCAATATTTCTGTACATTACAAAATGATCACCACAGTAAGTCTAGCTACCATCGGTGACCATACAAAGTTATTACAATATTATTGACTATATTCCCAAAGCTGTACATTCCATTCCCATGACTCAATTATTTTGTAACTAGAAGTTTGTACCTCTTAATCTCCTTCACCTATTTCACTCAACCCCCCATCCTCCTCTCCTCTGGCAACCATCTGTTTGTTCTCTGTATCTATGAGTCTTTCTGGTTTGTTTTGTTGTTGTTGTTCATTTGTTTCAGATTCCACATATAAGTGAAATCATACAGTATTTGTCTTTGTCTGATTTATTTCACTTAGCATAATACCCTCAAGGCCCATCCATGTTGTTACAAATGGCAAGATTTCATTCTTTTTTATGGCTGATTAGTATTCCATTGTATGTATATGTGTCTGTGTGAATATATAGATATTCATACGTCTTCTTTATCCATTCAATCTATTGATGGACACTTAGGTTGCATCCATATCTTGACTATTGTAAATAATGCTGCTATGAACATTGGGGTACATGTATCTTTTTGAATTAAGTTTTTTTGTTTTCTTCAGATTTGTACCCAAAAGTAGAATTGCTGGATCATATGGTAGCTTTTTTAAAAAAATAAATTTATTTATTTTATTTATTTATTTTTGGCTGTTGGGTCTTCATTGCTGGGCATGGGCTTTCTCTAATTGTGGTGAGCGGGGGCTACTCTTCATTGCAGAGCAGGGGCTCTAGGTGCATGGGCTTCAGTAGTTGTGGTGCGTGAGCTCAGTAGTTGTGGCTTGTGGGCTCTAGGGCACAGGCTCAGTAGTAGTGGCACATTGGCTTGCTTGTGCTGTGGCACATGGGATCTTCCTGGACCAGGGCTTGAACCTGCATCCCCTGCATTGGCAGGCGGATTCTTAACCACTGTGCCACCAGGGAAGCCCCATATGGTAGTTTTATTTTTAGTTTTTTGAGGAACCTCCATACTGTTTTCCTCAGTGGCTGCCCCAATTTACATTCTTACCAACAGTGTACAAGTGTTCCTTTTTTCTCCATATCTTTGCCAACATTTGTTATTTGTGTTCTTTTTGATCGTAGCCATTCTGACAGGTGTGAGGTGCTATGTTATTGCAATTTTGATTTGTATTTGTCTGATGATTAGTGTTGTTGAACATCTTTTCTTGTTAGCCATCTGTAAGTCTTCTTTGGAAAAATGTCTATTCATATCTTCTGCCCCCTCCTCCTTTTTATTTTTTGGCCATGCCACATGGCTTGCATGATCTCAGTTCCCCAACCAGGGACTGGACCCTGGCCTAAGGCAGTGAAAGCACCAAGGCCTAACCACTGGACCACCAGGGAATTTCCCTCTGCCCATTTTTAGATTGGGTTGTTTGTTTGTTTGTTTTTTGATAGTGAGTTTTATATATTTTAGATATTAACCCCTTATCAGCAATATCATTTGCAAATATATTCACCTATTCAGTAGGTTGTCTTTTAATTTTTTAAAAAAGATTTTTTTTATGTGGACCATTTTTAAAGTTTTTATTGAATTTGTTAAAATATTGCTTCTGTTTTATGTTTTGGTGTTTTGGTCATGAGACATGTGAGATCTTAGCTCCCCGACCAGAGATCAAACCTGCACCCCAGCACTGGAAGGCAAAATCTTAACTGCTGGACCACCAAGGAAGTCCCCTCTTTTCATTTTTTTGATGATTTCCTTTGTTGTGCAAAACCTCTAGCTTTATTTTGATTAATGTTAGCATGCTATATCTTTCTCTATTACTTTAATTTGATCTATTTGTGTCTTAAAATATTTTTTGTTTAGTTTGAATCCACAGCTTTATTTAGAAATAATTAATATATAACATTATGTAAACTTTAGCTGTACCGTGTAATGATTTGATACACATATATATTAGAAAATGATTACCACACAAGATTAGTTAATACATCCATCATCTCACACAATTACAGTTTTTTATTGTGATATAATGGACATACAACATATCAGTTTCAGGTGTACAACATAATGATTTGATATATATGTATACATATGTACATATATATATAACAAAATGATCATTATTATAAGTCTAATTATATCCATTACCACACAGTAACAATGTTTTTCTTGTAATGAGAACTTTTAATATCTACCCTCAGCAACTCTCAAATATACAGTACACTATTATTAACTATTTTCACCATACTGTACCTTATGTCCCCAGGACTCATTTATTTTATAATTGGAAGTTTGTACCTTTTTTAAAAATAAATGTATGTATGTATGTATGTATCTATTTATGGTTGCATTTGTTCTTTGTTGCTGTTCACGGGCTTTCTGTAGTTGTGGCTAGCAGGGGCTACTCTTCATGGCGGTGCAGGGGCTTCTCATTGCGGTGACTTCTCTTGTTGTGGAGCACGGGCTCTAGGTGTGTGGGCATCAGTAGTTGTGGCACACGGGCTCAGTAGTTGTGGCTCGCGGACTCTAGAGTGCAGGCTCAGTAGCTGTGGTGCACGGGCTTTGTTGCTCCGTGGCATGTGAGATCTTCCTGGACCAGGGCTCAAATCCATGTCCCCTGCATTGGCAGGCAGATTCTTAACGACTGTGCCATGAGGGAAGTCCCAGAAGTTTGTACCTTTTGACTCCCTTCACCTCATTCAACCACCCCCACCCCCATGGCTGGCAACCACCAATTTGTCTGAGTTCAATTTTTTCCTTCTTTCTTTTTAAAATTTTCAAATATAAGTGAAATCATACAGTATTTGTCTTTCTCTGTTTGACTTATTTCACTTAGCATAATGTCCTCAAGGTCTATCCATGATATTGCAAATGACAGGGTTTCCTTCTTTTTATGGCTTAATAATTTTCCATTATATATACATATGAAGGTCTGTACAGATCCTTTTCTCATTATTTAATTGAATTATGTCTTTTTGCTATTGAGTTGTATGTGTTCTTTATATATTTTGGATGTTAACCCCTTGTCAGAAATAATTGATATATAACATTGTGTAAGTTTAAAGTGTACATTTCTCTCTACCTGGAGATAGTAGTGGATTTCACAGGTTAAATGCTCCCGCCTGTGCTGCCCCCCTACTCCCTCCCAGACTTTAGATTCCAATGGTAAGTAAGGTTTTGTTACATGTACTTCTGACCAACTGGCTATAAATCAGAGGTTCCTGTGATTTCCTCCTTAGTTTCCACTAATTTGCTAGAGTGGATCACAGAACTCAGAGAGACATTTTACTTACTAGGTTACCAGTTTATTATAAAAGAGAAAGGTATGGGGAATAGGCACTGCACTTCCATGTCTTCTCTGAGAGCGTTACTCTTCCCAAATCTCCATGTGTTCACCAATTCAGAAACTCTCTGAACTTTTGGATTTTTACGGAGGTGTCATTTCATAGACATGATGGATTAAATTGTTGGCCACTGGTGCTTGATTCAGACTCTCTCCCCTCCCTGGAGGTCAGTGGGGTGAGACTGAAAGTTAGGTAGGAGGTCAGGGGCCCCTGGTTAGCTCCCCTGATAACTAGCCCCCATCCTTAGGTGGTTTCCCAAAGTCACCTCATTAACATAACAAAAGACAACTTTTTCTTTCTTATCACTCAGGAAATTCCAAATGTTTTAGTAGCTTTGTGCCAGGAGTGGGGGGACAAAGACCAAATATATATATTTCTTTTTATAAATCACAATATCACAGCTTCCGAACCATTTGTTGTGTTACGGAGTCTAAGCTTGTACTGCTTGTCCACAATAGGCCAATATGTCAAGAGAAAAGTTATTGGGGCAAGGAATAGCGACTTTATTTGGAAAGTCAGAAAATTGAGAAGATGGCTGGCTAATGTCCTAAAGAACCATCTTAACTTGGAATAGAATTCAGGCTTCTTTTATGTTAAGGGAAAAGGGAAGCAGGAGGATTCAAGATTAAAGGGTAAAAGTGGAGTGCAGACTTCTTGGAGCCACCTGGCCTTCAAGGGAAGCATAACATTTCTTTGTCCTTCTGCTTGCTCATGTAGGCTGGATCACAAGCCCCCTGTAAAAACTTTAAATTGTTAGCAGTTATTTTTACTCTACCATTCTTATCTCTGCTTATTAGCAAGATTTCTGGGCTGAAAGCGAACTTATCTACAAGTAGTAGCCATAACTAGCTCGGGAGCAGGGGATGGAAACTTTCCTCAGGGAACTTAATGAGCTATTTGGGCACAAGCAATATTTCTCTAATATTTAACTCTTTATGCGCAGGACTAGAGTAATAGAGTATAAGCTAAAAAATGAGGGAGGCTGTTCCAACATGGTGTTAGTTCTGTTCTTCCTCTGTTACAGTTGGAAAGACTATCCTGCCATTGAATTGCTTTTGCACCTTTGTCAAAAATAAGTTGGCTGTACTTGTGTACTATTTCTGGGTTCCCAATTCTTTTTCTTTGAACTGTCTGTCTCTTTGCTAATATCAAACTGTCTTGATACTGTAGCTATATAATAAGTCTAAAAAATGAGTAGAATGATTTCCACTTTATTTTGTCTCAAAATTATTTTATTGAGCTGGCTGGGTCTTCCAGGGCTAGGTAGAATTAGAGTGGTGAGAACAAACATATTTGCCTTGTTCCCAAACTTAGGGGGAAAGCATTCAGTCTTTCATAATTTAATTTGATATTAGCTATAGTTTCCCCCCCTAATTTATGAAGTTAGGAAGTTCACCTCTACTCTTAATTCCTGACAGTTAAAAGAAAACAAGAAATGACTGTTCAATTTTGTCAAATGCCTTTTCTGCATCCATTGATATGATCATGTAATATCTTTAATTTTATCCTGTTAATATGACGGATTACAATGATTTATTACATTGGTTTAATTTATTCCATGACTTAATAAACACCACTTGGTAATAGTGTATGATTATTTTTATATATTTGTTAAAAACCCAATAACAGGCCCCAAATGGAGTCACTTATGCTAAACCTCATGTCACCAAACCGACACATACCTTAATTACAGTTTCAGCTCTCCAAGAAATAAAATCTTAAACCAGTCAATACGGAATCACCTGATCAGCACTTGTTAGGTAATCTGCCTGATAGACCCCTGTCATTCCCTAAAGGAAAGTAATCTTGCAATAACCAATCTGCTTTCTGCCTGATAGAAATAACTTCCTTGTTCCTGCTCTCTTCTGCCCATAAAAAAATTTCATTTTGCACAGCTTCTCAGAGCTCCTTTCTATCTGCTACGTTGGATGCTGCCAGGCTCATGAATCGTTGAATAAAGCCAATAAGATCTTTAAAATTTACTCAGTTGAATTTTATTTTTAATATATTTAAAAATTCTATTTGCTAATACTTTGTTAAGGATTTTTTCCTTATCAACATTCATGAAATATATTGATCTGTATTCTTTTTTTTTTTTGGTACTGTCCTTCATTTTGGTATCAGGGCAATACTGGCCTCATGAAGTTAGTTGGAATGTGTTCCTTTTAATTGTTTATTCTGAAAGAGATTGTGTAGAATTTGTGTTAATCTTTAAATGTTTGTTAGAAATCTCCAATCTCCAACATCTGGGCCTGAAGATTTCATTTTCAGATGTTTAAATTTTGACTTCAATTATAGAGCTACTCAACATATTTATTTCTTGCTGTGAAAGTTGTTGGAGTTTGTGCTTTTATGGGCAATTGGTTTATTTTTCTAAGTTGTCAAATTTATGTGTGTAGAATGGTTTTGGGTATCCTCTTTTTTTTTAACGTCTTTATTGGAGTATAATTGCTTTACAATGGTGTGTTAGTTTCTGCTTTATAATGAAGTGAATCAGCTATACATATACATGTATCCCCATATCCCCTCCCTCTTGCATCTCCCTCTCACCCTCCCTATCCCACCCCTCTAGGTGGTCACAAAGCACAAAGCTGATCTCCCTGTGCTACGTAGCTGCTTCCCACTAGCTATCGATTTTACATTTGGTACTGTATATATGTCCATGCCACTCTCTCACTTTGTCCCAGCTTCCCTTCCCCTTCCCCGTGTCCTCAAGTCCATTTTCTAACAAGTCTGTGTCTTTATTCCCATCCTGCCCCTAAGTTCTTCACGACCTTTTTTTTTTTTTTTTTTTTTAGATTCTATATATATGTGTTAGCATACGGCATTTGTTTTTCTCTTTCTGACTTACTTCACTCTGTATGACAAACTCTAGGTCCATCCACCTCACTACAAATAACTCAATTTCGTTTCTTTTTATGGCTAATAGTCCATTGTATATACGTGCCACATCTTCTTTATCCATTCATCTGTCAATGGACACTTAGGTTGCTTCCATGTCCTGGCTACTGTAAATAGAGCTGCAATGAACATTGTGGTACATGACTCTTTTTGAATTATGGTTTTCTTAGGGTATATGCCCAGTAGTGGGATTGCTGGGTCATATGATAGTTCTATTGGTATTCTCTTTTTATTCTTTTGTTATCTGTAGGATCTACAGTGGTATCTTACATTTCATTCTTGTTTTTGGTAACTTATGTCTCCTCTAGAGGCTTGTCGATTTTATCACACTTCCCATGGAACTAGCTTATTGTTTTGTTTTCTGTATTGTTTATTCTTTTTTCAATTTTATTGTTTTTTGCTCATATTTTTATTATTTACTTCCTTCTTGTTTTTTTTTTTGTTTTGTTTTTGTTTTTGTTTTTTTGCTCTTCCTCTTCTAGTTTATTAATGTGGGAACTTAGGTTATTGATTTGAGAATTTTCTTCTTTTCTAATGTAAACATTTAGCAGTATAAAATTCCTCTCACCACTACTTTACTTGTCAACTACAAATTTTGATACATTTCGTTTCCACTTTCATTCATTTCAATATATTTTAAAAATTTCCTTGAGGGCTTCCCTGGTGGTGCAGTGGTTGAGAGTCTGCCTGCCAATGCAGGGGACACGGGCTCTTGCCCCGGTCCAGGAGGATCCCACATGCCGCGGAGCGGCTGGGCCCGTGAGCCATGACTGCTGGGCCTGCACGTCAGAGCCTGTGCTCCGCAACGGGAGAGGCCACAACAGTGAGAGGCTCGCATACCGCAAAAAAAAAAAAATTTTCCTTGAGTCTTCTCTTTTGACCCATGGATTATTTAGAATTGTGTTGTTTAATTTACAAGTGTTAATTTCCCATTGTCTTTCTGTTACTGGTTTCTTGTTTGATTCTATTGTGTCCAGAGAACATACTCTTGATGGAGAAAATTTTCACATACTGAGGTATGGAGAAGTCATTTTGGCTTATACATGGTTCAGCCTGAACTTTGGGTGAACTAAAGCAGCCTGACTCCTGGCCTGTCAAGTACACACAGTGCATCTGCTTTAACCATTAAGGTAAAGAATGTCTGTTTCAAAGGTAAGGATAAATAACTCCCTTCCTATAGCTTCCAATGTTAACACTCCCTCAAAGATAAAGTTCCCTTTCCAGACACCAGAGTCTTGCTGTCTCACTGTATATGTAATAAATCTGTCTCTTTTGAAAGCTTGAAGGAATATACCCCTGTCATGTTTGATGTATGCTCTTTGTTCTGATAAGGTTTAAGCTTGTGCTAAAAACCATGCTTCAGGGGAGTGGTTCCTCAGAGCTATCTGAGAAGCTCTCTCCTGGGCTACAGTTCTCAGTTTGGCTCAAATAAAACTCTTTTATATTCCTATCTTAGATTGTTTACTTATTATTTCCATCAATACTCTCTAAGATTTCAGTTCTATTAAATTTGATAAGATTTGTTTTACAGTCCAGCTTATGGTATCCCTTGGTAAATGCTCCATAGGTGCTTGCATAGAATGTTTATTCTACTGTTTGGGGGCGGAGTGTTTAATAATTGCTGATTAGATATTATTGTTTGATGGTGTTTGAAGCCACAGGAGTTGGGGAAAGGCCTGGGGCTGCTTGGAGTGACCGACTCTGGTCACCCAGAGCTCTGGGTTGTTCCTGGCTTAATTCCAGTATACATACCTCTGGTCCACCTTTCCTCCTGACAACTCTTAACTACACACAAGTCTACGTCACTTCAACATGGCCGCCCACAGGCCTGAGTGACTACAGGGGCGCCGCCATAATGACTTCAAATTTAAGACATTTAGAGAGGGGCGGGGTTCAGCAGAGCGCCATGTTGGATACTGGCAAGTTTTGGCAAAGAAGTCGCTACTGAGCATGCGCACACCCAGGAGGCGCCTAAGGAATTCCGCAAGGACAGGGAGGGATCCATAAAAAGGAAGCGGGTGCTGTTGTCGTTCCAGTGATTAAATGACCACTGTCTTGAAAGAGCGTGGGTGAGGGGCTGGTGAGTGCAGGGAGTTTCCGAGGGCTGAGTGAAGAGGTGTCTCTGATGTCCGTGAAGAACAATCGGGTCAGTGATGGAGGCGGTCAGTGGATGGAATAATAGGGGTCGGTGTGGTCTTGACGGTGGCTTCCCGGCGGATTGATAGTGGGGTCTTTAATGGTGGATCCGCGGAGACATGGGGTGGGAGTGATGGGGTCTATGATGGTGGATTCCCAGGCGGAGTGATGGGGTCTGTGGGATCTTTGATGTTGGATCTGTGGACGGATTCCCGGAGTCTGTGGGGAGTGGGGAGGATAACTGGGGGGGCCTGAGTAATGAAGGCTCTGAGGGGGAAGGATGCTAGATCTTCATTGATTTCCTCTCTTTTTTCTGCTTACTGGTTTGTTTCTATTTCTGATATTTTAAAAGTTGTCGATGGAAATAATCAATAAATAATCATAACAGGAGTAGAAAAGAGTTTTATTTGAGCCAAACTGAGGACTGTAGCGCAGGAGATAGCGTCTCAGAAGGCTCTGAGGAACCTCTGGGTTGAAGCATGATTTTTAGCATAGTCTTATACTTTATCAGAACAAAAATCATACATCGAACATGACAGGGATATATTCCTTCAAGGTTTTAAGAGCACCAGATTTAGTACATGTAAAGTGAGAGAGCAGGACCTTGGTGTCTAGGAAGGGGATGCCATGTGAAGGGAGTTATTTTATCTTCGAAACAGACTTCTTTACTTTAATGGTTAAAGCAGATGTGCTGTGTGTGTTCACACAAGTTCAGGCAGAACCATGTATAAGCCAGAATGACTTCCCCATACCTCTGTATGTGAAAATTTTCTTTATTGTTATCATGGTACACTTTGCTAGAGACTTTTTGATCCCTTCCATATCCAGGTTAGTAGCTACTGTGTCATTCCTAATATTTATGTATCATTTTTCTTTCCCTTTTTTATTATCAATCATCTCAAGGTTTACTTTATTGGTCATTTCGAAGTACCGATTGTGTTTATGCTCTCTTCTGTTTTTATATTAATTTTATCTTTTTATTTTTAGATAGTTTCCCTTTTATCTCCATTTTATGTAAATTGCCATTCTTTCCCTTATTTTCCCAGTTTTATACTGGATACGTTTAGGGGTATAAAGTTTCTTTTATATACATCTTTATCTTTGAAATGTATTAGTTCAGTTTGATGTTCCACTTTGATCCTGAGTTATTGGAGTTTCTTCATTCCCAAATTATTGATATGTTTTGTTTATTTTAAATTTTATTATATTGTCATAAACTGTAGACTACAAAGTCTCAACTTTTAAAAATTTGTCAAGATTTTCCTTGAAGACAAGTTACACAAGTTACATTGAACTTTGTTCAATGGCTATAGGAGAAAGTATATTTTCTGTTTGTGTGGTACAAACTTCTTTTAATGTATATTAAATATAGCCTGTTAGTATTTTTCAAGTTTTTTTCTTTCCTATTTTTGGTCTACTTGATTCATCATATTCTGAAAAAGATATAAAAATAATCTCTCACTAATAATTCACTTTGTAGTTTTATATGCTTTTTTTGCTAGCTTTATTTGTGTGTGTTTGGGGGAGAGACACACATAACCTAATGGTTAATGCATTTTGTATCATTTTTTTTCATTTATTGGATGCTATTATTACAGGATCCCTCTTTTCAGCAAAAAGCAATTTCAATTTTGAATTTCACTTTGGTATTTATATTGCTATCCTTGTTTTCACTTTCATTTCATTTGGATGATTTATCTTTGCCCAGGTCTTTATTTTATATTTCTATTTGTCTCATTGTTTAGGTTAACTACTTATAATAGATACATTTTAGTTTTCTTAAATCCAACCTATAACCTAGTCTTTGTTTGTCAATAGGATAATTTTACCTTTTCAGTTTAGTGTAATAATGATTTACCTGATTTTTATACCTTCTGTTTTAATGTTTACTATTTATTTTAACTCATTTTCTTTTCCTTTTTCATACTTTTATTGGATTGATGAAATTTCTGTTCATTGTTTCCATTCTACACCCCAGATAACTCCTGTTTTTTTCCTGAGATAGTTAAAAATGTTTTGTCATAGGATAGTATTATTAATTTTCTGTTTAATGGCCTCCTTATCACATAATCATCTTTTTAAATAATTACATATCTCTTGCAAAAATTATTGCTGAACAATTTTTCTATTTGCTGTTTCTCATCTGATTTATTTTACATTTGTTTGGAATACTTTTTGTGGGTATTTTCCTCAGGTAATGATAAGAGATATTCTTCAAGTGCTTTTATTTCTGAAAATGTCTTTGACCCTAACAGAAGTGGTCCTTTAGATGCTACTTCTGATGTCAGTTAGCTTTCATTACTGCAGATGGGGCATCTTGATTTTCTTAATTCTTTTTCTGTAAATAATCTGTTCTTTCACACATGATTTAGATGTGTTTTAGATTTTAAAGTTTACCTTTAAAATTCAAGAATATTCCTAGATTTGTTCACTGATTGAGCTCCAACTGGTGTGTGTGTTTGTGTGTAAATTTGTTGGAAAGGCTAATGGTGTAGGCCTAGTGAGTGGTGTGGATAGTGGTAGGAGTCCTTGGGTGATTTCTCAGAGTCCATCACAGGTATGTCTGGAATTGGAGTCTTGGGATCACTGATGGAGATGCATTGTGGGTAGTGTGGACAAAGAACACTGCCTGCCATTTCAGTAAACAAAGTATGGTGTGGCTATCAAGCCATCAGCCACTGCAGCCACCCCCCACTGTGCATCCTGAGGGGAATCCAGAATGGAGAAAAGCAGGATATTGGCCCTAGATAGTTTGATGCATGTCAAAGGAATGATTTCAGTGAGCCCAGACTCTTGCATCTCCCATATATAGGAAAGTGCTAAATTTATTAACTTGAGATGTCTGGATTTTCTTTAATTGACAGTAATCTTTTGATGTTCCAATTAGATGGTTTTGGTTTTGTTTTGTTTTGCAAAAACTCATATATATTCTGGCTCCTCCCTTACCTCTTTGGAACAGTCCCTCAGAGCTATCTGAGGGGCTGTATCCTGGCTTAAGTCCTCAGTGAGTCTGCTGAATAAATAATAATCCTCACCTTTTAGGCTGTGCATTTTTTTTTCAGTCGACAGTAGTGATAACAGTGTGGAGGCCAGTTATTGGTACATGTGGTATTGTGATATAATAAGAAATATATATTTTGGTTTTCATCCACAGTTCCCAGCACATAGCTCCTAACACCTTTATTATTTCCTAAGTGATAAGGGCTATAGGGGCTTCTTTTGTTCCTGTGTCTTGAAATAGCATCAAAGGGCTAGGGTGAAATTAGTGGGGGTTTTTTTGCTATAAAACGTTCCTTTCAACCACACCTGAAGTGATGTTTGGAAAGGCCCTAGTGAATTGCTGGATGGGGGCTGGTTGCCAGGGGAACCAAGCAAATTATTAGCATTTTAGAACTTGAAACCCACTCTCTGGCTGGAGGTTGAATCAGTTGCCAATGGCCAGTTATTTAATCAATCATTTGTACATTGTGAAGCCTCCATAAAAACCCAGAAGTGTGGGGTTTGGAGAGTTTCTGGATTGAACATGTTGAGATTCTGGGAGAGAGATGCACTGCTTCCGACGTATCTTGCCATAACCATCTCTTCTATTCTACCTGGCTGTTTCTGAGTTATATTCTTTTATAATAAATTGGTAATCTAATAAGTAAAATATTTTCTTGAGTTCTATGAGCTGCTCTAGCAAATTAATGGAGACTGAGGAGGAGGTCGTGGGAACCTCTGATTATAACCGGTTGGTCAGAGCACAAGTAACAACCTGAACTTGTGATTGGCACCTGAAGTTGGGGTGGGGACAGTCTCGTAGGACTAAGCCCTTAACCTGTGTGATCTAGTTCTAACTCTTAAGTAGATGGTGTCAGAACTGAGTTAAATTGTAGAACACCCAGCTGGTGTTGTAGAATTGCTTGGTTTGCGGCCCCCTCCTCCCAACACACACAACACACACACACACACACACACACACACACACACACACACACATACACATTTGGTGGCCAGAAGTGTTGAGAATAGAGGAAAAATACACAGGAGGAGTTTTTCCTTTTCAGGGTGTGATTGATGTAGAACCAGGACCATGAGATAGAGATGTTGGAGGTTCTGTGATCAGGGACTGTAGAATGAGTGATTGTGATCTCGTGGAGAGAGCAGTGAATGGTGGCTTGAAGCGAGATCTTAGTTCCATGCCCAAGAATTGGACCTGGGTAGCCTGGCTGAAAACCAAGAATCCTAGCCCCTAGACCAGCAAGGGCAAAGTTTCCCTGGCTCTTGCCCCGTTTGAAAGCAAGAATGTTTCAAGGAGGCAGAAACCGTAAACACAGGTACAAAGTTTATTATTAGAGACACAGCACAACATGTGGGAGAGACATAGAGAAACAGTTTGTATAGTTAAGACAGAAGCAAGGCAGAGACACACACCCGGAGAGAAAGAGTATGGGCATCCTCCCTAAGGAGGAGGAGTGAAGTAAAGAGGTGGTTAAATCATTTATATAAAGCATTTCGTCTGGGTCTTTGCTTCTCTTTAATCAGTTATCTCACTTCTTTTTCCACACCTGACCTATCCTAGGTCCCTCCCTCACATGTATGCACATCTTTTTGCCAAGATGGATTCCAGTGCAGAAGCCTGTGGGAAGGTTGACACCACCTATTATGGGGTGGCACCCCCTCCCTTTTTTGACCCCTGAGGAGCCTTTCTATGCATGTGTAGTTGGGGAGGTCTCCTTGACCTCAAACATGAGAAATATGTGGTCTCTTCATCGTTTATCTGGGCAGGACTCAGCTCCTGTCTGCCCCTGCCATTACTGTTATCTTAAAGTGTCCACTGGAGGCAAAGTGCAGCTGTTTACCCTGTTCCTGTGTTCTTTCTATCTGGAAGTGTAAACAGGAAGCTGGCTGTAAATGTCTAACCTGGAGCCCATCTATTTCTTGCCTCAAGAAATATAAACAGAGGATGGTTGTAAATGTCTAGCCTGGAACCCATCTATCTTCTGCCTCAATTGCGGCCTGTGGGAAGCAGGACAAGGGAACCAGTGATTCTGATGTGTGAGTAATGGCTGCTGGGGTGAGGTCAGTGTGCAGCAGTTGACAGTTGTAGTAAGCAGATTGAGGAGTGGGAGTGAGGAATTGAGTGTCAGGGTTGGTGATGACTTGAGGGGCTGGTGAAGTCAGATAATGTTTGATACAGTAATTGCATTCTATGTGGATTACTGATCTTGTAATAATAACAGTAATTAATATATAACAAGCAGGTATGTGCCACACATGGACTGAGTGCTTTTTAAGTATTATAAAATTGGTTTATCTTAAAAGTATAAGGATGAGGAAACTGAGACTGAAGTAAGTTCTTCAGATTGTCACAGCTAGAAGATGGAAGACCTGGGATTCAAATGTACATTGATTTGGCTCCACACCTCATATATTTCCCCTGTGCCACCCTGTTCCATACTGTTTGATGCACTCTTGCGAGGACAGCTGAGAGGCTGTCACTGAGTGGCACTCTCTCTGTCAGGATCCCTTTGTGTTTCCACAGAGCCCTGAGGTCAGACCACTTAGTTGAACCTTCAGGATCATTTTTTCAGACTCCAGCCCAACTTGGCCCGATAATCACTGGCAGTCTTTGGACCCTCACTCAACTTAGGGCTCCTGGGAAGACTGGAGTTCTAAGGAAACAGAGGTGAAGCTCATTGTGAACATGCCAGCCAAAAAGAGCTTGTCTCATAGATCCCATATCCAGTTCAAATCCTGGCTTGGCAGGAATATGACAGTTCCTGTGAGTGGGGAGGGGGAAGCCCAGAAGCACGAATCTTCTCAGAGGTGGACTTGCTGAAACAAAGCATGATCCTTTGCAATGTGAACAATGCATGGCCCATGTCATGTACTCAAAGGCTGTTCCCTGTAGTGGGAGAGGATTTATTTTTTTAAGTTTTTATTATAGAAAATTTCAAACATACAGGAAAGTAGAGAAAATGTTATAATGAACCTACAAATGCCCTCATCACCCAGTCTCAATAATTATCAACTATTTGCCAGTGTTGTTTCACCTATCTCTTCTCACTTGCTTTGTTCTAGTTAGAATATCTTAAAACAAATCTTGGATACCATGTCATTTCACCCACAAATACTTTAGCATGCAAATCCAACTGATGTGGACTTTTTTCTCCCACATAACCCCCAGGCCATTACTCACCTAACAAAAGTTACAGTAGCTCCTTAATATCATCTGCTATTCAATCTATAGTCAGAGTTCTCTGATTATTTTGGACAAAGAAAGTTGTCATCTGCTGTATCAGTAAACAAAGGAAGTTGTGGTCAACAATCCATCAGCCACTGCACTCGCCCCCACTGTGCACCCTGAGGGGATTCAGTATGGAAAAAACCCAGGATACTGGCCCTAGATATTTAAGGTGCATATCAAAGCCATGATTTAATGAGCCCAGACTCTCGAATCTTCCCATACATAGAGAACTGCTAAATTCATTAACTTGAGATGTCTGGATTTTCTTTTTCTTTTCTTTTTTAAAAATTTTTATTGGATATAGTTGATTTACAATGTTGTGTTAGTTTCAGGTGTACAGCAAAGTGAATCAGTTATACTTATGCATATATCCACTTTTTTTTAGATTCTTTTCCCATATAGACTATTACAGTGGATTTTCTTTAACAGTAATCTTTTCATGTTCCAGCTACCTAATTTTTTTTTTTTTTTTTGTAAAAACTCCTATATATCCTGGCTCCTCCCTTACCTTTTTGGAACAGTCTCTCAGAGCTATCTGAGAGGCTACCTCCTGGGCTTAAGTTCTCAGCAATTCCGCCGAATAAAACATAATTCTCACCTTTTAGGTTGTGCATTTTTTTCAGCTGATGTTATCTAAAAAATGACTTTTTAAACTTTTCCTGTGAAAATTTAAAAAATACAAATGTAGAGAAACTAGTATAAAGAAGCTTCATTTAGGGGACTTCCCTGGTGGTCCAGTGGTAAAGAATTCGCCTTCCAATGCAGGGGATGCGGGTTCAATCCCTGGTCAGGGAACTAGGATCCCACATGCCACAGGTCAACTAAGCCTGTGCACCACAGCTACTGAGCTTGTACGCCTCAACTAGAGAGCCCATGTGCCACAAACTACAGAGCCCATGCGCTCTGGAGCCCGTGTGCCATAACTAGAGAAGAGAAAAACCCCACGCCACAACTAGAGAGAAGCCCTCGTGCCACAATTACCCATCAATTTTCACAATTATCAACTCATGCCCAGTCATTTGTCGTCTGTCCCTTCCTCCAATATTTCTTTTCTTCTGCTGGATTATTTTGAAGCAAATCTCAAAGATTTTGTCATTTTATCCATAAATATTTCAATATGTAAAATTCCTTTAATAAAAATAGCCACGGTGATATTATCACACCTTAAAAAATTACAATACATTTTAAAGTATCATTTTATGTGGATTGGATTGGTAAGATTTAGAGGCTTGATCAGATTCAGATTCCTTTTTTTGTTTTTGTCTTTTGGGGAGCAAGACTACTTCCCATGTGATATACTTGATCAGGAGGCACATAATGTCTGGTTATCTGTTTTGTGATGTGAGCAGCCATTGATGATTGTTTCTTAGATCCATATTTCATTATGTGTGCAAAATGGACATTTCTATTTCTACCATTCTTTTACTTTGTTGACTTATAAAAATGCATAATGTGAGAGTTGAGAGTTGTCTTATTTGGGGCAAAATGAGGACTATAGCCCAGGAGACTGTTTTATATAGCTCTGAGAAACTGCTCTGAGAGCTAGCGGGGAGGGTCAGTATTATATATGATTCAGGTGAAGGGGGTGGTACGTACAGTCAAGCACACATTTTGGCAAAGTCTTGCTGCTAGTCCTGCGAAGGTTGCTGCTAGTCACAAGGAGCAGATGTCTCTGTTAATGATTTTAATGCCTTTCTAGATATGAGGAGATGCAAGAATTTGGGCTCATAAAATATTCTCCTGAAAATATCTTACTATCTGCAGGGCTGTTCTGCCAGTTTTTGCCAGAGCATCAAGTGCCTCATTCCTGATCTCCACCCTGAACTCCTTTCAGGATGTGTTGAAGGTCAGCAGCTGCAGTGGCTAGTGACTTAACCCTTGTAGAGGCAGATGGCAAGTGCCAATTTTTAGTTGGCAACTTGTAGCTGGAATAAGTATATAAGCAGAAAAAGAAATTCCTTCATGAAGTGTTTGGTTATGCTTGACTGAATCTTTTGCTTTTTGACAAGTTTCAAAAATAACGGTTTGATTCCCTAATACTTTCCAAAGGTGCTAGAAATGTTCTCTCTCTTGATCTGGATGGCAGATGTGAAAAATAGGGGAAAGTGATGTATACTTAATATTAATGTACTTTACATAAGTTATACCACAAAAAAAATTAGCAAAGAAGTAACCAAAATGTTGTTTATATTAGAAAGTGTATGTTAGAAGCAAAAATGTTAAAAGTCCATCATAAAAAGATAATGGGGAGGATAGGTCTAGGGTAAAAGGGACACAGCCCCCAATGTATGAGTCTCGATTGGAACATGCTTTCAACAAAACAGCAAGAAAAGGTTTTTCTGGTGTCATTGGGAATTTTGAATATGAGCTGAATATTAAAGTGTTATAGAATTGCTAATAATTTTCTCAGGCATGATAATAATCTTTTAGGAGATTGATGTTATGAATTTAGGCATGAAGTGTCATGATATCTGCAACTTTCAAATGGTTCAGCCAAAAAAACCCTATATACACTAGTATACTCATATACATGTATGCATTTACATGTAACTATATGTGTATGTAGAAAGATTAAACAAATATGGCAAAATACTAATTGTTGAAACTAGATGGAAGGTATATGTGTATTTCTTGTACTAATAATTCAACTCTTTATGTTAGAAAACTCAATAAAAAAATTAGAGGGGCTTCCCTGGTGGCGCAGTGGTTGAGAGTCCGCCTGCCGATGCAGGGGACACGGGTTCGTGCCCCGGTCCGGGAAGATCCCACATGTAGCAGAACGGCTAGGCCCGGAGCGGCTGAGCCTGCGCGTCCGGAGCCTGTGCTCCGCAACGGGAGAGGCCACAACAGTGAGAGGCCCGCGTACCACACACACACAAAAAAAATTAGAAAACAGTGGCTTCAGTTAGTAGGTGACTTAGGTCTTAAGGTTTATTAACTAGAACCAAATCCACTTACTATGTTGTAGTTAAGACAAAGTTTCCACTGACAGTTCCCTTTTAAGAATGGGAAGCGGGAATTCCCTGGTGGCTCACTGGTTAGGACTCAGCACTTTCACTGCTGGGTCCTGGTTCAATTCCTGTTCTGGTAGCTAAGATCCCGCAAGCCGCGGGGTGTGGCCCCCCCCCAAAAAGAACTGTAAGCAAAGAACAGTGAAAAAGCTAGCAGTCGCCCTTTTTTTGGTCTTACTTATGGATGTTCTCACTACTTGTGAGGGGCTGGTCACAGAAGCTCAGAGCAAAATCATTAAAAAGTTACTTTGCTTTTTACTAGCAAATAAGAAAAATATAAACATTCAAATTACTTATAATTTTACCATCACCCAAATATTATATCTGTTAACATATAGTTCCTTCCAGATAATTTTCTCTATGTGCATGAATTCATTCATGTATGTGTGTATGTACACACATATTGTTCAATGAAAATGGACTCATACTGTTTGGTACATATTTTTACTTAGCATTTTAACACATTTTTCTACAGTAGTTTAATTTTACATGACATTATGTCTATATTATGCCCTATAAAGTATTTAAAGCTGTCCACAATTATTGTTATCAAGATGTTTCTAAACTTTTTTTTTTGGTATTAGCTGTGGTAAAACTCCTGGATTTAAATCTTTGTGCAACACAGGATGATTTTTTTATAATGTAATTCTAGGAGTAAGTTTTTGGGTCAGTTGCATGGACACTAAATGATGTATATGTCCATGTGTGCCATTGACACACTTCCTTCTCTCATCGGTCCCTCTATCAATCTGTTTTTTCAGATCTCTGCCCCTTTCCCAGAAGAACCAGAAATGACCAAGTCCCTGGTGAGTTCTTATTTGTTCATGTATTTATTTGTTGCTTTCTTTATTTTTTAGTGGATTTTAGGAGGCATCTATTAACCCATATAGTAAATGTGTAAGTATAAATAAATGAAAACTAAGATCAGAGAAAGTAAAGAAGAGATTATCAACTCCAAGTCAAGCTTGGATTATAGGTATATGTGAGTTGTGTGGCTTCACACAGTTATGAACTTTGAACTGTAAAATTGTCTCTGATCTTCCTGAAAGACATAGCAATGATGGAAGTGAAATACATGGTTTATATTGTTGAAAAGTAATTTATTTCATCTATAGTAACTATTTCCTGGTTTTTGATGTTTGAGAAAATTTTTGATAGATCTTCAGATGAATGGAGATAGGACAGTATCTTTAACAACCCTGTTAGAAGTTCACTAACAGGTTTTCTATAGTGACTTACAAAGCAGTGCGTTTCACACTGGCACATGACTTCAGATTCTGATTTAATAGGACGGGGATTCCCACAGGATGTTAGTGCTGCTGGTGCAAGGACCACCTTGTGAGGCAAAGTTTTGAGTGAATGGATGTTGAGTTTTGTCAGTTGCTTTTTCTGCATCAGTTGACATGGTCAGGTGATTTTCCTTTTTAGCTTATTGCTGCCGTAGATTACATTGATTGATTTTCACATATTGAGCAGGCTTGCAACCTCTGAATAATTTCCAGTTGGTCATGACATACACTTCTTTTTATATATTTGTATTTGCTAGTATATTTTTTAAGGATTTTTGTATCATGTTTAGGAGGGATATTGTTCTATTTTTTTCTTTCATTACTACTATGCATGGATGAAAGTCCCAAAACTCCACTTGGCTTTTTTCTTTTTCCATACCACTCCATTGGAGTGTGATGGGGCCCCTCTGTTCAACCAGGTAAGAGTGGGAATCTAAGCTACCCACTGGGTCTTTGCTGATGGGCATGGCATCAGGCCCAGAGTTTTCTGTTTATTTATTATGTTTGGCTGGAGCATGTTTTGCCTAAACGTTTTCTGTTTCTAGATTGCCCCTTTCCTGGTCTTTTAGCTAGAGAGAGCAGACTTTTCTGTGAGTTTTTTTGTTGTGCCTTTGTTGGTATTTCTGGGTTGTAGGCTTTTCTAGTACTTGCTCAGGGCTGTATGAGTCAATAGACTTCAGGAAACTCATGCTGTGTAGTTCCTTGGTTCCTGAGGTCCCTAGACAGTTTGCTTTTTTTTCTTTAAGCTTTCAGTCTTCTTATGTTTGCTTTATGGATAATGTCTATGGTTACTAGAGGTACTTAGTGGGTGAATAGGGACAAGTGCGTCTACTCTGTTCTTCCAGGGGTTGAAGTCAGTTCATTGATTTTTTTTTTAAAGGAGGAGTTATTTATATATTAAGCATGGTCTTTTTTTTTTCAATTTTTTTACATGTTTGTTCTTTGCATTTTAACTTTTAAAAGTAAATATTTAATTTTGAATATCATTAAGGTTATAGATATGTTTACTCAATCAAATAGTTTTTTGAAGCTTCATTTAAAAAAAAAACAAACCACCTGTTAGCTGCTCTCTTATCCCTCAAATTGCAGCTTCTTAAAGGTAATCACATCACTCTGAACTCAATTGAACTAATTTTTTTAGTATTTATGTTCCCATGTCTAAATAACATGTTTATATTGGTACCTTTTGGTTTTCAGTTTTAGGCAGTTTCTACTGACTTAGCACAATGGAAAATAGGAATTTAACTCTCTTTCAGACACTTAAGCCTTCAACACTTACACGAACATTTCTTCTTCCCCTCCTTCTAATATAGGTATATCATAATTTTGGGTAAATCAATAGGCTGTATTTATTAATATGATTATTTTAATTATATTCACAGCTGAACCATTTATTTTACCTTTTATGCACTATTTTTTGTTTTACCTGGAATTTATTATTGTTTGGTTTAATCATGTTTCATTTTACATATTTGGATCACTAATTCAACTTCACATTCTTCCCAGGTATATAAATATCTTCTCAATATGTTAAAATATATTAGATAATAACAGTAATCACAAACATTAATATAGGCTTACTATATGCTAGGCACTATAAACATTCTCTATTAACTGATTTAATCATAACCCCTCTGAGGTATCTATAATCATTATCCTCATTTTACAGAGAAGGAAACAGATCCACAGAGAAGTAACTTGCCCTGGGTCACACTGCTAGTAAGTGGTGAAGCCAGAAGTAAAACCCAAGCAATTTGGCTCCAGAATATAGGTATTTATTTCAGCTGTTGAAAGAAGCTTCCCTTAGAGTCTTTGACCTGCTTGAAGTTGGTCTCTATTTGATACTCATCTACTGACTTGGGGGTCTCCCTTTGGCATGATACTAGGAATTCCTTTCATGTCTCTCAAGTATTGGAGCTCTTGTTTTCTGGCTGTTTCCTGATTTATGCTTTCATTTTTAGAGAATATTATCCAGTAGCTCTCTAGAAAGTATTGTGTGGAAAGTAAATTTTTTGAGACCTTGCATGTCTGGAAATATTTTTATTTTACCCTCAGTAATTTCATAGCTAATTCTAGATTGTAAGTCATTTTTACTCAGAAATTTTAAGCCACTCTTTTTACTTTTACTATCCCATCTTTTCTTACTGGGTGTGATAGGCAGAATAATAACCCCCAAAGGTATCCACATCCTAATTCCTGAAACCCGTGAATATGTTACTTCACATGACAATAGGGACTTTGAAGATGCGATTAAGTTAAGGATTTTGAGATGGGGTGATTATTCTGGGTTATCTGGGAGGGCCCAGTGTAATCACAGTTCCTTATAAGTGAAAGAGGGAGGCAGAAGGGTCAGAGTCAAGGGGAGATTTGAAGATGCTACTCTGCTGGCTTTGAAGATAGAGGAAGGGACCACGAGCCTCTTAGAAGTCATATAAGACAAGGAAATGGATTCTTCCTTATAGCCTCCAGAAGGAGTGCATCCAACACACTGATTTTAGCCCAGTAAGACCTATTTTCAACTTCTGACCTCCAGAACTGTAAGATAATAAATTTGTGTTTTAAGTTTGTGGCAATTTGTTGCAGCAGCAATAGGAAACCATTACAGATTTTGGTACCTGGAAGTGGAATGATGCTGTAACAAATACCCAAAAATGTCAAATGGCTTCGGAATTTGGTAATAGAAACTGTAAAAATTTTGAAGAGTATAATAGCAAGAGCCTAGATTTCCTCGAACAGATTGATAATAGAAATATGAATGTTAACTCTGCTACAGGACTCAGAATGAAGTGAGGAGCACACTAGGAAAAAAGCTATATTGTTTTAGAGAATATTTCAATTATTATAAACAGACTATTGATAGAAATATGGGTGTTAATGGTGCCGCTGCCGAAGACTCAGAAGGAAATGAGGAACATGTTACTGGAAACTAGAGGAAAAGGACATCTCTGTTATACAGTGGCAGAAAGCTTAGCTGAATTTTGTCCTGTAGTTATGTGAAAAGCAGATTTGTCAATGATGAACTTGTATTTTTCTCAGAGGAGATTTTCAAGCAACAGGTTGAAGATCTAGCCTGGTTTCTTCTTCTTGCTTATAGTAAAATATGAATGTTAAGAGACAGATTGAAGGAAGAACTGTTGAGCAAAAAGGAACTAGATTTGATGTTTTGGGAAATTTTGGGGCTATCAAGATTCCAAAAGATGCTAAAATTAGTTTCACTGTAGGAAAGTATGCTCTTGAGAGAAAGTCAAGGGTGTGGAAAGATGCTTGTATATATTTCTAGGTTTTTAGAAAAAAACCTAGGTATTTAGCAGGATGAATAGGGTGGAATGCATTTAACTTTTTTTTTTTTTGAACTGGAAGTCTCAATCTTTGCTGTTAATTTGATTGTTTAATTTATTTATATTTAATGCAATTACTGATATACTTGAATTTATATCCAGGATTTTTTTCTTTATTTCTTTCTTTCTTTTTAAATTAATTAATTAATTATTTTGGCTGCGTTGGGTCTTTGTTGCCGGGCACGGGCTCTCTCTAGTTGTGGCGAGCGGGAGCTACTCTTTGTTGTGGTACCCGGGCTTCTCATTGTGGTGGCTTCTTTGTTGGGGAGCATGGGCTCTAGGCACACGGGCTTCAGTAGTTGTGGCATGCGGGCTCAGTAGTTGTAGTGTGAGGGCTTAGTTGCTCCGCAGTATGTGGGATCTTCCTGGACCAAGGCTCGAACCCGTGTCCCCTGCATTGGCAGGCAGATTCTTAATCACTATGTCACCAGGGAAGTCCTATATCCAGTTTTATTAGTTTTATGTTTGAACTGTCTGTTTAATATTATTTTTACATTCCTTTCTTGACTTTCTTTTAGATTAGTCAAAATTTTAATTTTGTTAACTTGCTTGTTATACATTCTTTCATTTGTTTCCCTAGATATTACAATATCCATTTTTAACTCATTATTCCCTTGCCCCCTTCTCAGTAGATACTAAAACACCTTAATTCCATTTGCTGCATTTAAATTCTACACATATTTTAAACTTCACAAGATATTACTGTTACTGTTTTTGCATAGTCAGTATTTACAGTATTGTAAAATGGGATTTGAGAAACTTCATGAATCTTTGAGTTGCTGTCATTCACCATTACTTTTTCAAATTTTGCTTCTGCCTCATATTCTCCCTCTTTATCTTCTCAGACTACAATATGTTATTCCTTTTCACTGTGTTGTACATGTGATACGTCACATGCACTTGTGTTTATTTTATTAAAAAAAACCTCTGTGGTCTGGTTTGTATATTTTCTGTTTGCTTGTCTTCCATTTCAGTAATTCTGTATTCTGCTATTAAACCTCTCTCAGTTCTTAATTTTAGACACTGAATTTTTCTGTTTTCATTTGATATCTTTATTATAAGTCCCATTTTCTCTAATGAAATTCTCCATCTTTTCTTCTAACTCCAAAGTGCTGTAGGACTGTTTCTTTTGAATTTTTTTCCTCTGGTTTTGGATATTTGGCCCTGTTTTCTGATAGGCATAGGATTTCTTTTATTGTATCAAAACATGCATAAAGCATTGTAGAAGATCTAGATTATGATATCTTTCTCAATAGTGGATTCATCTTTCCCTGAGCAGATAGAGTAGAAGATGAACATCTTTATCCAGTCAGGCACAGTGTTATGTTGAATCAAGGCTGAGTTTAAGCCCTAATAATAGTCTACCTTTGGTTCACTCTGGCCATCTAAGATTTTCAGCTGAGAGCCTGGTTTGTCTTCTGTGGACCCTCCTCCTTACAGATGCCAACTCTGTCTTCTTACCAGACTACTAAAATTTTGCTTTGCTTTTCAGAGGTTATTCTGCTTAAGTTTTTAGTCTTCTGCCCATACAACCCTAGAATTTGACAGATGTCCTGAGAGGAAGATTGGCCATGTGTTTGAGTTCTGGTCTCCTTCACATACCATATATATTGCCCATTTAAAGTGTGCATTCAGTGGGTTTTAGTATATTCATGGAGTTGTGCACCCTTTTTCACAGTTTTAGAACATTTTCTTTCTTTCCCTCCCTACTCCAACTCATACCTTTTAGCTGTCACACACCCCCCCCCCCCCAACATCCTTCCATTCCCCCCTAGCCCTGGGCAACCAGTAGTCTTCTTTCTGTCTCAATAGGTTTGCCTGTTCTGGACATCTCATATAAATAGAATCATATAATATGTGGTCTTTTGTGACTGGCTTTTTTCACTTAGCATAGTATTTTCAAGATTCATCCATATTGTAAAATAAATCAGTACTTCATTTCTTGTTATGGCTGAATAATCTCTTGTATGGATATACCACATTTTAAAATTCATCATTAGTTGGCAGACGTTGCATTGGTTTTATTTTTGACTATTAAGAATAATGCTAACTATGAACATTCCTATACAAGTTTCATGTGAATAAGTGTTTTTATTTCTATTGGATATGTACCTAGAAGTGGAACCGTTGGGTCATATTATTCCTTTTGAGGAAGTATCAGACTGTTTTACAAAGTGACTGCACCATTTTACATTCCCACCTTTACTGTATGAGGGTTCCAGTTTCTCCACTTCCTCACTAACACTTGTTATTATTTGTCTTTTTTTTTTTTCATTATAGCCATCCTAATGGGTGCATTTTTCTGATGACTAATGACTAATGATATAAGTAGTTTTTTAAATGTCAGAATGAAAATTTTAATGTCATTTATTATTTTGCTACAAAATAATAAAAATACAAATAGGCACAAACAGCATTTTTTAAATTATAATCATCTTAGTGAATTTGAAGGGGTATCTCTTTGATTTGAATTTCAATATCCCTTATGACTAAAGATATTGAGACCCTCTCATGTGCTTTTTTGGCCATTTGTATATCTTCTTTGGAGATATGTATATTCAGATTCTTGATCCATTTTTAATTGGATCATTTATCTTTTTATTGAGTTGTAAGAGTTCTTTATTATTCTATACACAAGTACCTTATCAGATATATAATTGCAAACATTTTCTCTCAGTCTTTGGGTTGTCTTTTCACTCTCTTTTTTTAAAAGTACACCTTTTATATATTTGTTTGTTTGTTTTGGCTGCGCCACAGGGCATGTGAGATCTCAGTTCCCCAACCAGAGATCAAACCCATGCCCCCTGCAGTGGAAGTGCAGTGACCTAACCACTGGACCACCAGAGAATTCTCCCTGTGTTTTCACTTTCTTGATGGTATCCTTTTAAACACAAAGTTTTTAATTTTGATAAAGTCCAATTTATCTATTTTTTTCTTTGTTTGCTTGTGCTTTTGATTTTATATCTAAGCATTGACATATATATGCTACCAAATGTAAAATAGTTATCTAGTGGGAAGTAGCAGCATAGCACAGGGAGGTCAGCTGGGTGCTTTGTGATGACCTAGAGGGGTGGGATAGGGAGGGTGGGAGGGAGGCTCAAGAGGGAGGGGATATGGGGATATATGTATACATATAGCTGATTCACTTTGTTGTACAACAGAAACTACAACAGAAACTAATACAGTATTGTGAAGCAATTAGTCTCCAATAAAGATCTATTAAAAAAAAACAAATCATTGACAAATCCAATGTCACAAAGATATACCCTTCTTAGCTAAAACTTAAGAACATTTAGGTCTTTTGATCCATTTTGAGTTTATTTTTTTAATATGGCATGAGGTAGGAGTCCAACCTCATTTTTTTGCATGTGGATGTCCACTTGTCCTAGCACCATTTGTTGAAAAGACTATTTTTCCCCTTTTAAATTGTTTTGACACCTGTGTTGAATTATCAGTTTACCCTAAATATGAGGGTTTATTTCTGGATTCTTGGTTACATTCCATTGAATTCTATCATCTATACTTATACCAATACCACACAGTTTATTGGAAAAAGAAGCCTATTTTATTCATCTTTTTTAAAGAAAGAATTGACTTAGTAGATTGATGAGTGCAAAGTGAAAAGCAGAAGATATATTCTAAGTGAAGTGTTAATGAAATATGGCATACATAGAAAAGAATGCACAAATCATGTATGCAGCTTGATGAGTTTTCACAGCTTATTCTTTTGTAACCAGCACACAGATAAAAACAAAACAAAATACAACTCCAGAATATTATCAGAACCATAGAAAGAATGGCATGATACTTTTAATATTTATTTTTTCCTTGAAATAATAATGTAAAATTTAGGTATTTAGTCGGAATCTTATATGTCATATCATGTTAAAAATTATTAAAAATAAGTTTCTAAATATCTTGTTCCTGTCCTGCAATCCTGATCCTTTACATTGAATAAGCATGTGTTTTTCCAGGGATCAGTGTCTTTCAAGGATGTAACTGTAGACTTCAGCAGGGAGGAGTGGCAACAGTTGGACCTTGCTCAGAAAAGTCTATACAGGGATGTAATGCTGGAAAACTATTTCAACTTGATCTCAGTGGGTAAGCACAGCTCTGCTGGGTAAGGCTGTACCTAATTGAGTGTATTTTCTTTCTCAGTGGAATTTCTGAAATCTGTGAGATTTCTGAGGTACGTGGGACTTTTAAAGACTGCAGGACATCTGAAGTATGTAATAGTTTTGTCCTTATTTTTTGTCCTGTGTTCTTAACAATATTATGAATATACTTCTGTTCCCCATGAACTTTTCTGGAAAGTAAATGGAATATTTCATTGTATGACCTCTGAAATCAAGTATTTTATCATTTCCTGTTATTAGGGTGTCAAGTTCCCAAACCAGAAGTCATTTTCAACTTGGAGCAGGGAGAACAGCCATGTATGTTGGATGGTGAAATCTCAAGCCAGAGCTATCTAGGTGAGTAGGGAACAAAAAGCATAAGAGATAGCACAATCGAACTGCAGTTGTACTGGCAGAGGCTGACAACTTTGAAGTGCTATTGTTATGATGTTTCTCAACATTCTGAACTTTTGGAACTGCATGGATAGAGTTGATATTGGCCCCTTGGACATCTAAATGCCATCCCCACTTCAGGCCCCTTCCAATATCAGTGTCTTTGTTGCTTGACTTTTTTTTTTTTTTTTAGCAGAGTTCCCTGTGCTATTCAGTAAGTCCTTGCTGGTTGTCTATTTAATTAAATTAATTAATTAATTTAAAAAGCATCTTTATTGGAGTATAATTGCTTTACAATGGTGTGTTAGTTTCTGCTTTATAACAAAGTGAATCAGCTATACATATACATATATCCCCATATCTCCTCCCTCTTCGTCTTCCTCCCACCCTCCCTATTCCACCCCTCTAGGTGGTCACAAAGCACTGAGCTGATCTTCCTGTGCTATGTGGCTGCTTCCCACTAGCTATCTGTTTTACATTTGCTAGTGTATATATGTCCATGCCACTCTCTTCATCCCACTTTGCTTGACTTTTTAGGAGGGATGTGCTACAACTACTGGTATGTTGGATTTAAGATACTGCCTTTTTGCTTTTCCTCCCTTTTTATAGCATTTTTTTATTCTTTTTACCTCCATCAAGGTCTTAAATCATTTTCTTACACATTCAGGGGCTCATAGAGTTGCTTTTTAAAAAAATTACTGTGGGTCACACTCCTGCTGATTTCTTTTCATTGTTTTTCTTTTCCCTTAGTGCTTCAGAATTGTCACCTAGAGATGGCCTTATTATATCTTCTCCCATGCCTCTCCTCCAACTGTTGACTTTGAGGGTACCATTACCTACAATTGGGGACAGCTTTTTATTGTATGTGATATTAGTAATTATGCTTCCTGACATTTTCTTCCTACCTGGCTAGTGTAACACAACACTCACTAGGTCTTTCTGATTAATTTATTAATTTTGATATTTTAGAAAAAGTTTCTGTACCTTGTGTGCAGGAAATCGAGTAAATCGCAGTCCTCAGTTTGTAGTCAATATATTCATCACTCTGTTTAAGCTCCCCTTCTTATTTTATTTCTTTCATAACTTTTTTCTTTTTTTTTTTTTGCCACACCCTGCAGCATGCAGGATCTTAGTTCTCTGACCAGGATCGAACCGTGCCCCCCTGCAGTGGAAGCTCAGAGTCCTAACCACTGGACGGCCAGGGAATTCCCTATTTTACAATTTAAAAAAAATTTTATTTTATTTCTTTGCTTATCCCTTTTAATCCTCACTCCCTGTTTGTTTTTATTCTTCCCAGAGGCAACTGCTCTATTATATTTGATATGTTTGCAATCTATCCTTGTATTTGTGGGGTATTTATAAAATTTAAATTCTTGGTCATTTTAATTTATAGAAATGGTACTGTGCTGTATGTCCTACTCAGTTTCTTATTTTTTTCTCTCAGAACTAAATTGGTTCATGTTACAATGTGTTTTTCTAGTTCATTTCTTCTAATTGACGCATACATTTCATAGTGTGTATATATACCATATTTACTTGTCCAGCTTTCTAGCTACTACAACTAGTACTGTAATAAATTTCTTCATGAACTATTCTTATAGGAAATGAGAATTTCTTGAGGAAGAGTAGTGGAATTGTTTTATTACTGAGTATACTAATACTTTATTTAACTAAGTATAAACATGTTGTTTTCTAGATTGGATGTATTAGTCTGCAATCCCCTGAACATACAAGGGCATCAGTTTCTCCACATCCCTGCCCATATTTTTAATAATTTCACATAATGTGGCTAATCTGATGGATTTTAATTTCTAACTATTGTTTTAATTTGTGTTTCTCTAATAACAAAATATTTTGAACATCTTATCATGTACCTTGTAGTAGATTCTGACTTCATTTTTGGTATTTGACTGCTGACACCTTCTAAACTTCACCACTGTCTCTTCACCTTCTGCCGCACATCTGGGCAAACTTACAAGAAAGTCTAGGTGCTCTCTCCCTTGGTACTAGTGGGAAGTTGCACTCTATCAGTCAGCTTAGCCCCATATCCCAACCACCATAAAAAACCCAAGCAAGTTTCCTTTTCTTGCTCTCTTAAGTCACTTTTGGACCTGCTTGGGAGCGCTCCCTTTAAAAGCCTCATTGTGTGAGTAATGAACCTTTTCACACCTTATTGGTATGTGTGTCAAATCATCACTCTTGAGATTTGAACCAAATTTGGGGTGGGAGTCCATTCCTCCTCCGCAGGTGACTTAACAGTTGGTATGTAGTAAACAGGATCTTTAGGCGATGACCACCACCAGGGGGTCTTTCTTCTCTTGTTCTGTGGCTTTACTGCTCTCTGGTGAGTATACACTTTGAGCTGTGTTACTTTATGCTACATTTGCTGAGTCCCACAAGTCTCTGTCATATTTTTTTTTCTCTGTGGGTGGGTGAGGATATATTTATTCTCTCAGAGTATAATTAATAAGTGGAAATAAGACTCAGAGTAAATAATCACATTTATATGTATATTTTGTAGGCTGATTAGCAATAAGTGAAATTGAAATAAAAATGACAAACATAAAAACATCAAAAAGCAAATAACAGTTAAAACAATGATGGCAGGTACATTGAGAAACAGGTACAATGCTGAAAGCTCTGTAAGTTTAGCCAAATCTTTCTGGAAAGAACTCTGGAAACATATAATAAGTGATATTAAACTGAACATGCTTCCTGCCCTGGAAATTCTACTTTGGGGACATACTCCAAGGAAGTAAGCAAAAGAAAAGTCAAGAAGTTGACACAAAGATTTTTATGGCTACACTATGTATGAGGATAAACTAAACATCCCAAATGGTCCGAACAGAGGAAAAACTACCATAACTATAAAAAAAAATTATAAGTATAGGAAGTACTAATATACAGAAATGTACTATGAAATGTTATGTGAAAGAAGCAAAAACAAATAATCAACACAGAGTTTAAATACATGTAATGTACACACAGACCTTAGCAGGGTTTATAAGATTTTAAACAATATAAATAAATTATAATGCTCTGTCATATTTTTAACCAATTGAAGTTGGAAGTTATTGGCATTATGGGACATATGTAAAGGACAATGCCTTCGTTAAAGTGGCCTAGACCTATCTGTGTGTCTCAGATTGAATCATGTGTCTCAATTCTGGCATAAGCCTTTCAGGGGAACAACTGATACCTTACACATGTAAGGGCCCATCAGGTGGCTGCTTGTGTGGAGGAAGAGCAGTTACAGTGCAGCATGCTAACAGCAGATGGTACACCTTTCAAAATTTTGTCATATTTTATTGTGCTTTTTGCTTTTCCCTGTGACTCATCTTCTCAAATAATTCTTTATGCTCTTTCTACTAATTTTTCTCTTTTATAAAATATCAGTTAGATGCCTTCCTCCTTTTACTTTCTAGTGATATCACCAAAACCATGTCTGTATTTACTTATGCCTGGATTATTCTAACCCTATTTGGATGTACTGTTTCCTTTTTTTTTTTTAACTTTTTTTCTTAGATGCTGATTAAAATATTCTGCTTATCTTGTCATAGCTATATGGTACAAAATATTATCTAACATATGACAAATTCCTCTCTCAATGGGTTTATAAACTAAAGGAAGAACATGCCTCATATTTGCAATTCACATTTATCTCTGTTTAGTTTCCATAATCATGTTCACTTTGTTTTAACACTTTCTTTAATGATACCCCTGCGTCTGACCCTTTCTTTTCTGGCTTATCTGCCTATTCAAATAATCCACATACTTATGCTTTGCTCTCAGGTTTCACTTACTCCTTGAATTGGACCTAACTATTACAGCATACATTGCTTTTCCCTTTTCTAATTCTTCAACCCCCAGAAATTCAGAGAAAACAACATTAATTTGTGTGATAACTGAGTCTTTTACCTCTTTTTTAAAATGTTTCCTTAGAGAATAGTTAGTGAAATTAACTTCTGTAATTTATGTGATAGGCAGAGGAGGTTATTTTGTGTTATTTCAGAGGGATTTGAAAATTTTTCTGCTAGGAGTAATTCAAAGGGCCAATAATTGTAATTAGAAAGGGAAGATAACTGCAAGAAATGTTTAAAATTTCAGGCTTTGAGCATTAAACATTTGTTATTGTGCAAATCTATGCCGATTAAATATGAGTATGAAAGGCTCAGAAATATCTGTGTTTGTTTTTAAATTAAAAGAAAAGAGAGTCTTCCTAGAGTTGTGCTGAGATTTGAGATTCATTTTCAGAGCATAGAACCCTAAATGATCCACGAAGAAAATGAATTTTGAATAGGAACAGAGGACCAGAAAAAGGAAGCTTAATGGGGAAAAGGAAAAGAATATATGTTTGGATTCAGTAATAAAATAGATTTTAGTGACTGGTGGAAAGATAGCTTGCATACATTCATTTTATTGGCCTGAATTATGACTCTGTATTTTATTGAATGAGTAATTCAATGTGTGACAGAGGAATTATGGATAAACTTTTTACCACAGGAGCAAACTTTTTACATTGAACATTGTTGGTAATAATGTAAATGTTGTCAGGTGTAGCAATGGGTTTATAAGCTAAGGAAGTGAAAGGTTGCAAAAGATGAAAATCCATGTTTAGAAATCAGTATTAGAGGTCCTCAGGATTAATGAAAGCCATTAATGTGTGTGAGTAAAAATGTAATATAAAAAATAAAGAATGTGTTTGGGGACATTACAAGGCCTTAGAGATAGAATGAAATGGATATGAGGTTAGACTGTGTCTATATTCAAGAATAATCTAATTTTTACTTAAATATTTACTGAGAGTCTTGTCTTACACACTATTCCAGGATTTGGAATATTAGTGATTCTTATTCTGGGCAAGAATGGTATATTGGAGTAAAACTAAGCCCCTGTCACTGAGAGACCCCCAAGAAACAGTGACTTAGAGAATATAAACATTGACCCATCACATGACAGTTCCAAAGTGAGTGGTCCAGGTCTGCCAGGCCACTCTGCTTCCAATGACTATTTAGGGACAGAGTTTCTAGAAAGTCATTGCACCATCACCTCCTAGAGCAGGGGTCGGCAAATATTTTCTGTAAAGACCCAGAAGTAAATATTTTAGGCTTTGTGAGGCATGTGATTGCTGTCATAATTACTCAATTTTGTTTTGAAGCCCCAAAGCATCTATAGACAATACATCAATGAATGGATGTGGTTGTGTTCCAATAAGAACTTTATGGACATGGAAATTTGAATTGTATATAGTTTTCATGTACCATGAAGTATTACTCTTCTTTTGTTTTTTCAACCATTCAAAACTGTAAAATCTTCTCTTAGCTTTTGGGTAGAGGCCTGGATTTAGCCTGAGGCTGTAGTTTTCTGATCTCTGCCTTGGGCATTGCCAGCTGCAAGATAGCCAATGGGAAGAGGAGAGGGTTTTGGGAGACACACCCACTTCCTTAAGACCTTGGCCTGATTACAACAAATATAATTTTTACTCCCATTTGATTGGTGATAACTGAATTACTTGGCTTTACCTAATGACAAATGAGGCTGCACAGACCTATTCTTTTTTTGTTGTTTTTAGACCTATTGTTTTGAGGCAGACACATGCTTGGCTACAAGCTTAATACTGTTGAAGGAAGGGGACAGATGGACAACTTTCAGTCTCTGCTTCAGAGTTGGCCCTTTTTGCTGTTATATTCTTCCTATTAGATGCATGTATGTGCACCCCAAACAGGACATAAAGAATTGAATCATATACATACATTTATTGTTTGTAATGGTAAAGCTAATTCAGGATGACTGAGGCTACAATAGTTTTCTAAACATAAATAAGTTGGTATTTAGGGCACAGTGGTTAATAGGGAAAAGAGAAAGCAGGGAGATTAAGATTTATAGATGAAGGATAGTAAGAAGCTAGACTCAGAAACACTTCTTTTTAGCCACTTAGTTTGTCACTTTGTTTTTCTGACCCCTTACTGTGTAGTTCTGCTACATGCACAGAACTGATGTACTTCAGTTTGAATCTCATCTTCCCCAATTACTAAACATTTGATTTGGACACACTACTTAACTCTTCTGTGGCTCAGTTTCCTCATCTTTAAAATAGGGATAATAATAACACCAATATCAAAAGGTTGTGATGATGTTTAAATGAGTTAGAAAAATGCCTGGCAAATCTAAATGCTATTGTTTATCAGACAGCAAATGTAATGTAAATGCTTATTTTATTATTGCATATTATTATATATAAAGAGATTACTACACATATATTTATTCATATTTTATATATTTATCTATATTTAGTATTATGTTTATATAAATCTCTTCCATTTCTCTGTGTTCACCCTGTATCCACTCTATGTATCATCCCTTCTGTGTTCTGCTAACTGTTCTTTGTGTGTTTTATTTTATTTTATTTTTTAGATCAGGGTATTGGTTTTGAAACGTCACAACAGGGAATGTCTGAAGAAGTTTCAATCCAGTTTGAGAGAATTAATCTCTTCACAAGAGATGACCTGTATTCCATTTTAGAAGAATTGTGGCAAGATGATGAACAGACAGGGAGATGTGAGGAAAACCAGAACAAACATTTAAGTCATGTTGCCTTCATCAACAAGGATACACTAGCTAATGAGGGAGACTGTGAATATAATAAAGACATTAGGAAAATGTTTCGTGTAAACACATACCTTGTTCCTTCAAGAAAAAGACTCCATAACTGTGACTCATTTCAAAAGAGTTTGAAGCCTATTGTAAGCCTATGTAATTATAATAGAAACAATGTAACAGAAAATTTTGATAAGATTATTGGATATGGTAATATCTTTACTCTCATGAATTCTCATACAGAAATGAATGCTTGTGGATATAATCAATGTAAGAAACTTCTGAGTCATAAGCAAACTCTCATTCAACATCAAAAATTTCATGGGGAGAACCTCTATTTATTTTCTGATTGTGTAAAACTTTCCACCCATAAGTCACACCTTTTTGCACATCAAAGGATTTATACTGAAGAGAAACATCATGAGTGCAGCAAATGTGAAACAGTCTTCACTCGGAAGTCCCAATTTGCTGTACCTCAGGTTTATACAAGAGAGAAACCTTATATATGCACTGAATATGGGAAGGACTTTTCCCTCAACTCAAACCATGAGAAAACTCCTCACACTGAGGAGACTGATTGTAAATTCAGTCCACATGGAAAAGCCTTTATCCAGAAGTCAGATCTGTTCAGACATCAGAGAATTCATCCTGGAGGGAAAAAACCCTATAATTATAATGAATGTGGGAAAAATGTCTCTCAGAATTCAAACCTCAATATACATAAGAAAGTTCATACTGGTGAGAAACACTTTGAATGTACTGAATGTGGAAAAGCTTTCACAAGGAAATCAACACTAAGTATGCATCAGAAAATTCATACAGGAGAAAAACCCTATGTATGTACTGAATGTGGGAAAGCCTTTATCCGGAAGTCACATTTTATTACACATGAGAGAATTCATACTGGAGAGAAACCTTATGAATGCAGTGACTGTGGGAAGTCCTTTATAAAGAAGTCACAGCTCCATGTGCACCAGCGAATTCACACAGGGGAGAATCCCTTTATATGTTCAGAATGTGGGAAGATCTTCACCCACAAGACAAATCTCATTATACACCAGAAAATTCATACTGGTGAGAGACCCTATATATGTACTGAATGTGAGAAGGCCTTTACTGACAGGTCAAATCTCATTAAACACCAAAAAATTCATACTGGAGAGAAACCCTATAAATGCAGTGACTGTGGAAAATCATTCACCTGGAAGTCACGGCTCAGGATACATCAGAAATGTCATACTGGAGAGAGACATTATGAATGCAGTGAATGTGGGAAAGCATTTATTCAGAAGTCAACACTGAGTATGCACCAGAGAATTCATAAAGGAGAAAAACCCTATGTTTGCACTGAATGTGGGAAGGCCTTCTTCCATAAGTCACATTTTATTACACATGAGAGAATTCATACTGGAGAGAAACCTTACGAATGCAGTGATTGTGGGAAATCCTTCACGAAGAAGTCACAGCTTCATGTACATCAGCAAATTCACACAGGAGAGAAACCCTACAGATGTGCTGAATGTGGAAAGGCTTTTACTGACAGATCAAATCTCTTTACACACCAGAAAATTCATACTGGTGAGAAACCCTATAAATGTAATGACTGTGGAAAAGCTTTCACTCGGAAATCAGGCCTCCATATACATCAGCAGTCTCATACTGGAGAAAGACATTATGAGTGCAGTGAATGTGGGAAAGCCTTTGCAAGAAAATCAACACTAATTATGCATCAGAGAATTCATACAGGAGAGAAACCTTATATTTGTACTGAATGTGGGAAGTCCTTCATCCAGAAGTCACACTTAAATCGACATCGGAGAATTCATACTGGAGAGAAGCCCTATGAATGCAGTGACTGTGGGAAGGCCTTTATTAAGAAGACACAACTCCTTGAACACCATCGAATTCACACAGGAGAGAAACCATATATGTGTGCTGAATGTGGAAAGGCCTTCACCATCAGATCAAATCTTATTAAACACCAGAAAATTCATACTAAACAGAAACCCTATAAATGTAGTGACTTTAGGAAAGCCTTCAACTGGAAAGTACAACTCAGTATACATCAGAAATCTGATACTGGGGAAGTAGAATGCTCAGTGCCACAATCATGGTGTGGGGATAAAAGTTTTGAGGAGCTATAGCTTGACTAAGAAGCAAGAGGTAACCAAAGTTACTTTATCTAGTCAGAAGTATGAATATCTGGATCTCATAGCTGACGTCCAGTTTTATACATATGGGGAGACACTCTGGAGAAAGTGTTTAAGCAGTGCTTAATGGCCATGCTTGGTTACTTGGGATTGTCAAGCCCCTGCAAATAATAGTACATTTGGAAGGAGATAACTTGGCAATCTTTCTTGTTTCACATTTTGGATAAGGAGCTTTATAAATCAGGGCTGTTGAGTTTTTCATGCCCTGCATAGCAAAAATATTCAATGTTGACCAAAGGAATTTCTTAAGGAACAGTGTTCTAAGAAAAATTTTCATTGTCCAAGCACCCTAAGGACACTGAAATCAAGGCAACAGTATAGACAATTCAGGTCTATAATGAAGAAAAGCTAGACGTTTTTGTGAAAATTGACATTAAACGCACAAAGAAGGACTCTACTTTTTTTCCTTTGGGAAGTCAGTATTATTTATTGTTTATAATGTTTACTAGTGTGTGGAAATTTGGATTCGTAAATTTAAAATTAACAATTTGACTTTGAGATTGGCAAATCAGAACCACAGACTTACCTGAATATTCACAGGCATCTTTAGGTAACCAATGTGTTCCCTCATTTACTAATTCCCTGCCATGGCAGCAGGTAACTCATGGCCAAGAGGTATAAAGTGCTCCCAGCCTGTATCCCAAAAGTGATCAATGATGTAAGCAGCACCCCATAGACTACCTGTCACACTAGAACTAGCCCTGAGATCATGGAATTTAGCTGCAGGTTACAGATTTAGTACTCTGGATTCTCAGCATCTTTCACAGAAACCCCTACTTTTTACTGATTTCTGTTTGAAAAAGAGACAAATTAAGAAAATGAGTTTTAAAACCTAGAATTCTTTCCTTTGAATTTCGTTAATGCATTCTCTACATATTTATTATTACATACTAGGTTATTATGAGGCAATTATCTTGCATTTGAGCTGTATTCTTAGAAGATAGCTGCACATTTGGAAGAGTACTATTTCCTTTCAATCTCTACAAATTAATCAATTGTTTTCAAATCCTCTATATTCTCAAATTCTTAATCCTCTATATTGTATCAGATACTAAAAGAATGTGTGTACTAATCTCCCAGAATAATTGTGAATTTGTCTCTCTTTTAGAGCTACCAGTTTTTGTTTTATATATTTTAAGTCTATGTCTTTACATATATTCATATTTAGAATTGTTATACTCTTTCTGGTTAGTTGAAACAATCATTATAAAATGTCTGTTTTTTATCTCTGGTGGTGCTTTTTGTCTCAAAATTTACTATGTAAGATATTAATACAATATGCATACTTTACTTATTAAAGGCTAATGTAAATGAGTACACCACTTTCTGTATAAGGTGAAGAGTTAGAACATTAACTTTATTTCCTTCTTGACTTGTATTGGTAGCATGCATTTTAATTCTGAATGTAGTTGAAACAATCATTACTGTTTCAGAGTCAATATGCATTTAAATTAATCCATATATTTACCCTTTTTGTTACTTTTTTCCCTTCTTCTTCTTGAATTTTCCTTCTAGAATCATTTTTTTTTCTGACTGAAGGACACCTTTTAGTATTTCTTTTAGTGTATGTTTGCTAGTGACAAATTGTTTTCATTTGTTGGAAAATGTCTTAATTTTGCCTTCATTTTTAAAGGATGTTTTTACTGAGTATAGAATTCTAAGTTGGCAGTTATTTTCTATTAGTATTTTGAGATATTTTGTTTTGATTTGTATTTCATTGTTTTGTTGAAAAGTAAGCTTTCAATCCAGTTACCTTTGAAGGTTATGTTTTTTTTTAATTATTCTTTTCTCTCACTCCTTTAAAATCTATGTCTTTGTCTTAGGCTGTCAACAGTTGGACAGTGATATGCTTAGGTATGATATTCTATGTATTTATCCTGCTTGGGGTTTGCAGTGTTTTTTAAAATCTGGAGCTTAATGGTTTTTTTCTTTGGGTTTTTTCCTCTTTTTTTGCACATTTGGGGAAATTTCTAGCTATTATTTATTCAAATTATGCATTTACTTCATTATGTTCCTCTTCTTCTCCTAGTGATGACCCCATTGTCTAGATAGTATTTTTCTGTTGACTATTGTTTCTCTTGGGTTTTGGTGATGTCTTGTCTTCTCATATACCTGGTGATTTTAAGTGAACTGCTTAGACATTATATATTAAAAATTGTAGATATGATTAGATGGCCTGGATATCTTTCAGAGAGGATTTCCTTTGCTTCTAACAGGTGACCAGCCTAGGAACATGAGCAATCCCTGATTGCCTTCATCCAATCATGTACTGAGATTATTCGAAACTGGGCTGCAGTCCCTGTGAGGGCTTGTCTATTTTTTTTCACTCTTATTCTTAGGGGATACCCTCAAGACTTAGGACTTTGGGAGATTTATCAGGATGCTCCTCCTTAGAGGGAACTTAATTCTACTATTTGTCCCTTTAGTCCCATAAGTTTGTCAAAAAACTGTCTTAAGTTTCTCTTGCTCAGTATTTGCTTTAAGAATTAGCAAACAACTCTTTTTAATAAATAGTTCCAAATTCCAGAGGTTATGTCTTTAATCTTATTCTTGCAGTTTCTCACTTCCTTGGTAGCTCTCCAGTGCTGTCACAACGCTAAACGTTTTTAATATTTTCTTCCACCTTTTTTAGTTCTCAGAGGGAGTACTGGTACAGGCCACCTACATTGCCATTAACAGAAGTTTTTAATTCACTGAGATAGCTGTTGCTACTTAAGGAGTCCAGAAATATACGTTTTTAATTACCAAAACTCTCCAAACTTTCCAAAATATGAAAGTGCTCTGATTTGCAACATGACTTTATTCCCAATTTTTGCTGCTAAAAGTTAAGGCATTCACTCTTTTGTTAAACACTTTATAAACTTTGATACATATGAGAAAAGTACTTCTGGTGGTGTCAAATTTTATTACGGTAGCTGCCAAACTTTAGCAAAAGGAGGAGATTGACTAAGAGCCTCTCAGATTCTTTCTTTGATAGTATGCCCCCCCCCACCCACTGGATAATTAATAGAAAGTTGAGTTAATGAAAACTGGTGTCAAGAGCCCATCAATTTGATTCTAAACTTTTTTTTTCTATGTTGGGGGTAGGAGTTTATTAATTAATTTATTTATTTTTGCTGTGTTGGGTCTTCGTTTCTGTGTGAGGGCTTTCTCTAGTTTTGGCAAGCAGGGGCCACTCTTCATCACAGTGCTCGGGCCTCTCACTATCGTGGCCTCTCTTGTTACGGATCACAGGCTCCAGACGCGCAGGCTCAGTAGTTGTGGCTCACGGGGCTAGTTGCTCCGTGGCATGTGGGATCCTCCCAGACCAGGGCGCAAACCCATGTCCCCTGCATTAGCAGGCAGATTCTCAACCACTGCGCCACCAGGGAAGCCCCTCAACTTTTTTATTCTCAGGTATATTTTTAAAAATACAATTCTACATTACCAAGCCAAAAAAAAAAAAAAAGATACTTTACCTTTCATAAAACACAATCTCTAGGAGAAAGGAAGAGTGTTTTGTGGGCCTCCATGTATCTCAAGGGATACTTGGGAATTGATTGAGGAATGGATGATGGAAAATTATCAGTGGAATATGAGAGCTAAATCTTAAGTAGGTAAACCCAAGGTCAGTATAAATTGATTGGGGGAAATGTGGAGTATAGACTTGACTTGGGAAAGTAGTGTGAGTTAGCCATATCTTTTTTTTTTTTAACGTCTTTATTGGAGTATAATTGTTTACAATGGTGTGTTAGTTTCTGCTATATAACAAAGTGAATCAGCTATACATATACATATATCCCCATATCTCCTCTCTTGCCTCTCCCTCCCCACTCCCTATCCCACTCCTCTAGGTGGACACAAAGCACTGAGCCGATCTCCCTGTGCTATGCGGCTGCTTTCCACTAGCTATCTATTTTACATTTGGTAGTGTATATATGTCCATGCCACTCTCTCACTTCATCCCAGCTTACCCTTCCTTCCCCCTCCTCATGTCTTCAAGTCCACTCTCCACAGCTGTATCTTTTTATGACAGCACTATAATACAGTTCACTTGTATTTACGGCAAAACTATTTTAAGGCAGTTTTACAATAGAAATTTTTAAATTAAAAATACACTTTATATTAATTTTTCAAAAAGGAATCTTGTTCTGTGAATTCAGTAAATGTAAGAAAATGGTCACTTGGACCAGTATTTAATTATACATCAGGTAATTTGTAGGGGAGAGTACTTTGATTAAATGTGGGTAGGGCTGCATTCACAAATCATACTTCATTACAGAAATTCATTTTGGAGAGAAAAACCTATAAAAGCAGTGACTAGAAAACACTACACCTGGAAGTTATCAGAAAATTGCTGCTAGAGGAAGACAAATGCACTAAATATGGGAATAGCTTCATTCAGAAATCAGTTTTCAGTATTCTGTATTATACACAAGTAAAATTGTGTATTTCTTAAAAGTGAGAAAGTATTCTTACACAAGTCAGAATTATAAATTATTAATTACAAGTTATTCATACTACAGAGAGGCCCTATGATATTGTATATTGTATGTTATATGTCAAAAAGTCTTTGTCCATGAGTTACACCTTACTGGACATCAGATAAATAATTGAGAAAAATAAGTCTTCTAAGAATACATCATTTTCTTAAAATGTCACAAAATTCATAGTGGGAGGAAACTATATATTTGATACAGTGGAAGAAGCCTTCCTATAGAAGCAAATTCCTCAAGAAATACGATTCATCTTGTTTATTGCTTTAATTTCATGCCCATGTCTCTAGAACCAGTGGGGACAAATAGGTCAGTCGAAAAATCTCCTTTCTTTTCATTAAAAAAAATATTTAAAGACACACATGTGCACACACATAAAACTTTGTATAAATGTGACATAATATATTTTATCTCTTGAATTTTGTACTTTCTCCATTCTCAGCAACTCCAGACATCAACAGTCTGTCAACAGATAAGCAATGCTGATGAACTTCTTTTATTTTTCTTTATACTCATAACCATATGTGGACACATTAATATGTTATCTGTGCACACATATATGAGTGTGTGTTTCAATTGTCTTAATATGGGATTATACACACATTTTTGCATCTTTTGCACTCAACAGTACTTTAACCAGCTGAAGACTCCATGGTGTGGAATGCCATAATTTGTTCAACCACTTTGCCACTGTTTATTGACATTTTTGTCACTAGGAAAAATGATCTGATAAACATCTTCCAGAGCTGACATAGCATAATAGGTTAGTGGACAAGCATAATCATGCCCTTACCTACTGGAGCTTTTTTTCCCCGCTGTAAGAGTGAGATTGATGGATTGAATTGTGTTTTCTTATTTTAATAGATGTTGCCAGATTTCTCTAGAATAAGACTAACATTTCATATTTCTAACATTAGTATAAAAATATGCCCTTCCCCTGTATTACAAGTAGCTGTTACTCTTTAACCTTGAGGAATTTTATTATTTCAAAGTGATAACTAGTTTTATTTTAATTGACGTTAATATACCTCTTTAAAAGTTCCTTCGCCACTTTGCTAATCTGCAAAGTTGCCTTTATAAACCATCCTAAATTTTTCTTTTTGGATTGTCTTGTCAATTTGTAACAGCTTTTTATGTTCTAAAGGTAGTAACTCCTTTAAAAAAATAGCCTATTGTTTGTCTCTTGACTTTGTATATGATATTTTGCCATTCACATTTTGTTTTTTACGTTTTTTTTTTGTTTTTTTTTTTTGCGGTACGCTGGCCTCTCACTGTTGTGGCTTCTCCTGTTGTGGAGCACAGGCTCCGGACACACAGGCTCAGTGGCCATGGCTCACAGGCCCAGCCACTCCATGGCACGTGGGATCCTCCTGGACCGGGGCACGAACCCGTGTCCCCTGCATCAGCAGGCGGACTCTCAACCACTGCACCACCAGGGAAGCCCTTTTTACATGTTTAAATGTGCCCATCAATTCTTCCGCAGCTTCTGAATTTCTAGTCTTAGTTAATCTTCACATATTATAAGATTTTTAGATGTTTGTGGGGTTTTTTGTATACTTTGTATATCTTTTTTCTTGGATATGGATAGTCACTTTCACAGTTATAGACACTGTTGGTTTGCTGAGCAATTCCAATACTCCTCTCTCACTGCTTACTCCATTAGCACCTTTTGAAGCTTGTAGTGGCCAAGTGAACTGACTCAGGCCAGGAGAAGCAAAACACTGGTAGTTCTGGGAAAACCTTTGCTTTCCTAAAGAAAAGGACAGACTTAGCTACTGTCATCAATTTATGCTTTCTTCCTTTTACATGATGCCTGGGGCAGAGGCAACATTTTCTCAACCATAGGGGAGAGGCCAAAAGAATCAGAGACATGTCCTGACATATTTAATCAACACTAGCAGCAAGTTACCTCCTGGCTTTTGCTATGTGATAAAAATAGACATGCTTTATATAAACCATTCTATTTTAGATTTCTCTTGCATGGGAAAGTATGCCTGAATTTATTCAGACACCAAATTTATAAAGTAGTCCATCTTTTCTCTATTAAAATAAATAAAAAAGATTTTTTAAAACCCCAGTAAACTAGATACCCCACAGAAACCAAAATGAAGTAGACAGATAGCAAAATTAAACAAGATGTGTAATGAGTAAAAACAACCACAGATACTGGGTCAGTCAATAGGACCAGAAGAGAATACTACCAAGAGCAAATGATTTCCTAGCAAGACATAATTGATCAAAATTGAAAAAGAAAAAACTGAAAACAGTCAACAATCATAAAAAATTGTAAATGTCATTATAGAGCAACCATTTAAAATGTACCGGGACCATAGGAAAATACTTCTTAGATTGGACACACAAATAATGAACTATAAAAGAAAAAATGTTAAGTTTGACTTTTCAGAATTAAAAACTTGTCCTTTGAAAGGCACTGTTAAGAAAATGAAATGGCAAGATACAGAATGGGAGAGAATATTTGCAGTAGACATCTGACAAAAGATTTGTATTCTGAAAATATAAAGAAATTTACAACCCAATTGTAAAAAGCCAGATAACCGCCCCCCGCAAAGTGGCAACAAATTCAAATAGAGATCATACATGAAAAAAAGATATGAAATAGCCAATAAGAACAAGAAAGGATTTTCAACGTTAGCCATCAGGGAAATACAAATTAAAATCACAAGACACATCTATACACTCATTAAAAAACACTAAAAAGGATTGACATCATGTGTTGAAAGGTGTGAAGCAACTGGAACTCATACATGGCAAATGGGAATATAAAATGACACAAACACTGTAAAATAGTTTGGCAAATTCTTAACAGTTAAACATACAACTACTATACAACACAGCCACCACATTCCTATATTTAATCCAAGAGAAATAAAAACTTATGTCCATACAAAGACTTGTACATGAATGTTGATATCAGTTTTATTAATAATAGCTTCAAACTGGAAATAACCCATATGTCCATCATCAAGTGAATGGATAGTCAAAATGTGGTATGTTCATAAATGAATACTACAATACTATTCAGCAATGAAAAGGAATGGACTACTGATATATGTAACAACATAAATGAATTTCAAAGTCATTCTGAGTAAAAGAAGCAGACACAAACGAGTATTATATACTGAATGGTTGCATTTATATGAAATTCTAGAAATGAAAACTAATATACAGTGAAGTGACAAAAATCACATCAGTGGTTGCCTGGGGCTAGGGGCAGAGGGAGGGATGACCAGAAAATGGGTACAAGGAACATTTTGGGGATGATGAAAATGTTCTGTATTTTTATTGTGTTGGTGTATGCAACTGTCAAAATGCATTGAATTTAACACAATGGGTGCAGTTTATTGTATGTAAATTATATCAATAAAGTTGATTTTAAAAAATAACATGAAAAGATGGACTTATATATGAATTTAGCTCACGTTTAAACACAAGATAATTTTATTCAAATCTTCCAAGTCCTAGAGAAAGATAGTGTTTCCCAGTACATTTTACTATTTTCATTGCACCATTTGTGGTTTAAAAATATGCTGTCACTATACAGCCATCATAGTAAATACAATACAAAAATAATTATTGACTCATGTTATGTATGACTACACATACATTTTAGCAAATAGAATCTTGCAGTATATAAAATGACAATTAGTAGTGATTTTAATTCTAAAACTCAACAGTGATGGAATATCAAGAAATTAGAATAAGTAATTAAATTAAAAGAGAAAAGCAATATGTTGATATCAATATTTACTGAAAAGTTATTAGTTCATCATTCTTTACTAATAGGCGTAGTAGAAAACTACTTAAATGTAGTTATTCTCTAATAGCAACAACAAATATTTTAAGTGGAAATAAATAGTTGAATTAAAATCAGTAATTAGAGATTTCCACTGGTACCATTATTGTTTAACATACTATTAGAAAATATGACATATGAAATAAGATGAAAAATGCAAGCATGATACAAACATTGGAAACAGAATTAAGAATAGATTTTAGTGGCAGGAGGGTTTTAAAACAGCAGACATGGCATTTAATTCTATGAGAAAATGTGATTCATTTTTTATTATTGATAATATATGCACCAGCCTGAAATATTTAAAACATTACAAAAGAAAGTGCAGGTAAATGCTACCTCCACTATTTCATGGTCCGCACATTCCTCTGCCGATTATAATGTAAGCAGAAAGTAGGCATGGCTTGTTAATTAGTCTAAATATTAGAACCTGTATATCTTTATCACTTATTTTTAAAATTTTACTTGTATATATCCTATATATACATTAATAATGGGTGTACCATTATTATTTACCCCATCACATTCTGATGGGCATTTGTTTGTATCTAGTATTTTTATATGTCAGAAAGTGTATAGTTTTTAATGAAGAGAATTTCCAGGTTGGGGATATTTTAAACTTATACATCATAGAAGTTAAAAGATTGTCAAATTTTTCTGACAGCTTGATAAGTGAAAAAGGTAACTATATATTTTTAAATTATATTTTCATATGAATGTGGTAGAATTTTGTGTGTTTAGAAGCCATTTTTTTTCTTTTACTATGAACTGCCTACTTATTTTCTTTGCCCATTGTTTTACTTTCTTATTGTTTCTTTGTTGGCTCCATATACTTAGGAAATGATGCCTTTGTCATATACCATGCATATGGTTCTTACTAATCTGTCATTTCTCTATTGATTTTGCTTGTGATACATTCAGCTATGCATCAAATTTTATTTTGATATAATTTCAGATTTAAAGAAAATTTGAAAAAACATTACAAAATTCTCATATATGCTTTACCCAGATTCACCGAATGTTAATATTTAACTACATTTACTTCAACTCTTTCCCCATTAAAATATGCATACGTCCACAAAAACACAGAGACACACGTCATTTTTTGAAACTTTGAGAGTATATTGAAGATATCATTCCTCTTTATCCCAAATTTTCAATTTTTATTTTCTAAAAACAAGGACCTTCTCTTATATAATCACAGCACAATTACCAAAACAGGAATTAATACAGATTCAATGCTATTACCTAATGAACAGACTTTATTCAGATTTTACTACTTCATCAAATAACATACTTAATTGCTAAAAAATCCTAGATTATGTTTCACATTGTTATCATGTCTTTTAGTCTCCTTAAATCTACAACAGCTCCTCAGTCTTTTTGTGCTCTTCATGACATTTTTTTTAACATCTTTATTGGAGTATAATTGCTTTACAATGGTGTGTTAGTTTCTGCTTTATAACAAAATGAATCAGTTACACAGATATCCCCATATCTCTTCCCTCTTGCATCTCCCTCCCTCCCACCCTCCCTATCCCACCCCTCTAGGTGGTCACAAAGCACCGAGCTGATCTCCCTGTGCTATGTGGCTGCTTCCCACTAGCTATGTGTTTTACATTTGGTAGTGTATATATGTCCATGCCACTCTGTCACTTTGTCCCAGCTTACCCTTCCCCCTCCCCATATCCTCAAGTCCATTCTCTTGAAGGTCTGCGTCTTTATTCCCGTCTTGCCCCTAGGTTCTTCATGACCTTTTTTTTTTTTTTTAGATTCCATATATATATATGTTAGCTTACGGTATTTGTTTTTCTCTTTCTGACTTACTTCACTCTGTATGACAGACTCTAGGTCCATCCACCTCACTACAAATAGCTCAATTTCGTTTCTTTTTATGGCTGAGTAATATTCCATTGTATATATGTGCCACATCTTCTTTATCCATTCATCTGTCAATGGACACTTAGGTTGCTTCCATGTCCTGGCTATTGTAAATAGAGCTGCAATGAACACTGTGGTACATGACTCCTTTTAAATTATGGTTTTCTCAGGGTATATGCCCATTAGTGGGAATGCTCGGTTGTATGGTAGTTCTATTCTTAGTTTTTTAAGGAACTTCCGTACTGTTCTCCATAGTAGCTGTATCAATTTACATTCCCACCAACAGTGCAAGAAGGTTCCCTTTTCTCCACACCCTCTCCAGCATTTATTGTTTCTAGATTTTTTGATGATGGCCATTCTGACTGGTATGAGATGATATCTCATTGTAGTTTTGATTTGCATTTCTCTAATGATTAATGATGCTGAGCATTCCTTCATACATTTGTTGGCAATCTGTATATCTTTTTGGAGAAATGTCTATTTAGGTCTTCTGCCCATTTTTGGATTGGGTTGATTCTTTTTTTGATATTGAGGTGCATGAGCTGCTTGTAAAGTTTGGAGATTAATCCTCTGTCAGTTGCTTTGCTTGCAAATATTTTCTCCCATTCTGAGGGTTGTCTTTTGGTCTTGTTTATGGTTTCTTTGCTGTGCAAAAGCTTTTAAGTTTCATTCGGTCCCATTTGTTTATTTTTGTTTTTATTTCCATTTCTCTAGGAGGTGGGTGAAAAAGGATCTTGCTGTGATTTATGTCATGGAGTGTTCTGCCTATGTTTTCCTCTAAGAGGTTAATAGTGTCTGGCCTTAATTTAGGTCTTTAATCCATTTTGAGTTTTTGTGTATGTTGTTAAAGAATGTTCTAATTTCATTCTTTTACATGTAGCTGTCGAGTTTTCCCAGCACCACTTATTGACGAGGCTGTCTGTTCTCCACTGTATATTCTTGCCTCCTTTATCAAAGATAAGGTGACCATATATGCATGGGTTTATCTCTGAGCTTTCTATCCTGTTCCATTGATCTATATTTCTGTTTTTGTGCCAGTACCATACTTGATTACTCTAGCTTTGTAGTATAGTCTGAAGTCAGGGAGCCTGATTCCTCCAGCTACTTTTTTCGTTCTCAAGATTGCTTTGGCTATTCAGGGTCTTTTGTGTTTCCATACAAATTGTGAGATTTCTTGTTCTAGTTCTGTGAAAAATGCCAGTGGTAGTCTGATAGGGATTGCATTGAATCTGCAGATTGCTTTGGGTAGTAGAGTCATTTTCACAATGTTGATTCTTCCAATCCAAGAACATGGTATATCTCTCCATCTATCTGTATCATCTTTAATTTCTTTCATCAGTGTCTTATAATTTTGTGCATACAGGTCTTTTGTCTCCTTAGGTAGGTTTATTCCTAGATTTTTTATTCTTTTTGTTGCAATGGTAAATGGGAGTCTTTTCTTAATTTCACTTTCAGATTTTTCATCATTAGTATAGAGGAATGCAAGAGATTTTAGTGCACAAATTTTATATCCTGCTACGTTACCAGATTCATTGATTAGCTCTAGTAGTTTTCTGGTAGCATCTTTCGGATTCTCTATGTATAGTGTCATGTCATCTTCAAACAGAGACAGCTTTACTTCTTCTTTTCTGATTTGGATTCCTTTTATTTCTTTTTCTTCTCTCATTGCTGTGGCTAAAACTTCCAAAACTATGTTGAATAAGAGTGGTGAGAGTGGGCAACCTTGTCTTGTTCCTGATCTTAGTGGAAATGCTTTCAGTTTGTCACCATTGAGAATGATGTTGGCTGTGGGTTTGTCATATATGGCCTTTATTATGTTGAGGTAAATTCTTTCTATACCTACTTTATGCAGAGTTTTTATCATAAATCGGTGTTGAATTTTTTCGAAAGCTTTCTCTGCATTGATTGAGATGATCATTTGTTTTTTCTCTTTCAATTTGTTCATATGGTGTCTCACATTGATTGATTTGGGTATACTGAAGAATCCTTGCAATCCTGGAATAAACCCCTCTTGATCATGGTGTATGATCCTTTTAATGTGCTGTTGGATTCTGTTTGCCAGTATTTTTTAGAGGATTTTTGCATCTATGTTCATCAGTGATATTGGCCTGTAGTTTTCTTTCTTTGTGACATCTCTGTCTGGTTTTGGTATCAAGGTGATGGTGGCCTCGTAGAATGAGTTTGGGAGTGTTCCTCCCTCTGCTTTAATTTGGAAGAGTTTGAGAAGGATAGGTGTTATGTCTTCTCTAAATGTCTGAGAGAATTCGCCTGTGAAGCCATCTGATCCTGGGCTTTTGTTTGTTGGAAGAATTTTAATCACAGTTTCAATTTCAGTGCTTGTGATTGGTCTGTTCATATTTTCTATTTCTTCCTGATTCAGTCTTGGCAGGTTGTGCATTTCTAAGAATTTGTGCATTTCTTCAGGTTGTTCATTTTATTGGCATAGAGTTCCTTGTTGTAACCTCTCATGATCCTTTGTATTTCTGCAGTGTCAGTTGTTACTTCTCCTTTTCCATTTCTAATTCTATAGATTTGAGTCTTCTCCCTTTTTTTCTTGATGAGTCTGGCTAATGGTCTCACAATTTTGTTTATCTTCTCAAAGAACCAGCTTTTAGTTTTATTGATATCTGCTATCGTTTCCTTCATTTCTTTTTCATTTATTTCTGATGTGATCTTTATGATTTCTTACCTCCTGCTAATTTTGGTTTTTTTTTTCTTCTTCTTTCTCTAATTGCTTTAGGTGTAATGTTAGGTTGTTTATTTGAGATGTTTCCTGTTTCTTAAGGTAGGACTGTATTGCTATAAACTTCCCTCTTAGAACTGCTTTTGCTGCATCCCATAGGTTTTGGGTCATTGTGTTTTCATTGTCATTTGTTTCTAGGTTTTTTTTTATTTCTTCAGCGATCTCTTGGTTATTAAGTAGCGTATTGTTTAGCCTCCATGTATTTGTATTTTTTACAGGTTTTTTCCTGTAATTGATATCTAGTCTCATAGTGTTGTGGTAGGAAAAGATACTTGATACGATTTTAGTTTTCGTAAATTTACCAAGGCTTGATTTGTGACCCAAGATATGATCTATACTTGAGACTGTTCCATGAGCTGTTGAGAAGAACGTGTATTCTGTTGTTTTTGGATGGAATGTCCTATAAATATCAATTAAGTCCATCTTGTTTAATATATCATGTAAAGCTTGTTTCCTTATTTATTCTCATTTTGGATGATCTGTCCATTGGTGAAAGTGGGGTGTTAAAGTCCACTGCTCTGATTGTGTTACTGTCAGTTTCCCCTTTTATGGCTGTTAGTATTTGCCTTATGTATTGAGGTGCTCCTACGTTGGGTGCATAAATATTTACAATTGTTATCTTCTTCTTGGATTGATCCCTTGATCATTATGTAGTGTCCTTCTTTGTCTCTTGTTATAGTCTTTGTTTTAAAGTCTATTTTGGGCTTCCCTGGTGGCGCAGTGGTTGAGAGTCCGCCTGCCGATGCAGGGGACACGGGTTCGTGCCCCGGTTCGGGAAGATCCCACATGCCGCGGAGTGGCTGGGCCTGTGAGCCATGGCCACTGAGCCTGCGCGTCCAGAGCCTGTGCTCCACAACGGGAGAGGCCACAACAGTGAGAGGCCTGCATACCGCAAAAAAAAAAAAAAAAAAAAAAGTCTATTTTTTCTGATATGAAAATTGCTACCCCAGCTTTCTTTTGATTTCCATTTGCATGGAATATCTTTTTCCATTCCCTCACTTTCAGTCTGTATCTGTCTCTAGGTCTGAAGTGGGTCTCTTGTAGACTGCATATATATGGGTTTTATTTTTGTATCTATTCAACCAGTCTTTGTCTTTTGGTTGGAGCATTTAATCCATTTACATTTAAGGTAATTATCGATATGTATGTTCCTATTACCATTTTCTTAACTGTTTTGTGTTTGTTATTGTAGGTCTTTTCCTTCTCTTGTGTGTCCTGCCTAGAGAAGTTCCATTAGTATTTGTTGTAAGGGTGGTTTCGTGGTGCTGAATTCTCTTAGCTTTTGCCTGTCTGTAAAAGTTTTAATTTCTGCGTCAAATCTGAATGAGATCCTTGCTGGGTAGAGTAATCTTGGTTGTAGCTTTTTCCCCTTTAAATATGTCCTGCCACTCCCTTCTGGCTTGCACAGTTTCTGCTTAAAGCACAACTGTTCACCTTAAGGGGATTCCCTTGTATGTTATTTTTTGTTTTTCCATTGCTGCTTTTAATATTTTTTCTTTGTATTTAATTTTTGATGATTTGATTAATATGTGTTTTGGAGTGTTTCTCTTTGGATTTAACGTACGTGGGGCTCTCTGTGCTTCCTGGACTTAACTATTTCCTTTCCCATATTAAGGAAGTTTTCAACTGTAATCTCTTCAAATATTTTCTCAGTCCCTTTCTTTTTCTCTTCTTCTTCTGGCACCCCTATAATTCAAATGTTGGTGCCTTTAATGTTGTCCCAAAGGCCTCTGAGAGTGTCCTTAATTCTTTCATTGTTTTTTCTTTATTCTGCTCTGCAGTAGTTATTTCCATTATTTTATCTTGCAGGTCACTTATCCGTTCTTCTGCCTCAGTTATTCTGCTATTGATCCCTTCTAGAGAATTTTTAATTTCATTTATTGTGTTGTTCATCACTGTTTGTTTGCTCTTTAATTGTTTTAGGTCCATGTTAAACGTTTCTTGTATTTTCTCCATTCTATTTCCAAGAGTTTGGATCATCTTTATTATCATTAGTGTGAATTCTTTTTCAGGTAGACTGCCTATTTCCTCTTCATTTGTTAGGTCTGGTGGGTTTTATCTTGCTCCTTCATCTGCTGTGTGTTTCTCTGTCTTCTCATTTTGCTTAACTTACTGTGTTTGGCATCCCCTTTTCTCAAGCTCCAGGTTCGTAGTTCCTATTGTTTTTGGTGTCTGCCCCCAGTGAGTAAAATTGATTCAGTGGGTTATGTAGGCTTCCTGGTGGAGGGGACTGTTGCCTGTGTTCTGGTGGATGAGGCTGGATCTTGTCTTTCTGGTGGGCAGGTCCACGACTGGTGGTGTGTTTTGGTGTGTCTGTGGCCTTATTATGATTTTAGGCAGCCTCTCTGCTAATGGGTGTGGTTTTGTTTCTGTATTGCTAGTTGTTTGGCATAGCGTGTCCAGCACTGGGGTTTGCTGGTCATCGAGTGGAGTTGGGTCTTGGCATTGAGATGGAGCTCTCTGGGAGATTTTCATCATTTGATATTACCTGGAGCTGGGAGGTCTCTTGTGGACCAATGTCCTGAATTTGGCTCTCCCACCTCATAGGCACAGCCCTGATGCCTGGCTGGAGCACCAAGAGCCTGTCATCCACACAGCTCAGAATAAAATGGAGAAAAAAATTAAGAAAGAAAGAAGATAAAATGAAATAAAGTTATTAAAATAAAAATTAATTATTAAAAAGAAAAATTTGAAAATAGAAAGAAAAAGAAAGAAAGAAGAGAGCAACCAAACCAAAACAGAAATCCACCAATGATAACCAGCACTAAAAACTATACTAAAAAACCCCCAAAAACGGACAGACAGAACCCTAGGACAAATGGTAAAAGCAAAGCTATACAGACATAAGCGGACAGAGAGAAGCGGACAGATACACACAAAAAAAGAAAAAGGCAAAAAAAATGTATATCGTTGCTCCCAAAGTCCACCTCCTCAGTTTGGGATGATTCGTTTTCTATTCAGGTATTCCACAAATGCAGGGTACATCAAGTTGGTTGTGGAGATTTTATCTGCTGCTCCTGAGGCTGCTGGGAGAGATTTCCCTTTATCTTCTTTGTTCACACAGTTCCTGGCTTCAGCTTTGGATTGGCCTTGCCTCTGTGTGTCGGTCGCCTGAAGGCGTCTGTTCTTCGCTCAGACAGGATGGGGTTAAAGAAGCATCTGATGCGGGTGCTCTGGCTCACTCAGGCCACGGGGAGGGAGGGGTTTGGAGTTCAGGGTGAGCCTGTGGCAACAGAGGCTGGCGTGACATTGCACCAGCCTGAGGTGCACCGTGTGTTCTCCCAGGGATATTGTCCCTGGATCATGCGACCCTGTCAGCGGCAGGCTGCACAGACTCCCAGGAGGGAAGGTGTGGATAGTGACCTTTGCTTGCATGCAGCCTTCTTGATGGCTGCAGTAGCAGCCTTAGCATCTCATGCCCGTCTCTGGGGTATGCGCTGATAGCCGCACCTCATGCCCGTCTCTGGAGCTCCTTTAAGCGGCGCTGTTAATCCCCTCTCCTCACGCACCATGAAACAGAGGCAAGAAAAAGTCTCTTGCCTCTTCGGCAGGTCCAGACTTTTTCCCGGACTCCCTCCCGGCTAGCTGTGGTGCACTAACCCCCTTTAGGCTGTGTTCACACATCCAATCCCAGTCCTCTCCCCGGGATCCTACCAAAGCTGGACCCTCAGCTCCCAGTCCCTGCCTGCCCTGGCTGGTGGGCAGACAAGCCTCTCCGGCTAGTGAGTGCTGGTCGGCACCAATCCTCTGTGCGGGGATCTCTCTGCTTTGCCCTCCGCACCCGTGTTGCTAAGCTCTCCTCCGTGGCTCCAAAGCTTCCCCCTTCCGCCACCAGCAGTCTCTGCCCACAAAGGGCAGAGACTGCCCTTTCCTAGTATGTGGAAACCTTTCCTCCTTCACAGCTCCCTCCCACTGGTGCAGGTCCCGTTCCTATTCTTTTATATCTGTTTTTTTCTTTTGCCCTACCCAGGTACGTGGGGAATTTCTTGCCTTTTAGGAGGTCTGAGGTCTTTTGCCTGCGTTCAGTATGTGTTCTGTAGGGGTTGTTCCACATGTAGATGTATTTCTGATGTATTTGTGGGGAGGAAGGTGATCTCTGCGTCTTACTCTTCTGCCATCTTGAAGCTTCTCCTCTTCATGACATTTTAAATGAAGAGTATGGACCAGCTATTTTGTAGACTGTCTCTGTCTGATGTTTCCTTATAATTAGATTCTGATAATTTTCGTTCAAAAAACCATAGAAATGACTTTGTATTGTAAGTTCATCATATCAGAACTCATATGATACTGATTTACTTCATTACCAGTTATATTAACTTCGGTCATTTAAGGTTGCTGTCTATCAGGTTTCTCCCCAGTCAAGGTTCTGTTTTCCATTAATATTAATAAGTTCCCTGGATGGGGGAATCTTTGAGACTATGTAAATATCTTTTAACTCCTCATCGATTCATCCACTACACTTAGCATTTACTGATGCTTCTTGCATGAATCTATTATTCTGATGGCTGCAAAATAATAAATTTTTAATTCCATACTTTTTATATGTGTATTAGAAGACTTTCTATTTTTAAAAATTCATATTTTTATTTTTACAGCTTCATTGAGACATAATTGATATATAATGTGTAAATTTAAGATGTACAACGTGATGACTGTATACACATTTATTGTAAAATGATTACTAAAATAAGGTCAGTTAACACTTCAATTGTCTCACATAATTACCTTTTTTTGTGTGATGAGAACATTTAAGATCTACTCTCTTAGCAACTTTCAAGTATATAATACAGTATTGTTAACTATAGTTACCATGAGGTACATTAGATCCCAATAACTTATTCAATATTAAACTAGAAGTGTGTATCCTTTGACAAACTCTCACTTCCCCTGGCCCCCAGCCCCGGCAACAACCACCACTATACTCTCTCTGTTTCTATGAGATTGGTTTTATTAGATTCCACATATAAGTGAGATCATCCAGTATTTGCCTTTGTCTGGCTTATTTCACTTAGGATAATACCTTAAAGAGCCATCCACGTTGCCTCAAATGGCAGGATTTCCTTCTTTCTTATGTGTGAATAATATTCTATTGTGTGTGCATTTGTGTGTGTGTGTGTATGTATGTGTGTATAATGTTTTCTTTATCATTGATGGACACTTAGGTTGTTTCCATACTTTGGCTATTGAGAATAATGCTGCAATGAACATGAGAGTGCAAATATCTCTTTGAGATACTCATTTCATTACCTTTGGATACAGACACAGGAGTGGAATTGCTGGGTCATATCTTAGTTCTATTTTTAATTTTTTGAGGAATCTCCCTATGGTTTTCCATAGTGGCTGTACCAATTTACATTTCTACCAACAGTGCACAAGAGTTCCCTTTTCTTCCCATCCTTAAAAACACTTGTTATCTCTTGTTTCTTTTTGTTTTTTGTAATAGCCATTCTAACAGTTGTGAGGTAATATCTTGTGGTTTTGATTTGCATTTCCCTTATGATAAGTGATGTTGAGCATCTTTTCATGTACATGTTGGCCATTTGGATATCTTCTTTGGGAAAATGTCTATTCAGGTTCTCTGCCCATTTTTTAAAATGGATTGTTTCTTTTTTCTGCTACTAAGTTGTATGAGTTCTTTCTATATTTTGAATATTAACTCCTTATCCTAGGTATGATTAGCAGATATTTTCTCCCATTCTTTAGGTTTCCTTTTCATTTTGTTAATTATTTATTTTGTTATGTAGAAGTTTTTAGTTTTATGTAGTGCCACTTATTGACTTTTGCTTTTGTTGCTTGTGATTTTAGTGTCATAAAAAAAATCATTGCCAACATCTATGTCAAGAGCTTCTTCCCTCTGTTATTTTCTAGAAGTTTTATGATATAAGGTCTTATCTTTAGTCTTTACTTCCATTTTGAGTTAATTTTTGTGAGTGGTGTGAGGGAGGGGTCCAATTTTATTTTTCTGCATGTGGTTATATAGTTTTCCCAACACCATGTGTTGAAGACTGTTCTCTCCCCATTGAGTATTCTTGCCTCCCTTGTCAAATATTATTTGACTTAATATGCATGGGCTAATTTCCATGTTTTCTATTTTGTTCCATTGATCAATGTGTCTCCTTTATGCTAATACTATACTGTTTTGATTACTGTGGATTTGAAATACACTTTGAAATCAGGGAGCATTATGCCTCCAGCTTTGTTCTTTCCTAAGATTGTTTTGGCTACTTGGGGTCTTTTGTGGTTCCATGCAAATTTTAGAATTGTTTTATCTATTTCTGTGAAAAATACAACTGGAAGTTTTATAGGGATTGCATTGAATCTATAGATGGCATTGGGCAGTATGGATATTTAAACAATATTAATCCTTCTGATCCATGGATATGGGACGTCTTTCTGTTTATTTGTGTGTTCTTCAATTTCTTTCATCAATGTCTTACAGTTTGTTTGGTTTTGTTTTTTTGGCTGCACTGTGTGACTTGTGAGATCTTAGTTCCCTGACCAGGGACCAAACCTGGGCCCACGGCAGTGAAAGCACAGAGTCCTAACCACTGGACCACCAGGGAATTCCCTGTCTTACAGTTTTTATTGTACAGATCTTTCACCTTCTTGGTTAAATTTATTCCTAAGTATTATATTGTTTTTGATACTATTGTAAATAGGATTCATTTTTTAATTTTTTTCAGATTGATCATTTGTTAGTGTATAGAAGTGCAACTGATTTTTGTATGTTGATTTTACATTATCCTGAAACTTTACTGAATTCATTTATTAGTTCTAATAGTTTTTAGCAGAGTCTTTAGGATTATTTTTACATAAGGTCATCTGAAAACAGAGACAGTTTTACTTCTTTATTTCTGATTTAGATGCCTATTATTTCATTTTCTTGACTAATTGCTCTGGCTAGGACATCTAGTACTGTCTTGAATAAGAGTGGTAAGAGTGGGCATGCCTGTCTTATTTCTAATCTTAGAGGAAAAGCTTTCAACCTTTCACCACTGGGTAAGATGTTAGCTGTGTGCTCATCATATATGGCCTTTGTTATGTTGAGGTACATTCTTTCTATACTCAATTTGTTGAGAATCTTTATCATGAAAGGATATTGAATTTTTCAGATGCTTTTTCTACATCTATTGAGAGGATTGTGTGATTTTTATCTTTAATTTATTAATGTGATGTATCACATTTATTGATTGTGTATGTTGAATCATCCTTGTATCCCAGGGATATAGCCCTCTTCATCATGGTGTATGATTCTTTTAATGTGTTAATTGAATTTGGTTTGCTAATATTTCGTGAGTTTTTTTCCATCTATATTCACCAGGGTTGTAGTTTTCTTTTCTTATAGTGGCTTTGGTATCAGAGTAATGCTGGTTTTGTAAAATGAGTTTGGGAGTGTTCTCTTCATCTGTAGTTTTGGGGGAAGTTTGAGAAGAAGTGGCATTAATTCTTTAAATGTTTATTAAAATTCACCAGTGACACCATCTGCTCATGGACTTTGTTGGGAGGTTTTTAAATTACTGTTTCAATGTTATTGATATTGATTTGTGCAGATTTTCTTTCTTGATGATTCAGTCTTGATATGTTGCATGTTCCTAGGAATTTTCCATTTCCTCTAGGTTATCCAATTTGTAGATTTATAATTGTTAGAGTAACCTCTTGTGATTCTTTGTATTTCTGTGTTGTCAGTTGTAATGTCTCTTTCAGTTGGAATGTCTCCTCTTTTATTTCTGGTATTATTTATTTAGTCTTCTTTTTCCTTTGTTAAAATGTTTATCAATTTTCTGTATCTTTTCAAAAATTAGCTCTTAGATTTCTTGATATTTTCTATTGTTTTTCTGGTATCTACTTCATTTATGTCTGCTCTGATGTTTCTTTCCTTCTGCTAAAGTTGGGCTTTGTTCTTCTTTTTCTAGTTCTTTGAGGTGTAAAGTTAGGTTATTTATTTGAGTTCTTTCTTTTCTCTTAATGTAGGCTAAAACTTTCCTCCTAGAACTTCTTTTGCTTCATCTCAGAAGTTTTGGTATGTTGTATTTTTGGTTTTGTTTGTTTCAAGATATTTTCTGATTCCTTTTGATATCTTCTTTGACTCATTGCTTGTTCAGGAGCAGGCTGTTTAATTTCCACATCTTTGTGAATTTTACAGATTTCCTCCTGTTAGTAATTTCTAGCTTTGTATCACTGTGGTCAGAAAAGATACTTGGTATGATTTCAATCATCTTAAGTTTGCTAAGACTTCTTTTGTCATCTAACATATCATCTATTCTGGAGAATGTTCTTTGTATGCTTGAGTAGAATGTGTATTCTGGTTTTATAATATGTAATGTTCTGTTATATGTGTGTTAGGCCCATTTGGTCTAAAGTGTAATTCAAGTCCACTGCTTCCACTCTCTGGATAATCTATCCATTGTTAAAGGTGGGGTATTGAAAAAAAAAAAAGTGGGGTATTGAAATCTGCAACTATTATTGTATTGTCTATTTCTCCCTTCAGATCTGTTAGTATTTACTTAATATATTTAGGTACTATGTTGTTGGGCGCATTTAAATTTACAATTTGTTTATCCTCTTGATAAATTTACCCCTTTATCATTATACGATAACGGTTTTTGTCTCTTGTTACAGTTTTTGGCTTAAAGTCTGTTTTGTCTGATGTAAGTGTTGCACTCCCTGCTTCCTTTTGGTTTCCATTTGCACAGAATATCTTTTTCCATCCCTTTACTTTGAGCCTATATATGTCCCTAAAACTGAAATGAGTTGTAGGCAGCATATCCTTGGTTCTTGTTGTTTAAATCCATTCAGCCACTATATGCTTTTGAATTGGAGAATTGAAGCCATTTACACTTAAAGTACTTATTCATAGGGAAGCACCTATTAATGCAATCTTACTGTTTCTGGCTTTTTTTGTTGTTTGCTTTTTCTTTTCTATTGTCTTCCTTGTGTATTGATGATTTTCCATAGTGATATACTTTGATTCCCTTCTCTTTATCTTTTGTGTATCTACTATATGTTTTTTCTTTGTGGTTACCATGAGGCTTACATAAAACGTAGTATACGTGTAACCATCTATTTAACACTGATAACAACTTAACTTCAATCATATGCAAAAACTCTTCTCTTTTACTCCCCTTCACATTTTTTGCTTTTGATGTCACAATTTACCTCTTTTTTTTTTTTACCTCTTTTTATATTGTGTATCCATTAACAAATTGTGGTAGCTATAGTTAGTTTTAATACTTTTGTTCTTTAACCTTAACACTAGCACCAAGAGGTTAGTACACTACCATATTATAGTATTAGAATATTCTGAATTTGAAGTATACTTACCTTTGGCAGTGTGGCTTTTATTTTAATATGGTTTCATGTTACTAATTAGGGCCCTTTGTTTCACATTGAAGAATGCTCCAACACTTCCTATAAGGCAGGTCTAGTGGTGATGAGCTGCCACAGCTTTGGTTTGTTTGGGAGAGTCTTTATCTCTACTTCATTTCTGAAGGACAGCTTTTCCAGGTAAAGTATAATTCTTTGACAGTTTTTTTTTCCCTTTCAGCATGTTGAATATATTATCCCACTGTACTGGCCTGCAAGGTTTCTCCTGAAAAATCAGTTGATAGCTTAACTGAAGTTTCCTTGTATGTAAAAAAAATTTTCTCTTCTTTTAAAATTCTCTCTTTGTCTTTGATTTTAGACAGTTTTGTTATAATGTGTCTTGGAGAAGATCATTTGGGGTTTAAATTTTGAAGGGACCTATGAACTTCATGAACTTAGATGTCTAAATCTCTCCCCAGATTTGGGTAGTTCTCGGCTATTGCTTTTTTTAAAAAATAAATTTATTTATTTATTCATTTTTGGCTGCGTTGGGTCTACATTGCTGCATGCTTTCTCTAGTTGTGTCAAAGGGGGCTACTCTTGTGGTGTGTGGGCTTCTCATTGCAGTGGCTTCTCTTGTTGCAGAGCACAGGCTCTAGGCACACAGGCTTCAGTAGTTGTGGCACACAGGCTCAGTAGTTGTAGCTTGTGGGCTCTAGAGTGCACGTTCTGTAGTTGTGGTCATGGTCAGTTTCCCTGTGGCATGTGGGATCTTCCCGGACCAGGGCTCAAACCCATGTCCTCTGCATTGGCAGGTGGATTCTTAACTACTGTGCCACCAGGGAGGCCCTCAGCTATTACTTCTTTAAATAAACTTTCTACCCCTTTCTCCCTGTCTCCTCCTTCTGGGACTCCAATAGTGCATAGATTGCTTCTCTTAATTTTATCCCATAGTTCACACAGGCTTTCTTCATTCTTTTTCATTCTTTTTTCTTTGTTTTCTGACTGGATAATTTCAAGAAACCTGTCTTCTACTATACAGATTCTTCTGTTTGATCCTCTCTCTCATTGATTTTCTCTATTTTTTGTTTGTTTTATGCATTATGCTCTTTGGCCCGAGATGTTCTTTTTTATTATTTCTATCTCTCTGTTAAACTGAAAAGTTTTTGTTTGTGTGTTGTTTTCCTAATTTTGTTGAATAGTTTTTCTGTGTTTTCTTGTATCTCCCTGAGTTTCCTTAAAACAACTATTTTGAATTCTTTCTCAGGCAAATTTCAGATCTCCATTTCTTTTGGTTTGATTATTGGAAAATTATTGTGTTCCTTCAGTGACGTACTGTTTCCTTGATTTTTCATGTTCCTTGAAGTCTTGCACTGTTATCTTTGTATTGAAGAGGATGTGACATCTTCCCATCTTTACTGACTAACTTTGGGAGAGAAATATCTTCCATCAGCCCTGTTAGGGATTCTGAGGTTTTCTCAGACCTTTTCTATGGATATGCTGGTGCCACACTTCTTGTTACCTCTTGTGGGAGAAACAATAAGATTGTATGCCTTCTATCAATACTGCAAAGCCAGGTTGGGTGTGGACAACCTCCCGTTTGCTTTCCATAAGGTGGTGCTGAATGCCTACGTTTATCAGGTTTCTCCTGATTCTGCAGTTGTGCCAGCTTCCTATGCAAGCTCACTAGGCCTCCACACAGGCTCACTCTCACCATTCTGTGGGGGGGGGGGGGGGCAGGCCCAGGGAGATGGTCACAATGTGTGAGGGTATGTGTGAGTGAGGCATATGAAGCATTGGGTCAGTTGGGGGGATCTGTAGGCAAGGCATTACCAGCAGTCATGGGTGGGCTCCCTGATGGAATCTGTAACGCAGTTAATAGGATCCACATCTCTTTGATGCCCTCTGAGAGACGTAGCTACTCTTCTCCCAGTCATTCCCTGTACTCATCTCACTGCACACCTCAGTATTCTGGGTGGGGTGAAAAAGAAGTAGGTCTGTTTTTTAGCATCATGCAGAGCTGAAGAAGCTGGGTGCTCATTCATATGCTTGCTTTTCCCCATGGGAGAAAACATGGCCAAGAAATTCCCTCTTGGTACTGAGCTAAACTGCCTTGGGGGAGGGTTGATGCAGGTAATGTTAAACTGTTCATCTTCCCTATTTAATGCATCCACTCTCAGATTTTTCTTTTTTTGTTCCAATGCTGTGCTAGAAATGTCCTCCTGGACATCCACAAATGTCTCTTATCCATTGTTAATTGTCTAAATATGTTTTCTTTTGGGGGGAAGATGGTAGAAACTCTTATCCTGCCATGTTGATGATGTCAATTCTTCTAGATGATTTCTAGTATAAGAAAGATATTTCCTTTCTCTGTCTTTAATTTTTTAAATTAACCCATGCTTTCCTTTACTCTTTTGTTATATGCATAAGGAATCCTGGATTCTTATTTTATTCACCTTAATGTCATTATTTATTATTTTTTACATCTTTATGAGAGTATAATGGCTTTACAGTGATGTGTTAGTTTCTGCTTTATAACAAAGTGAATCAGTTATACACATACATATGACCCATATCTCTTCCCTCTTGCGTTTCCCTCCCTCCCACCCTCCCTATACCAACCCTCCAGGCAGTCACAAAGCACAGAGCTGATCTCCCTGTGCTATGTGGTTGCTTCCCACTAGCTATCTACCTTACATTTGGTAGTGTATATATGTCCATGCCTCTCTCTAAGCTTTGTCACAGCTTCCCCTTCCCCTTCCCCATATCCTCAAGTCCATTCTCTAGGTCTGTGTCTTTATTCTTGTCTTACCCCTAGGTTCTTCATAACACTTTTTTTTTCTTAAATTCCATATATATGTGTTAGCATACGGTATTTGTCTTTCTCTTTCTGACTTACTTCACGCTGTATGACTTACTCTAGGTCTATCCACCTCACTACGAATAGCTCAATTTCGTTTCTTTTTATGGCTGAGTAATATTCCATTGTATATATGTGCCACATCTTCTTTATCCTTTCATCCGATGATGGACATTTAGATTGTTTCCATCTCTGGGCTATTGTAAATAGAGCTGCAATGAATATTTTGGTACATGACTCTTTTTGAATTATGGTTTTCTCAGGGTATATGTCGAGTAGTGGGATTTCTGTGTTGTATGATAGTTCTATTTTTAGTTTTTTAAGGAACCTCCATACTGTTCTCCATAGTGGCTGTATCAATTTACATTCCCACCAACAGTGCAAGAGGGTTCGCTTTTCTCCACAACCTCTCCAGCATTTATTTTTTGTAGATTTTTTGATGGTAGCCATTCTGAATGGTGTGAGATGATATCTCATTGTAGTTTTGATTTGCATTTCTCTAATGATTAATGATGTTGAGCATTCTTTCATGTGTTTGTTGGCAGTCTGTATATCTTCTTTGGAGAAATTTCTATTTAGGTCTTCTGCCCATTTTTGGATTGGGTTTTTTGTTTTTTTGTTATTGAGCTGCATGAGCTTGTAAATACTTGTAAATTTTGGAGATGAATCCTTTGTCAGTTGCTTCATTTGCAAATACTTTCTCCCATTCTGAGGGTTGTCTTTTTGTCTTGTTTATGGTTTCCTTTGTTGTGCAAAAGCTTTGAAGTTTCATTAGGTCCCATTTGTTTATTTTTGTTTTTATTTCCATTTCTCTGGGAGGTGGGTCAAAAAGGATCTTGCTGTGATTTATGTCATAGAGTGTTCTGCCTATGTTTTCCTCTAAGAGTTTGATAGTTTCTGGCCTTACATTTAGGTCTTTAACCCATTTTGAGCTTATTTTTGTGTATGGTGTTAGGAAGTGATCTAATCTCATACTTTTACATGTACCTGTCAAGTTTACACAGCACCACTTATTGAAGAGGCTCTCCTTTCTCCACTGTACATTCCTGCCTCCTTTATCAAAGATAAGGTGACCATATGTGCGTGGGTTTATCTCTGGGCTTTCTATCCTGTTCCATTGATCTATATTTCTGTTTTTGTGCCAGTACCATAGTGTCTTGATTATTGTAGCTTTATAGTATAGTCTGAAGTCAGGGAGCCTGATTCCTCCAGCTCCATTTTTCATTCTCAAGATTGCTTTGGCTATTCGGGGTCTTTTGTGTTTCCATACAAATTGTGAAATTTTTTGTTCTAGTTCTGTGAAAAATGCCAGTGGTAGTTTGATAGGGATTGCATTGAATCTGTAGATTGCTGTGGGTAGTAGAGTCATTTTCACAATGTTGATTCTTCCAATCCAAGAACATGGTATATCTCTCCATCTACCTGTACCATCTTTAATGTCTTTCATCAGTGCCTTATAACTTTCTGCATACAGGTTTCTTGTCTCCTTACGTAGGTTTATTCCTAGATTTTTTATTCTTTTTGTTGCAGTGGTAAATGGGAGTGTTTTCTTGATTTCACTTTCAGATTTTTCATCATTAGTGTATAGGAATGCCAGAGATTTCTGTGCATTCATCTTGTATCCTGCTACTTTACCAAATTCATTATTAGCTCTAGTAGTTTTCTGGTAGCATCTTTAGGATTTTCTATGTATAGTATCATGTCATCTGCAAACAGTGACAGCTTTACTTCTTCTTTTCCGATTTTGATTCCTTTTATTTCCTTTTCTTCTCTGATTGCTGTAGCTAAAACTTCCAAAACTATGTTGAATAAGAGTGGTGAGTGTGGGCAACCTTGTCTTGTTCCTGATCTTAGTGGAAATGCTTTCAGTTTTTCACCATTGAGAATGATGTTGGCTGTGGGTTTGTCATATATGGCCTTTATTATGTTGAGGAAAGTTCCCTCTATGCCTACTTTCTGCAGGGTTTTTATCATAAATTGGTGTTGAATTTAGTCGAAAGCTTTCTCTGCATCTATTGAGATGATCATATGTTTTTTCCTTTTCAATTTGTTCATATGGTATATTACATTGATTGATTTGCATATATTGAAGAATCCTTGCATTCCTGGGATAAACCCCACTTGATAATGGTATATGATCCTTTTAATGTGCAGTTGGATTCTGTTTGCTAGTATTTTGTTGAGGATTTTTGCATGTTTGTTCATCAGTGATATTGGCCTGTAGTTTTATTTCTTTGTGACATCCTTGTCTGGTTTTGGTATCAAGGTGATGGTGCCCTCGTAGAATGAGTTTGGGAGTGTTCCTCCCTCTGCTATATTTTGGAAGAGTTTGAGAAGGATAGGTGTTAGCTCTTCTCTAAATGTTTGATAGAATTAGCCTGTGAAGCCAACTGGTCTTGGGCTTTTGTTTGTTGGAATATTTTTAATCACAGTTTCAACTTCAGTGCTCGTGATTGATCTGTTCATATTTTCTATTTCTTCCTGATTCAGTCTTGGCAGGTTGTGCCTTTTTAAGAATTTAGAAATTCTTGCTGCATCCCATAGCTTTTGGGTCATCCTGTCTCCATTGTCATTTGTTTCTAGGTATTTTTTTATTTCCTCTTTGATTTCTTCAGTGATCACTTCGTTATTAATAGTGTATTGTTTAGCGTCCATGTGTATGTATTTTTTACAGATCTTTTCCTGTAATTGATATCTAGTCTCAGAGCGTTGTGGTCAGAAAAGATACTTGATACAATTTCAATTTTCTTAAATTTATCAAGGCTTGATTTGTGACCCAAGATATGGTCTATCCTGGAGAATGTTCCATGAGCTCTTGAGAAAAATGTGTATTCTGTTGTTTTTGGATGGAGTGTCCTATAAATATCAATTAAGTCCATCTTGTTTAATGTATCATTTAAAGCTTGTGTTTCCTTATTTATTTTCATTTTGGATGATCTGTCCATGGGTGAAAGTGGGGTGTTAAAGTCCCCTACTATGAATGTGTTACTGTCGATTTCCCCTTTTATGGCTGTTAGTATTTGCCTTATGTATTGAGGTGCCACAAGGTGTTCCAAGTTCATTTTCCTTTTCCTAGCCCCAAGTTAGCACTGTCATAAAGGATACATGAAGATGAGGATAATATAATAGAAGAATATAATATCATATTTATTTATAGAAGAGGATAATATTAGAAACCAAGATCTGGGTGCTGTGTATACATTGCTATTGAAATATTATAATTTCTTGTCTGTATCAGGGAAAGAACTAATAAATAAGTGAATAACTATACATACATTCCCATAAACATTCAAAATATCATGTACATGCACATGTGATCTGTTTCAGTATCTATATATTTAAAAACATGAGTTCATTTTAATACCCCCAATTCATATCCAAAATGAAAATGTTTATGCTCACTTCCCTTTCCATATTTGTAACTCCCTTTTCTGACAGTGAGAAACACAGCTCCCATTATCCACAATATATTTCCATATTCTCTCTCTAGAATACATAGGAAGTACAGAATGGCTAATCTACTCTTCTGCAAAATAAGAAACTATAGTTCAGTATTTGTTTATAGCTCTTCCTGTCTCTAAACAGAGGACGTACAGCACAAAATGGTGTTCTAAGTTACTTGGGGACTCAGCCATATGATCAAGGTTAACATTAACAATGATAAATCATGTTAATGATATGTACTAAAGATTTGATGTAATGAGTAGCACGTTCCTCTATGGCCTTCCTCCTCAAAACACATAACACCAGTCCAATCATGAGAAAACCATTAGAAAAAGCTCAATTCAGGGATATCCTACAAAATACCTTTCTAGTACTCCTTAAACCTGTCAAGGTCATCAAAAATGAAGTGTGTCACAGCCAGAAGGAAACATGATGACCAAATGTAATCCTGGATGGGCTCCTGGAACACAAAAAAGAACATACAAAAAAGTAGATTCTGAATGAGGTTAGTAATAATGTGTCAGTATTGATACATTACTTGTGACAAACACCATACTAATGTAAGATGTAAATAGTAGAGAGTACTAGGTGTGGGGTACATGGAAACTCTGTACTATTTTTCATAAGTTTTTGCTAAATCTAAAATGTTTACTTAAAAAATTGCATGGGGAGATGAGCTGAGGGAGGTCAAAATGACTAGCATTCCAGGACACAGAACCAGGCAGGAGAGAGCTGCACACACACACACACACACACACACACACACACACACACACACACACCACTCACACTGCACAGGGATGGAAATTGTTCCTGTTCTGGCCACCCACAGTGGAAAGTCTCATAATTTGTGGGGCACTGGGTAAGGTACTCAGATAGATACGTTTTGCCTCACTAGTGGGGCAATTTAGCCCTATACCAAATGCTGCTCTGATCCTGTCTAACAAACTTTAGACGAAAGACCCAATGGATCAAATGTTTCCAAGTAACTAAACTGCATTTAAGAACAAATCTCAAAAATATTAGTGGAAACATGAAAATATTCAGCATACAACAATTCACAGTGTCTGGCATACAATTATAAATTATCAGGCATGAAAATAAAGAGGTAAATATAACCCAGAAGGAGGAGAAAAATGAATTAGAAATAAACCCAGAAATGACATGATTGAATTAGTAGACAAGAACATTACAGTACAGTTATAACTGTATTAAAAATGATCAAGGAGATAGAGGGAAGATTAAATGAATTAAATAGATATGGAAGGTATAAAAAAGACATGATTCAAACTTCATAATAAGAAAACCACTATGCTTGAGATTAAAAGTACACTGTATTGGATTAATATTAGGTTACATTGAGGAAGAAATACTGAACTAAAAATCATAGCAATGGAAACTTTCCAAAAGTAATCTCAGAAAATGGACACAAAAAATAGACACCAGAGCATCAGTGAGCAGCAAGACAGTTTCAGGCATCCTTAACATACAAATATTTAGCATCCCCAAAGGGGGGGACAAGCAAAAATATTTAAAGAAATAATGGTCAAATTTCCCCCAATTTGGTGAACTCTATATACCCATAGATTCAAGAACCTCACAAACCTGAAGAAGAAGAAAATATGCCAAAACATATCATAACTACATTTCTTAAAACTAGTGACAATAGAAACTCTGAAAAGTTGACTAAGGAAAAAAGACACCTTATGTACACAGGAACAAACAAAAAACAACAGCAGAGGCTTTCTGTTTTTGATCTGGCATGTAAAGAGTTTGGAAGTCATCACTTTGTCCTAATAATAAATAAAAAGCTGAACATACTGAATAATAAAAACTATTATTGGATCTTCCAGAGAAATGAGGTCACAGGGCAAACCATTATCCCCCAAATTGAAGAGACAGACAGGCAATTGGAGAAACAAATTATCACAACTTACCAGAGCAGAAACCCACAGGAGAAACTTCTATGGGAACCAGTACACATGTAGGAAAACCTAAACTATAATTGATGAATTGCTGGAAATGCAGTGTGGACAAGTTTGAGAGTTAAAAAATCCAGTGGGACTCAGTCAAAAGGAGACTCCCACAAATTTGTGAGTTTATCTCCAGAAACCTAACCAAATTCTCACAATACATATCAGAGAAAAAGCCCCTCATCCTTCTAGTAGGAGAAGGGAAAAGGAACAATTTTGAAACTTGCCAGAGCATTTTATTCTTCTTAACAAGGCCTGCCCTCCAGAGAAACTCTTACCACAGCCTAAATGGTATTTTTTCAGAGCTTAACCACATCAGGGGATAGCAAATACCAACCTCAGCCCTCTCTACCCTTCCACATGAGGAAAGAAAATACCCAACTCCTGTCCACACTAGCCATCCTTTCCCATCTAAAGGAGGAAAAACTGAGAAACATTTGTAAAGTTCACAGTCAAAGGGCACAGGGTCACTAAAAGACTGAGACCTAATTATAACACTACAGAATGCTTTCCATTCCCCACACGTTGCCACCACATTATTAACGGCTTATTTACCACACTTCCTTTTACTCAGTACATGATGTTCAGCTATCAAGAAAAAGGTACAAATTATACTAAAAGGGAGAAAACAGTTTGAAGAGAAAAAGCAAGCATGAGAACCAGACTCAGATGTGGCAGGGATGTTGGCACTATCAGACCTGAAATTTAAAATAACTATGATCAGGGGGGACCTTCAAGATGGTGGAGGGGCTTCCCTGGTGGTGCAGTGGTTGAGAGTCCACCTGCTGATGCAGGGGACACGGGTTCATGCCCCGGTCTGGGAAGATCCCACATGCCGTGGAGTGGCTGGGCCTGTGAGCCATGGCCACTGAGCCTACACGTCCGGAGCCTGTGCTCTGCAATGGGAGAGGCCACAACAGTGAGAGGCCCGTGTACCAAAAAATAAAAAATAATAAGATGGTGGAGGAGTAAGATGTGGAGATCACCTTCCTCCCTACAAATACATCAAAAATACATCTACATGTGGAACAACTCGTACAGAACACCTACTGAATGCTGGCAGAAAACCTCCGATTTCCCCAAAGGCAAGAAACTCCCCCACATACTGGGGTAAGCCAAAAGAAAAAACAGAGACAAAAGAATAGGGATGGGACCTACATCTCTGGGAGGGAGATGTGAAGGAGGAAATGTTTCCACATACTAGGAAGCCCCTTCACTGGTGGAGACAGGGGGTGGACCGGGGGAAGCTTCAGAGCCATGGATGACAGCATAGCAAGAGGGGTGCAGAGAGAAAAGTGGAGAGATTCCCACACAGAGGATCGGTGCTGACCAGCAATCACCAGCCTGAGAGTCTGCTCCCCTGCCAGGGTGGGTGGAGGCTGGGAGCTGAGGCTCGGGCTTCAGAGGTCAGATCCCAGGGAGAGGACTGGGGTTGGCTGTGTGAACACAGCCTGAAGAGGGCTAGTGCACCACAGCTAGCCAGGAGGGAGTTGGGGGTAAAAGTCTGGACCTGCTAGAGAGGCAAGAGACCATTGTTTCAGGGTGTGTGAGGAGAAGAGATTCAGAGCACTGCCTAAATTAGCTTCAGAGACAGACATGAGCCACAGCTATCAGCGTGGACACTGGAGACTGGCATGAAACACTAAGGCTGCTGCTGCAGACACCAAGAAGCCTGTGTGCAAGTGCAGGTCACTATCCACACTTCCCCTCCCAGGAACCTGTGCAGCCTGCCATGGCCAGGGTCCTGGGTCCAGGGACAACTTCCCCAGGAGAAAACACAGTGCACCTCAGGCTGTTGCAATGTCACGCTGGCCTCTGCTGTCGCAGGATCGCTCTGCATTCCGTACCCCTTCCTCCCTCCGGCCTGAGTGACCCAGAGCCCCCTAATTAGCTGCTACTTTAACCCCGTACTGTCTGAGAGGGGAACAGATGCCCTCATGTGACCTACACAGAGAGGCAAGGCCAAATCCAAAGCTGAAACACAGGAGCTGTGCAAACAAAGAAGAGAAAGGGAAATTTCTCCCAGCAGCCTCAGGAGCAGTGGATTAAATCTCCACAATCAACTTGATGTACTCAGCATCTATGGAATACCTGAATAGAAAATGAATCATCCCAAAATTGAGATGGTGGACTTTGGGAGCAACTGTAGACTTGGGGTTTGCTTTCTGCATCTAATTTGTTTCTGGTTTTATATTTATCTTAGTTTAGTATTTAGAGCTTATTATCATTGTTAGGTTTGTTTATTGATTTGGTTGCTCTCTTCCTAAATATATATATATATATATATATATACATATTTTTCCTTTTCTCTTTTTGTGAGTGTGTGTGTGTATATGCTTCTCTGAGAGATAATGTCTGTACAGCTTTGCTTTTACCATTTCTCCTAGGGTTCTGTCTGGTTTTTTTTTCTTTTTTGAGTACAGATTTTAGCACTTGTTATACTTGGGGGATGTGTTTTTTTGGTTTGGCTGCTCTCTTTCTTCTTACTTTCTTTTTTTATTACTTTCTAATTTTTAAATTTTTAATACTTTTTAATTTCAATAACTTTATTGTATTTTATTTATTTATTTCTTCTTTCTTTCTTTTATTTTCCCTCTATTTTCTTATAAGCCGTGTGGCTGACAGAGTCTTGGTGCCCCAGCCAGGTGTCAGGCCTGAGCCTGATAGGTGGAAGAGCCGAGTTCAGGACACTGGTCCACCACAGACCTCCCAGCCCCCCATAATATCAAATGGCAAAAGCTCTCCCAGAGATCTCCATCTCAACACTAAGACCCAGCTCCACTCAACGACCAGCAAGCTACAGTGATGGACACTCCATGCCAAACAACTAGCAACATAGGAACACAATACCACCCATTAGAAGAGACGCTGCCTAAAATCATATTAAGTTCACAGACACCCCAAAACACACCACAAGATGTGGTCCTGCCCACCAGAAGGAAAAGATACAGCCTCATCCACCAGAAGACAGGCACCAGTCCCCTCCACCAGGAAGCTTACACAACCCACTGAACCAGTTTTACTCACTGGGGGCAGACACCAAAAACAGTGGGAACTACAAACCTGCAGCAGGAGACCCCAAACACAGTAAGTTAAACAAATTTAACCAGACTTCCCTGGTGACACAGTGCTTGAGCGTCCGCCTGCTGATGCAAGGGACATGGGTTCGTGCCCCGGTCTGGGAAGATCCCACATGCCACGGAGCAGCTGGGCCCATGAGCCATGGCCGCTGAGCCTGTGCGTCCAGAGCCTGTGCTCCACAATGGGAGAGGCCACAACAGTGAGAGGCCCGCATTCCACAAAAAAACAAAAAGAAAAAAACACACAAAAAAAAACAAACTGAGAAGAAACAAATACACAGCAGATGAAGGAGCAAAGTATAAACCCAACAGACCAAACAAATGAGGAGGAAATAGGCAGTCTACCTGAAAAAGAATTCAGAGTAATGATAGTAAAGATGATCCAAAATCTTGGATATAGAATGCAGAAAATACAAGAAATGTTTAACAAGGACCTAGAAGAAATAAAGAGCAAACAAACAATGAAGAACAATACAATAAATGAAATTTAAAATTCTCTAGATGAATCAATAGCACAATACCTGATGCAGAAGAATGGATAAGTGACCTGGAATATACAATTGTGGAAATAAGTACCACAGAGCAGAATAAAGAAAAAAGAATGAAAATAATTGAGGACAGCCTCAGAGACCTCTGGGACAACATTAAACACACCAACATTCGAATTATAGAGGTGCCAGAAGAAGAAGAGAAAAAGAGAGGGACTGAGAAAATATTTGAAGAGATTGTAATTGAAAACTTCCTTAATATGGGAAAGGAAATAGTCAATTAAGTCCAGGAAGTGCAGAGAGTCCCATACAGGGTAAATCCAAGGAGAAACATGCCAAGAGACATATTAATCAAGCTATCAAATCAAATACAAAGAAAAAATATTAAAAGCAGCAAGGGAAAATCAATAAATAACATACAAGGGAATTCCCATAAGGTTAACAGCTGATCTTTCAGCAGAAACTCTGCACGCCAGAAGAGAGTGGCAGGACATATTTAAAGTGACAAAAGGTAAGAACCTACAACCAAGATTACTCTACCAGGCAAGGATCTCATTCAGATTCAATGGAGAAATTAAAACATTTAAATACAAGCAAAAGGTAAGAGAATTCAGCACCAATCAACCAGCTTTACAACAAATTCTAAAGGAACTTCTCTAGGCAGGAAAAACAAGAGAAGGAAAAGACAAACCCAAAACAATTAAGAAAATGGTAATAGCAACATGTATATCAATAATTACCTTAAATGAAGTGGATTAAATGCTCCAAACAAAAGAAATAGACTGGCTGAATGGATACAAAAACAAGACCAAAGAAACCCACTTCAGACCTAGGGACACATACAGACTGAAAGTGAGGGAATCAAAAAAGATATTCCATGCAAGTGGAAATCAAAAGAAAGATGGAGTAGCAGTTCTCATATCAGACAAAATAGACTTTAAAATAAAGACTATTGCAAGAGACAAAGAAGGACACTAAATAATGATCAAGACATTAATCCAAGAAGAAGATATAACAATTGTAAATATTTATGAACCCAACATAAGAGCACCTCAATACAAAGACAAATGCTAATAGCCATAAAAGGGGAAGCTGACAGTAACAAAATAATAGTAGGAGAACTTAACACCCCATTTTCACCAAATAGATCATCCAAAATGAAAATAAATAAGGAAACATAAGCTTTAAATGATACATTAAACAAGATGGACTTAATTGATATTTATAGGACATTCCATCCAAAACTAACAGAATACACTTTCTTCTCAAGTGCTCATGGAACATTCTCCAGGATAGATCATATCTTGGGTCACAAATCAATCCTGGATAAATATAAGAAAATTGAAATTGCATCAAGTATTTTTCCAACCTCAATGCTATGAGACTAGATATCAATAACAGGAAAAAATCTGTAAAAAATACAAACATATGGAGGCTAAACAATACATTACTAAATAACCAAGAAATCACTGAAGAAATCAAAGAGGAAATAAAAAAATACCTAGAAACAAATGTCAATGAAAACATGATGACCCAAAACCTGTGAGATGCAGCAAAAGCAGTTCTAAGAGGGAAGTTTATAGCAATACAATCCTACCTCAAGAAACAAGAAACATCTCAAATAAACAACCTAACCTTACACCTAAAGAAATTAGAGAAAGAAGAACAAAAAAACTGCAAAGTTAGTGGAAGGAAAGAAATCATAAAGATCAGTTCAGAAATAAATGAAAAAGAAATGAAGGAAATGATAGCAAAGATCAATAAAACTAAAAGCTGGTACTTTGAGAAGATAAACAAAATTGATAAACCATTAGCCAGACTCATCAAGAGTCCATATATATGGAATCTAATTAAAAAAATGGTCCTGAAGAACCTAGGGGCAGGAATAAAGATGGAGCCATAGAGAATGGACTTGAGGGCATATGGAGGGAGAAGGCTAAGCTGGGATGAAGTGAGAGTGGCATGGACATATATACACTACCAAATGTAAAATAGATTGCTAGTGGGAAGCAGCCGCATAGCACAGGGAGATCAGCTCGGTGCTTTGTGTCCAACTAGAGGGGTGGCATAGGGAGGTGGGAGGGGGGCGAAAGAGGGATGAGATATGGGGATATATGTATATGTATAGCTGATTCATTTTGTTATACAGCAGGAACACACCATTGTAAAGCAATTATGCTCCAATAAAGATGCTAAAAAAAATTTAAATATAAAATATAATGTCTATGATCTTATGCCACGGTTCTAATGGAAAAAGTAGACTGCATGAAAGAACAGATGGGCCATGTAAGTAGAGATATAGACATTCTATGAATGAAAAAGTATGCTAAAGATTAAAAAACCACAGTAACAGAAATGAAAAATGCTTTTGATGGCCTCATTAGTAGGCTGGGCATGACTGAGGAAAGAATCTCTGAGCTAGAGGATATCTTATTAGAAACTTCCAAAATGCAAAAGCATAGAGAAAAGAGACAAAGAAGAGCAAAGTATCTATGGACTGTGTGACTACTGCTAAAAAGGAACATATATGTAATGGGAATACCAGAAAAAGAAGAAAGAGAGAAAAGAACAGAAGCTATATGTGAAGCAATAATGACCAAGAATTTTCCCAAGTTAATGTCAGACATCATACCCAGATCCACGAATCTCAGAGAACCTCAAGCAGGAAAATGCCAAAAAACTACCCCTAAACATTTCATATTAAAACTACAGAAAATCAAATATGAAGGAAAATCTTCTAAAAAGTCAGAGGAAGACAACTTATATAGAGAGAAGGAAAGAAGAGAATTTCATCTGAATTCTCTTCAGCAATCATACAAGAAGAGAGTGGAGTGAAATATTTAAATGTTGAGAGAACCCACTAACCTAGAATTCTGTACCCTGTGAAATGATCCTTGAAAAGTGAAGGAGAAATCATTTTCAGAAAAGCAAAAATTGAGGTAATTTGTCACAAGTAGACCTACCTTGCAAGAAATGTTTTAGAAGGAAAAAAAATGAAATTCAGAACTAAGATCTATATAAAGAAAAGAGAGTGTTAGAGAAAGGAAAAATAAAAGTAAAATAAAATCTTGTATTTTTTATCCATAATTAACCTAACTGTTTAATATAATAATAGCTTAAGTATGCTTATATGTGTTTAAGTGTATGTATGTCATATATAATTTTGTATGTGTAAGAGAAATAAATAACAGCAATAAAACAAGGGACAGGAAGGGAGAATAAGATATGTTTGTTAGTATAAAGTATTTGTACTACTTGCGAAGCAGTATAGTGTTATTTGAAGGTAGACTCTTGTTAGTTGTAAATGTATATTGAAAGCTCTAAGGAAACCACTCAAAAAAGTTTTAAAAAATATATAATACATATCATAAGAAAGGAGAGAAAATGGAATAATATACAATGCTCAATTAAAACCACAAAGTGAAGAAAAACGTGAAGGACAATAATAAGACCAAAGAAGAAGAGCAATGAATAGAAAACGTAAAAAAAAAAAGTTAGATGTTAATCCAAATATATCAATAATCACTTTAAAAATCAATGGTATAGATACACCAATTAAAAATAGACATTGTCAGGGGCTTCCCTGGTGGCACAGTGGTTGAGAGTCCGCCTGCTAATGCAGGGGACACGGGTTCGTGCCCTGGTCCGGGAAGATCCCACATGCCGTGGAGCGGCTGGGCCCGTGAGCCATGGCTGCTGAGCCTGCGCGTCCGGAGCCTGTGCTCCGCAACGGGAGAGGCCACAACAGTGAGAGGCCTGCGTACCGCAAAAAAAAAAAAAAAAAAAAAATAGACATTGTCAGAGTGGATAAAAAATCAAGACCCATGTTTTCTAAAATAAACCTACTTTAAATATTGACAGATATTAAAAATAAAAAGAATGGAGAAAGATAAATCATTGTAACAGTAATCAACAAAAGGCAGAGAAGATTGGGAAGATGGGAGAGTAGAAAATATCAGAAATCTGTCTCCCCACATAAACATTTACAATGGCAAAATCTGTCAGATGTAATTATACTAGAGTCTACTGAAGGTTTGCAACTTCCAATGGAAGATTTGTATGGTAAATTGCAATTAACTTCCATCAATTTCACCTCTGAACACAGTAGCAGTTACCCATTTCTCATTCCCAGCCGCGGGGCAGGCAAGCTGTGCACATGTTTTTGGGTTGCCTTGAACATAGCTTGTGGGAACCAGATTAGGCAAAGAGGATGCTGTCCTCCAAATATTGGGATCTGTGCTCTGATCACTTATTGTTGCTTCTGATAACAGAGATGCAGAAAATGAGGTGGTGCCATTATCATCGAACCTCTTCCCATTGTTATAAGCATCTATTTCTCTAGCTGGAGTGGCTTCCTGGAGATTTAAGGAGCTAGCGCCCTTTTTTTCCTCTTCATTTCCCTCCTCCTTTTGGGAGCCAGACATCAAAGACCAGGACATTAAAAACCAACTGCATATATAGGGGAGTTTGCCCAAGGGAAAGTACAGCTCAGAAAAGACCCAAGAAGATTAATTTTCACCTCAGACTTATCCTCAGCACAGAGACAGTCTACAACAATGAAAACAATAAAAACAGGACAAAAATAAAACAGCAAACTCTTGGGAAAGGGGAAAATTGAATCTCCAGAATTAACAAATTTTTATATCCAAACGTCCAGTTTTCAAAAACAACAAAGAAATCACAAGGCATAAAAAGAAGAAAAGTATGGTGCATTCAAAGGAAAAAATAAACCAAGAAACTGGTTTATTATTCAGATTCTGTTATTGATCCAGACCTGAGGGTGGACGACTAGAAAAAAATTAAAACAACTATCTTAATGATGATCAAAGAAATAAATAATGACATGGAGAAAATCAAGAAAAAGATGTGTGAAGAAAATGATAATATCAGTAAAAAGACAGAAAACCTAAAAAGTATCTAAAATGAAGTTCTGGAGCTGAAAAGTATAATAACTGAAATTAAAAATATGCTACAGGGATTCAAAGGCATATTTGAGCTGGCAGAAAAAAGAATCAGTGAATTTAAAATTATCAAGTCTGAGGAACAGAAAGATGAAAGAATGAAGCAAATTGAACAGAGTTGAGGGACGTATGGGACACCATCAAGAAGATCAACATACCATTGTGGGACTTCAGAAGAGGAGAGAGACAACAGGGCAGAGAGAATATTTGAAGAAATAATGGCCAAAACCTTCCCAAATTTGATAAAAGATATGAATATAACCATCCAAGAAGCTCAACAAACTCCAAGTAAAATGAACTCAAAGAGGCCCACCCTAGACACATAGCAGCATTATTTACAACAGCTAAAATGTGGTAGTAATGCAAGTGTCCACTGACAGATGAATGGATAAGCAAAATGTTTTATCTATATATACATATAGATAAGCAAAATGTATATATATATATATATATATAAAACAATATTATTCAGCCTTAAAAGGGAAGGAAATCCTGACATACACTACAACATAGGTAAACCTTGAGGACATTATGCTAAGTAAACCAGTCACAAAAGACAAATACTTCAGAGATTGGCTCAAGATGGTGGAGTAGAAGGACATGCGCTCACCCTCTCTTGAGAGAGCACCAGAATCACAACTAACTGCTGAACACTCATCAAGACGAAGACACTGGAACTCACCAAAAAGGATACCCCACATCCAAAACAAAGGAGAAGCCAGAGTGAGATGGTAGGAGGGGGTGCAATCACAATAAAATCAAATCCCATAACCACTGAGTGGGAGACTCACAAACTGGAGAACACTTATACCACAGAAGTCCAACCACTGGAGTGAAGGTTCTGAGCCCCCCATCAGGCTTCCCAAACTGGGGGTCTGGCAACAGAAGGAGGAATTCCCAGAGAATCAGACTTTGAAGGTTGGCAGGATTTGATTGCAGGACTTCGACAGGACTCGGGGAGACAGAGACTCCATTCTTGGAGAGCGCACACAGAGTAGCGTGTGAACCAGGACCCAGGGGGAAGGAGCAGTGACCCCACAGAAGACTGAACCAGAACTACCTGCTAGTTTTCGAGGGTCTCCTGCAGAGGTGAGGGGTAGCTGTGGCTCACTGCAGGGACAAGGACACTTGCAGCAGAAGTTCAGGGAGTACTCCTTGGCGTGAGCCCTCACGGAGTCCGCTATTAGCCCCACCAAAGACACTGAAGGCTCCAGTGCTGTGTCACCTCAAGCCAAACAACCAACAGGGAGGGAACTCAGACCATGCATCAGCAGACAAGTGTATTAACGTTTTACTGAGCTCTGCCCACCAGAGCAACACCCAGCTCTACCCACCACCAGTCCCTCCCATCAGGATGCTTGCACAAGCCTCTTAGATAGCCTCATCCACCAGGGGGGAAGACAGCAGAAGCAAAATAAACTACAATCCTGCAGCTTGTGGAATGAAAACCACATTCAAAAAAGACAGACAAACTGAAAAGGCAGAGGACTATATACCACATGAAGGAGCAAGATAAAACACCAGAAGAACAACTAAATGAAGTAGAGAGAGACAATCTTCCAGAAAAAGAATTCAGAATAATGGTAGTGAAGACAATCCAGGACCTCGGATAAAGAATGGAGGCAAAGATGGAGAAGATGTAAGAAATGTTTAACAAAGACCTAGAAGAATTAAAGAACAAACACCTAGAAGAATTCAAGAACAAACAAACAATGAGATAATAATACAATAACTAAAATGAAAAATACACTAGAGGGAATTAATAGCAGAATAACTGAGGCAGAAGAACGGATAAGTGACCTGGAAGACAGAATGGTGGAAAACACTGCCACAGAACAGAATAAAGAAAAAAGAATGAGAAGAAACGAAGACAGACTAAGAGACCTCTGGAACAACAATAAACGCACCAATATTTGCATTATAGCGGTTCCAGAAGGAGAAGAGACAGAGAAGAGACCCGAGAAAATATTTGAAGACACTATAGTCGAGAACTTCCCTAAAATGGGAAAGGAAATAGCCACCAAGTCCAGGAAGTGCAGAGAGTCCCAGGCAGGATAAACCCAAGGATAAATATGCCTAGAAACATAGTAATCAAATTGACAAGAATTGAAAGCAAAGAAAATTATTAAAAGTAACAAGGGGAAAACAACAAATAACAGGGAACTCCCATAAGGCAACTCCCATAAAGTTAACAGCTGATTTCTCAGTAGCAATTCTACAAGCCAGAAGGGAGTGGCACAATATATTTAAAGTGATGAAAGGGAAGAACCCCAAAACCAAGATTACTCTACCTGGCAAGTATCTCATTCAGCTTTGACAGAGAAATAAAAAACTTTACAGACAAGCAAAAGCTAAGAGAATTCAGCAACACCAAAGCAGCTCTAGAACAAATGCTAAAGGAACTTCTCTAAGTGGGAAACACAACAGAAGAAAAGGGTCTACAAAAACAAACCCAAAACAATTAAGAAAATGGTAATAGGAACATACATATTGATAATTACGTTAAATGTGAATGGATTAAATGCTCCAAACAAAAGACACAGGCTTGCTGAAAGGATACAGAACAAGACCCATATATATGCTGTCTACAAGAGAAAGTGAGGGGATGGAAAAAGATATTCCATGAAAATAGAAATCAAAAGAAAGCTGGAGTAGCAATACTCATATCAGATAAAATAGACTAAAATAATGTTACAAGAGACTAGGAAGGACACTACATAATGATCAAGGAATCAATCCAAGAGGAAGATGTAACAATTATATATATTTGCACCCACATATATATATGCACCCAACATAGGAGCACCACAATACATAAGGCAAATGCTAACAGCTATAAAAGAGGAAATTGACTGTAATGCAATAATAGTGGGGGAATTTAACACCTCACTTACACCAATGGACAGATCATCCAGACAGAAAATTAATAAGGAAACACAAGCTTTAAATGACACAATAGACCAGGTAGATTTAATTAATATTTATAGAACATTCCATCCCAAAACAGCAGGTTACACTTTCTTCTCAAGTGCATGCGGAACATTCTCCAGGATAGATCACATCTTGGGTCACAAATCAAGCCTGGGTAAATTTAAGAAAAATTGAAATCATATCAGGTATCTTTTCCAACCACAACACTATGAGATTAGGGAAAACAACATAAAAAACACAAACACATGGAGGCTAAACAATACGCTACTAAATAACCAAGAGATCACTGAAGAAATCAAAGAGGAAATCAAAAAATACCTAGAGGCAAATGACAATGAAAACACGACGATCCAAAACCTATGGGATGCAGCAAAAGCAGTTCTACGAGGGAAGTTTATAGCTATACAAGCCTACCTCAAGAAACAAGACAAATCTCAAATAAACAATCTAACCTTACACCTAAAGGAACTAGAGAAAGAAGAGCAAACAAAACCCAAAGTTAGCAGAAGGAAAGAAATCATAAAGATCAGAGCAGAAATAAATGAAATAGAAACAAATAAAACAATAGCAAAGATCAATAAAACTAAAAGCTGGTTCTTTGAGAAGATAAAAATTGATAAACCTTTAGCCAGACTCATCAAGAAACAGAGGGAGAGGACTCAAATCAATAAAATTGGAAATGAAAAAGGAGAAGTTAAAACAGACACCACAGAAATACAAAGCATTCTAAGAAACTACTACAAGCAACTCTATGCCAATAAAATGGACAATCTGGAAGAAATGGACAAGTTCTTAGAAAGGTATAACCTTCCAAGACTGAATCAGGAAGAAATAGAAAATATGAACAGACCAATCACAAGTAATGAAATTGAAACTGTGATTTAAAATATTCCAACAAACAAAAGTCCAGAACCAGATGGCTTCACAGGTGAATTCTATCAAACATTTAGAGGAGAGCTAACACCCATCCTTTTCAAACTCTTCCAAAAAATTGCAGAGGAAGGAACACTCCCAAACTCATTCTATGAGACCACCATCAGCTAGATACCAAAACCAGACAAAGATACTACAAAAAAAAAAATTACAGAACAATATCACTGATGAATATAGATGCAAAAATCCTCAACAGAATACTAGCAAACAGAATCGAGCAACACATTAAAAGGATCATACACCATGATCAAGTGGGATTTATCCCAGGGATGCAAGGATTCTTCAATATACGCAAATCAATCAATGTGATAAACCAGATTAACAAATTGAAGAATAAAAACCATATGATCATCTCAATAGATGCAGAAAAAGCTTCTGACAAAATTCAACACCCATTTATGATAAAAACTCTCCAGAAAGTGGGCATAGAGGGAACATACCTCAACATAATAAAGGCCATATACGACAAACCCACAGCAAACATCATTCTCAATGGTGAAAAACTGAAAGCATTTCCTCTAAGATCAGGAACGAGACAAGGATGTCCACTCTCACCACTCTTATTCAACATAGTTTTAGAAGTCTTAGCCATGGCAATCAGAGAAGAAAAAGAAATAAAAGGAAAAGAAGAAGTAAAACTGTCACTGTTGGCAGATGACATGATATTATACATAGAGAATCCTAAAAATGCCACCAGAAAACTACTAGAGCTAATCAATGAATGTGGTAAAATTGCAGGATACAAAATTAATGAACAGAAATCTTTTGCGTTCCTATACAGTAATGATGAAAAATATGAAAGAGAAATTAAGGAAACACTCCCCTTTACCATTGCAACAAAAAGAATAAAATACCTAGGAATAAACTACCTAGGGAGACCAAAAAAAAAAAAAAAAAGTAAAGGGATGGAGAAAACTACATTAAAACTAATCGAAAGAAATCTAGTGTAGTGATATTAATTTTGTTTAAAGCAGACTCCAGAACAAGGAAAATTAACAGGGATAATTACATAATGATAAAGGGGTCATTTCTCCAAGAAGGCATAACAATCCTTAATGTGTAAGAATCTAAAAACAGGTTCAGAAGACTTGAAGCAAAAATTGATAGAACTTGAAGAAAAAAATAAAGAAATCCGATACTATAGTTGGAGACTTCAATACCTCTATAATCAGTAAGGACATACTTCATCTGAATAACACCATCAATCAACTGGATCTAGTTGACATTATAAAATACTTCTTCCAAGAACAGCAAAAGTCTATTGCTTTCCTACGTACCAGCAATGAATAATTGGAATCTGGAATGAAAATACAAGGCCGTTTACATTAGAACAGGGGTCCCCAACCCCCTGGCTGTGGACCATTAGCAGTTCACAGCCTATTAGGACCTGAGCTGCACAGCAGGAGGTGAGCAGCAGGCGAGGGAGCGAAGCTTCATCTGCCATTCCCCATCACTCCCCATCGCTCGCATTACCGCCTGCACCATCACTCACAGTACCACCTGAATCATCCCCCACCATCGTCCTTGTAAAAAGTGTCTTCCACGAAACCAGTCCCTGGTGCCAAAAAGGTCAGGGACCACTATATTAGAATCAACAAAATGAAGCCCTTAGGAATCTAAGAAATATGTTCAAAATTTGTATAAGGAAAACTACAAAACTCTGATAAAAAACTCAAGGAATATCTGAATAAATGTAAGATATTCAACATTCATGAACAGGAAGACTCAAGATTGACAAGATGTCAGTTCTTCACTATTTGATCTACAGATTCAGTGCAATCCCAACCAAAATACCAGCCAGCTATTTTGTGAATACTGAAAAATTGATTCTAAAGTATATATGGAAAGCAAAAGACTGGAAGAGCCAACACAATATTGAAGCAGAAGAACAAAGGCAGAAGACTGTCTGATTTCAGGACTTACTATAAATCTACAATAATCAAGACATTGTGGAAGAGGAATTTATCCCAGGGATGCAAGGATCTTTCAATATCCACAAATCAAACAATGTGATACACCACATTAACAAATTGAAAAATGAAAACCATATGATCATCTCAATAGATGCAGTAAAAGCTTTTGATGAAATTCCACATCAATTTATGATAAAAAAAACTCTTTAGCAAGTGGGCATAGAGGGAAAATACCTCAACATAATAAAGGCCATATATGACAAACCCACAGATAACATCATACCCAATGGTGAAAAGCTGAAAGTATTTCCTCTAAGATCAGGAACAAGACAAGGATGCCTATTCTTGCCACTTTTATGCAACATAGTTTTGGAAGTCATAGGCACAGCAGTCAGAGAAGACAAATAATAAAAGGAATCTAAATTGGAAAAGAAGAAATAAAACTGTCTTTTTTTGCAGATGACATGATGCTATACACAGAAAATCCTAAAGATGCTACCAGACAACTACTAGAGCTCATCAATGATTTTGGTAAAGTTGAAGGATACAAAATTAATATACAGAAATCTGTTGCATTGCTATACACTAACAATGAAATATCAGAAAGAGAAATTAAGGAAACAATCCCATTTACCATTACATCAAAAACAATAAATTACATAGGAATAAACCTACCTAAGAAGTCAAAAACTCTATACTCCAAAATCTATAAGATGCTTATGAAAAAAACTGGAGTTGACACAAACAGATGGAAAGATATACCATGTTCTTGGATTGGAGGAATCTGTCTATCTATCTATCTATCTATCTATCTATCTATCTATCTATCTATCTATCTATAGTTTTTTGGCTGTGCCACGTGGCTTGTGGGATCTTAGTTCCCCAACCAGAGATCGAACCTGGGCCTCTGGCAGTGAAAGTGCAGAGTCCCAACAACTGGAGCACTGGGGAATTCCTGAATAAATATTGTCAAAATGACCATACTACCCAAGGCAATCTACAGATTCAAAGCAATCTCTATCAAATTACAAATGGCATTTTTCACAGAACTAGAACAAAATTTTTAAAAATTTGTATGGAAACACAAAAAACCCAGAATTGCCAAAATAATCTTAAGAAAGAAGAACAGAGCTGGAAGAATCACACTCCCTGACTTCAGACTACACTACAAAGCAGTAGTATGGTACTGGCACAAAACAGTATGGTACTGGCACAAAAACAGACATATAGATCAATAGAACAGGATAGAAATCCCAGAAGTAAACCCATGCACCTATGGTCAATTAATCTACAACAAAGGAGGCAAGACTATACAAGGCAGGAAAAACAGCATCTTCAATAAATGGTGCTGGGAAATATGGACAGCTACATATAAAAGAAATGAATTTAGAACATTCTTTAACACCATACACAAAAATAAACTCAAAATGGATTAAAGACCTAAATATAAGACTACATACTCTAAAATTCCTAGAGTAAAATATAGACAGAACACTCTTTGACATAAATTGTAGCAATATATTTTGAACCTGTCACCTAGAGTAATGGAAATAAAAACAAATATAAACCAATGGGACTTAATTAAACTTAAAAGATTTTGCACAGCAAAGGAAACCTGAAACCAAATGAAAAGACAACTAAGGACTGGGAGAAAATATTTGCAAATGATGCTGCTGACAAAGGATTAATTTCCAAAGTATACTAACAGCTCATACAGCTTAATATCGAAAAACAACCCAATCAGAAGATGGGCAGAAGACCTAAACAGACATTTCTCCAAAGAAGTACAGATCACCAACAGGCACAAAAAAAGATGCTCAATATTGTTAATTGCTAGAGGAATGCAAATCAAAACTGTGATGAGGGCTTCCCTGGTGGTGCAGTGGTTGAGAGTCCGCCTGCTGATGCAGGGGACATGGGATCATGCCCTGGTCCGGGAAGATCCCACATGCCGCGGAGTGGCTGGGCCCGTGAGCCATGGCCGCTGAGCCTGCACGTCCGGAGCCTGTGCTCCGCAACGGGAGAGGCCACAACAGTGAGAGGCCCATGTACTGCAAAAAAAAAAAAAAAAAAAAAAAACTGCAATGAGATGGCCATCTTTAAAAAGTCTACAAATAATAAATCCTGGAGCAGGTTTGGAGAAAAAGAACCCTTGAGTACAGTATGGATGTTCCTTAAAAAACTAAAAATATTGTTACCATATGACGCTGCACTTCCACTCCTAGACGTATATCTGAAGAAAACTCTAATTGAAAAATATACATGCACCCCAATATTCATAGCAGCACTATTTACAATAGCCAAGACATGGAAGCCACCTAAATGTCCATTGACAGATGAATGGATAAAGAAGATGTGGTATATATATATATATATATATATATATATATATATATATATATATATATATACATACATACACAATGAAATATTACTCGGCCATAAAAAATAATGAAATAATGCCATTTGCATCAACATGGATGAATCTAAAGTTTATCTTTTTGAGTGAAGTAAGTCAAAGACAAATATCATGATACCACTTATATGTGGAATCTAAAACTAAAATGATACAAATGAACTTATTTACAGAACAGAAATAGACTCACAGACGTAGAAAACAAACTTATGCTTACCAAGGCATAGCGTGTGTGAGGGATAAATTAGGAGATGGGGATTAACATACACACACTGCTGTATATAAAATAGGTAAACAAAAAGGACATACTGTATAGCACAGGGATTTACATTCAGTATTTTGTAATAACCCATAATGGAAAAGAATCGGAAAAAGAATATATATACATATATGCATAACTGAATCACTTTGCTGTATACTTGAAACTAACACAACATTGTAAATTAACTACAATTTTTAAAAAAGACATTGTATTAACACAACATTGTAAATCTACTATACTTCAATAAAATTTTTAAAAAGGACATGATATCGTTGAAAGAATAGATAGATTAATGAAACAGGATGCAGAGCCCAGAAATAGGCCCACATGGATATAATCAACTGATCTTTGACAAAGGATAGACAATTCAATGGAGAAAGCATAGACTTTTAAACAAATGGTGTTGGTACAACTGGACATATACATGCCAAATAATGAACCTAGAAACTGTTCTTATACCTTCCACAAGAATTAACTCAAAATATATCATAGATATAAATATTAGATGCTATAAGCTATTAAACTCCTGGAAGATAACAAAAGAAAATCTAACAGTCTTTGGTTTGGTGAGAAGTTTTTAGTTACAACAACAAAAGCACAATCCTTGGGGAAAAACATTGATAAGTTAGACTTCATTAAAATTTAAAACTTCTGATTTGTGACAATACTAATAAGAGAATGAAAGACAAGGTATACACTGGAAGAAAATATCTGCAAGACATATATATGATAAAAGACTCGTATCCAGAATATACGAAGAACTCTTAAAATTCAACCATAAGAAAACAAACAATTCAATTTTAAAATGGGCAAAATATCTGGAGAGACACCTCCACAAAGAAGATAAACAGATGGCAATAGCATGTGAAAAAAATGCTTAACATCAAGTCTTTAGAGGACTGCTTAATGACAATGTTAAAATAATGAGATATCACTATACATCTATCAAAATGGGTAAAATTTATCATGTGACAGTACAAAAACTCTGGTGAGGATGTGGAGCATCAAGAACTTACTCATTGCTGGTGGGAATGCAAAAGGATGAAGACATTTTGGAATACAGTTTGGCAGTTTCATACAAAGCTAAACATAGTTGCACCATATGATCCAATGGTTGTTATTCTTTTTTTTTTTTTTAACATCTTTATTGGGGTATAATTGCTTTACAATGGTGTGTTAGTTTCTGCTTTATAACAAAGTGAATCAGTTATACATATACATATGTTCCCATATGTCCTCCCTCTTGCGTCTCCCTCCCTCCCACCCTCCCCATCCCACCCCTCTAGGCTGTCACAAAGCACCGAGCCAATATCCCTGTGCCATGCGCTGCTTCCCACTAGCTATCTACCTTACGTTTGTTAGTGTGTATATGTCCATGACTCTCTCTCGCCCTGTCACAGCTCACCCTTCCCCCTCCCCATATCCTCAAGTCCATTCTCCAGTAGGTCTGCGTCTTTATTCCTGTCTTACCCCTAGGTTCTTCATGACATTTTTTTTCTTAAATTCCATATATATGTGTTAGCATACGGTATTTGTCTTTTTCTTTCTGACTTACTTCACTCTGTATGATAGACTCTAGGTCTATCCACCTCACTACAAATAGCTCAATTTCGTTTCTTTTTATGGCTGAGTAATATTCCATTGTATATATGTGCCACATCTTCTTTATCCATTCATCAGTCGATGGACACTTAGGTTGCTTCCATATCCTGGCTCTTGGAAACAGAGCTGCAATGAACATTGTGGTACATGACTCTTTTTGAATTATGGTTTTCTCAGGGTATGTGGCCAGTAGTGGGATTGCTAAGTCGTATGGTAGTTCTCTTTTTAGACTTTTAAGGAACCTCCATACTGTTCTCCATAGTGACTGTATCAATTTACATTCCCACCAACAGTGCAAGAGGTTCCCTTTTCTCCACACCCTCTCTAGCATTTACTGTTTGTAGATTTTTTGATGATGGCCATTCTGACTGGTATGAGGTGATACCTCATTGTAGTTTTGATTTGCATTTCTCTAATGATTAGTGACGTTGAGCATCCTTTCATGTGTTTGCTGGCCATTTGTATATCTTCTTTGAAGAAATGTCTATTTAGGTCTGCCCATTTTGGGATTGGGTTGTTGTTGTTGTGTTTTTTTTTTTGATATTGAGTTGCATGAGCTGCTTGAAAATTTTGGAGATAAATCCTTTATCAGCTGCTTCATTTGCAAATATTTTCTCCCATTCTGAGGGCTCTTTTTTCATCTCCTTTATGGTTTCCTTTGCTGTGCAAAAGCTTTGAAGTTTCATTAGGTCCCATTTGTTTATTTTTGTTTTTATTTTCCTTTCTCCAGGAGGTGGGTCAAAAAGGATCTTGCTGTGATTTATGTCCAAGAGTGTTCTTGCTATGTTTTCCTCTAAGAGTTTTATGCTGTCTGGACTTACATTTAGGTCTTTAATCCATTTTGAGTTTATTTTTGTGTATGGTGCTAGGTAGTGTTCTAACTTCACTCTTTTACACGTAGCTATCCAGTTTTCCCAGCACCACTTATTGAAGAGGCTGTCTTTTCTCCACTGTATATTCTTGCCTCCTTTATCAAAAATAAAGTGACCATATGTGTGTGAGTTTATCTTTGGACTTTCTATCCTGCTCCATTGATCTATATTTCTGTTTTTGTGCCAGTACCATACTGTCTTGATTACTGTAGCTTTGTAGTATTGTCTGACGTTAGGGAGCCTGATTCCTCCAGCTTCATTTTTCTTTATCAAGATAGCTTTGGCTATTTGGGGTCTTTTGTGTTTCCATACAAATCTGAACTTTTTGCTCTAGTTCTGTGAAAAATGCCGCTGGTAGTTTGATAGAGATTGCACTGAATCTGTAGATTGCTTTGGGTAGTATAGTCATTTTCACAATGTTGATTCTTCCAATCCAAGAACATGGTATATCTCTCCATCTGTTTGTATCATCTTTAATATCTTTCATCAGTGTCTTATAGTTTTCTGCATACAGGTCTTTTGTCTCCTTTATGATTTCTTTCCTTCTGCTAACTTTGGGGTTTTTTTTTTTTTCATCCTTCTATCTCTAATTGCTTTAGGTGCAAGGTTAGGTTGTTTATTTGAGATGTTTCTTGTTTCTTGAGGTAGGATTGTACTGCTATAAACTTCCCTCTTAGAACTGCTTTTGCTGCATCCGATAGGTTTTGGGTCATCGTGTTTTCATTGTCATTTGTTTCTGGGTATTTTTTTAATTTCCTCTTTGATTTCTTCATTGATATCTTGGTTATTTAGTAGTGTGTTGTTTAGCTTCCAACTGTTTGTATTTTTTACAGTTTTTTTCCTGTAATTGGTATCTAGTATCATAGCGTTGTGGTTGGAAAAGATACTTGATATGTCAATTTTCTTAAATTTACCAAGGCTTGATTTGTAACCCAAGATATGATCTATCCTGGAGATTTTTCCATAAGCACTTGAAGAGAAAATGTATTCTGTTTTTTTTGGATGGGATGTCCTGTAAATATCAATTAAGTCCATCTTGTTTCATGTGTCATTTAAAGCTTGTGTTTCCTTATTTACTTTCATTTAGGTTGATCTGTCCATTGGTGAAAGTGGGATGTTAAAGTCCCTTAATATTATTGTGTTACTGTGATTTCCCCTTTTATGGCTGTTAGCATTTGCCTTATGTATTGAAGTACTCCTATGTTGGGTGCATAAATATTTTAAATTGTTATATCTTCTTCTTGGATTGATCCCTTGATCATTATGTAGTGTCCTTCTTTGTCTCTTGTGATAATCTTTGTTTTAAAGTCTATTTTGTCTGATATGAGAATTGCTACTACAGCCTTCTTTTGATTTCCATTTGCATGGAATATCTTTTTCCATCCCCTCATTTTCATTCTGTATGTGTCCCTAGGTCTGAAATGTCTCTCCAGTATACAGCATATATATGGGTCTTGTTTCTGTATCCATTCAGCCAGTCTATGTCGTTTGGTTGGAACATTTAATCCATTTACATTTAAGGTAATTATCAATATGTATGTTCCTATTACCATTTTCTTAATTGTTTTGGGTTTGTTATTGTAGGTCTTTTCCTTCTCTTGTGTTTCCTGCCTAGAGAAGTTCCTTTAGCATTTGTTGTAAAGCTGGTTTGGTGGTGCTGAGCTCTCTTAGCTTTTGCTTGTCTGTAAACGTTTTTAATTTCTCTGTCAAATCTGAATGAGATCCTTGCTGGGTAGAGTAATCTTGGTTGCAGGTTTTTCTCCTTCATCACTTTAAATATGTCCTGCCAGTCCCTTCTGGCTTGCAGAGTTTCTGCTGAAAGATCAGCTGTTAACCTTATGGTCATTCCCTTGTGTGTTATTTGTTGTTTTTCCCTTGCTGCTTTTTTCTTTGTACTAAATTTTTGATAGTTTGATTAATATGTGCCTTAGCATGTTTCTCCCTGGGTTTATCCTGTATGAGACTCTCTGTGCTTTCTGGACTTGATTGACTATTTCCTTTCCCATATTAGGTAAGTTTTCAACTATAATCTCTCCAAATATTTTCTGAGTCCCTTTCTTTTTCTCTTCTTCTGGGACGCCTGTAATTCAAGTGTTAATGCATTTAATGTTGTCCCAGAGGTCTCTGAGACTGTCCTAAATTGTTTTCCTTCTTTTTTCTGCTCTGTTTTATCTTCTAGATCATTTATTCGTTCTTCTGCCTCAGTTATTCCACTATTGATTCCTTCTAGAAAATTTTAAATTTCATTTATTGTGTTGTTCATCATTGTTTGTTTGCTCTTCAGTTCTTCTAGGTCCTTGTTAAACGTTTCTTGTATTTTCTCCATTGTATTTCCAAGATTTTGTATCATCTTTACTCTCATTACTCTGAATTCTTTTTCAGGTACACTGCTTATTTCCTCTTCATTTGTTTGGTCTGGTGGGTTTTTACCTTACTCCTTCATCTGCTGTGTGTTTCTCTGTCTTTGCATTTTGTTTAATTTACTGTATTTGGTGTCTCCTTTTCACAACCTGCAGGTTCGTAGTTCCTGTTGTTTTTGGTGTCTGCCCCCAGTGGCTTAGGTTGGTTTAGTGGGTTGTGTAGGCTTCCTGGTGGAGGGGACTAGTGCCTGTGTTCTGGTGGATGAGGCTGGATCTTGTCTTTCTGGTGGGCAGGACCACATCTGGTAGTGTTTGGGGGTGTCTGTGACCTTATTATGATTTTAGGTAGCCTCTCTGCTGATGCGTGGGGTTGTGTTCCTGTCACTAGTTGGAGCTGGGAGGTCTCTTGTGGACCAATGTCCTGAACTCAGCTCTCCCACCTCAGAGGCACAGGCCTGACACCCAGCCAGAGCGCCAAAACCCATCAGCCACATGGCTCAGAAGAAAAGGGAGAAAAAAAGAAAAAAGAAAGAAAAAAATAAGTGAAAAAGTAAGTTATTAAAATAAAAATTATTAAAAAGTAATAAAAAAGAAAGAGTGCAACCAAACCAAACAACAAATCCACCAATGATACCAAGGGCTAAAAACTATACAAAAAAATGGACAGACAGAACCCTAGGACAAATGGTAAAAGCAAAGCTATACAGACAAAATCACACAAAGAAGCATACACATACACACTCACAAAAAGAGAAAAAGGAAAAAAAATAGGTATCTTTTGGGAAGTCTGAGGTCTTCTGTCAGTGTTCAGTAGGTGTCCTGTAGGAGTTGTTCCACATGTAGATGGTGTTTTTTTTTGTTTTTGTTTTTTTTTTTGCAGTACTCAGGCCTCTCACTGTTGTGGCCTCTCCCGTTGTGGAGCACAGGCTCTGGACGCGCAGGATCAGTGGCCATGGCTCACGGGCCCAGCCGCTTTGCGGCATGTGGGATCTTCCTGGACCGGGGCACGAACCCGTGTCCCCTGCATCGGCAGGCGGATTCTCAACCACTGCGCCACCAGGGAAGCCCTAGATGTATTTTTGATGTGTTTGTGGGGAGGAAGGTGATCTCCACATCTTACTCCTCTGCCATCTTGAAGGTCTCCCTGTAGAACTACTTTTTAAGGTAGGCATTGTTGAATCTCATTTAACAATTAAGGAAAATGAGGTACAGAGGCTGAATAGCTTAGTTAAATCAGCATAAGTCAGCAACTGAGAATTTTAGCTGAGGACTCAACCTCTTAGTTGAGTGCTTTGAAATGTGGTGCGTTAAAATAGAGGCTTGTTCAAAATAGTGGAGATAGAGTTACTAAGGCAAAAGCACAAGTAGAGATGCTAGGGCCCAGGGAAATCAGAAAACTATTGTGCTTGCCTACAGTGTCCTTGAAGTGGAAGCTCATGGGAAAATCGGAGATGCCTCCACATCTGGCCACCAAAGAGTAAAATGGTACTTGCAGAGAAGTCTGAAAATCTACCATTTCTGGTCATCCAAGCCGCAAAATAGGAGCTGAAAGAGATGTCTGAGACGCCATCATGAGTACGAAGTTTCAATAATCTCCTGAGAATAACAGCCTTTCTTTCTCTGTACCTTCCAAGTATTGTTCAAATACCTATCATTGGAAAATCCTAACTCATAACTATCTTTTAAAGAAATCTTGTTCAAATATGCTTCTTGAAAGCAGAGAAAACCTTAGAAAAGAGTGACAGCAGTGCAAAGTTGACAACCAAAATCCAGCCCAACTACTTTTTTTTAGGGAAAAGTCAGCCCTGGGACCATTGGGACTATATGTGTCCCTGTAATTATAGAATGACACTTGACCTTAATCACACTAGCATATTACATTTCTCCCTATTGAGTTGATGTTCCAAGCAAGGTATAAGAACCCTTCCAGAATTTCCCCTATTATCATGATACGTCTTCCTAAAAAGTTACCTATCCATGGATATATGGTTACCATTGAGTTCAGCATATGTTTAAAAGTTATTCTTGCTATATTTTATACAGTGAAGCTCTCTTTCACATTCACGCTTATATTCTGGAGCCTATGAAATACAAAAATAATTTATTAATGGTACTAGAATATTCAAATAATTGAAAATATAAGTTGTTATTCATAAATAAAAATAAAATAGAGGCCTATTTTAGTGAATAATTCTTTTTTTTAACATCTTTATTGGAGTATAATTGCTTTACAATGTTGTGTTAGTTTCTGCTGTATAACAAAGTGAATCCGCTATATGTATACATATATCCCCATATCCTCTCCCTCTTGTGTCTCTCTCCCACCCTCCCTTAAAGTGAATAATTCTTAATCCTAAAATTCAAAACTGTGACAGAGACTTTCGTTACAAAAATATAGCTTAAATCTGAATTCTTAAATATCTTACTAGTCAAGGGTTCTTGGGCAAATAATTTCATCTCTCTTAGCCTCTACTTGCCCATTTGTAAAATAGTGACAATAACACACCCTTTATTGTGGAGATTAAATGAGATAACCTATGTGAAAGCACCTAGGTGACACATGTAAAATTAGTAATACTAATTAGTAATATTAGTTAAATAAATGTGAGATTCTTTTTTTAAAATAAAAGGGAAACTATGGTCCATGCTTTAAATAAAACAAATAAGAAGAACACACAAACACGCACAAAACCAAAAAACAAAAGCCTTATTTTGGCTTTCGCCCAATCACAATACTAAATCACCCCCATGCTATTACTTAAGTTAATATAATTATGTACAAGGAAAGGAAGAGGCACTTATTAAGCATATAATGCATGAGAACATGACCTCTGCTAATTCATTGGATCCTGAAAGCAATTTAGGTTTGGTTTTACACCATATGCAACCTCTCAGACTTCAGAAGCTTTGAATCAGCACTGTACCACCTTGCCATAGATTGGGCACAAGTATAAAAATAAAGAGAAAAATCAAACCATAACTCTGGACTCTATCCAGGGTCTTGTCTTGAAGTTAAAGTCTTAGAAAATGTCTCTCTTTGGCAAAATAAAGAAGTAATCATATCCTTGCCCATGTTGGACCTCTACAGTCTCTTCAAGGTTGTCCTGCTCTACTGTATCTCCCTGACCCCAAATCATGACCCCTCTAGTCTTTGTGATGTTCTTCCTCTCTGGCTTCAAAAGTATATCCTCACTCCCTTCAGTTTAATCAAACATTTTCATCTCTTCCCTTTTATTCCAATCACCCATCAGCAGCAGTAGCTGTTTCACAAGTGTCTAATATCCAGCATACAAAACAGGACAACTGAACACTATCACAAAGGGAAATATTGAAAATTGAACTTTAGTAAAATTAAGAACTTCTGTTCATCAAAAGATATCACTAAGACAGTGAAAAAGCTACAAAAATATATTTGCATTATATAAATCTGATAAGGAACTTAAATTCAGATTTTTTTGAAATCTACTTTATATTAATAGGAAAGGACAACCCAAGTTTTTTAAATAGGTAAAAAACTTTGATAGTTCATAAATGAGGAAATCTAAATTCCAATAAGCACATGAAAAGATGCTCAACATCACAAGGCATTAGAGAACTGCTGATTCAAATCAGTCAAAAAGTTCTACATACCCACTAAAATGGCTAAAATTTAACAGTAACAATGGAATGGATCAGTGTTAGAGAGTATAGGGAACTGGAACTCTCCCATCTCACTGGTGGGAGTGAAAATTGTCACTACTTTAGAAAATATTCGATGCTATCTACTAAACCTGAAGAGACACACATATTCATTACCCAGCAATTCCTCTCCAGGGTATATTCCTAATAGAAAGGAATGTGTCCACTAAGAGAAAAGGGTATATTTAAGAATATTCAAAGCAGTCATTGTAATAGCCAAAAATGAGAAAACAATGCAAAAGCTCATAAACATTGGAAAATAAAATCATGGTGGTAGATTCATATGACAGAATATCAAACAACAATAAAAAGGAATAAACTACTGCTATACACAATGGCATGGATGAATTTCACAAGCATAATAGTGATCAAAAATACATGTTCCATGATTCCTTTTTTATAAAGTTCAAAGAGGGGAAAAACTAATCTAGGGCAATAGAAGCCAACAGAGTGGTTACCTTTGGTGGAAGAAGGGGCTGACCAGGAGATGCATGGGGATATTCTGTGGTATGGGCAACATTCTCTGTTTTTATCGGGAGTATCACTTGAGTATTACACAAATACGTTCACTTTAGGTAAAAGCTAATCAAGTTGTAACTTAAGGTTTGTTCAGTTTACGAAATGTACTTTATACCTCCATCAAAAATACACACAAAAAATCCACATCCTTCTTCACACCTCTAATTAAGACTCATGGATTCCATATAACCAACTCTGTGACTTTAGAATAAACATAAGTATGATTGGAATTCACCCGTCCACACAGAACATTTTCATACTCCATACCCACAGACCACCTTTTTCCAAAAAAACACTTATAAATATAAGCTGAACTGTCTGCAATTCAGCTTTCTCTGGTCAATGCTTTGTGGAAATCATCATGTAAAGAAATGGAAAGCAAGAGGTCAAGAGTTTCTAAAACAGTCATCATAATAGTGGCAAATATGTACAGATTATTTACTACACATTAAGCAATGTGCTAAGGCCTCTAGGTGTATTATTTCATTTAATCCTCACAATAAACATTTGAAATAAATACCATTAGTACTCCCATTACAGAGGCCAAGGAAAGTGAGATACAGAGATGTTAAGTATCTTATCTAGGTCCACACAGCTGACAAGCAGCTAATCAGGATTTATACCCCAATATGTCAACTTACCCTGTCAACTCTGTGGACACTGGCCTGCCCTGCCCTCCTCCTTGGGAAACAATGAGACAGAGGAGGTGGGAGATAAATTCTCTCCTCCCTCTCTGCCCAGGGAAGAACTTCACAGTTAGGAAACACAAAGAAAATAGTGTAGATATTTCAGCTTCAGAGCTCCATTCTGGCCAGGAGCACATAGTCTGGGACTGGGGGTGTCCTCCTTGTGAGAGGCATTTCTGCACAATGGAATGGAAAGAGAATACCCAGCCTTTGGAGTATGAGAGATCTCAGAGCTCTCCCTCTTGTATGCTCTTGAACAAGTCTATTTCTTTATCCACAAAATGAAGATGATCTATCTTTTTCATAAAGTTATTAAGTGAAAGAAAACATTGGTTATCTTAAACCACTGCAATTTGGGGAGTTTTGTTTGTCTGTTTACCACAATGGAGCAGAGCCTATGTTGTCTAGGACACTTTCCTTTCTGATGTTTCTACTAATCCTCATCACAGTCCTGGAATGTACTGCAGAGAGGTGATTAACTTAAAGACCATGCCGTTTTTAAGCTAAGGTCCTTTCCTATGCTTAGCCACTGTACAAACTGCCCTAAATTCCTTTTCTCCTTCTTTTTATGTGACCTAACTTAGGAAATTTGGAAGAACACTCAAGTATCTTTATCTCTCTCCTTTTAAATTTAGAACCAAAACTAAAATGTTAATTACTGCTTCCTTCAATCCAGATCTTATTTTGATCCTTTTCAGCAAATGAGAATCAAATAATTATAACTACCACTTCAGCATCACCTTCTTTAGGACAGATCTAAACCTCCGATCATTTTTGCCCCAAACTTCGTTGCTCTTTCCACTCCTTTCTTTTCACAGTGTGCTGACATCATCCACACAGGTCCCCAAAATTCATATCCTCAGTTATCTTTCATCCTCTTCTCCCCTTCAACCCATAATACATTGTTTCAAGATTGATTGAGTTTAGCCCCCTGCCTCAAACCTTACCTACCACTGGTAGTTTGGGAGAGCTGGAACTTTTTACCTTATAATTGTATGTACCATCTTCCCAACTGGTCCCTCTGTTTCTACCTCTCCTTTCTCCTTGTTTACGGATCTCTCATCTACATTTCCTGTAGAATAAACTCCAAACTCCTTAAATGACAAGTCAGGCCTGACACTCTCTTGACCTTCTTTTCCAAGTGCATCTAGCTCACTTCTCTTATCACAGTCTATACTTCTGCCAACCTGACATCAGCACCATTCCTTTCACGATCCTTTGTACAAGCTGCTCTTCCGTCCTCTTCCCAATCCTACCCCATCTGTCAATCTCTTACACAAAATACTGCTAAATGTAACTTCCTCTACAAAAACTCTTTTTTCCCACTCCCAGCAGCACAGCTGGTTGATTTCTACTCTGAGTTCCCACAGCACTTGTTACATTGAATTGTGATATCTATTTTTCAATTCCTGCCATTCCTCAGGAGTAAAAGTTGTGTTATCTTTATCTTTGTAACCCCAGTGCTTGGCACTTTACCTGGCATATCTAGCTTTTATGAAGATTAGAAAAGGTATCTGAAGGAAAGTATACATAGCATGAATTAAACAAATGTAGAAGTTGCAAAGGAGAATAAGAATCTGATTTGGAGAAATAGCACTGCATTAATAATCCATACACCTGAGCGTTACTCCATCTATGCCGTTCACTAGCCATGTGGCTATAAAGGTGTAAGTTTACTCCTCAGTACTCTTAAACCCAAGGATCTCTGACATCACTTCCTATTCTAACATACTATAGGGCTTGAAAGAGATCAACAAGCTAACCAATGACCTAAGTCTCTGTGTGCTGCAAGAGTTAATTCACATGCTAATGAAGTTCTAGGGTACAAGAATCCCTTTCCTAACTGAGGCCAGGAGGAAAGAGCCACAGCATTTCTAAGCAAAAGCTTTAAAGACATAAGAAAAAGAAATATTGGCTCAGAAACAATATAAAAGGATAATCTCTGGATGTAGGACAAACCACATGAAGTAAGAGGAAATACTTTTTTTATGAGGAGATTCGAGCCAACCCCTCAAAACAAAACAAAACAAAACAAAATTCAGACAAAGTAAAAGTCCATTCCAATGCAAAGCAGTTTCATTTAGGGGAAGGCAAATGGTGCAAGGTTCTTGCCGAGTTGGACCCAGAAGCTCCACTCTCAAAATAGACAGGAATTTTAACTTTACATGTGTGGTTTTGCTATTGTCAATTACGATATTTGTAATTAGCCTTTGTTGTCCTTTCTGGCCTGTGTTAGAACATTTTGTGGTTTCAAGAACAGGGACATACTGGTTCATATTTTGGAAAAGGGAAGGGATGGCACTGAAAGGACGCATAGAAGGAAGACTGACGAGGATCTTATCTGTGCTACCAGCATTAGGGAGAGCAAGGAAGAGGGGAAGTCAAGTTTCATGGGAACCCAGGAAGAGCCACCATGACGGCCTCACCAAGATCAGGATATACATAGATTTCACTTAGCAACATCTCTAGTAGTCAAGTAAATTGCTTGTATTTTCAGCAGCCCAAGCTTGCTAAACCATGCTCTATTAACCACTGTTAGCATGGCTCAATTATATCCTTTGCCCCTTTTTCTGTGTGACTTTCAAATTCTGCAAACTCATTACATTATCTCCTCATGTATCTAGGTCAGATATTTTCCAGGGAGGATCTGAACGCTCCAGTGGTAACATCTTGTCTGATTAGCAAAGCATTTACACAATGCCACTAAGTAGGCTGCTGGCCAGCCTGCAGATTGCTCACATTTGAGTCTCTACCATGATTCTATCAGCTTTGGCCAGAGTAAACTGGTCAAATGAATCAACATCAGTTTACAAAAGAAATCCCTGGGAATGATATTTTGGGTGATGCAGGTACTCTCAAATTTGGTCTGTCCAGGACATAATAAGAAGGCCCATTTAGACAGTGCTTTCCTTGTTTTAAATTGGAAGAAGCTGCCAGTAACTCCAGAAACCTCTGAACATATCTTTACTGTTCAGCAGTCACTTGAACGACCCAGTTACTCAGGCCAACAGAAGGCCACTTTTCAATGAGTTTTCTGCATCAATCAGCTGTATTGATTAAACTTCTGTTACCAGTTGGCTGAGCTGTGCTGTAGTAACAATGGACCCCAAAATCCTAGTGACTTACAGAGGGTGATTTCTCTCTCATGTGTGTCCATTATGGGCCGGCTCTGGCCCTGCTCCCTGCCATCTTCTCTCCAGAAACCAAGCTGACAAAGCAGCCTCTAACTGGACTCCACATTCCAGTTTATCCAACACAGTCCTAGCTTATGTCTATGTCCCAGAGTAATTATTAATAGCTTATCTTTTCACTCTCAAGAGTTCATCTTCTCACTTTCAAAACTGCCTGGTTTGGACAATAAATTATATGTCACTTTTCCTATCTGGGTTATTGATGATTTCCTGGCAAAGAAAAAAAGAGATGTTGCAAAAATACAAGCTGGCTCTTAAAAGTTTCTGTTCAGAAATGATGCATGTCACTTCTTCCCACCTTTCATTGGCTAAATCAAGGTCTCATATCCACTCCTGAGTTCAGTAGGGTGAGAAAGTATAATTGCCCCCAAGGAGGGGCAGCAAGTATTTTGAATAAAATACAATCTTCCACAGTGAACAATGGCAAACATAAAGAAAAAATAAAATGATATAAATGGTGTGCCTAAGGCATGTGTGTGGAAGAGATAAAAGGGTACAGTTAGAGTTACTACGATTGGGGGCTTCTATAATTTTATCAATTCCCTAGTCTTGCTCAATGCCCTCATTTTTTGAGAGGAAAAGAACTGAAGCCCAGGGAGGAGAAGTAACTTGCTCAAGGTCCTGAAAGTCTGTGGACCGGTACATAACCTGCTAATGTGTCAGTTAAGGAGTGTTGTGAAAAGAAAGGAAGGTCTGGTGATAATATAAATCATATATGTCTAAATATAAAGCAATCCCAAGCCACTGAATTTGCATAGCGTTAAGACAGATGTAAAATCAACATCGCACAAAACACAGCAAATGAGAGAGTACCCAATAACATGAGAAACTTTGTAAGGACTGGAACATAATCCTTCCTCTTTTAGGAGCGATGATTTTGGAGAAACTTCTCCCCTTCTATTCAGACATTTATGGCATCTGAGTCTCACTTCCTTCTTGTCACTAGGTGACAAGTCACTGACTACCTCCTTCTGCTCCAGGGCCCAGCTGCCCAGAGATCAGTGGCTCCCAACCTCGGCTGTAATCCTCAACCCTGGTCCCCAACCCTCTTCCAAGATTCTGATTCAGTTATTGGGAGAAGAGGTTTTGAGGATTAGTACTATATAAAAGCTCCCAGGTTACTCTAATTTACAACCAAGACTGAGAATCACTAACATAGGATTTTTTATAATATTCCATGGACCAGGATAATAGACATAATTTTTGGTCTAGCAAACCACTCTGAAAATAAGGAGATTTACATACTATTTGTTATGGACTGAATGTTTGTGCCCCCCCCCAAACTCATATATTGAAGCCCTAACTCCCAACATAATGGTATTTGCAGATGGGGCCTTTGGGTGGTTAATTAGGGTTGCATGAGGTCATGAGGTGGGACCTGCAAGATGGAATTAGTACCTAATTAGATGAGGTCATGAGGGTGAGGCATCCACGATGGGATTACTACCCTTATAAGAGACACCAGAAAGCTTGCTTTCTCTCCCTCTCCACACTCCCACAAATAAAGAGGTCATATGAGCACAGAGAAGGACAACGACCATCTACAAGCCAAGAGAAGAGACCTCAGAATGAAACTACCTGTTTGCACCTTGATCTTGGACTTCCGGCCTCCAGAACTGTTAGAAATAAATATTTGTTATTTAAGCTACACAATCTATGGTACTTTGTTATGGCAGCCCAAGCTGACTAATATACACCAGTTCTCTTCAAAACTTCTCAAGTCCTATTTCTCACCGCTAGTACTTCCCAAATACACACACACACACATATGCACTTAGTATGTTTTACTTGTTTGCCTATAATGCATTTTTTAACATATAAGTAACATATAATTTATCACCCAAACCAGACATTTTTGAAAGTGAGGAGGTATACTGTTTCATTGGTGTTTTCAGCTTGAAGATCCAGTGTCTCTCTAATGAGTATAATAAGGCTACAGGTTAGGAGACCTTTGGTCTAGAGTTGGTTCTGCTACTTAACTGGCTTGGACACTGGCTGAGTCACTTCACCTCTCTGGATGTCACTTTCCCATCATAAAGGAGAGAAACAACACAGACACTTTTGTAAGGTCCTCTCTTCCAGGGCAGGAGTCACACAGCCATCCATAAGGCAGAAGTTCTGATCCACTTTATAAAATTTATTGAGCTTTCCAAAAATGCCAATACCCAGGACTCTCCTCTTCTCCCCAAACTGGTCATTGGTCCAGGGCAGATGAAACCATTCATCGTATTGGCGGTTTTTAAAAAAACTTCTAACGAGCAGCCAGGATTAAAACTATGAGCTATTTTACAAATTTTTACCACTGAGAATACAGACTCAGGTCTGTATACTCATTCTCACGTATCTTTCAAGTGGCAAAAGCAGAACACAAACTCTAGTTGTCTGGCTGCAAACTTCCACCCACTGCCTGTGGTACAAGAACTCCTGACACATTATCAAGTGCCTGATGCTATTTCCAGAGCTTTGGCTGCTCATATTTGAAAAGTTGCTTAGCTGACTGATCAGCCACATTCACCTATCAGCTGCTGCAGGTGTCATGCACAAAAAGTGGTTTCATTGTGAAGCTGGGATAGGGATATTTTTCCATCTGTGCCCAGTTGGATATACTGGTCTTCCATATCTGCGGTTCAAAGGAGAACAAGATGCACAGAGATTAACTGTGAATTATAATTAGGAATGTTTATAGATAAAGAAACGCTCTGGCTTGCATTTCCACATAGAAACTTTCTGGTACACTATATGGACGTTTTGATTAATGTTACATTCTTGGCTCGTTCTTCAGTTACTGCAACACACAGATTTCCGTCTACATGTACTATTAACTGTCATCTGAGCTTCCCACTCAATACAGCTGATAATTACACATTCTGGAAGCTGAGTGTCACAACTAATTAACTTGACAGGCTTCACTGATTCGGGTAGAAATGGAGACTGTACAAATCTGTTTTGTAGTATCTCGGTAGATATAAAGAAGCAATTAAGTCCAAGGACTACAATAAAATAATACTGGCTTAAACCCAGGAACACGAGGAGTGAGTAGAACGATTTTGAGCTTTGGAGCCAGAGACCGAAGTTCAAATCCCAGTTCTGCCACTTCCTAGTTAAAAAGCCTTCAAAAAGTTACAGTCAGCACCCCGTATCCGCGGTTGCAGAACCAGCAGATAAAGAGCGCCTTCTGTACTGTGTCACTGCATAAAAGGGACTTGAGCATCCTCGGATTTTGGTACCTGTGAAGGGTCCTGAAACCAATCCCCCGCCGGCCAAGGGATGAGTGTACTTAGCCCTACTTTATCTTAAACTATATATTTACCCAAAAATGCGTTTATAAAGGTGTGTGCTTCTTCCCCGCCCCCGGCGACAGGGTGGGGCAGGTGGGCGGCCAGGCCTGCGGTCAGCGCTCCACTGTCCCCGTCGCCACCACCGCTATGGCAGCCGCCGCCGCCGCCGCCGCCGCCGCCGCCGCCGCGCGCAACCTCCGCGGGAGAAGGGGTCGCCTCGTGGGACAAAATACAGCAGCCCTCAGCCCTTCGCCCGCCGTAGCCCGGGAGGTGGAAGGGGAGGAGGAAGAACCTTGCTTCTTAAAGGAAATAAATAAATTTCTGTTCAACCTACCAGCTTAAGAAATGGAACTGACTAGTACTCTTTCTTTCTTTGGGGGGGGGGGGGGGGCGGGGGCAGTCAGTAGTCGTGGCTCACGGGCTGTAGAGCGCAAGCGCAGTCGTTGTGGCGCACGGATTTAGTTGCTCCGCAGCATGTGGGATCTTCATGGATCAGGGCTCGAACCCGTGTCCCCTGCATCCGCAGGCGGATTTATAACCACTGTGCCACCATGGAAGTCTGTATATAAGGGTTTAAATCACTGACTTAGGAGATAGATTGAGTGATGAAGGAATGATCACACTTCAGTCTCTAATTCTGAATTCAGACTTTATGTATAAACTATTCTGTACTATGCGACTGCACTTGAACTACCTGTGTGTAAAGGACAGTTTATCATCCTCTATCAGAAGAGTCTGAAACATGAGATTTGAAAAGGTTTGACTCTACCTAAGACTAGAAGAAAGTCCACCTTCTTTTTAAAAAATTTTATTTAATTTTATTTATTTTTTTATACAGCAGGTTCTTATTAGTCATCAATTTTATACACATCAGTGTATACATCTGACTAGTACTCTTGAAGATCCTAGAACTTGACCCATTCTCATATTCCCTTCCTCTGTGGTGGTAACTCCAAGCCTCTTTTAATCATTCCCTTCCTTTCCTCACCCCTATATGTATCCCTAAATACACTTATAGTCAGCTTACCTGCTCTGAACTGTAGAATAATGTTATGTGTGCCTTATTGCACTTGTTCCACACTGTGTCTAGAATTAGTTCACATTGATGTATGTGGCTGGAGATCACTTCTTTTCACTGCTATCTAGCATTCCACCGATTGAATATAAAACAACATATGTAACCATTCTACTGGTGATGTGGCCATTTGAGATCCTTGTTCTTATGAACAGTATTAAAAGAAGCACTTCTGTACAGCTTCTCCCAGTGTATCATTGTCAGTTGTTCTAGAGCAGGAGTCAGCAAATTACATCCCAAGGGCCAAATCCAGGCTGCCATCAGTTTTTGTAAATAAAGCTTTATTAGAAAATAGTCACGTTCATTCATTTACATATTGTCTATGGTTGCTTCCCACCACTGTATCACAGGATCACATTTGCTCTCCTGAATGGTGCCTCCTTCCCCCAGACTGCAACACAAAATCTCTGTATCCCTCCAAACAGTCTAGTTTTTTTCCCTTTTTTGAAAAAAATCACCATCTTTATAGTCTCTTAAAGAACCACCCGGAATTATTAGCAATTGCTTTAAAAAAATAATTCCCTTTTCTTGAAAGCAAGAACACTAAATTTCAAACACTCTGAAAGGTAAAGGGAAATCCTTGTGTTCATCTTGGGGATAGTAATTTAGACATGACTGAGAGGAATGTTTATGCTGTTTAGAAATAAAACGGTTGTTCTTTTTACAGATTTCTACCTCCTGCTTCCTATACTTAATACTCATTCTCACTCAGAGGCAATCCTTTCTAGGAATAATTCTATTCCATCTCCCTGAAGCAACTTGGTCTAGAAACAATTAGAAGATGATTCCTTAGGAAACCAAATGTGTGGGCTAGTTGCCAAGAATCTCTCACATCATGTGAGCTTTTGGAAGGAAATTCATTGCCTCCCATCTTTAAAAGTGACTCCAATCCCATGCATCAGAGCTTCACTGGGCAGTCCCAGAGGTAGCTTCATCTTGAAGCCTGTTATTTGCTTCTGGTAGAAATATGTTGCTCCCTAATAAGTAGTAAATGTGGTTTTTGGAAAATCCTTGGAACTTAATGCCATAGAGACTAGACCTTGGGATATCTTATTTCCGTTGATAGCCAGCCTTCTCGGATGGGTTCAAAGCCTATTTTCTGCTTTGACATGTTTTAATTAAGCAAGTTACTTGACTACTCGTTTTCATGGTTTTTCCAACAAGCATTTTAAAATAGGCAGCAACTAGGAGAAAGGCATAGTGCTGGTACAGATAAAGATGAATCTGAAATAGCCCTTCTCCGTATGGACAGCACCACTTACAATATTTGCAGAACTCGGTGCAAAATGAAAATGCAGGACCACTTGTTGGAAAATTCTTAAGATTTTCAAGATGGTGATAACATAACATTCAACTAAGTGTGAGGTCCTTCTAAACACGGGGTACTGTGCCACTCATGTCCATGGAAGCCAGCCCTCATAATCTAGTGGATGACATAGACACAAGTTAGCTACCTGATAAAGCAACAAAGAACTTACGTTAAACATCTGAACAAGTAACAACTTATCGTATAGACATGTAATTCTAAAGGATAATCAGGGTAAGTAACTGACAATAGGAAGTAGTTAAACTGGACTTTAAATGAGTGAAGACATTTTTATAGGGAGAGAGTGTGACCAAATGCATTCTTGGCTGGGAAACTACACAAGAAAAAATTTGTGATGTGAGAATGTTGGCTTTGATAGAGGAGAGGCAGGAAAGCTACAGTGGTTAGAATGCAGAGTGCTGTAGGTGACGTGGTGGTGATGAACCCAGAAAGGTCATTTAAGGTCAATTTACTGGGGTGTCCTGGGAGCCTGAATTCCTTAAATTTGGACTTTATCTTGATTTGGATATACTAAACATTCCAAGGTTTTTAGGTAGGAGAATTATATAATCAGTTCTAGGATTCCAGAGAGAAAAATAACTCCAGTTGTAATGTGGCAAATGGATCAGAGAAGAAAGGGACCAGAGACAGGGAAAACTATCAGGAAATAGTTAATAACATCCAAGGGTAAGAAGTTGGGGCTCCAGGCTACAGATAGAAAGGAGACAGATGGAAGACACTGCAGTGGCCTTCTTTCTTTGAAAACGAAAAAGAATTGCCAAGAGTGCACGTATTTCTTTCTTTCTTTTTTCTTTTTTTTTTTGCTGTACGCGGGCCTCTCAGTGTTGTGGCCTCTCCCATTGCAGAGCACAGGCTCCAGACGCTCAGGCTCAGCGGCCATGGCTCACGGGCCCAGGTGCTCACGCGGCATGTGGGATCCTCCTGGACCGGGGCACGAACCTGTGTCCCCTGCATCAGCAGGCGGACTCTCAACCACTGCGCCACCAGGGAAGCCCACGTATTTCTTTTTTTTTTAATTTTTAAAAACCACTTTATTGAGAGGTACGATTGACATGTAAAGATCTGTACGTATTTAGTTTACACAACATGATGAGTTTGAGGAAAAATATATACCCGTGAAAGCATTAAGGCCATAAACACGTCCATCACTTCCTAAAGTTCCCTCCTGCTCCTCTTTAGTAGTGCGTGTGTGGTGTGTGTGTGTGTGTGTGTGTGCACCCATGCGCTAAGAAAACTTAACATAATATTTACCCTCTTAGGAAATTGGGTGGATGGCTTATAAATATTCATGCAGCTCTCCTGGAGAACTCAATGCCAAGATTAGAAAGATTGTTCTTGTGCCTTGCCAAGAAATGAACAAGCACAGACCCCCACTAACAAGATCCACAGGGGAGCTGTCAGCAAGGTACACTCATGGCTGTCACGGTGGAAAACAGAAGGACCTACCTTGAGCTGCCCATGTTTGTTTCAGTCAAACTGCTGGGCTGCTGAGGTGTAGATGGGTCTGAAACACCTAATCCTTGCCAAGAGCTGGGCAAACTGGGTGAACTCACCCAGAAAATCTTTTTACATAATTTCCATAAAAGACTAAGGAAAGCATCAATTTTTAAATTGATAGATGGGTAGGAAGCAGGAAAAAAATTTTTAATGCCCTTGTGGGATCTGTTTAAATACCAAAAGCATCATTTGTCTAGGAGGAATTTTTTTTAGAATCATAAAATTTTTGATACAAAAATATATGACAATTATTAAAACACTGGTTTCTGGCCATAATTCAAATCAATATAACTGCAGTATTGGAACAAAGTTGTATAGAAAGATTTTGGTTCAAATCATGATTCTGCAACTTACTATTAATCTGATCTGAGACAAGTAATTTAGCTTCTCTGAGATTTTGTTTCCTTGAAAATGAACATAATTTTATTTGCTTTGCAAACTTCCCCAAATCATTATATGGGGCAGGAGATGAATAAGTACACAGCAAGCCTTGAGGGGCTCCAAAGTGCTCGAAAAATCAAAGATCTTATTAGCAGTGCTACATACCTTAGTGGTCTGTAATTTTTAATCCTACAGAATTAATTTACTTCCTTATAGCAAATATACTCCCAGAAAAACGTGGACTAGAAACCACTTGAATTGTCATCCTTGTGTGTATGTGTTTTGTTGTTGTCAGTTTTTGCACAAACATATAACAAATATTAGCAGACATCATAACAAGGAATAAATAGGAAAACCTGCCAGAGCCTTCTGTATGTAACCAAGAAAATATATTCCATGTATGCTATCTTCTGAGCATATGGGAAATGTTAAAATAAGTGAACCCAACAAATACTTGTAAATCACATTTGTTTTTCTTGCTTCCCTGCCCCCAAAAACAACAACAAAAAGACACTCATAAATCATCCATTTTATGTATAAGCACAGTGGTTACCTCCTACTAGGCTGCTTCTGATGGTGCAAACTGGCCATGTTAAGTCAACCTGTTCTGGCATAAGGAATTCGGCTGGCTCTGGCTTGGATATGCCTTAGGTTCACTAGGTGTATATGTGTCCCTCTCCCACTAGAAAGAAAAGACCTTCAGGGCAGGGACTGACTTCTTCCTTGTTGTATCTTCAGCATCTAGTTCAGCGCCTGACACACAGTAGGTGCTCATTCAATGATGAAGGAATGAATGAGAATTTAAGAATTCTTGTAACAGGATGCACAGCCAGTTTTCTTCTCCATGTGATTATCCAATTTTCATGGGTAGATTTTTTCCTCTGATGTGGGCATTTTTCCAAAGACCACACACACTAAGGCATCCTTTTGCATTTTTTAATAATCCAATTTCACCTAATGTACAGTTCTTGCAATGAGTATGAAATGAGTTTACACATGTAGGGAGTTTAGCATTTACATGATATGTACTCAATAAGCTAAATATTACATTATTTATCTACAAGAGGCAGAAGAGTGACTCTGAAGCCAGATTACCTAGAATCATATCCTAATTCTTCCATCACTGCTATGTGACCCACATGTAACTTAACTGCTCAATGCCTTATTACTTTAGCTCTGTAATAGGAAAACAATACAGCTCACTTTACAGCATTGCTGTGAGGTTCACATGAGATGCTATGTTTGAAGATAATGCAAGAAAATGGAACACATGTATGGTGGTGGGAACACAGTAAATAATAAATACTAGAAAATAAAAAAAGCCAAAGAAACATTTGTTAATCACCTGCTGTATACCAGAAACTCAGCTAGCTGCTGTGGAAGAGAGACAAGACCCAATCCCAACCCTCATAGAATTTAGATTCTAGGCAGAAAGGATCTCAATCTGGGTAACAATGATAACAGGGATAGTTACACTTTCCCTCCATTGTTTCTTCAGAGCTCTGGACCAGCACACAATTGAGAGAAAAAGAATTTTTACAGCAGCCATGTAAATGGACTGTTAAATGGCTTCTAACTCTTCAGCTCTTGGATGTAATTTGGATACAGATAATAATAGTAATAATAATAACCTTACCATGCTGAAAATTCTATATTTGATCTCATTTAATCCTTACAACAAAATTGCAAAACAAGTATAGTTGCCCTCTATTTACAGATTGAAGTTCAGAAAAGATAAATAATTGCCCGAGGTCACATATCAAGTGTATCCCATAACTGCACTAACCATGCCTGGATACTTTCCCTGGCCTTTTGCTGGAACTTGGCAGCTAAGCCAATAAGCTCAGCAGGAGTATATTCTCTCATCATGAGCACTTCCTGAATTAGGGACTGCCCTGTTGGCTGGCACGGTTGTTGCTGTGCTTCTGCTTTCCTTTGTGTTAGAAATCAGATGGCATGGGGCCAGCACAGCATCTTCCTCTTTGTTCTCACTTTCCCAGGAATTCCACCTCCTGGCATCCCGATCAGGCTGTGTCACAAGGGCTCAGACCTTAATCCGAGCAGCTTTCGCCCTCCTAGCTTTGCAAAATGGCACACCAAGGTCTCTGACTTATCAGCCTGTTCTCCCACCTTGTCTGCCAGCCCAAAGCTAGCAGAGCGCTGAACACTGCAGGCCCTTCTCCAACCTCAGCTTTTCTTCCAACCTTCTCACAATATCTTCAGCCTCTAGTTAGGCATCAGTGGCCACAGAACTGCCCACAGTGGAGGTCAGCCCACCGCCCAGCCAGGCATTTCCCTTCTTTGCCTTCCTGCAAAGAACTTCTTGAAGTTCCTCAAACAAGCACATCAAACCAGCCAACATTTTTGGGACATCCCAATACCTGCTCAGCGGTCCACAAACATCTGACATACTGGCCACGCCTCACCACATAGAGGTTGATGGCCAACTCGGGATTTCCCCTGTGGGTGTATCTATCCCAAGACCCATTTCTTGTCTCCTGGCTGAAGGAATTCAATTGCTGGTTCACAACCTCGGGAGCTTCTTGGGTAAAATCTGAAAGTGACCCCATATATGGAGGGCAAAGGGAGACCAAAGAAAGAGACAGAGCCCTCCAGATTGGTAGGTGGCAGGTGTAATAATCAAGGGAACCTACATACAAGGCTCGTCTTGGGTGGCTACAAGATGCATAGATCTCAGCACCCGCCTTCCAAAATCTTAAACGTTTATATATATATATACAGAGAGAGGCCTTAACCAGTTTCAGTCACATATACCAGGCAGATAGTCCCGATACCTAAATTCTCTCAAGGTTCAGTCCTTGAAATGGCTCCAGTTATGGGAACTATGGGTGGAATGTATATTTCAAGGACAGAGAAGTGGGTGAGGAGCCTCCAATTGCCCGGGTCCAGCTCTCTGGTCAACCAGCAGTCACATCCTCTTGATAACTTCCTCCAACTTTAAGTGTAACCAAGTTACATATCAAGTGTAACTGCTCTAACAAATAAACTCGAAGTTGTGTAATGTCACAAACACAAGAGAAGTTTCACTCTTGCTTATATAATAATACTGAGCAGGCGAACAGGAAGGCAGAGACACAGGTTGCCAGAAGCTCTGTCAACATGTATATTTTAATAAAATAGGGAGGAGAAAGAGGATTTAGACAGGTACATGGGAGATTTAGTGGGCCAGACCTGAAAGTGGTACACATCCCTTCTGCTAATTTTCCATAGTCTAGAATTTAGACATGTGGTCACTCTTAACTCCAGGGAGAAATGGGGAATGTGGACCCTGGCTGGGCAGCCACCTCCTGTGCATAATTCTGTCCTATGGAATGGGAGCACAAATATTTTTGTCTTCAGTCTTCTCTAGACAAAAAGTAAGTACCAAAGGCATGACTCCAATCCAGGTCTGTCTGTCTCCAGAGTCCATGCTTCTAAACACTGGTAATCACAAAGCCAGCCAAGAGCTCAGTATTGCCTCTATGCTGTCCATGTTTCAAGTCACTTCATCCTCAAAACAACTCTATGAAGTGAGTCCTATTATTTGATAGACAAAACATGACCCAGAAGGATCAAACAGCTTGTTCTGTGTGACCTTGGGCAACTCACTGAACTTCTCCACTACTCAACATTCTTATCTTTAAATGGGCTTTATAATAACACCCTTTAGAGTGTGTGTCTGATCAGAACCTGCCCCCCCCACCCCCAGTCCCTGATCCTGACAACTTCCCAGGACCCTTCCAACTCTGCGTGCAACCCTAAAGCCAAGTTCTGAGATCAGCCTCAAAGGATATCTTCTACCAGTTATCCCAGTAGCAGAATTGAGCTGTCCCCCAGGATGCCAGCCTTTGCTGGCAAGACAACCTATGGGCTGTTATTTTGTCTTGTATGGTGCTGTCTCTAGATTATCTCACTTTCTAGATAATCCTTCCTGTGGGTTATCCAGGAATTCCACAATAAAACACCCTACTGAGAGAAAAAGGTTTTTGGCTTTTGACCCAAAGATTTAATGTCCTTGCAGCTTTTGGAACACAACATTTCTCCCTAAAAGTTCACCATCAAATGGTGACATCTGTCAACAATAAAAAGCTATAATTCTATTCACATACTACTTTGAAGTTGAAAACTAAAATTACATTTACTGGACATAGATTTAAAAACCTCTATTTTCAAAGTAACCGCAGACCAATTTTTTACAGTGAAGCCTCATATCAGAGTAAATTTCACAGTGGTTGCTGCTTCTGAAAGGATTTCATGGCATTGTGCTTACAAGTCCAGGCATTGGAGCCAAGTTGCATATGCTTAAATTCCAGTTCTGTCATTCCTGCTAGCTGTGCAACAAGGGCAAAGGGATTTACTTTCTCTAAGCCAGTATTTCCCTATCTGTAGAATGGGGACAAATCCAGTGCCTGTTTTAGAGTGTTGCTGTGGAGATTAAAGAACTGAGGGTAACCGATGTGATCACTCAGCATAATGCTTGGTAAGCACTCCCTGGAATGTGTAAGGTAAGAAGACATTTTATTTTCCCAATTGTTTTCTTAGATTTAGGGCCTGCATAATGGATCAGACAGAAATTTCCTCTTTCTAATATCTTGAGCCCATCAATCACTACAGTATGATGATCAACCTGTGGGTAGAATCTGTCTCTCATCCTATATCACAAGGGTGGCCCATGGCTCCAGAAAGTATATCCTCCCCAAATAGGTTTATCCTGTTCACCCAGCATGTGATTAGTGTGATGCTAATTTGTACCTCCAGAACTAAAAGAGGGAAAAAGGCTTTATAGTACCATTGTTAAAAGCTTAGTTTTGGAGCCAGATAGACAAATATTAAGAATCCCACATTCTGTGTGGCCTTGGGCAAGTCGCTGAACTTCTCCACTGCTCAGCATTCTTATCTTTAAATGAACTTTATAACAATACCACTTTTATAGGATTACTATGAGGATTAAATCTGATGTGACAGACACTGTGCTAAACATTTTATAAACATAATAAGTCTTCGGTGAGTACAGAAATCCTTTAAGCCTTGTAAGAGTTAATCCTTTAAGTCTTCGGTGAGTACAGAAATCCTTTAAGCCTTTAAGCCTCATTTTTTCTTCAAATAAAGACATGGTCAATGTAAACGTAAAATGATGCAATCACTGTGGAAAACAGTTTGGCAGTTCCTCAAAAAGTTAACTATAGGATTGCTATGTGATCCAGCAACTCTACTGCTAGGTAAATACTCCCTCCAAAATGAAAACATATGTCCACACAAAAACATGTACGCAAATGTTTGTATGAGATTGAGTCATAATATCCAAAATGTGAAAACAACCCAAATGTCCATCAACTGATGAATGAACACTATCAAATACTATTCAGCAATAAAAAGAAATGAAGTACCAATACATTCTATAACATGGATGGACCTCAAAAACTATATGCTAAGTGAAAGAAACCAGACACAAAAGACCACATATTGTATGATTCCATTTTCTTTTAACTGAAGAATAGTTGATTTACAATGTCATGTTAGTTTCAGATGTACAGCACAGTGATTCAGTTATATATATAAAGGTTTTATATATATTCTTTTTCATATTTTTCCCCTTATAGCTCATTACAAAATATTGAGTATAGTTCCCTGTGCTATACAGTAGGTCCTTGTTGGTTATCTATTTTATATGTGGCAGTATGTACATGTGTGATTCAATTTGTATGGAATATCCAGAATAGGCAAGTCTACAGAGGTTGGAAGTATCTATAGATTAGTGGTTGCCAAGAACTAGTGGCGGGGGGATGAGGTGTAAACTGGTGCGAGGTTTCTTTTGGGGGTAATGAAAATATTCCAAAATTCTATTGTGATGATGGCTGAGTAACTCTGTAAGCACACTAAAAACCATTGAATTATACACTTAAAACGGGTGAATTGTATGGTATGTAAATTACATCTCAATAAAGCTGTCTACAAAGAATATATAGGCACACTACAGAGATATTTCAAGTTTGGTTCCAGATCACCACAATAAAGCGAATGTTACAATAAAGCAAGTCACATGAATTTTTTGGTTTCCCAGTGCATATAAAAGTTACGTTTCCACTATAGTAGTCTGTTAAGTGTGCAATAGCATTGTGTCTAAAAAAAAAATGTACGTACCTTAATTAAAAACAGTTTATTGCTAAAGAATGTTAGCCATCATCTGACAACTCAGGGTTGCCACAAACACTTAATTTGTAAAAAACGCAGTATCTGTGAAACACAATAACACTAGGTATGTGTGTATTGAATGGTAACTACATCTACTGTAGGTTCCTGGCTGGGATGTCGAATGTATTGGTTTGTGTGTTATAAACATTCAAAATGTAGCTATTGAATGAAGAGCAAAATAGAGAAGCCTAACTTTTCCTCTGAAATGTCCTGCCATTGCCAAAGAGTCTTCCTTCCCCTCTAGCCAGAAATCAAGTTGAATCAAGTGCCAAAGCCAACCTAAAGAAGTTGAAAGTGGGGACATTTTTCTTGCAGTAGGTATTGGTGTAGGAACTAGACCCCTTGCTGGCTGGCTCTTTGGTCTAAATAAGCAATAATCTCTCACCTACAAATACACACACTCTCTTCCATACACAACCAGTCTGAAGATCAGAATGTTGTTTTAACAAGGTGACCAGACTAAAAGATTTTAATGACTTATTCAGTCACACCATTGTTTGAATGAATTTTTCCTCTGTGTTTATGGGTTGTTTAAGAAAAGAAACATAACATAACTTATTCATTCATTTAGTTAATATTTTTAGATCACCTACTCAGTGCCAAGCACTAGTCCAAGTGTTGCATATACTCAGATTATTGATCTACTTGGACAACATCAGACAGAAGCATTTTATCTCCTCAAGATGACTCTCATGTGCTCCTGGAGATCAAATAGGAATGCAAATTTAATTAAATTAAGGTCTGGTCAGCTATCCAGAAAAAGTAAAAAGCATACTGTAGTTGCTTAAGATTTTTAAGCAAAGAATGATGACACTTGACTGTCCATTGAGAAACCATTTCTTATTACTCTGGTCCTATGTCTTCTGTACACACTAAAGTATTTATCCAAAGAGAATGTTGAAAGGAATTTATTCTCCAATGAATAACCTGATTCTCCAAACACAAGTTTCACTACAGTTTCCAACACAAGAAAGAGGGAGAAATGGCACAGAAGGCGATAGCATGACACACTGAGGCACCAAGCTTGAGTCCTCCAGCCTCCTCTGTGCTCGAAGCTTTACCTTGTCTGTTCCCCTCAGCTTTCAACTGGCTTCAATTACCTCTAGATTTAGCTTCAACAAACAACCAGGTATTGAAAACTCAAGTTTCCATTTTTCAAAGTGCATTACCAGAAAAAGTGAAATGCAAGGCAACAAAGAGCATTAAATCATTAGGATCTTGCCCCTTGCTGTGGTGAAACCACACGGCTTGGCCCACTTCCAAGGCTAGAATTAATGAATGAGCAGGATTCTCAGGGAAAGCCTTTAACTACAGTCTGCTTAGCCCACAGAGCCTGCCCCTTTATTGCTCTTGGCATGTCTGCCTCTGTTTCTAATGGATCACCTTCCCAGGGGAATACGCACAGTGGGGGAAATGTGCAGCCTTATGAATTCCTGTTTCCATTTCTTTTCTTCTCTTTAGAAACAGACTTAAGGAGATTTAATTATGCTGAAGCAGAAAAATCTTGAGTCTTAAGACTAAGACAGCAATCAACTGTGTTCCCTCTCTGCCATTTCTCAGCTGTGGGGAATTTGACACTTGCTTGCAGCCATGCTCCTAGGCTACAGTATCCCAATAGCCAACCTTCCTTCAGCTCGGACCTCGTGGGCCTCACAGCATCAGCATCACAGATCCCTCTACCTATACTCTACCTTCTTGAAGAGGCAGTGTGTTGTTGAGTCAGGGTCAAGGGCAATGCTGGCTACATCCTAGGGCTGGAACTTCATTAGATAAGCTAGGTTAAGAGCTTTTTGGCTTCTATTCTAGGTCTCCTCTCCTGATTGCTTCTCTCTGTTGGGCCAGCCTAAAGCTAGAGCAGGAAAACAGGCCTGAGGATGCTTTGTGACATTTATTGTATGTAGGCTACCCAATAATCATACCCTTCTTCTTATATGAATGTCACCTCAATAGGCTTTTAAGGAGTTCCCTCTCTAGACACAGACTGGCAACTGGCAACGAATCACCCTGCCCACCTCTAACCAGTGGGTGAGCACATGTCACAAGCTGGGGCCACATACCTTCCCCCCACCAAATTTTACTCTTCAGCAGGATGATTAGAAAAACTGAACACAGATTTTTTTCTTGAGGAAGAGGACTGTTTAGGGGAAGACACATTATCAGTTCCCGCTCTAAAGAGTCCACTTATCCACCTTCTACTGCCCCCAGCACACACAGACGCATGCTGTTGTCCTGTTCATCAGCCTCCCTTCTGTTCCATGAGTAATTCCACATCCTTCCAATAAATTCATTCTTAGCATCAGTTAACCAGAGTCAGTTTCTGATACTTGAAACCAAGCAGCTGCATAATAGGTTCATTTTTTTCTCAGTTTAATAAAACCAACTCAAGGATGTAACTGGTCTCTAAAGATGGTCTATGCTTCCAATATTCAAGGAAATCTTTGTAAATGTACATTATATTTGTGTGGCACTTCCCAGGCTTTAAAGTACTCTCTCTCTCTCTCTCCACACACACACACACACACACACACACACACACACCATGTGCATATATATAAGTACGCATTCATATATACACGTGCGTGTGTGTGTGTATGTGTGTGTGTGTGGAGAGGGATAGAGAAAGAGAGAATCATTCTCAACTGAGACTAAAATAAAACAAACAGCTCTCCAACTCTGTGACATAAATAGCTATTGAACACAGAAAAAAGTGAAATGAAAAAAGAAAAAGAATGGCATTGTAAATGTCCTCAGATTTTCTGGCTCCAGCCCAGAATGCTTTTAAGTAAACAACACACAAAAGCATAAAACCAAATGTTTTAACACTTACTAATGAAGTATTATAGACCCCTTATCTCATTGAATCCTCTTCATAGCCATCTGGGATACTATTAGGCTTATTTAACACTATGAAGTAAATGAGAATTTCAAGTAAATTGTCTTGTGTCTCAGCTAACAAATTAGAAAAACAAGATGATTCAACACCAGATCGTTTGGAATGCCAAGTCTATGTTCTTTACCCCACATCATATCCATCCTCTGCAATGGGGAAAGAAACATACCCTTAATGGACTTAAATCAGAAAACACTTTTAATAAACGTTACTTGATAATAAACGGTTTAACTATGTGAGGGAGGGGTAAATTTCTGCCACTGAACATATATCAACATAAATTCAAGGTAGATTAAAGAGTTCAATGTTTAGAAATGAAGCAATAACCAAGTAGAATAAAATATAGGCAAGATTTTTCTGATCTCAGGGTGGGGAAAGCCTTTCTAAGCTAAACAAAGGAAACATCTTAAAGGACATTATTGATATATTTGACTGCATACCTATTAAAAACATCTGTAGCACAAAAAGTTCTATGAATTGAATCCAAAGACAAACAGGAAAAATATTTCCAAAATACATTATGCAAGATAAATAGTCTTAGTATATACATATTTCTTCTGAAATAAAAATATTAATCAACACTTCAATATAAAAATATACTCAACAGTCATACAGTCAAATCTAGATAGGGGAAGAATACATCTAATTTAAAAATACAGGTTCTCTAATAATGAAAGAAATACAAATTAAATAAACTATGAGTTTCTATTTTCACACACCACATTGACAAAAGTTTTTTAGTTGTATCAATACTATTACAACACTGAATGCACTGAGTAATTCTGTAGCAAACACTTTAATAATGTGTAACAAACACCTTAAAAAATGTCATTATAACTTGTCTCAGTGGGGAAGTGTTTTAAAAATACATTACATTTATATGATAAAACGCAAGGCAGTTATTAGGTGATAGGATGATTTTCATCTTCTTTGTTTACATGTCTACATGTAAACATGTTTACATGTCTATATTTTCCAAATTTTTACAGTGAGTATCTACAGGACAATGTGTGTGTATGTACATACATATAAACACATATATTGCTATACATACACACATGTATATATATATACATACACATAAATGATTTTTTAAATTTTGCACATTTAAGTTTGTATGTATTCGTGTGTGTGTTTATTGAGAATTTTAAACTCAATGGGGCATAAATAAGAAATCATTTCATTCTTATTTTGTCAAATCTCCCTTTTCCCTCCCATGTTGATACCCTAGGCAGAGTCCACAATTTCTGGATTCTTTCAGTGATTTGGAAACTCAGTCTTTTCATTTTAAAACAGAGTCTGTTCTCTGCTTTGGGGCTCTCTCCGGCTCCAACCCCAGGCAATGCCCCAGCTTAGAGGCCCTCAGATGGAGAGGGGGCCGTGGTCTGCACTTGCTCTTTCTAGGTTGAGGTGGGGAAGGACGTGGTGGCTCCTGGGATACCCCCTGCTCTCCTTCTTATGGACGCAGCTTTTCCTCTCTGAGGGGCAAGGAGCCCAGGAGGCTCCACTGGTGGAACCCGCAGAGCCCTCTTCACATGGCTCCCTTGTTTGCAAGATTCGCCTGTACACCCACTTCTTCTGCACCCTTTCTCCTCTCCGCCACTCTGATGTTGCCAGAGCCTTTTGTTTCTGAGGCTTCTATCCGAGCAGCTAAGCCATTCAGGATAGAGGTCTCTGGGGCTTACCCGTCATGGGGAGCGGAGAAAGAGTTAGAATACAGAGCAGGCAACTAAGTGCCTCTGGACAACTCAATTTCTCTTCATTCCTGTCCCCATGAGCTCTCGCCCTCCAGCTCCCTGCCTCCCACTCTCCTCCAACTCATTCTCCGCCCTGCAGCCCAAGGACTCCTTCTAAAACCCACACCCAATTGCTTAAAAAACTTTCAGTGATTTCCCGCACCCTGAGGGTAAGCTCCAAAGCTACTCACGGGGCTGTGAAATGGCATCTGGTTTCTCCTTAGTGTCTACCTTCATTTGGTCCTCCACTTCCTCTCCCATCTTAGCTGCACTGAATGTTTACCCATCTCCAACTAGCCGCACTCTCCACATTAGGTCTCCACACACGTGTTCCCTTTTTCCAACATACGCTCCGCCATGCCCAGTCCTATCACATCTGCCTCCCCCTTCACCTAATCAGTGTCTGCCCATTCTTCAGATTGCAGTCTAATCTATTACAATCCTTCAGGGAGGTCCCCCGCCTGAGACAGGGCAAGGGCCCCATGGACCCTTCCATCACCTGTCATACACTCATTATACTATTTTGCAATCACTGATTTAATTTCTGTGCTCTCTCATAGGCCATGGTTCCGCTGAGAGTTAGAATTGCATCTGCCATATTTACATGGGTTTATATCCTCAAGACCTAGCACCTAGTCACTTAATCCAGAATAATAAATACATAATGAGGATTTGACTATAAACGAATTCCTAAACTTGGATTGAAGCTGCTTAAGGGTATCTGGCATGGTCCTCTGCAGGACACAAGCTGAATAATCAAAAAGAACTGAATAAAAGGTGTATTTTTTCCAAACTGTGGGCACAGCCTAAGGAAAGCAGCAAGGGTGGAACAGCATCCTAAGACATGAACCTAAGGAAGCACTTACCACCCCAAGGCACAAAGGGGAACAGAACGGAGCCTCGGTCAGGATCTACTCAGAGATAGGGCTGCACAGAGAAGGATACCTGAGCAGAAGAAAAGCTGATATGAACCTGCAATTCAGCAGGGAGTCAGGGAATGAATACCTGAACTTCTCCCTCCTCTCCACCCCCATCTCCTGTTGGTGTCTCCCAATGCCTGAAAAAATCCAAAGCCACAGGACAAGGAAGTACAGTGATGTGGTCCATCTAAACCAGGTTTCCAGGGTGCAGAGCAGGGTGGAGAAGAAGGGAGGGTAGATTTGGAGTGGTACCAGCACCAGCAGAGGTCTTCCTAGCTCTACATTTCTTTGCATCCCCCTCAGTGCCTGGCAGTGGGCCATAAACACCCATGAAAATGGATCCACTAAATTGAATTGAATGAAACAGAATGGAATTGAATTGCTTTGAACTGAATGGAGTGAACCAGACTGCTAAGTAGTTTCCAAGTCAAGAGTTGTCTTATCTTTATGGTATAATCATGGATCTTGCACCCCTGGATTCCAGTACAGTCTCTCTAAGCCTCCTGGTTTAGCAGAGTTTGGAATGCACAACATCCCGTGTTCTGAGCAATTCCAGTGAATCCTGCATTTCACTGTTACATGACATTGTATGTAACTTCATATGTTATCTTTAATTCCTGGGTCTCCCTCCCCACTAAGTTTATAAGGCATGGTAAATTGGGCAAAGAAATATTGTTTGTCTTTAGGGTTTCAAACCCTAAGAGGTAGTAGACTATTAGAGGTTTATACACATGCATTAAAAAATGAAAAAAAGGAAAGTGCTACTTTTACGTGGGATTTCCAACATTTTGCAGCAGCCTCCAGGTGCCGCTATTGGCTTGTAGAGAGCAGCACCTTGTGAACGCGAAGCTGGTAATTTACCTGGTGCAGCATCTGGGAGCACAGAGCCATTTGAGCAGCAGCTGATGCTGTGGCAGGTGGTGTGCCCGAGGCATCACTGGCATCCCTTTAGGAGAGCAGTTAGAGTCCTGGAGTTAGAAGGGACACACGGGCCAAGTCAGGCTGACTCTAAAATAACCTGTCGAAAATCAGTCATTTTAGTGGAAGCAATTACCAAACTCTTACAGTAACAATCAGATGATTAGATAGTCCCCTGTTTACCCAATCATGTTATTGATATTTTACCATAGGCCCAGTCTTTAAAAAAGACAATTTAAACCCAGCAATTAAACTTGAACACAATGCGGGACTTCCCTGGTGGCACAGTGGTTAAGAATCTGCCAGCCAATGCAGGGGACACGGGTTCGATCCCTTGTCCGGGAAGATCCCACATGCCGTGGAGCAACTCAGCCCGCAAGCCACAACTACTGAGCCTGCATGCCACAACTACTGAAGCCCACACTCCTAGGGCCCATGCTCCACAACAAGAGAAGCCACTGCAATAAGAAGCCCGCGCACCCCAACGAATAGTAGCCCTCGCTCACCACAACTAGAGAAAGCCTGCGCACAGCAATGAAGACGCAACGCAGCCACAAATTTAAAAATAAATAAATTTAAAATAATAAAAAAAGAAAACTTGAACACAATGCAAGTCCAAAGTGTCTAGTTGGACTAGAGGGTCTTTTATGACTCCGGTAGGGGAACAGAACCCAACCTAGCTGCTATAGGAAAATTACTCTTTGTCAGATTTTTGGTATAATAATGAAAATCATAATAATTTCACCCACAGTTAAAACAGTCTGTGTAATTAAATCATGGTATAATGGGATTATACGGCTATACAGAGGCTGAAAAATCACTGATCTTGATGTCAAGATCTGACAGAACACAAAACAGAAACCCACAAAAACCTCACAAAAGTAGTGTTTATAGAGTCAACTATAAAATAGCACAGTGATGTGATCAGTTGTGTAATATGGAAACAAAAAAAAAGTTACATCATTCATTAAAACCTACCTAGTCTGTTCATTCCAAAAGAGAAGTCATTTTAAATTAGGTTAAAATAGCATAAAGGGAGGTGGAGATTTGAAAATGATAAGGACACACTTTAAGCCAAAAGATTTTATGTCACTTTGCTGTGCAGCAGTGATCGGCACAACGTTGTAAATCAACTCTACCTCAATAAAAAAAGATTTTTTAAATAGCTATCCACTAATGAAAAATCTGAAAGACAAATTAAGGAAACACTCCCATTTACCACTGCAACAAAATGAATAAAATACCTAGGTATAAACCTACCTAGGGAGACAAAAGACCTGTATGCAGAAAACTAAAAGACACTGATGAAAGAAATTAAAGATGATACCAACAGATGGAGAGACATACCATGTTCTTGGATTGGAAGAATCAATATTGTGAAAATGACTATACTACCCAAAGCAATCTACAGGTTCAGTGCAATCCCTATCAAATTACCAGTGGCATTTTTTACGGAACTAGAACAAAAAATCTTAAAATTTGTATGGAGACACAAAAGACCCCGAATAGCTAAAGCAGTCTTGAGGGAAAAAAATGGAGTGGGAGGAATCAGACTCCCTGACTTCAAACTATACTACAAAGCTACAGTAATCAGACAATTTGGTACTGCCACAAAAACAGAAACACAGATCAATGGAACAAGATAGAAAGCCCACAGATAAACCCATGTACCTATGGCCAGCTAATCTATGACAAAGGAGGCAAGGATATACAATGGAGAAAAGACAGTCTCTTTAATAAGTGGTGCTGGGAAAACTGGACAGCTACATGTAAAAGAATGAAATTAGGACACTTCCTAACACCATACACAAAAATAAACTCAAAATGGATTCCAGACCTAAATTTAAGACTGGACACTATAAAACTCTTAGAGGAAAACATAGGAAGAACACTCTTTGACATAAATCACAGCAAGATCTTTTTTGATCCACCTCCCAGAGTAATGGAAATAAAAACAAAAATAAACAAATGGGTCCTAATGAAACTTAAACGCTTTTGCACAGCAAAGGAAACCATAAACAAGACGAAAAGACAACCCTCAGAATGGGAGAAAATATTTGCAAATGAATCATCAGACAAAGGATTAATCTCCAAAATATATAAACAGCTCATGTAGCTCAATATTAAAGAAACAAACAACCCAATCCAAAAATGGGCAGAAGACCTAAGTAGACATTTCTCCAAAGAAGACATACAGATGGCCAAGAAGCACAGGAACAGCTGCTCAACATCACTAACTATTAGAGAAATGCAAATCAAAACTACAATAAGGTATCACCTCACACCAGTTAGAATGGGCATCATCAGAAAATTTACAAACAACAAATGCTGGAGAGGGTGTGGAGAAAAGGGAACCCTCTTGCACTGTTGGTGGGAATGTAGATTGATACAGCCACTATGGAGAACAGTATGGAGATTCTTTAAAAAACTAAAAATAGAATTACCATATGATCCAGCAATCCCACTACTGGGCATATACCCAGAGAAATCCATAATTCAAAAAGACACACACACCCCAATGTTCACTGCAGCACTATTTACAATAGCCAGGTCATGGAAGCAACCCAAATGCCCATCGACAGACGAATGGATAAAGAAGATGCGGTACATATATACAATGGAATATTACTCAACCATAAAAAGGAACGAAATTGGGTCATTTGTTGAGAGGTGGATGGATCTAGAGACTGTCATACAGAGTGAAGTAAGTCAGGAAGAGAAAAACAAATATCGTATATTAACACATGTATGTGGAACCTAGAAAAATGGTGCAGATGAACCGGTTTGCAGGGCAGAATTTGAGACACAGATGTAGAAAACAAACGTATGGACATCAAGGGGGGAAAGCCGCGGGGGGGTTGTGATGGTGGTGGGATGAATTGGGTGATTGGGATTGACATGTATACACAGATGTGTATAAAACTGATGACTAATAAGAACCTGCTATATAAAAAAACAAATAAAAGAAAAAAAAAGCTATCGAAAGTCACTGACCACCCTGAAACATTTTGAAACCGAGAGAACAAGGGCAAGATGGGAGAAGCAATTATTAAGGTGCTGAAAAGTCCAGAGACAGGGACTGGACCCCAGAGAACAAAGAACAAGATGGATGAACCCACTTCAGAGACAATCGTATCATGCATTGCTCACGTCAAGGATCTGAAAACCCAGGGGGCGTCTCTGATAGAGCCATCTTGGGAAGGTCAGTGTGACACCAAGCGTGTGACACCCTCCTGCTCTTCCCCATCTGCTCGTCCTGGACCCAACAACTGGAGAAGAAAGAAGAGAACCTGATATGCAGCAGAGTCGAGGGTGGGGTGCCTCTACCCGTCATATGACCGTGGACCACAGAGCAAGTCTGAGCTTGATGGAGGGGAAAGGGAAACAACTCTGATTAGGATATAAGATTGAAGTCTTGACTTGGACCAGACTATATTTTTCAATACCTGAAATCAGACTGTTTCTTTCTGTTAAAGTGACTTGGCAGCTATGGGATTTTTTCCAAGCTGTTATCAAGGGACAGGGAAGAAAGACACATCAAAGAAGGCAGCAGTAGGCAGAAAACAATGTTATTTCCTCTTTGTATTCAATTAATTCAATCAAGAAAACAGTTACTTGTGGAACTAAGTGTTTACAAACCCCAATCACACTAATATTAATGCCCCCCACCAACACACAGAGTATTTTAAGAGGCATAGAGCCCACACAGAAAAGTTTGTCTGATTAGTCAGTCTGAGTCACTTACACATTCTCAAATTGAAGGAGACCAAGCCCCAGGATTGAGGGTCCTGATGGTCCTACCATAATTATGTAAAAGTGGTAAAGAACATTTCCTCTAAGGAAGGGATGCTGGAAAAGAGAAACAAACAAAAAACAAACAGTGGATGGACATTACAGTACCAAAGTGGAGCATATCACAGCAGCTGACCTACTTGTTTTGGTTTTGTCTCAGTTGTCAGTAATCATCTCCTTCTGTCTTTTTCATTAATCTACTTTTTAAACATCTCCCTTGAATATTAGGCTTGATTAAAGGAATCAAAGAGCAGGACATCTGTGAGGCAGAGGGAGTGTGGGGTAGACTTCAGGTCAGCAGGTTCTTCCTGAAAGCTGTATGAACTTGGGACAAATGACCTCATAACTTTTAAGCCTTAACACTCCTTTAAAAACTTACAAAACTGACCTAACAAAGGAAAAAAAAAAACAGTCAACGGTCACATGAGTGACTTCAGAAGCAACTTAATTAGGTATTGGTTTTCCTTCGAGGAATAAATATATAATCTATATTATGGTGCATCCAGTGGGTTTTAAAGATAAGATCAAGAAACATGAAAGTTACCTTTTATGTTAAACAATAAAGAGATTTATATAATAGACTGCCCAGGTAATAAAGGACTAAATAGAAGGGAAAGAAAGAGGATAGAAGAGAAATAGAAACGGAGAACAAAAATTTCAAGGAAAAGGCAGAGGCAGAGACAAACACAAACAAATTACAAAGAAGGAAAAACCAGGCAGGGTGAGCAAAACAAGCTGGGGGGTGGGGTGGGGAGCGGGAAATACAAGCTAATGTCTGTATGATAGGAGCGCCATCTTGTGGCTTAAAAGGATAGTGCAGCTGACGGCTTCTGACGCCTTCTTCCTCTCTCTCAACTGTACAGTAACTGCAAACAGTAACTTCACTTTCTTGGTACATTTGCAACGAACCAAGTGAAATTAAATAGCGGGAAAAGCCCAATGTATGGACTGAGGTTTCCCAATTCTTCCGAGGGGAAACAATGGCTCATAGAACATTCCAAACATTACAAAGATGAGATACACCTGAAAACATTCAGAACAAATCTAAAAGTAATGACATTTGTAAGTAAAGTTTTCTTAATATTAAGTTTCCTGTGACTTCTGTTTCATTTACCTCAATTAATTCATTTATTCATTCAACAAAGAATATTTATTGAACATACATGATGTGCCCCAAATAGCACTCCGTGGGTGGGAGATACAGCAGCTCCTGACCAATGAAGCTTCTGTTTCAGTGGAAGATAAACAATCCAGAAATAAACAAGTAAATATAAAGTGCCAGTTGGGATTGGGTGCTACAATGCTAACCAAAGCAGGATGTGGCAGATAGGAAGCATGGGGGTGAGAGAGGGCATTACTGTTTTATCTGGGACGGATAGAATGAAAATGAGCAGAGACATGAAGTGAGGGAGTGAGTCATGTGGCTTTAAGGGGAAAACAGACCCAAAGGGGACTAAGAGACAGAGGTGCTCAGGCTCTGGAGTCAGACACACTTGAGCTAGAACCCCAGCTTATCATTTACCAACTCTGTTACTTGATCTCTCCAAGCTTGCATTTCTTCAACTACAAAATGAGAATTAAAATGCTTTCTTCGTTATACTCTTGGAAGATCAAATGGGGATAAAATGTTGCAAAGGTTATATGCATATAAAGTGCTTTGCACAGTGCCAGGCACATGGCTTGTATACAAAAGTAGGGGGGGATAAATTAGGAGTTTGGGATTAGCATGTACACACTACTATATATAAAATAGATAACCAACGAGGACCTACTGTGTAACACAGGGAACTCTACTCAATATTTTGTAATAACCTATAAGGGAAAAGAATCTGAAAAAGTATATATATATATATATATATATATATATATATATATATGAATTACTTTGTTGTATACCTGAAGTTGACACATTGTAAATCAACTATCTTTCAATTAAAAAAAACCAATAAACATTAGCTATTACCTATGTCAGTTTTTTTTTTTTTTTTTTTCGGTGTGTGGGCCTCTCACTGTTGTGGCCTCTCCCATTGCGGAGCACAGGCTCCGTACGCTCAGGCTCAGCCGCCATGGTTCACGCGCCCAGCCGCTCCGCGGCATGTGGGTTCTTCCCGGACCGGGGCACGACCCCGTGTCCCCTGCATCGGCAGGCGGACTCTCAACCACTGCGCCACCAGGGAAGCCCTCTATGTCAGTTTTGATCCATGTGACATTATAGACACAGATTTGAAAACACCTTGATTCTTACGTTTTTATGGGATTGTTCAATAATAATAGCTACTATCGAGTGCTTACTCTATTCACCTTATGTTAAATCGTCACAATATGTCAAAAAGGGGTAATGTTATTTCCATTTTACAGATGAGGAAACTGAGGCCCAAAGAAGTTAAGTAGCTCGCCCGTGTCATTCATGCAGTCTGTGTGAGCCAGAATTCAGACCCAGGCAGTCTGACTGCAGAATCTGTGTTCTTAGTCACAACAGGAAACTAGCCCTCAGTTAGCTGTGCACAGAAGGCAAGTGTTGGAAGCCAGAATCCGAACCCAGACTTCTCATTTCTTCCCCTCCATGTACCTCTCATTCAGAATTACTTGATTTAATCTCCGTGATTCAGATTTGATCATTACACCCAAACTGCACCAATATGATGCCAAAACAATTGATCAGTGAAAAATAAGATTTCAAATCACCTACCCAGTTGTTTTTCATATTAGGGGAAATAGCAACCCATTAGGGAGTTGTGAAACCAATTTGGTCAATGGTAATCAGCTTCTTTTTAAAAAATGAAATAGGGCTTCCCTGGTGGCGCAGTGGTTGAAAGTCCGCCTGCCGATGCAGGGAACACGGGTTCGTGCCCCCGGTCCGGGAAGATCCCACATGCCGCGGAGCAGCTGGGCCCGTGAGCCATGGCCGCTGAGCCTGCGCGTCCGTAGCCTGTGCTCCACAACGGGAGAAGCCACAACAGTGAGAGGCCCGTGTACCGCAAAAATTAATAAATAATAAATAAATAAATGAAATAGATAAAATGTAAAACACCATATAGGTACACATAGTAAGGATATTTTCAAGTAAACCTTTGTTTCATGCGCGCACATGCGCGCACGCGTCTATTTAAGTCCTCAGCACTCTCTGTATTTTGATGTAAAATGCATTTCTTACAGTGTGCCTCAAACTAAATATCTCAAAAAACACTGATTTAGGTGATACTCTTTAATCTTCTCAAAAAGATGATTAGTTGCTCAATTATACTTTTTGATTTCCAATCTAGCCTGTTGAAATCAGGTATGTACATCATAAGATGAATTACCAGAATGGAATTTTCATGCCTTGTTCAGATATGTTGCTGTCATGGACAAACCAAGTCTTTACCTATATGTTATCAGCAAATCTGGAACAAGAGTACAATTTTTACTCTTTAGTGTTTATTATTCTTCCCAAAGACTTGTTGGATTTTTTTTTCTTTCATTGAGGAGACAAGTCATTTTAGCCTCCAACACATACTGTCTCATTTTGCTAATCATAAAATTTATGTCACACACTGAAAAAGAATAAACAAATTACAAGCCTTAAAGAGACAGGTTGGATTTTCAACCAGTAGGTGAGCTTATATACCATATATTCAGCCATCCTCAGGCATTTTTCAAAGTTGGAAATGTCAGGCATTTATATGGTTTATTTGTAAAGCACTAACAATAATTGGAACATTATGGTCTTATTATTTGCCAAAGAAATTTATTTAAGCAATTCAAGTGGCTGAAGGTTAAGGGTGTAGAAAAATGTCATGTGACACCAAATAAAATTTTATTACTGTTTTTGCACTTACATAACTTAGAAACACCTACTTAAAATAAATAAATAAATAAATAGCTTCCTCCCTTATGACAAAAGTTTAATCTTAGCTCACACTTTTAGAGACATGACATAGGGCAAAGGATGTTTTGATAGCTTTAGAATTTTCTGTACAAAATATGATTTGGAGCCAAAAATATCAATACTCAAAACTAATCAGTAATCAAAATACCAATCAGTTCTCGTAGTATGGACTTCGAGGCAACAAACAAACAAAAAACAGAAAACCTTCAATGTGTCTGATATTTTAGTTCCATGGTTGGCCTTCCTTGGTGTCCTTCAGTCAGTATCAGAGAAATTTCTGAAATTGAAGATCAGAGATGATCAGAGCTCCTTCTCTACTCACCTTCCATATCACCACCATCTCTATCTAATACTACCACTTCCACCATTACCAGACCTACAAAGTCTAGAGCCCTCTACAGGGAAAGCAATGAGTTCCTAAGTCTTGTCATCTGCCCACCAGCCTTCATGTAATAATCATTTGCTTCCCTATCTCTCTGCATCTCTACAATTCTATTCACCAACCACAGAACAATTGATTTCCAAGAAAAGACTTAACAACTCTATGGCCCTGATTTTCCTGATCATTTCTGGTTTCGAATACTTTGTCCTCCAATCCTCAGAAACAGGGTTAAAATTGTGCCACACCTCCATGGTTGCAGTCTCTGTGACAGGTATCACTTATCGCTCTTTCCTGCTGAGCCCAGACACAGCTTCAGAATCCTCCTCAACCCTGCAACTGGGGCAACCACTAGCAGCTAAACAGAGTTGACATGAGATTGAATGTATTTGACCTTCGTGTTACACACCATCATAATGTCTAAAACCAACACTTTGACGTTCAAACACTATATCTCAGACCGTCCCTGGCATTTGAGAGGGGAACAAAAACCAATGTCAGATAACATGTTTGATTTTAAGGTTTGGAGGAAAGGGTTGCAGAATTTTGCATAATAAGGAAACGAATAGCTTCCAGGGAACAAAAATGGCCATGATTAATAGGACCAAATAATGGGAAATCTAGTTCATCCCCATGTCTAGCATTTTGCCCCATTGATCAACCCAAAATCAAACCTTTTGTCAAATAAAGAGCTGTTAGTTTTTAGATTTAAACAAAATTGACACTACAGCTATGACAATGTATTCCCTTTCTCAAGGACATTTGCAGTAGAAGTCACATCTCAAAGGGGAACCAAAGGATTTCACTTTAAAAGGATTTGACTTTAAAGAATTTCAGCCAGGAGAAAACTGGAAATCTTTGGTTATGGCAAGATAATATATGTAATATATTAATTTATGTCTTATACTAGTCTAAACTAAGGTACTTATCCCACTCTGGACTCAAAAAGGAGCCAAGATTTCACTTTTTTCCCCATGGAAAGTGGGCAAGATCCCCACAAAAGACACAGAGTATCATCTGAAGAAAATATCTGATCTACCCAGACATCAGCATTAAGCTGAGAGGAAGTAGTATTTGAGTTTCTTTTAGAAGGGATAGGTTTAATTGAAAGAACATATGTTGGAGGCTCGCTTCGGCAGCACATGTACTGAAATTGGAACAGTACAGAGAAGATTAGCATGGCCCCTGAGCAAAGATGACACGCACATTCATGAAGTGTTCCATATTTTTAGAATCTGAAAAATAATAGATATATATATACATATGTGAAACTGAATCACTTTGCTATACACCTTAAGCTAACACAACATTGTAAATGAACTAGACTTCAATAAAAGAAAAAAATTGGGTAAGTTGGGTGGGGGGAGCAATTGGATCCCCTTCCCCCAATTAATGACATTAAATGCAGGAAACTGAGAGGCTTCTTTAGTAAAATAAACATAACTAAGTTAAATAACAGCTATGCAACATAACACAGTGTTTGTAGGCAATGCATTTAATCGGAGTTTTTGGAGTCTTCATACTAAAGTGGAATAAAAATTGTTTTGAGGATGAGAGATGGTATACACAAAGTCATTAGCACATAGTAGGTGCCCATGTAGTGCAGTCAGGGCAGCTTCAGGGGCTGATGTCTTCATGGTCATGACATCCTTTGTTTACTGATATAGCAGGTGACATTATTTGTCCAAAGTAGAGAGAGGAAAAATATATTGGTGACATGTGGGACTGTTGAGGTTGTTTCCTCAGGAATTGGTGGGTATTGATCCTACTCTAGCACCTGCCATGAAGGAAACTTACTGTCTTCAGCTGATATGAGCCCCTAGGGGATATGTTAGCATCCCATTGACACAGGGTTATTCTTTCCAAAGATAATGGGCTCAAAATGCAGAGCTAGAAAATCAAAGCCCAATGTTGATCTACCTGGCACCAATCAGTAGGTACAAATGGTGTTTAGGGAGTTTGCAGCTTTCCTATCACCCTTTAAATGACATCATATAATCAGTAAGTCTTAAGTCTACCCGTATTCCAGGGAACAGAAAATCACCCCAGGTCTTTACTTCATCCTGCATTACTACATATCACCATTAGATGACAACAGTTGGCAAATAACTGCGTAGTCCAGGCTGGGAGTGATTTTTTTTTTTTTAAGGCAGAGCCGGGTCCACACTTGGGGAAGTAAAGCGTGGAAGGTGAGTCACACGAAATAGCTTTCAGTAGGCTTCAATTTTCTCCATTGTTCCCCATCTGATAGCCCATTTGGAAAAAAATGCCCCTGGGTATTCAGTATGTGAGGATTCCAAAGAACAATAGAACAACATCCCCTGAAGAACAGAATTCTGTCAAAGTGTTCTTCCATTGCTGTATCACAGGCCTTTGACTATTCAAGTGACACTGGAGGTATAAAGAAAATACTGTAGCAAATATGGCCTTGCAGTAGATCATGCATCTGCTTTAAGATTAGGTAAGTAATGATTTTAGGTAACTCAAGGATACATTTGGTGAAATGTTACCTAAGTAACATTTTGACATGTATAGACTTAACAAGACTTAAGTTTGCTTCCTTTGAGTGGAACCAAGGACGATGTTACAAGAGAAGGGAGACATTTTCAAAAGTAAAGCTGGAACGAAATAAAATAAGGCCCGCTTGAAGAAGAAAAACAGCCAGTGTAAAAAGAGAAAAAGTGATTTATCCAAAAGATCAAAATCGGTAACTGCTGTTTCACTGATTTGGGCTGAGTTCTCTTAGCCAGCATTCTGCTCTAATTGACCAATCACAATCGTCCCTCTGAGAGAGAAAGGAGTATGCAAATAAAGCTATGTAGAAGCAAGGACACAACCCCTGGCTCCTATTCTCTCTGAATGAAGAGATCTACAAGTTGTCTCTGGCCTTGGGAAAGCTCTCCAGGCATTGGATGTGCTAAACACTCGAATTCCATCAACTCACCTGATACTCCCGAGGACCGCATGTTAGAAGCAGGGGTTATGGGTTGGATCCCTGGTCCGCGGAGCTAAGATCCCACACGCCTCCCAGCCAAAAAACCGAAACATAAAACAGAAGCAATACTGCAACAAATTCAATAAAGACTGTAAAAAACAAGGAAAAAGAAATGCAGGGTCCAAGACCAAGACTCTTTCCTCCTCCAGGGCAAGATGTGGCAAAGTGAGAGGAGATAACACCAGCCGCTGAGGGCTGTGAATTCAGCGCAGGCACCTGACCCTCTCCTCCGATAGGTGGTTCTCCATCCGGTTCCACTGACGGAAAGAATCAGAAGAGTGGGAGGTGGAGAAACGTGGGTCCTACCCGCTGCCAAACTGAGACCACAGCCTGCAACTGTTCCTTACCACCACCCACGATGATTGGGCAGCTCACGTCTGTGTTTGCAGTAGAGACAGCCATTTCTGTGCTACAACCTTGTCTGTTGTAGTAATAAAACTGCTTGCTATTTGTTTTGTTTTGAGCATCACATGGCCACTTCCATCGTAAAGTTTCTCATAGGTCTTCGCTTAATGGTTTTGGCAGATATTGGTGACTGGGATGGAGTCATCAGAATGGAGGGTTTTTTTTTATTTCCAGCTTTATAGAGATTTAATTGACGTATAACATTCTGTAAGTTTAAGGTGGATGCCTGTTGAATTGATACACTTGTATGTTGCAGAATGATTTCCACCAAGAATGGAGATTTTTTAATCCTATCATTCCTCCTGCATTTATTAGCTAGAATTATCCAATAAAGAATGTTCTCTCAACAATTGTTGAATTACCTGAAACAAAAGAGGCGGGGTAGATGCTTCTTTCTTACCGTCTATTTGTCTATTTTCAGAATAGTGAGCTGGTGCCCACACAACCTCCAAACTAACTTGTTGATTTTACATACTTGATGTGTTTCAAAGTGTTGTAATCATTATTTGTTTTTACATTCTTCCCAAATTTGGCCAGTGGGAAATCCTTCAAGTTGGCTCGTATAATCTTGCTCTGGGGCATAATAATATGCCCCTAATTCATCTCACTTTCTTCCCCAGAAGTAAAATTAGGCATTTTTCTAAGGAGCCCTGTTCCCTTTAAGATGGAAGTGGTACTTAGATTTTACATTCTGGGTACCCAGAGTGATCATTTAAACTGAGTTGGTCATGCTTCTAGGCCTTTTCAGTGGACAGGACTAGGAAATTTGTAGTTTTTAGAAAGAGAAAAATAAATCATAAATACTGATATTTCTAATTCAAATCAAAGATTACAGAATTTTTACTTCAATTCTTTTACTTTGTTTGTCTTTGTTTACTCTGAAAACCTTATCTCCTAAGTGTATTAACTTAATTTCTTAGTTGCTTTATCTTGCTCTCTATATAATGGTATTTAAAATAATAATGTGAATATTACCACTAACAACTAGCTGAAAGAATTCAATCTAAAAGATCTTTTTTAAAATTTATTTTATTGAAGTATAGTTGCTTTACAATGTTGTGTTAATTTCTACTGTACAGCAAAGTGATCAGTTATATATACATATACATTCTTCCATATTCTTTTCCATTATGGTTATCATAAGATATTGAATATAGTTCCCTGTGCTATACAGTAGGACCTTGTTGTTTATCCATTCTCTATATAATAGTTTTCATCTACTAACCCCAAACTCCCAATCCATCCCTCCCTCCCCTCACCTCCCCCTTGGCAACCACAAGTCTGTTCTCTATGTCTGAGTCTGTATCTGTTTCGTAGAAAAGTTCATTTATGTAAGAGATCTTTATACATTTTTTTTGTCCTTAGGATATATCTCCCTAGGAATGTAAAATCGAAATATGTCTTTTAAAATCAGTTGAAATAATTCTTGAGATGGTTATGCCACAGAATTGATATAAAGTTAAGTTCACTTTTTTCCAGTTTATTTTAAAGTTTTAGGGCTTGTTGTGTTTTGGTTGCTTTTCTCTTTGATTTAACTTTGTTTTTAATTATGTAAAATATTTACATGATTCCAAAGTCAAAAAAACAAAATAAATTTCATAGAGAAGTCTATGTCCCCTCCATATCCTCTAATTCCTTGTTCCCTCCATCCCATTTTTAATTAATTTTTGGTTTATCCAGCTACTGAAATTATAAATAAGTACGTATTTACTATGTCTCCTCCTTTCTTGTCTAAACTATAGCATTGTGCAAACACTGTGATGCATTTTGTTTTTGTTACTTAACAATATGTCTCAGCTGTCACTCTATATTACGATGTAGAGATCTTCCTGATTCCTTTTCACAGCTACATAATATGGCATTGTGTGGATGCTCCAAAGTTTATTTAACTAGCCTCCCTTCGATAGACATTTGGGTTGTTTCTAGCTTTTTGCTAATTGGTTCTCTACCTTTGTCTTATTTTGCCCTCCCAAGAGTCCAGTATGTTTGGCTTAGTCTTATTTTATAGAAAAAGAAACTACTGCATAAGTAGTTAAGGACTTGGCCAAAAGTCACAGAGTTAAGTGGGGAGGAGGGAACCAAGGATTCTCCCGCTTCCATAATTTCTGTTCTTTGCACAAATCTATATAGTTCATACTTCGGTGTAAATAGCTGGTAACACCTTTGTTTTAGAGTGAGAAGGAAGGGGAGGAAGTGAGAAGCACATGCTTTAGGGTAGATTGTGGAGGAAAATTTAGCCTTAAGTTCAAGGCTGGAATTTCAGGTCTCAGCCAGACTGTGGGAGGAGTATCTGAGGGAACAGCTGGCCTCTCTGGCATTGTCCCCAGTCAAAGGAATGCCACACATCCACAAGCAGGTGGGTCTATTTTTGGCAGAAGGACCTTCTCAGTGCCTGCTAAAATCACATCATGTCCCCTTCTATCGCAGGGCACTTTGCTCTTCTGGTAAATCCACTCAAGACTCCCTTTAAAGGATATAAAACAGTCCCTTCTCGACTCTTCCCTCATCTGTGACTACCCCCTTTGTCTTCTTTTGTACTCTAAAGACCAGGCAGAAAATGTTACATATACTAAACCACACAGAGCAAGCCCAGTTCTGATAAGTAAACATCATTTTACAGTCTTCTTATGGGAGAAATTAAGCTGATATTTACAGGAAGACTTAAAGACTTTGAACAGAATCTTTCATTAATTTTCCCTTTTTCCATCACTCTATTTCTTTAAGGGACAGTGTCAATTCTGAAGGAACATAAGCCCATATCATAATGTTATTTTAAAATGAGCATCTCAAGGTAGTGCCTCATCTAAGAATATGTTTAGCCCAATCTCCTCCTACCTTCTCCTCTCCGAAATAATCATATTTAAAATAAAGCACGGAGACCACTGTAAGACAGGAGGATCAGCAGCTTTTCAACTTCAAGACACAAATCATATTCACTGCACAGTCCTTCCCAAGGCGAAACAGCGGCCACTACATCTTATAGAGATTTTCCAAAAGGTTTTAAACAAAGGAGATTTCATCTCTGCCTTAGTAGTTGGAATACACCATTCCCTCAGTAGTCTTGTTAATAAAGGTTGTATTGTGCCATTGCTACACTTCTGAAACCAAACAGCACAAGTAAATTAGGCACATTATCATTGTACTGCAGACGAGGCAGCAGGGGGGGATCTGATCTGACTACGTGAGGATCTGATCTCATCATGGATCTGACCAGCTTTCAAAGCTAGTCTGGCTCAGGACTCTCCCCAGCTCAGCTGGGTGGACCCACTCAAGTAAAGCCAGTACCCCATAACTCTGACCTTTGTCTTGTCAACTTTGACATGTGAGTCAATGCCTGAAAGTTCACTCACTCAGCATACATGAAGTTACTTTCTGCCATGTGTCAGAGATGAGGAAGAAAGTTGTGAGCAAGACACACACACTCCCTGTTATCTGAGAGAAATGGGGAGAAATAGGGATATAGAAAGACAAATCTATACAAGTTAAGTGTTACAGCAGGACCTTGGGTACATTTTTAAGCTCTTTGTGCCTGTTCGTAAAGGAGGATGACAAAAGTAGCTAAATCACAAGGTTGTTATGAAGAGTAAAATACCTAGTATCAGGTATTATCTACCATAAATGTTAGATAGAGTTAGTTATTAAGTGAATTTAAAATTAATGTAAAGCTAGGTCTTCTCCCTATTCTTTCTGAAGTATATCTTTCTCCTCCAGAGTTTCATTTAATGAACCCAACAAGCCTGTAACATAGATGCTACCCACATTTGGAGAAGTTGAGGTCACAGAGATGAATGGGCTTCTCCAAGTCTTACACCTCACATAAAGTAGTGGTGGAACCCAGATCAACTCATATCAATTCAGCCCCCAAAATTCCTTATGCTTTTAATCCATACTTTATGCTACATTACCTGTGAGAATCAAAACTATGAATAAATACCCAGAAGAGAGAGAGATTAATTCTATCAGGAGGCATCTAGAGAGGCTTCTTGAAGAAAGAAAGTGGAGCATGCACTGCCCTGCTAATCCACCCATGGCTCCTTACTGCTTTACAATAAAGTACAAACCCTTTACCAAAGCCGGAAATCCTCTTTTCCTTTCCTTTTCCTTGAGTCCCCAACAAGTCCTATAAGTTATAGCCACGAATTTTATCCCAATACATCATTTTTATCTATCTGTCTACTGCTACCACCTTAACCCAAAGTACCACCATCTCACGTTCAGTTTGGTTTCCCTACTGATCTCCCTGCACCCCTTCCTGCCAACCTAAAATCCATTCTCTGCACAACAGCAAGGGTAAGGTTAAAATGCAAATCCGACTGTGGCACTCCCCCACTTTAAAGTCCTCCAGTAAATATCATTTGTATTTAGAATTAAATCTAAATTCCTTTCCGTGACACTACGTATACATGATCTGGTGTCTGCTTATTTTTCCCACTTCATCTAGTCAATGTCTTCTCTCCACTCATTATCCTGCAGCCATAAATGCCTCCTTTATTTTATCCAACAGAAAACATTTTTGATCTCATCTCATGGCTTTGCACTTGCTGTTTTCTCTGCCCAGGATGCCATGGTCTTTTCTTCCAGACTTGTTCCTCCTTATTGTTCAGATCTCAAATATCACCTCCTTAAAGAGATCTTCCCAAGACACTTCATTTAAAATAGGACCCCATTCCTCCTGCCCCTCCCACCCGCCCCGTTTTTTTCTATTACTACACACTGTTTAATTCCTTTAAGGTGCTAATCACACTCTATAATTTTTAATGACATATTTATTTGTTGACTGGATCCCCATTGAAATGTAAAACTCCAAGAAGATGGGGATTTTGTCTATATTGCTCCATATGATATCCTGGGCTTATAGTAGACATTCACGACATAGTTATTAAAAGGATGCAAGGAAGGGAGGAAAGGAAGTTTCAACAGCATTTTTTCAGCAGCATAAGACTTGAGCAGGTAAATGTATAAGGAAAGTAGGGAGGCAATTCATAGCAGAAGGAACAGCTTGAACACAAATCTTGAGTCAGATGAGTTCAAGATTTGTTTAAAGAAAGACACGTGTAGTAATGTGCCCAGAAAGTAGCTGTATAAGGAAACTAGGATCTTCAATCAGTTTACAAATGCTTGTCAAATGCCTGTGATGTCACAGATACTGTGCTGGATGTTCCCGTTACATACTGCTGCATAGCAGATTATCCTGAAACTTAGTGGCTTAAAACAATCACAATCATTTATCTTCCTGACAAAGCTGCAATTTGAGCAGAGCTCAGCAGGGGCAGCTCATCTCTGATCCACGTGGCATTGGCTTGGTAGATTCAACTAGGGGCTGGAAGATTGACTTCCAGGATGGTTCACTCACATGGCTAGTTAGCACTGGCTGTCGTCTGGGAGCTTGGCTCCAACTGTGAGCTGGGGCCCATGCTTCCTCTCCCTGTGGGCATTTTTACAGATTGTTTGAGTTTCCCCACAGCACAGTGGTTGGATTCCAACAGCAAGGGTCTAAAGGAGAGAAGCAAATGTGCATGGCATTTCTATGACCTATCTTTGGAAATAACATATCACCCTTCAGCTCTACTGTTTGAGACAGTCACAAAGTTCCATCCAGTTTCAAAGGGAGGAGACAGGGAATCCACCTCTGGATGGGGAAGTGACAAGGTTCTAGAAGAATACTTGAAATAGGAGATATTGTTGCAGCCACCTTTGTGAAATAGCAATATAACCTACTACTCAGGGATACAGCAGTGAGCTCGGAATTACAGTACCTGCCCTCAGGAAGCTCAGACTATAATGAGGAAGACAAACCCATATGGTTTTGTAAAGTGTAAGTTCAGTGATGGAGGAAAAATAAAGTGTTAAGCTGAGACCAAATGACCTGTTGCTACGCTCAAAATTTAACAGCTTAAAATAATAATCAGTTGCTTTCTCACAGTTCCAGTGGGTTAGGGATTCAGGAGTGATCTAGGTGGTTCTGGTTCAGAATCTCTCATAAGGCTGCAGTCACCACAGCAGACTGGACTGCAGTCGTTTAAACTCTTTCGCTTCCAAGATAGTTGCTGGCAGGAGGTCTCAGTTTTTTGCTACATGGACCCCTCCACAGGGGGGTCACAATGCTGGAGGCCAGAAGTCCACAACCAGGGGTCATACTCCCTCCAAAGGCTCTAAGGGAGGATCCATTCCATGTCTCTTCCAGCTTCCAGTGATTGCTGGCATTCTTAGCTTGTGACCACATATCACACAAATCTCTTCCTCCACCTTTACATAGACTTCTCATTGTGCCTGCCCTCTGCACATCTCCTATAAGGATACTCGGCATTGGATGTAGGGCCCCCCCAGATAATCCAGAATGATCTTCTCATCTCAGTATCTTTTACCTCAATTACATCTACAAAGACCCTTTTGCCAAATAAGGTAACCTGCCCAGGTTCTGGGGATTAAGACATGGATATATCTTTTGGGGGGCCACCATTGAGCACACTATGAGAGGCAAAGGAGAAGGATTATTTATTTATTTATGTGTTGACAGGAGAAGAGTTATTTTCCCGAAGGTCAGAAGGCTTACAAGTGGAGTGAATCAAAGATCTGCTGCACCACCAGTGATGACAAAGCACTCTTTTCCAAAGGTGACCTTCAACTCATTTACAAATTTTGAAAAGATCTAAGTGGTCCATAACACATTCTCTGAAAAGACGCCTTGCCATCAGCTTTGTCAGCTAACTGTGGGTCATGGGCTAGAGGGTGAAAATGTATCCAACAAGTAGTGACTGGCTTACATGCTTAGGCATGTGCCCTGTTTACACGATACTTTCTGCCAGAGTTAGCTTCATGCCAAGAGGCAAACTTGAAAAGCCACTATTGAAACAAGAGCTCCTGTTTTCGTCTGACCAGAATATCAGATTCTTTGCATCATTCACTCTCTTGGAGAATCAACCACTAGACCATCTGTGCTTCTCCCATTGTCCTTTAAATAAAGATTAATATGTGTTTGTTTCCAACTCCAGAGCTATGTCTGTGATGTGTCATAATCTATAGAACTCACATTTAAGGCACAGTCTTTCAGAGGCTAGTGGCAGCTCTACTGTATGCTTATTCTTCCAAGGGAAAGACACCTTCTTGTTTACAGTCTCCGAAAGAGAAAAAGAAAGGAAATACGCTTACTGAGCATGCTGGGCATGTTCCATTTGCTCCCAGATCCACTCTCCATCTCTCTCTACTCTGCTCCCCAGATCACTTCCTGTGACCTTAATGGACTCTCTTACCAAATGGCTTCAGGTTGGGTTTGGCCACTAGAGAATTCTGAAGGAATTGGAGGGAGAGAAAGCAAGAGGGAGGGAGGGAAGCTACTCTGTTCATTTCCCAGGCCCCCAGTTGTTTCCAAGGCTGGCAATATCTCTCACAGAGGTCTCAGCACCTCTCTGGCAGCTCCCTCGGCACAGCCTTCTCCATCTCCAAGTCCCAGGAAACACTGCTTTTACCCAGACTTTCAGGCCTGGAGCTGGTATCCCTAGAGTATTGCACTATCTTAATTTTTTATTGAAGTATAGTTGATTTATAATGTTGTGTTTGTTTCAGGTGTACAGCAAAGTGATTCAGTTACACATATACATATATATATTCTTTTTCAAATTATTTTCCATTATAGGTTATTACAAAATATTAAACATAGTTCCCCGTGCTCTACAGTAGGCCCTTGTTGTTTGTCTATTTTATATACAGTAGTGTGTATCTGTTCATCCCAAACTCCTAATTTATCCCGCCCATCCCACCCCATCCCACCTCCTGCTTTTCCCCTTTGGTAACAATAAGTTTGTTTTCTGTCTGTGTGTCTGTTTCGGTTTTGTAAATAAGCTGATTTGTATCATTTTTTAGATTCCACATATAAGTGATATCATATGATATTTGTTTTTCTTAGTATAATAATCTGTAGGTCCATCCATATTGCTGCAAATGGCATTATTACATTCTTTTTAAGGCTGAGTAATAGTCCATTTTGTGTATGTGTGTGTGTGTGTGTGTGTGTGTGTGTGTGTGTGTATATATATACACACACACACACACACACACACACACTACATCTTTACCCATTCATCTGTAGTATATATATATATATATATATATATATATATATATATACACACATACTACATCTTTATCCATTCATCTGTTGATGGAAACCTGGGTTGCTTCCATGTCTTGGCTATTGTAAATGGAGCATTGCATTATCTTTTGTGGTTTTCCTACACTTTGCATATACATTTTTAAAATAGTCCTGCTACTACACTTTCCTCAAATTTTCCTACTTTGAATGGACCACCTGTTTCCTAAAGGGACTCAGGCTGATGAAGCCCAATCCTTTCAAGGTTTTCTTCTAGATGTCCCTTTATTTCAGTGATTACAACAGTCCTACGGGGTAGGTACTCTTAACCCATGTTACGATGAGGAAATTGAAGCTTACTGAGGTGATATAACTTGTCCTAGGAGACAAGCTAGCAAGTGAGGAGTTAGGATTCAAACCCAGATTTGTCTAACTTCAAAGACCTTGGATTTTTAGCTATTTCTCCTCAACACTGAAGAAATGTCTTTTTTATTATTGAGTTATAATTGACATATGATATTAGTTCCAGGTGTACAACATAGTGATTTCATATTTTTACACATTGCAAAATGATCCCCATGGTAAATCTAGTTACCATCTGTCACCATATAGGGATATTATGATATTATTGAGTATATGCTCTATGCTGTAAAATACATCTCATTACTTATTTATTTTATAGCTGGAAGAAATGTCTTAAAGGATGCCTGGAGAAACAAAGCATTTTAAGGCACAAAAATGCCAGAATGGCTTAAATGCTTTATCAAAGTTAAACTTTATAAAGCCATTCTGAGGACCCATCTCTCCTTAGTATTGCATAAGGAAAGAAAAAAAAAAGACAACCCTACCCAGCAGCCACAATAATTGGAATGTAATTGACATCTTTACTGTATTCTCCTAAAAAGATGCCAGGAGTAAATTACATTTTCAATGCAGAGCCAGACTTCTTAAAAGCCTCTTTCTTTCCTTCATCATTCTTTCTATGTATTCCATATATGGCAGCTACTCACAAAATCTTTTCCAACCCATCCCAAGCTTTCAAGATTTCTCCCCACAGGCTCCCTGTCTCCATCTTTTCTGGATTCCTTTATCCTTTCTGGATATTTTCCCTCCTACCAGTAACTCTGCCTTTCCAATGAAAATCCCTGTTGTCTCTTCCAGGCTTTTCCAGATTTCCCTTTGGCACCATGTCCAATTAACACAGCTAAAGAGATGGATTGATTTATCAATCAGAGCAGCACAAGCATCTTCTGGGGAGAGTGGGAGTTACGTTAAGATTTCAAATAATTTTTTCTCTATATAATATAGATGTACTCAGGTTTCAAGGAGAAAAGATTTTGGTAGCACATATGAAATCTATACTAACGATGAAGGATAAACTATAAGTACTGGAGCATGGGAAGGGCAATGAGAGGGGTAAAGGGAATATTCAGTTCACATCTTATTCATTCCCTCAACTTCCCAGTGGGCTGCCAATGTAGTACAAATATTTGTTTCAGTTCAATTGTGTGAAACGCCAGACATATTTTATTTGAGAAACAGCATTATGGCTACATATTTTATCCATCGTAAATTGTGTTTGCACTTAAAATTATAATTATTAATAATGATATTTATTTCCCTATCAATCGATTTACCATTAGTTCTTCTGTGTCCCAATTTCTAACCAGGTAACTACACAGTCATCCCAGCAATACCCCCAAAGCAACTTCTACCTCCTGGAGAGTGATTATAAAATCCACTACCTTTCACATCTTTCCTTAAACACCTTAACTGATGGAAATTCAGGAAAAGATAGAATGGGTCTACAGTCAAGACAAGCTATTTGCAGTAGGTGCTTTTAAAAAAAGTCATTTATGGGTTGAAAGTAGTTCATCTGGAAGTATTCTCTTTGGCTAGCCCAAAAAAAAAAAGTTGATTAGCTCTGGGACTTAAAAGACAGACAGACCCTCACAGGAACATTAGACAATAACCCAATTCATCCTGAATCCACAGTTCATAAGATGACAAGGATCTTCATTTTTCTGGCCTCAAGAAAGGCATCAACCAAACTGAAAAGGAGACAGTTTGTTCTTTTTCTAGAGCCAAGTAGGGTAGGGAGTAGAGGAGGTGAGAAAGCTATCATTTGCTGAGCCCTGCTGTGTGTGAGACACTATTGCACAAGTTAATAACTTACCCTAGGGCACAAAATAAGGAAAGAAAGCAAATACAGAGACCAAGAGTTAAGGAGTATTTGTATGTTCATTATCTGGTCTCTCCACCTCCACTGTTCTAGAAGTTGTAACATCTAGGGGAGCAAGCAGCTCTTCAGTCTGTTGCTGAATCCCCAGAGCCTCACATAGCACTTGACACATTAAAAGGAGCTCAATGAACATATGCTAAGTAAATGAGCAAATGAATGAGTTCTTTCTTACTTCATAGCCCAGGGTTATCCTACTCCACCTTACTTGTGGCTAGAAAAACAAAACTCAAACAGCACTTGCTCTGAGATTTTAAGATGTCTCCTCTGCGGTGTATTGATATCAGGATAGACTTTCTTCCTTTACAAACCAAACCTCCTCGTCCAGATAAATTATCATGGAAAATGGCACAGTACCATCAAATTGGAAATGAAAACCACAATTCCTGTTTGCAAACAAACACAATACCCTTAATGGTCATGAGAACACCTAACTTCGACTCCCACAGTTAACTTGAGAGCAAATTGGAAAGTTCAGCAGAAAAATTACATTATAATGAAAATTCCCATGAACTAATGTTGCTTTAGGTTTGCTTTGGCTGTATTTGCAGCCAAAACCCAGTCAATCAACCAATTGTTCACCCTACACTATACCAAAAGAGTGGTTTGTCTGATTTTTTTTTTTGTCATTGAATTGATGAATTACTTTGGCATCATGTAGCCAGCTTTTATCTTGGCAAATAATAATTTTCTACTGGGAGAGCTATTCAACTGTGTGGTAGTACTTTATCACCAGCTGCGCGTAAGTGGTGCTGTTTGCAATTTGATAAACGTGCACAGAGGCTCAGAGGTCCCCAAACACAAGTCTGATATGTAAACATAATCAAATCGTACTATTAACCAGGGGATCGAGTTGTGATTGTTCATCCTTCTCTGTCTTTTTCAACTTCTCGGTAAAACATCCTCATACCTCATTCTGCACAGGTGAAGGGAGGGATATTTTTCAGTCTTAGATGGCACTAGAATGAGAGTTAAGTATTTTCCACCTGTTCTAAACTGAATTTGTGATTGGAGAAAACCACATCAAAACAATTTCATAAGAAAATGGAGCACTTCCAAAGGCTTTTAAGCTCATTTCAAAATATTGAGCAGTACCTAAGGAATGCAGAATAGCTTATTCTTTCAACTTTTCTCTACAAAGACTTTGGAATCATAGAATTTCAGGTTAAGAGGAACTAGAAATGAAAAACACACACACACAAATAATACACACACACACACACACACCCCTCCTTTCTAGACAACTAAGAACGAAAGTTAATTATTTAATTTAAGCCTTGCCAACAATTATGCCTTTTCTTCATTTTAAAGATTATGAAACTGAAGCAGAAAAATGAAGCAACTTACTATGTGTCCTATACGTGGTAAGTGCCAAAACTGGAACTCAATTCCATCCCTAAGTCCCAACTAATACACTGCACCACTTTGTTTCTATGATACTGCTGCCAACCTACGCTTGACTTCCTTTTTTGGCCATGAACTCCGTCTATCCAATCCTCAGACATCTCTGTTTGAGTTGTCTGCTCTGTGTTAAAAGTTACCTTTCTATAACTCCTACCTACTGAACCTAGATGTGGCCTAGGGCCATACTGAATAAGTGTAATCTCTCTTCCAAGTGACAGGGTTTTGAATATTTGAAGCTGACAATCGTGTCACATGGAGTTCTCTTTCTTGTGGGTTAATATTCCCAGATCCTTCAGCCATCCTTCATATAACATGGTTCACTCTCTTAATTGCTTTCTACTTTATACATGTTCCTCTTCAACTGTCATCTGGCCTCACCAAGAAGACCGGAAATCTGACCATCCTCAATCTATTAATGCAGCAAAAATCGAATTAAGATTTCTCCATTCTGCACCAATCCTATGTTTTGAAACCTCCACTTTATGGGCACCCAACCTTGCCTCAGAGTCTCGCAACCCTCACACAGAGTGTGAAATCTCTAACAATGCTCATCTGAAAACACTAAGCAAAACCTCTATGAAATTAATCAGAGATCCCAATGGGACTCTGCATTATGCATCCTAATCCACTTGAATGTCCTGTCTCTCTCCTCAAAGCCACATGGTCCAAGGATACCCTATTTCTAAATTCTTATTTATTCTCATAAATTCTTAAGTGCCTGCCACAAACCCAGTCACTCTTCTAGGAAAGTGGTCCCAGGTGGCCTTCCTTGCCAGAGTTGTCATTAATGTTAATAAGGTATAGTCACCTGTCACCCTTGCCATTGCTGACAAGACTGTCCCAAGGGGCTGTACAAGGTCTGGTTACCTTTGGAGCAACTATCATGAACTACAGGGAAAATGATGAGATTCTTATCAAATGGTGCCAAAAAAACCTCATCATATACTCTCCTTAGAAAATATGTCAGAAAGGTAGTCTCCAAGCTCAAATGTGTGAGAAATATGTTTGTTTTAATTTCTTGACTTTATTTCTATTGCAAGTTCCCAGATTACTAGAGGTTTAATCTTAAGAAATTGAGGAGTCCCTCTCCTTTGAAAGGGGTTACCTCTAATTTGAGGGGATTTTATGGAGTGCTACTGCATCCTGCATGGTTGGGATGAGGGCATGTGATTTGGTTTATTTAACCTCACAGGCATCAACTGAGCTGTCTCCCTTTTTAGGTCCCCTTTCCTTCTTCAATCATTGATTCAATCATGTTTGGAATAGATGGTCTCCATTCTTTATTTTTTAAATTTATTTTGGCTGCGCCGGGTCTTAGTTGCGGCACGTGGGATCTCCATTGTGGCATGCGGGATCTTTTAGTTGCGGATTGTAGACTCTTAGTTGCGGCATGCAGACTTCTTAGTTGCAGCATGCACATGGGATCTAGTTCCCCAGCCAGGGATCGAACCCGGGCCCCCTGCATTGGTAGCACAGAGTCTTACCCACTGGACCAAACAGGGAAGTCCCTATGGTCTCTATTCTTGACTCTAGGCTTTCTCCTGGCTAACTTCCTAAACACTCAGGGTCATTCTTCGTACTTATGCCAGACAGAACTACAGGAAACTCAGTAGGGCTGTTTATGACTCTTTCCTCTTTGCATTTTCCCAAATCTCTGGGATAGTCTGTTCATACGCATCCTTTCAGATTCCCCCTGAATGCTTAGACTTTTGAAATACAAATATCAAGGAAGAACACTTTCGTCTTCTGATGTGCCATCATATTCCTGAGACAATGAGCTCAGAACCTCTTTCCTGTTATGTAATAGCAGAACGAAATTCTAGGAATAAACACGTTTAAAATGACATTCCAAAAAGCATTAGTCTTTTGCAAGTATAAGATGAGGGCACACAAAAAGATGGAAAAATCACTCAAACTCAGCAGCTGCCCCAAATGAGAATACAGGAAGTTTTCTGGTTACCATTACTATCCTTATTTCATAGGTGACCAAACTAAGATTATGAGAGGTTAAGAAACATGTGCACAGTCACCTACCTAGTAAATAGTAGAACCAGGATTTGAGCCCCAAAATCTGACCCCAGAGTAATGCTCTTAACTACTTCTGTGACAAGGAAAAGAGGCAGGAAGGAAAACCATAATGAAGGGCAATAGTGAACTAATGTTATGAAGAAACAGAAATGTATAGTGCCACAGAAGTGTGTAATGAGGGTCAAAGGAAGAATGGGGGGATCTGATCTAACCTGAAGCTTAAGAATAGATCTCTCTGAAGAAGTGACCTTTGGGCTGAGATCTGAAAGGTTGCCTAGGAGCTAACTGGTCACCAGGAAGAAAGAATAGCACGTGCAAAGGCCCTGAGGCAGGATGACCACAGCTTTGTGTAGACCTGAAAGGAGGCCAGGACGCCTGGAGCAGAGGGAGTGTCAGGGAGACTGGTGAGCGATGAGGTTAGAAAAGGAAACAGAAGTCACTTCTGGCTGGACCTTTTAAACTATGTTAATGAATTTTACTAGAAATGGCCATCCCATCAGAAGAACCTCAAGTCCTGCGTTTATATTATCTCTTCAAGCATTCATCATGAATGAACTAACAAGACTTCGAACTCACAAGGTGTAAAATCTGATTGGTTCAACTTGGCTGACGTAGTCCCCACTTATCCAATCAGCAGGAGGGGCAGGATCACGTGGTCTTCAGAGCCAATCATCATGAGGAAGAGTGGGCGTTCTAATACAAACAAATATATGTATCTGGGCACAAGTTGCTGCATTGACCAGCATCTCTGAAATTACAAGATCCCCAGACATACTCAGGTTTACCCTGGGCAGTGGGTTTTATTGTAAAGATAAAACAGGACATTAAGTAAAACCTGATGTTCATTCAGAAAACATTAGCTCTAGCAATGCACTGCACACAGCAAAAGCACTAGCCATTCCATCATGTGATCAGCCTCTCAGCAGCAGGCCTCCAGTCTGAATGCGCTGCGATTAAGGTTTCTTGGCATTAAGTCTCAGGGTGTGCTTCTTCTCCTCCTGTTATTATGACATAACTCTCTCTATCTTCGGGTCCAGTTCCACAAAAGCGAGGGTCTGACTGAGCCGAGCAGTCACCTTCTAGTATTAGGCTTCCATGTTGAAGAGCATGCTTCCCACGGGTCATTTCTGGGCAAAAGCTAAAGAGACCTGCCATCACCCCAATGACATTTCCTCCCCAGAGAGCAGAAGGCGGCACAGTGGTGCTGTGGGTGGAGCATGAAAGCTTACACAGTGTTGTTTTTAAGTTAATGTGCAACCAACATTTTTAAATAGAAAGCTTTCATGTAAAATTCCAGATTTCCAGCTGCCCTTGAAAACTTGGAATATCAGACAACACTAGCCACAGTCAACAGATACTGCATAGTGAGTGACCCGTGACCCCTTTAGAGGCCCATAAGCTCTCAGTTCAACATAGTCTCCAATATCCCTACCGTCAACCAGCTTCACTGATTTACTTACATGCCTGACCCTTGTAGGCATCTGAGTTGGCAAGCACTAAAGTATGTAATTACATGCACTTTTCTCAAAAGGGAGTTCATGGTGAGGCAGGCACTTAAAGAGTCACTGACTACAGGACTGTCACAATATGAAGTTCAGAAACTCTACCCTAGTATAATTTCACTGCTACTGGCAACCCCTGAAACAATTTTGAGATAGTCTCTGAACACAGTTAACTGGGGTCCCTGCCAACTGTTGCCTATAAGGCAAGTGAACCTTCACTCTACTATGATAGCCTAACCAGACTCGACCTGATGATTTTGAGAAAGGTTAAGGATAGAGGAATGGCTCCTAGACATTGGACCAATTCCATTCCATATCTTAGGTCATCCTGCTCTGCCCTAATAATACCTGTTACAAAACACAGTAATAGGATCTCCTTGACAAGCTATGTGCTCCTCCTGGCTATCAGATGGCCCTGAGGAATGGATATTCATGCTGGTAAAATTGGGCACTTAGCCCCTAAACTAGCACGTTCAGGCTAGCATGTAGCATGTCTCAGTCTTGAGATGTTATGGCTTGTGGTAAAAACACATCTTACGGGCCAAACTGGTGTCCACCTACCGACCAACCACGTGAACTTGGCCGAGCCCCTTCATCTTTTTCAGCTTCAATTTCTTCATCCACAAAATGTAGATAATAATACAGACCTCAGTGAATATTTTGAGGATTAAAGGCAGTGATGGGTGTCTTCCTTCTTTACCCAGGTAGGGTATAAAATAACTTCAAATCCAGCTATTTGAATTAAATTAAACCTCTCTAACCACCCCCAGCCCCCTCACCTTATCATCTTAAGAAGTTTCTTCTGGCCTTTTTCAGGTTACCACTCCTCCCAGGGCTTTCCCCAGTTCGAATATTTAGCCCTCGTTTTACAGAGAGAAAAGCTGCTCAGTCCCACAGGTGGCTGCATACTTTCAATGAGGCTGCAGCTGCCACTGTTTCAGAGTAAAAGCCGCCTGCCCCTCTTGGCTAATTCACTACCAAAGCATCCCACTGTGCTGCCACATGCCCCTGACCACCAAACCCACAAGGCCAAGATGGGGCCCAGCTCAGTGCAGCTGCTGTGGTCAGCAGGCACGCAGCATGGGTGCAGAAAGAACCTCTGTGGATGATACAGGAGGGACCTGTCTCCCCTGGAGGCATATGTTGCTATGGAAGCTTCATTTGCCTATCCCAACTCTTGGGTCAGTTTTCATATTACTAACGTTTAGGCTACCTGGCTGATGTTTAGGTTATAACTGATGTCTTCTCTCCCCTATCCCTGCCTTAACCAAGAATTGGTTCTGATTGTCCTTTGCTTTACTCTAGCATAGAGACAAGAAAACTAAGTATTCAATTTTCCTAGCTGCAATCTAGCTAGAAGTGGTGATGTGACAGAGTTCTGACCAATGATATGTAAGTTTAGTGACACACACTCTAAGCCACTTTCCCAAAACAGACCTCCCATCCAGCATGGCTGAGTTGGAAAGCATTTCTGACACAGCATCACCCTGTGACAGAACCATTCTTTCTCCCGACTTCCTTAGTCTCCCAGGTCCCTGGAGATAGAGAAAGACCTTCCATCTCACACTCTCCAGCCCGTCTCCTACAATGGGATGAGTTTGTTTCATCCATGAGAAAACATCACAAACGGATAAAAGTCCTGGTCCAGCAGCAGGCACAGGGTGGATGCTCCTCTTGACCTTTTGATACTATTCAAAAATTCAACTATGTGCGTATACTATTTTCCGACTAAAAATTTACTATCATTAGTGTATAACTGAGGCTTTTTCATTATGTTATTAGAAAGAAGCAACAGAGCATTTAGAGGGAAATATATAACTGTCCCAAGCATTTTGTGTCTGAAACAAATACTTCAGGATTTGGATAAGTAGGAGGAAATCTAGATTCTATTTCCAATGAACACAATGCTTGACTAAGCCATAGAATCAAGGATGTAAGCTGTCTGGACTTAGACTACTTTACTCCCATTTTGGACACAATGCCCAGTATGTTTTTGGCCTTCAACCTGGGCAAAAGGCAAAGTCTGTGACCCATTTTGAGTCACGACAGCTTATTGGCTCATACCGAACAACATCTCTTCTATTCTTAAAAAGTGGATTAATGTGGAATTTGCTGTCTCTGCTATGATCCCTGAAAAGGGTTACGATTACGGAGACAAGCAAGGCCATCCGAGTTGGAGGCTCATTCTTGCTGTGTGTGCACTTGACAGTTTTCTCTGCGTGGTTCCCCAGTCCCATGCTTCTAAGGCCACAAGTGTGCTATCCTGCGGGGCCCAGCCAAAGAACTCCGGGTCGTGCATTTCATCAGTACATTCAAGGCCAACGTCACGCAAAATTTATTTCAGCTGTCTCCCAGCTCAGTTCTCACTTCTACAGAGAGAAGAATCCACTAATGGAGACCTTTGGTTTCAGTGTCAGTATGAGATTATGCTGAAAGAAGAGACTCTTTAATGTAAAAATAGAGAGAAATTATTTAATTAATCATCAATCAGCAACTTTTCTTTAAGAGTTTGCTGAGTACCCGGAGCGGGGCAACATGTGAGTGCAGTGATAAATAACATGGGCCCCGGAATCAGAAAGACCTGGGTCTGAGTCCTGCTTCTGTCAGATATTTAAGGTTGAGCCACACGATATTTCCAGCATTCAGTCATTCTGAAATGTAATTCTAGGCAATGAGGAGGCACATTCTCTCTTAGCATAGCAAAACCAGATGATTTGTTTATTATATGAAATGGGTTCTGTGTTATGGTAATAGGAAAAAAACTAATCTCTCATGAAGGATAATAAAAGTTTTTTTCTGAATGAAATTTTCTGCCTGTCCGGTATCTTTTAATATCCATTCTATGGTATTGTTGGGGACCAGGCTTTTACTATCCTCTGGTCCCACCATCCTTAGGACATGACTCTCATCCTCATGATGGCAGGAGATGTGTTGCACCTTCAGCCATCATGCCTGCTTCCCAATCAAGAAGAAGATAGGAGGACCACAGGTCTACTACCTAATGGAAGCCCTTCCCATCAGACTAAATTTACATACCATTGGTCAGAACTGTGTCATATCTCCACCGCTAGCTGGATTGCAGCTCAGAAAATTGAATACTTAGCTTTCTTGTCTCTGTGTGAGAGCAAATCAAAGGAGAATCAGTGTTTGAGTGAACCAATTCTTGATTAAAGCAAGGATGGGAGAGACAAGACATCAGTTATTTAATGAGCTATTCATTTATGTTATGTTTATTTCCACAGTCAGATGAGGGACTAGGGTTCAGGGAAACTGCAACAATTACCCAAAACGTAAAGGTAGGAGTCCCGCCCAAGTCATTCCAACTGCAACATTTTTGCTCTTAAAAAGAACTTTCCTTGCTTTGGACAAGAATGTGGAGTTTCCCTTTAAGCACCTCAAGCCAGAGTAATGGTCTCCCCGGGTCCCCACTTCGGGCCGGTGGGGGTGGCCGGGGGCAGTCGAAGACGGGCGTACGTGCGTGCGTGCGTGCGTGAGAGCGAGCGAGTCCACGGGGCGGGCCGCGCGCGCCGCGAGTGTTTCAGCCCGGCTCCCGGCTCGTTGTGCTCGCCTCACGCCGGCCCGAGTTGGCGGCAGCACTGGAGGCCCCGGGCCTCTGAGCACAAAGAGGGAGCCGGGGGCCGGACGGGAGCGCGGCGGCGGCAGCTGAGGCCCAGGCCAGGCCCCCTCCCCTCAGCCTCCCGCCTGCCCGTCTGCCCCGACCCCGCAGGCGGCGCCGCGCCCCTCCCCCAACCGCCAGACTAGCGCGGTGCGGGGACCGCGCGCGAAGACATGGGGGAGAAGCTGGAGCTGAGGCTGGAGTCGCTCTTGGGGACCGAGCCCGCCGTCTACCCGTGGCCGCTGCCGGTCTACGTAAGTGCCGCCCGTCCCCTCCTCTCGGACCCCCGCCCCTCTTCCCCCACGGCGCGCGCTGAGCCCACCGAGAAACGGAGCGACTCGAGTTGCCAGAGCCTCTTTGGAGCCCCCCTTCCCGTCACGCCGTGGTTCTCCGCGGCAGTTTCCAGCCCCCGCGCGCAGGGTGGGCAGAGGGGAGCCGGCGCCGGCCGGGGGCGCAGACTCGGCCGCGGGAACCCCGCGCTTCTGCGGGGCGCCCGAGCCGGTCTGCGGTTGGCTCTGCAGGGCTGGGGACCCCGGTCCCCCCAGGCCTGGACTGCCGGCGGGCTTGCCCTTCTGTACTTTAGGATCTGACATGTAGGGTTTCTTTTTCCTGGTAGTTTATTCTTAGCGCTGTCAACGTGCTCAGTTTTTTTTTTATTTTTCAGGGCACCCTTTTCTCCCTCACTCCAGTTTTTTTGTGTTTCTGTTTTGTTTTGTTTTAGTTAGGCATTTTGTCCCTCTGATCTTGAGTGGGTGGGCTGGCAGGACACTTGGAGAGGAGGCGTTCTGTCCCCTGATCTTGAGTGGCCTTTGGAAAATGACAGGCCAGACGGAAATGTACACAGGCGTCCGGTGGTTCCAGAAATGCAGGGTGTCCGGCTAGCTGGGCGCCCGGCCTCTCGTCCCCCGTGGCGGCGTGGTGCGCGTGTTCCTTGTGTCAGGGTTTACGCTTGGGCCCCGCAGCCCACCTTCCGGAGGGAAAGCGCAGCGGGCGCCTTGGGCCGGCGCCTTTGGGGCACCCTTTCGTGCACTCGGCTTGCGGGAGACCGTCCTCCAGGCGACCCGGCCCTCGCGCGGGCTCCGTGTGTGTCAGTTTGTGGAAAGTGTGTCGCGGCCGGGGTCGGGGTCGGGACGCTGGGACCGCCTGGGAGCCGATGTTGACTCCCGGGCCCCGGTTCTCCGCTGTTATCTGAGGCCCGAGGGTTTCCAGCCCACCACCGCGCACTGGCGCTTTCTATTTTTGCCCTTCCTGTGCCCGGAGGCGCGGCTGAGCCTGGGCTCTGGCTTTTCCGGTTGGGTAACTCCGGGTGGCCCTGGTGGGCGGCCTGAGCAGTGGGCAGGGCGGGGAGACATCCCAGGGGAGGGAAACTGAAAGTGGGGAGAACCTTCAGAAGTCCAGCTGATCCACTTGCCTCGCCTTCCCGCCCCTCTTACTGCACTTGTCATGCACGGGTTGGCTGGCCGGCGCATTTTTCAAAATGTAATCATTTGTTTATCCTTAGTAGCCGTGAAGCATAGTTCACTTGTAGTGCACAGTTGTAGGAGTTTTGACAGATGATCGCCGTCAGGCGGCAGAGCAATCCTGTCATGCCATTTGCTGCCCTTTGGCGCCAGCATGCCTCTAGCTTCTTGGCCGCTAATCTCCTGTCTGTCCCTAAGGTTTTGGCTTTTCCAGAAAGCCAGATTAACGGAACAACAGCATGTAGCTTTTTGATTCCGGCTGCTTTGGCTCAGCAAAACCTATGCGAGATTCATCCCGGGTTTGTTTTTTGTTGTTGTTGTTGTTTTAAACATTGATTTAGTTAGTTATTTACTTGGCTGTGCCGGGTCTTAGTTGCGGCACATGGGATCTTCATTGGCGCATGCAGTATGTTTTCGTTGCAGCGTGCGGGATCTAGTTCCCCGAGCAGGGATGGACCCCGGGCCCCCTGCATTGGGAGCGCGGAGTCTTAGCCACTGGACCACCAGGGAAGTCCGTCATCCCTGTTGTTGCGGATATGAGAAGCCACTCCTTTTTCTGGCTGTGTTGTATTCCATGTTCCGTTTGTCCATTCGGCTGCGGGTGGCAGGACTTGTGGGATGTTTCCAGTTTTGAGGGGATCAGGAATAAAGCTGCTGTAAACATCCCAGGGCAGGTTTCCATGTGAACTCGGGTTTTTACCTCACTTGAGAAAATACTCAGGAGTGGGACTGGGATCTGTGCTAAGTGTATGTTTAACAACCCTTCTGCATCTTAGAAATTGGTATTTTTGAGTATTGGAAGAGTTTAGAAATGCACCGTGACCCAGCACCCAGGCACTTGAAACGAAGTTGAAAGTTCATCTGGAGATGGTCACGTTGTCCCCGTCTCTGTCTTTTATTCAAGGCAGAACAAGGCCACAGATTTGTAACCCTTGTAAGGAAGGCCTCATGCGTCCAGGCCCTGGCAGGACCCAGCTTTCTAGTGGTGGGCGGTTCTGAAGTGGAGAGAGCTCTTTCCCTTGCTGGCCAGACCTCGCTTGGCAGGGTGCGGGGTGTGCTGCCTGCCTAGCCGGGCGCTCTTTCTGCCGGTCAGCAGCCGTTCCTGGTGTGTCTGTCCTACTACCAGTCAGGCGGTCAGGGGCCCTAGTGAAGTGCTCAGCGAGCCGCAGCCTTACCAAAGCTTTGCAGGTAATGTCTGCTACCCTCCCATTTCCCTGCTGAGGAATTTTGCTTTCTCATGGGAAGTGAGGGGGCAGTACTTTATAAGAGTTCATATTTTGTGATGACTCGATGCTGAATACGTTAAGAAAATGGGCTCCTTCCAGAAGCTTAACTTCTTAGAAGGTCAGATTACTCATGTGACCGCGCGTTTGAAATGAGTGAGCTTGTTTGTTCATTGATTCATTCATTCTGCAAGCACCTCCTGGATATTTAGAGTGAGTGTTCCAGGGGGCACGGAGGACAGTAGACAGTATTCTTTTTTTTTATTTTTGAATTTAATTTATTTTTTTATACAGCATGTTCTTATTAGTCATCAGTTTTATACACATCAGTGTATACATGTCAATCCCAATCACCCAATTCATCCCACCACCATCACAACCCCCCCGCGGCTTTCCCCCCTTGATGTCCATACGTTTGTTTTCTACATCTGTGTCTCAAATTCTGCCCTGCAAACCGGTTCATCTGCACCATTTTTCTAGGTTCCACATACATGTGTTAATATACGATATTTGTTTTTCTCTTTCTGACTTACTTCACTCTGTATGACAGTCTCTAGATCCATCCACCTCTCAACAAATGACCCAATTTCGTTCCTTTTTATGGTTGAGTAATATTCCATTGTATATATGTACCACATCTTCTTTATCCATTCGTCTGTCGATGGGCATTTGGGTTGCTTCCATGACCTGGCTATTGTAAATAGTGCTGCAGTGAACATTGGGGTGCATGTGTCTTTTTGAATTATGGATTTCTCTGGGTATATGCCCAGTAGTGGGATTGCTGGATCATATGGTAATTCTATTTTTGGTTTTTTAAGAAACCTCCATACTGTTCTCCATAGTGGCTATATCAATTTACATTCCCACCAGCAGTGCAAGAGGGTGCAAGAAGCTAACCTTTTAGCTTCTTTTTGTTCCTTGATTGTAGTTAAGCTTCATCTTGCCTCAGGGCCTTTGTATTTGTTTTTCCCATGTTTTGGAAATAGTATTTCCAGAAAAATTGTCCATAAATGATTCCTTTCTATTCTTTGGCACTCATCTCTTAAAGATATTTTTTCCTTGATTGTTCTACCGGCCTAACTTAGTTCCAATTTATCAGATTACCTTACTTCTTTCACAGAATAATCATAAAAACAAATATTATCTTTGGTGTCTCTTTGTATTTAGATGAACTTCTTCCCAAAGAACTCAAGCCCCACAGTGACAGAGGTTGTTACCTTTCTTATCCCTTATTCTGTGTCTTAGAACTGTGTCTGGCATGTAGTAATCACTCGAGGACTGTTGACTGTGTAAAGAATATGTGAGTAGGGCTTCCCTGGTGGCGCAGTGGTTGAGAGTCCGCCTGCCGATGCAGGGGACACGGGTTCGTGCCCCGGTCTGGGAAGATCCCACATGCCGCGAAGCGGCTGGGCCCGTGAGCCATGGCCGCTGAATCTGCACGTTCGGAGCCTGTGCTCCGCAGCGGGAGAGGCCACAACAGTGAGAGGCCCGCGTACCGCAAAAAAAAAAAAAAAAAAAAGAATATGTGAGTAGATGAACAGATTTGGAGTTATTTAAGGTCGCTCTTAATGATGACTGGTGTTGGTGATTAAATTAAAATTGTAGGTTTTAGAGTTGGAAGTGATCTTGCTGAGTCTCAGAGCTATGGCAAAACTCTCCCTACTGTAGCATCCCTGACAGATGATCAAGTCTGAGCTTGAATCACTGTATATGAAAGACCCTAACCAGGGCAACCTCGTAGCTTTCTTCAAGCAGATCACAGCCTTCCATGGGAGTTTGCTCCCTATTAGTCAGCTGTAATTAGGAGAAAACAGTTTGATTTACCCAGAATCATCTTCTCTCAGTCTCCTTGTTCTAGTTCCTAGAGAATAGACAGGACAGAGTTTCCTCTAAATTACATCCTTTGGGTTTGCACTCCTGCTTGTAACAAAATAAGCACCATGCTATGGCAAAATTCCCCTTGATTGTCTGCCACTTGTTGCTACATTCCTTGTTAGTGTTTAGAAATAATTTGTCTTAATGTTCCACATTATAATTGATGGAGTACAGAAGTAAAAGAGATCTCGGGGTTATGTCAGAAGCAATCAGACAGATATTTTAACTTACCCTTTTAATGTATTTAATGCTGACACTGTGAGGAATTGAGCAGTATAGTCACCGCGTTATTGCCATTGCTGAAAAAATGTCTTTATGGTGAAATTTATGGTCACTTTGAAAGCATTAGCTGATGGGGGAATTGTCAGCTACATCTTAGAGCGCTGAGCATTTCTCAAAACGTTGTGATACGAAACACCCCTGTCTTTTCTTGTATTTCTGTGACATTCACCTACTTCACAAAAAGCATTCGTCATATTCCTGAAATAATGATGGGCTTAGTTGAGATTCTTTTGGGTCCTAAGGGACCAACATATGTGCATAATAGTGTCCAGTTACACAGAGCCTGGATGTTTGGCTCCAGACTGAAAGCCCCATGGAGTCGTTTTTTCACATCTGTTCACCAATGTGTATGAATGGGAGAAAACCAAAGTTCTGGTTTGTTTGATCAAGGGGAGCCACACTCCTTTTACTTTTGCTGTGACAAACAAGTAAGGAGGTGTAAAATATCTGAAAAGAGCCTCTGAAGGTTTGGTAGAACGCTTAAGTGGGATGTAGAGAATATAAAACAAAAAGAAAAGCAAGTGAGTACTGCTGGCAGACTTTTTCAAGGACAGCTAACAAATTAATAATAGTAGTAACAACAATAGTAAGATTGATTTTCAAAGACTGAAGAGTGGCATGGATTCCTAACCACTCTACATGTATTAACTCCACGCCACAGCCCTGTAAAATGGGTGAGGTTATTAAACCCTTGATTTTCAAAGAGGAAGTGGAACACAAAGAAGTACCACTCCTGAACTCCCACCACTAATAAGTGGTGGAGCTGGGGAAAAAAGATCCAGGCAAATGAATTTTAGAGTTAGTGGTCTTCACACGTAGGTTATATCCCACAGGTAATATTTGCACATTTTGAAATCACTTTACAAATACTATTTTTACCCCTAAAGTACACAGGGAATACCCAGGAAAATTGGCATTCTAATTATTTTTATATCTTTGCCAATAATCTGTTAACTAAAATATTCCCTTTTTTTCTGATACTTTTACAAGTCATTAATTAAATGTTGCTCACTTTTTTTTTGTTGTTGTTGCTCACTTTTAAGGCCAATCTGTGAGACATTATTTAACTTGTCTACTCTAAAGTTCCAGCATTAACTCAGGCGGGGCTTCACCAAGTACTGATCATGTGACCTTGGCCTCTCATTGCCTCAGTTTTCTCATTTGTAACATGGGTATAATAATAGTCTTATTTCATACGCCTATGAGCAGGAAAACTATATATGTGTGTGTGTGTGTGTGTGTGTGTGTGTGTGTGTGTGTGTGTCTATATATATGTATTTAAACGTCTTAGAATAGTGTCTGGAACATGATAAGCATTATAGAAGTATTGACTGCTGCTACTAGTACTGTCATTATGAGAACTAACTGTTGAGAATAATCCTTCATATAGTGGTTTATTCCACTGAAGATAAAGGAAACTCATAGAATATTAGAAATCAGATTAACACAGAAAGCCAGTAAAATATACCAGGACAGAAGATGATGAGAGTGTGAAAGCATAGAGAAAAAAATGCTTTTTCTTTTTCTTTTTCTTTTTTAAAGAAGGAAAGAGCCTAGAAATAGGACAAAAACTATTCATTGGCTATACTGACATGGAGACCGCTGGTGACCTTCATAAGTAAAATTTCAGGACAGGGGGCAGAGAGATTACGGTGAGAGAAGTCAGGTGGATGTAAATTATACAGTAAATGGGACGTGAGGAAATGGAAACAATATATGATGATAACAATTTTGAAAAGTTCAGACATGAATTGGCTAAAGAAGATATGCAGGGATTAGAGCATGAGGGAGGCTTTCATGTTACACGTGTAGATTTTAACATTTTAAGTTGGAGTTAGTAGTCTAGAATGAGGTTGAATTTTGGCAAGAATCATGCATAAGGAGTAGAATGGGTTGTAGAAAATGCAGTGCTGTGAAGTACTTGAGAAGATGAGAGAAAATGAAATGCTATCTGTAGTGCACGTGGCCTTTGAACTTGAACTCCTGTAGTGAAAGGGAATACAAAGATCAATGCAAATGCTAATGAATTAACGGATTTGGCAGTGGACTATTTACTGACTTCTGTGTTCCTAATGAGTTATGAAGCACCTCACCAGCTCAGAGTGAAGGAAGTAGAGAGGATGGAGGAAAATTTGAGGAGGGTAGGGAAAGCTTCTAAGAAAATAGTCCTTAAGGAGAATTAGAAAGAATTTACTGTAAGAGCAATATTTCCAGTCTTGAAAATCTATTTAAAGTTGGTGATTATTAATTTATTGGAATACCAGTTTGCCCTGCCACATGATTTTCTCCAGGTACCTGGATATAAGTTACACAGAGGCAGAAAAGAATGAGAGATAACAATCGAGGGAAAATACAATTAGTATTTTTTTTACCTTTTTCCACTTTCCCGCTCCAACTCTGGGAAGCCTTCATGGACCTGGCTGCCCTCCCAGCCTCCAGCAGCACTCTGTTATCAAAGAATTCAAAGAAATGGAACATAGATTTCCAACTTATTAATTTAGCAAAATCAAAAATTGTATATAATGTTTTCTGTTGCCAAAGATTTTTGCAATATAATTTGGTTCCGTCTTTTGACAAGTAATTTGGCAATGTCTAGCAAGATAAAAATGTTAATAGCTTTTTACACGTTAACTCTAATTCTGGAAGCTTATGCCGATAAATAATTTATAATCCAGAAAATTATTATATAAAGATGCTCATTGTCATGCCATTTGTAATAACAAAAAATTGGAAACACCTTTAATTGTTAACAATAGGAAAACAGTTTAGGAAATTATATCCACTTAGTAGAAAATGACACAGTTACTATATTATAATTACACGATGATGAAGCAAAATAAAATAATGCTTAATAAAGAAAGAATGAAGAAAGCTGACCTAAAATTGTGTCTTCCTTATGACAGTAATTATGTAAACATATCAATATTTATTAAAACTTAAAACCAAAATAAAGTTTTAAAAGCTCTGTACCAGTAATGGGGATTTTATGTTTGTTTCAAAATATTTTTTAACATAACTCTTATAATTTTGTTTTGTCTACTCCTTTTCTTAAGAATTTCTGACTCTTACCTCATTTTTCATTTCATAGTTTCAAATAAAGTCAGCAATTTTATTATCAGAGAAGATTAGACTTATTTGACAGTTCATAATTCTAAGTTATTTGGTATAAAAAGACCATATACACTTGTAGGAGCTTTCAAAATAAAATTTCAAGAATTTTTTTTTTTTTTTTGCTTAGTCTTTCCTAGTATGGAGATGAAGCAAACTACCTAAAATTGCTAGCCATTCTTCTTTCATTTTTCTCATTTTATTGATTTATCTTGCCCTTCACAGAAATGATAACAAATGAGTCTGCAGTTGCATCTGCCAATTTCTTAAATCCTCTATTATCCACATTATGAAATCATACTAGTATGAATGCTTCCAGTATTTTCAGAGCTCTTTAGTTAGTATACTTTAGCATTCTGTATGAAGTATCTCATGTAAGTGTAAAATTTAGACTCAACTTCTGGAAGCTTTTGATTTCTTAGTTCAAAAGTGAGAGATCCTTAGTTCAACCATATGATTAACAATTACTTGTATAGTAAGAAGCTCCTAAATTGTTGTTTTATGGATACCTGGCAGTTTTTTTGCCATTTCTCAGAAGTTCTCTATTAAACACATTCTCTCTCTTTCTCTCTCTCTATCTCTCTGTCTCTGTCTCTGTCTCTGGCTGTCTCTGTCTCTGTCTCTGTCTCTCTCTCTCTCTCTCACACACACACACACACACACACACACACACACACACACACTGTGATTAAAAGCACAGATTTTGGCATTATGAAATCTAAGGTTCAATTTCCAGTTCTGTAGTTTCTGGGCCACTTCACTTTAGGCAAGTAACCTAATGTCTCTGAACCTTGTTGTTTTCATCTGTAAAATAGAAATTACAATTATATCAGACATTCCTCAAAACATTCGTAATGATTTTAGAGTTTCAGAGTCAGGTAAAAGCAGGCACTCAGTAAATGGCTAGTGCTTTTATTACTTTATTATTATTTCGGTCTTGGTTTTCCTTGAGTCTGTGAGTCCCCATAATGAAATGTAATTTCCAGTAGATTGAGTAACACCTGTTTTCACCAAAAATTTTAACTGAGTTCATTACTTTCTGTGCAACCCAGATTAGTTTTCTGCCTCTTTTTCTGTGCCGTATGTAGGTGTTCAGTAGATTTATTTAATAGATGTATGAATGCGTGAACGCGTAGATGAATTTTTAAATGCTTCTTTTTGAGAAGGTAGAACAAATGTGACACAGTAGAACAGATAAGAAAATAATCCATGGAAAAAATGGCAAAGTCATGTATGTGCCCAGGGCCAGCCTAAGAAGAATTGCTTTTTTTTTTTTTTAGGAAAAATGTGTTGAATAGCTTATTTTAATTATTTTTAGAAGTTAAGTACAGGGACTTCCCTGGCGGTCCAGTGGTTAAGACTTCACCTTCCAATGCAGGGGGTGTGGGTTCAGTCCCTAGTCGGGGAGCTATGGTCCCACATGCCTCACAGCCAAAAACCCAGAACATAAAACAGAAGCAGTATTGTAACAAATTCAATAAAGACTTTAAAAAGTGGTCCATATCAAAAAAAAAGTTAAGTACAAAAATTTGCTGATGACTTACATATTTAGGACCAATAAAATAATGTGAGATTGGCTGCACTAAAACAGAATGTTGAGCTACATTCACATTAAGTGACATTATATAGTCTAAATTTATGGAAAACTTCTGAGATGGTGAGTGACCTTTGAGCAGAAAAAGACAGAAGGAGAAATGGCCTTTTCTACATTCTATTGTGCCTCTAAGTAAAATGCTTGGTAATCTAGCTACAAAGCTCTATGTCATTTGGCTTTAGGCACCTACTGTGATTTACCTTGTGAAGATCAGATTTTGCCATGGAGAGGATTTGTAAAAGTATCACACGTTCCAGTACCGTTGGCAACCACAGCTACCAAAAACTCCCATTTAAATTGATGAACCTAATATCAGATGATAGTATCATTTCCTTGTGGGTGTTCTGAGGAGAGGTGGGTAGGAAATGTATAAAAGTGAATACTTTATTGACTGAAATAACAATTCATCATTTTGAAAACATAAAATACATTAAAGTTGTTATAGCATCATCCATTAATATTTCACTGTATTTTAGACATGGCCTACAATCAATGTTTTCTGCCCTTTGAAACAGAACCATGCTTGTGGTATGCATTAATCATATAAAAGATGAAACACTGAAAAGAAATTCAGCCTTTAAAGACAATTTGCTTTGATTTATTCAGTGGGTTCTCCTAAAAAGTTAATACCAAGAATTATTGCTTGTTAAATTGGAGTTACAAATTCTTTCAGAGTTACTTAGTATTTTCTTTAATATCAGTATCAAGGAAGGCAAAGCAAATTTGCATATTTATTAGGAAATACAGGCACGTAATCATAAAACAAGAAAACACAACGTTTTTATAGACTTTATCTTTTAGAAGTGTTTTAATTTTACAGAAAAATTGAGAAGATAGTATAAAGTGTTTCCATATACACTATACCCATTTCCCTCTATGATGATCAACTTATATTAGTATGTTCCATTGTTACAATCAGTGAACAAATATTGATACATTATTGTTTACTATAGTCCATACATTAGTCCAGTTCCTTAGTTTTTACCTAATGTCCTTTTTCTATTCCAGGATTTCATCCAAAACATCACATTACATTTAGTTGCCATGTTTCCTTAGGCTCCTCTTGGGTTTGATAGCTTCTCAGATTTTCCTTGCATGACCTTGGCAATTTTGAGTAGTTAGGTTTGCGTAGGATGCCCACTACTAGAATTTGTTTGATGCATTTTTCATGATAATATTGGGATTATGTGTTTTGGGGAGGAAGACCACAAGAGTAGAAGGGTTATTTTGTCAGATCACATCAAGTGTACAAAGTATCAATATGCATTATGAATGCTGAGGTCCACCTTGATCACCAGGCTGAGGTAGTGTTTTTCAGGTTTCTCCATTGTAAAATTACTGTTTTCCCTTCTCCATATTGTACTTTTTGGAAGGAAGTCAATATGCTCAGCCCACAACTAAGGAATGGAGAGTTATGCTTAAGATGGAGTACTACATAAACTATTTGGAATTCTTTTGCACTGGAGATTTATCTATTCTCCCGCATTTATTTACGTATCCAATCATTTATTTATATCAGAAGAACTCATGGATTTTTATTTTATACTTTGGGTTATAATCTAATTCTACGTTAGTTACTTTGTTCCTCAAATTGCTCTAGTCCTGACCCTTGTGAACTCTTTTCAGTTCAGTGGCTCGTGTGCCACTCTGAGGTATCCCCATCCTATATATTTTTTTGGAACTTCCTTACTTTCTGACACTATAAGATGGTCTTGTATATAAATCTTGTATATTTACTGCCCCAGTCCTAGAATCAGCTACTTCTTCAAGGATAACCAGGTCTTTTTAGTGGAGCACAGTATTAGACAGCAGGATCTGGGTGTGGGGTGTGCTGATTGCTGCCCGGATGTCATTGTTTCTAGATCTTCTCAGCTGACAGAGCAAAGAGATAACATGTGTGTACATTACCCATGTATATGCACACATCTATAAGTATCTCTCTACATAACCATGTGTATTAAGGTAATATGAAGCAGTATTAAGCTAAACATGAATGTATATTGATGTTTCCAACTTTAATCTGTTACCACATAGACCATCTTAGCCTCATCTCTTGCTTATCTTTAAATTTCAACTCCAGCAAAACACTTGACTTTTAGAAGTATGGAAATCAAATTGTAGCTACTTTGGGAAGCCACATCATCTAGCAGAATAATTCTGAAAGGGCAAGGTGTATATCATCAAATTTTAATTTACAGTCAGCAGCACTTTGTAACATCCATAGGCCTCCAGACCTCTGCTTCCAAGAAGATGAAGTAGCCCATTTCTCCCAGGTTCTTCCACTTAAAACTAAAACCCTGAACATAACAACAGACAAACATAGGAAGACACTGAAAGGTGGAAATGAGCAGGCAGGCTTAACTAGGGACTTTGGGACTTGAGGAATAACATGGTGATGAGTCCCCTGTGTTTCCTGTTGCTTCCCATACATCCTGGAGAGGGTATTACAGGAACCCCCAATCAATAACCACCAACAGAACAACAGACGAAAAAGCTTCAAAAAAGAAAACACAAAACCCCCGTTCCCCCTAGCCAAGGTGTGAGGAAAGGGGTTGCCAAAGACAGAAAAGCGTTTGGGCAATAATATACACACTACTCGAGCCAAGTGCCAGTGGAATATTGCACCCGTCCCCTATGTCCTGTGGTTTCAGTTGGGCCAAGCTAGGATTTGATCTTCCACACCACCCCACTCCTGCCCTCCAGAAGAGGCAGCGCTCTGATTCGCCACCAGGGCTGTTTCAGTGTGGTGCAGTGGTGAGCTGAGCCTCCACCCCTTTGCATTAGCAAAGAGACTTTCAAAGGTGGTGCCTGACAGGCTAGTTAACACTGGGCTGCCCTCACACAGTCGTGGGGTCCAATTGTGGGACCTAGCCTCCGTCTCTCCCTGACATCGATAAGAATAGGATGTTACAGGTTGGAGGGAGTAGGCACCCCACTAACCCCCAACACATGGTGCCAGTGAGACCCAGTGGGGTGCTGAATCCCCATAACCGTCCTGAGGCAGTAAGACAGAATGAGATGGCACAAGCAGGGCTAGTTGGCAGTTCTCTTCCTCTTCCCCTGGTGTCAGTGGGGCCAGCAGGTAGCTGACCCTCTACCCACACCCGGCATCAACAAGAAGGAATGAAGTGGGAGGAAGGACAGCAAACACTTCACTTCTCCCCTCCCCTGGTGTCAAGAAATCTACAGGGGAGATGAACTTCCACTCGTACTAAAAGGCAACACAATGATATTAATGTTCCCACTTTTGGGGGGAAGGTGTCAGAAGGGCCAATAGGATAGCTGAACTTCTACTTGATCTGTCTGCAGTGAGAGAATGTAAGTGCCCACTTTTGCTGGGGTATTGACAGTAGGGCCCAATGGAAATCTGTACGTAACCCCCCAGTCCTCATACTACACCTCCAATAGGATGACTTCCTTCTAAAAAGTAATAATAAAATTAAGTGGGATACAGAGTCATGTAATAACTCACAATGTTTAGAATCCAATTGAAAAATACTCATGGCACCAAGAGCCAGGAAATCACAGAATAAATGAGAAAAGACAATAAACCTACACCAGCACTGAGATAAAACATCTATTGAAATTATCAGACAGGGATTTTAAATAAGCTGTCACATAAATGCTTCAGTTAGCAATTATGTGTTCCTTGACGGAAATGGGAAAAATAGAAAATGTAAACAAAGAACTAGAAGTTATAAGAATAAAAACAAATGAGAACAGTAGAACTGAAAAATACAACAATCAAAAAACTTTGCTCAAGAGTAGACTGGAGATTACAAAGCATAGAATCATGAACTTCGAAGAGATCAATACAGTGTACCAAATGTACAGAGAAAAATAGGCTGAGGGGTAGAGATGGGAGAAAGAACAGGATCTCAAGAACCTGTAAACAGTAACAAAAGCACTAACATTCATATCATCAAAGTTCCAGAATGAAAAAAGAGAGCACGTAGGACTGACAAAGTATTCAAAGAAATAATGACTAAAACGTTCCCAATTTTTTAGAAGACATAAGCACACATTCAAGAATCTGAGCAAATCCAAAGAGGAAAACCACAAAGGTATCCTTGTCAAGACGCGTCGTAATTAAACTTCTGAAAAGTAGAGACAAAAAAAATCTCGAAAGTGGACAGGCAGAAACGATGCATCACTTATTGAGAAACCAGTTCCAATGACAGCATATTTCTTGTCTAAAATTATGGAGTCAGAGGCATTGACATAACATTTTTCAAGTAGTAAAAGAAAAGAACTCTCAGCCACAAATTCACACTTTTTATATCCATTTCTTGTTTGACTTATATTAATGGACTACTAACTCATCTTTCTATATCCGGGTCTGCCATCACACTTCTCCAAAAATCTAGTCACAGTATTTCCAGAGTGATCTTTCTGAAAAAGAAGCAAATTTTTCTTATAAAAATACCTGACTGTGTTATGAAACTTTTCTCTCTTCTAAGTTACCAGGTAAAACCCTTCAACGGATTCCCATCTTTCTTGGAGTAAAAGCTCCCATCCAAACTCTCTTTGTCCTTTTGGGCTGCTGTAAGATTATCCTGCAGGTTGGGTGGCTCCTAAACAACAGGAATTTTTTTTTCTCACGGTTCCGGAGGCTGCAAGTTCAAGAATAGGGTGCCAGTATGGTCAGATGAGGGCCCTCTTCTGAATCACAGACTTCTCATTGTATCCTCACATGGCAGAAGAGCTTAGGGAGCTCTGTGGGGTCTCTTTTATAAGAGCACTAATACCATAATCATTTCCCAAAGGCCCCACCTACTAATACTATCAGCTACGGAAATTAAGATTTCAACGTATGAATTTGGAGGGGAACACAAAGACTAGACCATAGCACTTACTATACATACATGGACCATGCATGATCTGGCTTCTACCACCCTCTCCATTGTCTTCTTTTCCTACACTCCAGTGAGCATTTCTCTCTTTTTTTTTTTTGCGGTACACGGGCCTCTCACTGTTGTGGCCTCTCCCGTTGCAGAGGACAGGCTCCGGACGCGCAGGCTCAGTGTCCATGGGTCACGGGGCCTAGCCGCTGCGCAGCATGTGGGATCTTCCCGGACCGGGACACGAACCCGTGTCCCCTGCATCGGCAGGCGGACTCTCAACCACTGCACCACCAGAGAAGCCCCAGTGAGCATTTCTTATACTGATTATGAATGGAACTCCTTTCTGGACTGATCCTTAACCATTCATTTTTCTGGCAACCATGAATTTATCTTCTCTTTTCCTCAAAACTTCACCCTTCCTTCATGTTACATATCCATTTCAATTGCCTTCTACAGGAAGCCCTACTGATATCACCAATATACTACTGTCCACAGCATGGATTAACGTCTTACCGTGTCTTCCTATAGCACTCTGTAATATCTTTTACGGTAACTATGGATTTTCTTATTTGAGTGTCACAGTACATTGAATTCTAGGTGGCACTCTAATGATTTTAGTAGCAGTAACACTGCTGCCTAGTTTAACCCGTGACATACTTTAGGTGTTCAATAAATGTTTGTTGAATGAGTGAATGAATGAATGGTCAATTTGAAATCTTAATCATGTTACCTTTCCAAAATCTGTTAAAAGATACCACCGTTTTCCAGAAGATTAGGGATTTAGGACCTTAAACTTGATTTAACAGAGGAAATTTTTACTAATACATCATGCTTAAATACCTCAAAGTAAAACCATAAACCCAGGAATGTAAGGTTATCCATTTGGACTTTCAAGCCAATAATTGATATCTCCTGCCCCGACTGTATTAGATGGTTTCGATGCTCCACTCATATCTCCCCAGCACTCATCCTTCCAGTATATGCTGATAGAATCATGCTGCCACCTGCAATTATCCACCTTAGGGCAGGCCAGAAGTGTACAGGAGTTAATGTATCTGGGTGTAGCTTTCAACCAAGGACAGAGGGGACTGGAAGATTAGTACTTCAAGTTTCTCACCGATTCTTGGGATAACTCTGAGACATGTTCTGTAGAGTTTCACAGAACTCCCCTGAAGTACTGGCAGCAGTTCCCTGCAGGAGTAATATTTATTCGGTAATGCACCTCTGTTGGCTGCCTTCCATGCCTCCATTCTCAATTCCCACTCCACTTCTGAGTTTTCTGGAAGCACCTCCCAGATGAGCAGTTTTCACTCAAATTATTGCCTCAAGTTCTGCTTCTAGGGGAATTCAACTGATAGCCTCCTAACAACCCAGTGCTGCTTACAGAGCCGTCACTGGTACAAGTACCAAGGCACGGCACATTACGTATCACTCCTCCTAAATCCTATTATTTTTAAACAAATAGGAAAGAGCATGACCTTGAAGAGAAAAAGAGTTTATATGAGGACAGCCAATGGATAAAGGGAAGGAGAGACAGTGCCATTTGTTTTCCGTTAATGATGGTGTGAAATGTATGGGCAGATGGTCTAACAGGTGTGACTATAATTTGAGGAGCCTGCTCCCTTGGTTACAGAAGACTGCTGTTGTTATTATTATGGAACCACAACCTCATGACTTTATTGTTTCACTTGATGTAACCTTCTCCTTTACCCTTAAATCTTTCTACATCACTGAATTGCAGCCAATAGATTTATTTTCTCCCTATGGCTCCATCACAGAAAAAGACACACATGTGCGCGCGCGCACACACACACACACACACACACACACACACACACACGCACACACACAGAGTTTTGTGTATGCCAGTGCTAGAAAAGACAAGCTCATGGTGCATGTATGCAATGGATATTGTACATTACACGTCTGTGTGAAATAGTCTTCTGCAGGTTCCTATGTTTATTTTATGAATAATTAACTTTAGTAAAGTTAATTTCCTGAAGATCTTGTTGAAGACTGAAGAAAGGAAGTAAATTGTAAAGAAAAAGACTTTGAAACTTGCCCTTTTGCCCTCTCTTTGTGTCTTAATGAACAAAGGATAACTGGGCCTTTTTTGAAGCCTTTGCTTGAGTTGAAGACACAAAATGCAACCTGTACTCTTATCATAATATGTTCAGTTCATGAGTACACAAACTTATAAACAGTGAATTTCCCTAAAGTTATTATACCATGTAGAAGATGTTTGCTTGGACGTTTACTTAAAACCAAACAATTGAGGTCTATATGTCCAAATAATTTCCTTCTCTCTTGCTGTCTCCATTTCAGTTTCCTGAGTTTCTGGGAAGGCCTGGTTTCCCCAAAGGAACGATTTCTGCTAGAAGTCTGAAGGTCTGACCCAAGAAAAACAAATCCAGTACAACCAATGAATTGAGGACAAGAAGGTTTCCAATCAGGTAGGAACATTTAATCTCATACATTACGATCACCTTAAGTAAGGTGTGGTGATAGCTGGATGTGATTTAACTGCTTGGAAAAAGATGCATATGTATTATATAACCTACCCCACAAGGAAGCTGTTCTCAATTCCCTTAGAGGTTGTGGTGCTTATCAGAGAGTGCCTTGGGGGAAAATGAATACAATAACAGTATGATGCTTTTTTTTTTAATTTTTAGCTCATTGTTGCCAAGTACACTTGGTGATCTTGGTGCCTGTGGTTTAATCCCAGGAGGTTAGACATGTGGAACAGCACATTAACCCTCTTTAGTATTTTCTCCCAAGACAAATCATTTTTATAGGTTATCTCCATGGTCTTCTAGTTGCTTATCAAAATTAAGCATCAAGTCTTCTAAGTGAGCAATAGCCCCAGTCAGTGTGAGGAAATCAGCTTGGTTCTTATTGGGGCACAGCTTCTTGGTCTTGGCACAAAGTGAGTTCACATAGGGAGTTAGAAGGAGGAGAATGGGGCATGCGAAAGGGGAGTTCTGTGTTCTCATTTACCTATGCATGTTGAAACTCCACTAACAGCTTTATTTTCATTAGCAATTTGTGATAAAAACTTAGGGTAAAGGGAATAATGAAGCTGTCCCATTATATGGCAGGACAAAAGATAGTAGTGACATCAAAATCAGGGCCTATCCATCTCGTTTGCAGTTATGTACTGAGTGTTTAGCATAGCATTTGAGCCCTCATCAGTATTCAGTAAGAAGATGCGTGTTGAATGACTTAGGGATGATTAATGAACGAAAAAATTTAATATGGTAGAAAATGTGTTTTATCCTTGTATTTTCGTGTGTTGACTTCTGTATTTCAAGACCCAGCACTGTAACTGACCCATAGAGTATAAGCAATAAAATTGGTTGAAAGAATGAATGAGTCCCCACTATTCTAAGAATAATTTTAAGACCAACACAGACCCCATATCTGCCAGAGGTATCCAGAGGTGAAAGCCTGGATCTCAGCTAGTGGTAGAGCTGACAGAATTTATCTAGTTTTCATAATTTACAGCCCATCCCATTACATTTAGGCATAGTACCTACATGAGCCATACAATTAAATGTTGACTGAAAAACAATGCACAACCTAGAAATTGAGAATTATGTTTTATGTGGAAGACATACTGAGGACTGAAATCAGGAGACAGCCTCTCAGATAGCTCTGAGGGACTGTTCTGAAGAGGTAAGGGAGGGCACAGGGTATTTAGAGGTTCTTGCAAAAAAAAAAACCAAGTAGTTGGAACATCAAAAGATTACTGTTAATTAAAGAAACTAGACATCTTAAGTTAATAAATGTAGCACTTTTCTATATATGGTGAGATGCAAGAATCTGGTCTCCTGGAAATCAGTCCCTTGATGTTCACTTTAATTATCTAGGGCCAGTATCCTGTTTTCTCCATCCTGAATCCCCTCAGGGTGCGGCTTTGGGTGTGGCTTCAGTGGCTGATGGCTTGATGGCTATAACATCCTGTGTTACTGATAAGGCTGGCTACCTTCTTTCTCCACATAAATGACTTGAATATGGATAGTAAATATGTGGATTTGCAAAACGTAATTCTTGGAGCACTTTTATAAGGACAAAGTTAAGGCAATTTCAGAATCACTAGCGGCTAAAATTGCTACTTACACTTTTCCACTGGTAGGTAGTCATCTGCTGTTGCTGTCTTCAGTAATCTGCTGTTGCTGTATTCCCAAGGGATAACAAAAGCCATTTAATTCATGAAAGAAAGGTAAAATTTAGCACAATGCAGCTTCCACAAAACCAAACACACAAACACACACCCAACTCTCGCAGATATGAAGTTGTAATCTAAAATAGAATCCTGGAACTAATTGCAAAACAAGAGCAAATGTACTCATATTGGATCATTTTATTCTTTTATTAATGTTTGATACATATATGCATTTATTATTAAAATTCAAAGTTGCTATATGGGCCGCGCGCGAAGACATGGAGGAGAAGCTGGAGCTGAGGCTGGAGTCGCTCTTGGGGACCGAGCCCGCCGTCTGCCCGTGGCCGCTGCCGGTCTACGTAAGTGCCGCCCGTCCCCTCCTCCCGGAACCCAGCTCCTCTTCCCCAACGGCGCGCGCTGAGCCCACTGAGAAACGGAGCGACTCGAGTCGCCAGACCCTCTTTGGAGCCCCCCTTCCCGCCCCGCCGTGGTTCTCCGCGGCAGTTTCCAGCCCCCGCGCGCAGGGTGGGCAGAGGGGAGCCGGCGCCGGCCGGGGGGCACAGACTCGGCCGCGGGAACCCCGCGCTTCTGCGGGGCGCCGGAGCCGGTCTGCGGTTGACTCTGCGGGGCTGGGGACCCCGGTCCCCCCGGGCCTGGAATGTCGGCGGGCTTGCCCTTCTGTACTTTAGGATCTGACATGTAGGGTTTCTTTTTCCTGGTAGTTTATTCTTAGCGCTGTCAACGTGCTTACTTTTTTTTGTTTGTTTGTTTTTTTCAGGTCACCCTTTCCTCCCTCTCTCCAGTTTTTTTGTGTTTCTGTTTTGTTTTGTTTTAGTTAGGCATTTTGTCCCTCTGATCTTGAGTGGGTGGGCTGGCAGGACACTTGGAGAGGAGGCGTTCTGTCCCCTGATCTTGAGTGGCCTTTGGAAAATGACAGGCCAGACGGAAATGTACACAGGCGTCCGGTGGTTCCAGAAATGCAGGGTGTCCGGCTAGCTGGGCGCCCGGCCTCTCGTCCCCCGTGGCGGCGTGGTGCGCGTGTTCCTTGTGTCAGGGTTTACGCTTGGGCCCCGCAGCCCACCTTCCGAAGGGAAAGCGCAGCGGGCGCCTTGGGCCGGCGCCTTTGGGGCGCCCTTTCGTGCACTCGGCTTGCGGGGGACCGGCCTCCAGGCCACCCGGCGGGGAGGCCCGCGCGACCCGGCCCTCGCCCCTCGCGCGGGCTCCGTGTGTGTCAGTTTGTGGAAAGTGTGTCGCGGCCGGGGTCGGGGTCGGGGCGCTGGGACCACCTGGGAGCCGATGTAGACGGATATGATTTCCATTTTCAAGGCGCATTCATCCTATGCAGGGAGACAGCCTAACATAAAATTTGCCTAACAAAAAATATATTAACAGGTGGAAAGACTATCTCCCAGTTGAACAGCGGATGCCTGGGACTCATTTCATTGCTTTCAAAGTTCCTTTAAAAAAGGTGAGCAAAAGTTAATACCGTATTCTTCCAGAAATCTGAATTCACCATATAGAGCCCTGGCTCTCAAGCCCGTCGTACTCCATTTTCCCTTTTTATAGCAAATACTTTTTAATACCTCTTTTACTATCCAGAAATGGGATTCATAGACAAATACAACCAACTTTTGTACTTAATTAAAAAACAAAAAAAACAATGCAATGCCCTAACTATAAATAAAGAATAAAGTAATTTATAAGAAAGTAATATGTATCTCAGTATGTAAATGTTTGGGGATGACTATACTAGAAATAAAGAAATAGTCAGTTACTTGTACCGTGAATGCAATAAACTATGGACTTTGATTGGTAATGATGTGTCAGTGTTGGTTCATGAATTCTAACAAATGAAGCACACTGGTATGGCATGTTGATAATGGGGAAGGCTGTGTGGGGTGAAGGAGAGAGGGTATAAGTGGGAACTGTGTACATTTTGCTCAGTTTGGCTGTGAATCTCAAACTGCTCTAAAACGAGTCTACTAATTTTAAAAAAAGTGTGTGTTGCTGACACTTGAATAACCAAAGAGATCAATGGAACAGGGTACATGTATAAGCCAAATGCATGAAAGAATATTCAGCAGTGAAAGCCATCCTTCCTATATGTAGATATTCAAGAAGTATTTATTTCTGTGTCTATTTTCAGGCACTCTGCTTGGAGCTGGCAATACAGTGGTAGGCAAAATGGATGTGGTCCCTGCCTTCTGGGAGTTTAGAGTCAGGTTAGGAGACCAACATGAAATAAACAAACACAGAAATAACTATATAGAAGTGAGCTTATTTTCTTCCGTCTAATCTCTCTGGAAGAAAGGATTGTAATATCGCTTGTAAACTCCAGAGGAGGAAACTTTACTTTGAATCTCATATGTTAGCATCACAGGGTTTGAATAAATGGATAATGTAGTACAGGATTTTAAACATATGTTCTTCCTTATTTTATTCTTTCTGACAGAGTTTTGAAAAGAATCTTGCTCCAGAAGAACGTTTCTCCCCCTTGGATCTCTTAACAAAATCCAAGGACAGAATGAAGAACTTGGGCTGATTATTGACTTAACAAATAGTCGCCGCTATTACAAGCCAGAGGTAAATGGAAGCCGTAATTGAAAATGACCTTCTTTCTGATACTGTAATAATTCATGGTAGTTCAGTAATTATCATCTTATGCTAAGGTGAATCCTGGCCTTCTCTCGTGGGTTCAAAAAGGGAAGCTAGTGGTTTCCTTAAATACACATTTGTAATTGCTGTTTCAAAATGAGATTAAAGATATGAATTGAACTATAGTATTTGGCAGTAGGCTCTAGATATGCTTAAGAAATTCTATAAGCTTCCATGTTCTATATTTTGAAAATGAAGTAAACTTTTAGTAGTTACAGTAGTATCCTAAAAAGAAAGAAAGGTATGTCCATTATGTCTTTGGCACTTATTTTAAGCAGTTGCTTGAGCGTGTTTAAGCATCACTGTAAAAGACAATTGTTCTCTAAGTTTTATGCTTCCTTTTCCTAATGCCTTCTGATATAGTACAGAAACCCATATATTCTCTTGGCCCATGTAGGACATTCCAGTGCAAAAGAATTATCCTTCTTCTGACCTGTTCCATGGCCTTGGGAGACAGTAACACCTAATGTCTTTTAATATTTGTAGAGCAGTTTGCCATTTAGAAAGTTCTTTCATATCCATTGACTTAGTTAATCTTCACAGCAATCCTTTGCTCTTGAAGTGGAAGTAGTACTGCTATCTCCTACTGAATGCTTACCCTGCACTAAGCTCAGAGGATAGACAACTACAATTACTAATTTTACAGACGATGAAACTGACTCTCGGAAAAGGAAGAATTGAAATTTCAGCTCTGTTATTCCTTTTTTTTTATTGTGGTAAAATATAGAGAAATCATATTTATTTTAACCATTTATAAATATGCAGTTCAGTGGCATTAAGTACAGTTACAGTGTTGTGTAACCATCGTTTTCATCATCCTCGACAAAAACTCTGTAACCATCAAACAGTAACAACCCCATTTTCCCTCCCACCAACCCTTGGTAACCTCTATTCTATTTTCTGACTCTGTGAATTGGCCTATTCTAGGTACCTCGTGTAAGTGGAATCTGCAGTATTTGTCCTTCTGTGTCTGGCTTATTGCACTAAACATCATGTTTTCAAGGTTTATCCATGTTATAGCACGTAACGAAATGCCGTTTCTTTTTTGGCTTAGAAAATCCCATTGTGTGTTATATAGACCATAGTTTGTTATTCAACGGTTGATTGACACTTGGTTGTTTTCCACCTTGTAGGTATTGTGAATCATGCTGCTATGATCATTGGTGTACAGATATTTGTTCAAATCCCTGCTTTCAGTTCTGTTAGATGTGCAGCGTAGGTAGTAGCAGAGTTGTTGGATCATACGGTAGCTCTACACTTAACCTTTGAGAAAGTGCCAAACTGTTTTCTACAGTGTTGTCTTGTTTTTAAACAATTATCACAAATTTTAAGCATATACAAAAGTATAAAAATACTGTGAGTGTTCCTTGTATACCCATGAACTCATCCAGCTTTCTTATTTACCAACTGATGGCTGTCATGTTTTATCTGTACCCCCACCTGTTTCACCCCATTCCATATTATCTTGAAGCAGCTCCGAGACAGCACGTAATTACACCTGTACGTTTTTGGTACGTGCATTTAAAATATAGGACTTTTATTCCTTAATATCATTTTTTAATATTAAATACCCAGGGAGTGCTCAAATTTGCAGTTGTCTCCTAAACGTCATAAAAAAATGTTTATAAGAATTTTGAATTAGATCCCAATAAGGTCCACACTTTGCCGTGGATTGTTAGGTCTCTGAAGTCTTGTTTAATCTATAGGTTCTCCCTCCATGTCTCTCTCACTTTTTTTTCCTCCTTGAATTTTGTTTTTAAAGAAACCAGGTAATCTTTCCCATCTAGATGTCGATGATTACATTCCATGTGTTGGTAACATATTCTTCAGTCCTTTTATTTCCTGTAAATTGGTAGTTGATCCGAATGAAGCTTGCATGTTTTGTTTTGGCGAGACAGTTTCATAGGTGATGATGTGTTCTTCCATGGAGACATATATAATTGTGTCTTTCTGTGGTATTAGCAGTCACTGATGATTCATAGCTACATCCATTAATTCAGTTGAGGCTTCAAAGAATGGTGAATTCTGTTGTTCTTTTTTTCACTTATTAGCTGGGTATATTTGTACGAGGAGAAGATTCCCCTCATCAACTGTTTGGTTGCCCAGTTGTAGAGGCATGATTCTCTTCTTTTATTTAACAGTTTTCAGAATAATGAGTTGATTCACAAATATCCTCCAGTGGTGAGCAGTTTTGTAAAATTTTATTTATTCCTATCACCGTGGACTCCGTTACAGTTATTATTCTAACTGAGGCCCTGTCTTTGGCCAGTTGGAGCTTCTCGGTGACTCCTGAGTCCTTTTGACATGACATCAGTTGTTTCTAGACTTTTTCAGTGGTCAGAGCTAGGAAATATGTATGTTTGTTTTTAATATTTTTAAAATATGTCATAGGTTCCTGCTGCTACTTTCCATTTAAATTCAGAACTAGAGAATTTTCACTTATCCTTTTCTGTCTTCTATTGATAGTCTACTTTCTCCCACCTCAAGAATACCAGTTCTCAACAATGCCTGAAATTGCCTCTATTTCCTAATTCGAATCCAAGTTCTTCTGACTCTGTTCTACTACTCTCCTTAAATCACAGCCGCTTTATGGCCCTTGAAATGTAAGATAGAACATAAGTGTAGGTAGAACTCTTTATATCATTTTGAGTTACATGTGCATTCATTCACATAGATTTGCTTTTCCTTTTTGCTTCCCTGGTAACTGTCCGTTCTGCAGTTTTAATGAAAATCAAGTGATAATTACTGGTTAAAGCAGCTTTGGAAAAAATGGCTCTCATCAGAATGACTGACATACAAAGTTTAATGTACTCTCCTGGTTTATAGTCTGCCTTCTCTAATTAATTTTTTATTCTTTCCCTACAAAGGAAATAATACATATTTTCATGGTTTTGCCTTATAGGACTTACCAGAAACTATTCCTTATTTAAAAAGTTGTACAATTGGGCATCAGGTGTCAGATGACGACGCTAGTTTTAAATTCCAGTGTGCTGTTAATGGGTTTCTGAAAGAACATAAAGATAACGGTGAGTTGCTTTTGTTTTTGTTTTTGTTTTTCCTTTACCTGAACTTTGGTATGCATTTTGAGTGGGCTTGGGGGTTTTTAACATTTTTAATAGTCCTGACATTAGTGTCAAGTTGTGTTTGGTAACATTAAGGTGGAAATGTCAGATGGTGCTAATAGAGTACGGTGTTTTTCCTGTTTATGGTCACAAACAATTTAGTTTAGTTTGGAAAGTGATTTTTGTGAGAAATATGAACTGAGCTAGCTTACTTATCTCTTTTTTAAAAATTTGAATGGAAAATACATAAAAACATAAGAATGTTCTTTTGTCCTATTTATTGGTTGAGAGGTGGAAGAAAAGGTTAAGACTCTCGGGTTCTTAGCGTACATAAAAGAGAAAACAAAAGGCAAAGGTTCCGAGTGAGACAGATCCCTAGAAGCAAAACAAAACAGAGTGGACCAGAAGAGCGGCTTCCTCATCATATATGTGTTGAAGATATTTTTGCCGCTTTTACACTTCGGTGCAAGTGAGGAAGAACACTACCACCTCTTATTCTTATCTTCAGACAGGAAGAACTTAAAAGGCTGGTGTTTTCTTGTTTCCGCTTTAAGATCTACTCTGTTGATAGTAGGTCTTAATAGCGTGTGAATTTTAAGGATCCACTTGCCTTTTTCTAGCATCTAACTATCAGAAGGAACGTGGTGTTTGCCATGTTTTAAGACTGAGGAATCTTTTGTCTTTGGAACACCGCTGACGCCCATGCGAAAGTGTTCATTTTGTCCTCTTTCTAAATTTAGCCTGAGGAGTGTGCACTTTATTAAATAAACGTAACAGACAGTAAATATTCCGTGTATATATAAAATGATGCACGTATATACATAAAACAGGGAGTAGGGGAGAAGGAATAGAGATGGAGGTGGGAAGATAGGGGACAGGAAGCGAGAGAGAGAGGGAGAGACGGGCATTTCAAGATAAATTTTCATTCTATAACCTGGTTGCTTAATGCAGGTACTAGCTCTTAAATATCTTAAGCCCTCTTCACAGATCTTCCGTGTACTTTAGCTTTAAAACTTGAGAGGCTTGGCCTGTCCTGTGATAACCAGGGTGTCTAGAAAGGAGGCAAATTATCTGATTTGTTTAAACTGTAGTCACAGAAATGTTCCCTCTTAAGATGTTAGGGCGCAGCTGCCGGCCTACTCACTTCCTCCAGGCTCCTTTGTGTGTGTTCTGTCTGTTCCGCGTGGGCTAGAAGATCCTTACAAGTGCATGAGAACACGTTTGTAAACCTTGATTGTTCACATGTTATACCAAGTGTAGTCCATTGCGTATGCTGACTCCTCTGTGGGTCTTCTGCATGCAGTGGGCTAACTTCACCATGCTGTCTGCCATTGCAGTCTCAGGACCTTAGTTATGATCCATTGGTGACTCTCCTCTGCTGTAAGGCCCTCCCACAGGTGCCAGGCTCACTGATAATGAGGAGGAGACTATACTATGCACTCCCTAGGATTGGTAGAGACTCAGAAAATAAATTGTTTCAGTAAACACCGAGAGCCTTATAGGTTTGTTGTTAGGGCACGGGGATACAGAGGTGAGTAGAAGTCTTTGTTCAGTAGCAACTTACAGTTATCTAGGAAGAGAAACATGTAGTGAGTATAAGTGGGTTAATTATGATAAAAGAATCAAGTGCAGCAGGAATATAGAGGAGAAATTGAGGAAGGCCTGACTGAGGAGACAGCGTTTGAGCTGGGCTTGGGGGAAGAGGATTTTGCCGGGATGAGGAAAGGACAGCCCAGGTATTGGGAACAGGTACAGAAGGCACAGGGCTTAAACTTGTGCTCTGGAGGGGCAGCCTCTGGTGTGACTAGAGGGTAGTGTGAAAGGGCAAAGAAGTCATACATTGATTTTCAGCAAATAGTTGTATAACACCTTCTAAATTGAAGGCACTGTTCTAGGAAGTAGGAAGAGAACAAAGTTCTTGCCCTTACGTACTTTCCATTGTAGTGGGGGAGAGAGATGAATAAATAAGTCAATATATGGAGTGTCAAGCGGTGGTAAGTGCTTTGGAGAATAACAAAAGAAGATGAAGAGGTGAGGGAATGTGGTAGGTGATCAGGGAAGTCCCCTCTATTAAGATGTCGATTGAGCAGAGCCTTGAAGTGAGAAACAAGCCATTGGCTATCTGGGAGAGTGGAGATGGGGTGGGAGGGTGTGTTCTGGGAGAGTGGAGATGGGGTGGGAGGGTGTGTTCTGAAGCAGAAGGAATAGTAGGTGCAAAGTCCCTGAGGCACGACTGCGCTTGGCATGTTTGAGGAATAGTAAGGAAGCCAGTGTGGCTGGACAGGGGAAAGTGAGTGAGGGCAGGGCAGTAGAGAATGAGATCAGGGGAGGCTGGCAGGGCAAAGGAGGGAGGTGGATGATGTAGGTCCTTGGAAGTCGTAGTTTGAACTTCTAATTCAGTTGGAGAGACAGACTGATACTTGTTTATAAAGAGTTCTCAATGCTATGCTAACAACCTGGGCTGTATTCTGTGCTAAGTGAAGATGTTCAAGCAACAGAGCAATCCAGCCAAGTTTATATTTTAGAAAGATAACAGCGTCACTATCCAAGACACATTGTAGACTATGTATATAGTATGTGTATAGTGTGCTGCTCTTCTGTAAACTACAGGATACCTGTTACGTACAAATACTTACATACAAGATACAAGTGTGAATGTAAGCACTTGGGAAATATCTGGAAGAACCACACAAGGAACTGGGAGAGTCGGACAACTTTCCATGTCCCGTATGATTGGAATTCTGAAGGGTACACACCGAACTAATGGACGTGTGCTCCCAGCTTCCAGCTAAGGAGGGAAATTGCAGGCATCAGAATCCTCTTTACCAATCAAGCGCGTTAATCCGCCTGCGTGCTGAGAGTCATCTCGAGACGCCCCGCGGTGGCGCATGCGCGGTAGAAGGAGGTCCGCGAGCTGCGTGGGCTTGTGCCTAGGCGCCTGTGGTTCGTGGCCTTGTGCTGGCACCGGGGACGCCGGGTTGGCGACTTTGGCAGTCCTGGCGTTGGGTGGGCGGTATCTTGGGGGTGACATGAGCCAGTTCGTCGGCCACGAGGAAGGGCGGAAAGCACATCCCGGAAAGGTAATACGCCTTGGCCCCTGGGCGTTGCCGGTGGAGCTCAGAGCCCCTGGGCCTGGGCTTCGTCTCTTGTGCTGTCGCCTGTCACAGTGGCCCCCGCGCGCTGGCCCGTCCGCGCTGTGCTAGGGGGTACTGGTCGTCTCGCGGCTCAGTTCACAGTAGCTGAAAGGGACAGTGTGTGATGTTCTGGTTTCTCCCCATCGTTTTAAAAGGGAGGCTCTGGCCATTGCTCCTCGGGTAAAATGCAGGGGGACTGCTTTTTAAGATGGGACTGTCAGTGTTGGGGACCCTCCTAATTACCAGGATGGAATCCCCTTCAGTTCCTCAAGCTGTGTTGTTTAGGCACAGAAAATGTGAGTAATAGTCATTGGAACTAAGTTTGAGTGAAAAAAGGCACCGGTACCGCCGAATTTTCCATCGCAACAGTTGATCTGTGTTGTCTCTTGGAATTATAAAGGGCGTACAGTTGCTTCCTAACCGGTGTCCTTTGAGAGCTCTACCTCTGTACGTTCAAAGGATTAATTTTGAGGCTTTGCTCATACGTGTAGTAAACCCTTTAATTCCCTAAGACCTTCCTTTCCTCCATCTCATACCCCATTAAGCCCGCTTCAGTTTATCTCCTGAATTTCTTCTGAATCTGTCAACTCTTCCTCAACATCCTAATACTGAACTTGCCTGTCTGTTGCAATGAGGTCCTAACCAGTGTCCATATATCTTGCTTCTTCCAATCCATTCTTCACACAAGAAACCTTAAAAGCAAGTTGGGACATTGCTCATAAACATGGCTCAAAAACGTTGTTTTGAGAATAGAAAACAAACTGTTGGCCTTTAACACTCTGCGTGGTCTAGAATCCTGTCTGCTTCTCTGCTACGTGGACTCCAGCTTGGTGCCTCTCCAACTTTACTATGGGTATGCCTCTCTTGTGGATCTTGTTAAATGCAGGCTGTAATTCAGTAGTTCTGGGTGGGGCCTGGATGCTGTGCTTCTAACGAGCTCCTAGGTGACGGTGACCCTGAGAGCAAGGGTCCAGCTCCTGCCTTTCTCCCTTCTTTCTGGAAGAGCAGGACGTCTGCCCCCCCACCCCGGGAGGAGAAAACATCCGCAACGTGACTACTAGTAACCAGCTTCCCTCACAGGCAAGGGACCTTTACCACAGCTCCCTACCATTTTGTCTGAGGCGCAGCAAGCCAAAACACTGACACGCTGAGGTTTGCAGCAAAGAGGAGGTTTATTCACAAGGCAGCCAAGCGAGGAAGTGACGTGACAATAGGTCTCAAATCCGCCTCCCCAAAGGCAAGGGGCTTGGGGTATCTATGGGATAAAGAATAAAGAAGCAGGGCAGTATGAGGCATAGGGAGCATGAGGAAAGGTGATTGGAAAAAGGTGTGCTCATCATTGTTCTGAGCTGGTGTAACTAGGCTACGGGGCTCAGCACATTCTCGGGCTGTAGTTTTCGGCCCTCTGATGGCAGGAGGTCAAAAGGCACTGGCCCAGGTGGAAGATCGGTGGTCCTCTCCAGTCTCAACCAGCTCAGCCTAACTAGACACAGCTGATTCCAAGTTCCTGGACAATACCCGGGGCAAACATCTTATTGCTTATGCTACATGCTATTTGGAGGACGTGCAAGTGTTCAAGCTACCTTGAGGAGTGAAGACAGGATTTGACTAATCCTTACACGTGGTTTCGCCTCCAGATGAGCAGAAGAGGCCTGTAGGCTGAATCTGGCTCCTGGCACCTGGAATTGGAGGCAGATGGTTTAAAAACAGGCTCTCCCACCCTCTGTGTTATCTTAGGTAGATAGACTGTTGAACCTTCCTGTGTGCCTGTTTCTCCACCAGCAGCATGGGGACACTCAGAGTCCCTCTCTTGGGGGCTGTTATGGGGGTTCAGTGAGATATAGATGCATGCACAGGCACACGGGAGACACCCAGTGTGTGTTAGCTTCATGCTTACTTTTATTAGGAGACCAGTATTGTTAGAAGATTTCTGGTTTGGACAACAAATTAGATAGGTGGTCATTACTATAGTTTATGCGACAGCAATTCACATTACCATTTGCAAAAAAGCAGTTGGTTGTCCAGTGGGGATTATAAACATCCATTTACCATGAGCTACTGAACAGATACTTCACACAGTAACTACTTCAAGTACTATTTAAGATCAATTCTCTATGTTGTCTTAAGCAGTTGTTAACCCCCAATTTCGTGAATAGTACCAAGTAAGGCACTTGAACATCAGCTAGAGCAATCTATTTCACTTAGCAAGCCTAAAGTTATAGTTCAACAATTTTATTTACTGTTCTATGACAAAAATTACTCTCAACAGCTATGCCCTGGATAAGTAATCAGCTAAAGCTAGTTTGATTGACCAAATCTGATTTACTGAGTTAATAAGCCAGTTGATTTAGAAAGGTCTAATGTATATTTCTCATCCATTCAGCATTAAACTGTTTCCCATGCCTAAAATGTCTTTTTTCCCATTTGTACATATCCAAATTCCTACTTCTGTGCCGTAGGGCTTGGCTGAACTACAACTGCCTTTAGTGACACTTTTCTCACCTGCACAATTGGAGATAATTTTAGTCTCCTCAAGACTCCCACGGGGTTACCTCTGTTGTGACACTTGACGATTTGGTGGCATATTTTATTTTATTTTATTTTATTTTATTTTATTTTACTTTAAATAGCCTTCCATTACTCCGTGCACATCAAACAGTAAATGCTTTCTCCTAGTAAAGGTGCATAACAATTTTCTGAACTCTTCTGCTCTGGGCAAGATTCATAAATACACCAGGCAAACATAGTGAAAGAGGAGACAGTACTTGTGTTATATTCAGTTGGGTCTTGATACCTAAGTGTGACTCTTAACCAAGGATTATGCAGTAATTAAGGACACAGGTTAAAGTTGTTTAGAGTGTGTCCTAAAGTCTCACTGGCAGAATTTAAATGTCTACTCTGGAAATTGTAGACCTGAGACAAATTACTTCCCTAAACTTCATTTCCTACATCTGAGGAAGATAATAGTATCTACCTTGTAGTAGACTGAATAGTACCATTGCCCCCAAATGTCCACCTTCTAATCCCCAGAACCTGTGAATGTCACCTTAAATGGCAGAAGGGACTTTGCCAATGGGATGAAAGTAAGGGTTTTGAGATGGGGAGATTCTTCTGGCCTACCTGGATGGACCCAGATGTAACCACTGGTGTTCTCGTAAGAGAGAGGCAGAGGGAGTTTTTACTCCAAAGAGAATGTGATGATGAAGTTGGGGTTGGATTGATGTGGCCAGAAGTCAAGGAATGCTGTCAAGGAAACAGATTCTCCCTTAGAGCCTCTAGAAGGTGGATGGACGGCCTTGTCAACTCCTGGTTCCAGCCCAGGGAAACTGGTTTTGGACCTCTGTCTTCCAGAACCATAAGAGAATGAGTGTGTTTTGTTTTACGCAAGCTCATTGGTAGTAATTTGTTACAGCAGCCATAGGGAACTAATGCGTACCTCATAGGAACTATTTCTCCAATTAAAATGTGTGACTGGAAACACACTTGGTGGCATGTCTGACACCCGGTAGGTATGCTACTGTGGGTAGTTCTTGGAAACTAAAGCCTTGGTTTTTGAGGAATCATCAAAACCAGTACAATGGTTGCCATGTTCCTCCTTGTTCATCCTGGTGACAAACCTGTAGAGAGAGCTCCATCCTTTCCCACAGAATACCCACCCCTAGTACTTACAGGGAAGAGGTTATGTCTCACTTCAGGCACCTTCGTCTTTTCCTTTCTACTTTTTTTTTTCATTAATCTTCATCCAACTGGCCTTTCTAAGTTAAAAAAAAAAACAAGACAAAACCATTTCTCAATGGATTCAGATACTACCCCAAGTTAATATTCCAACCATGTTCTTGTTCTTCCGGGTCTCATCACCAGAAATTTCTGAGCTGAAATCCTCTCTAGTTTCTAGGATCAGTCACTTTCTAATTTCTCCCTTCTCAAGTTCAGAGTCTTGTCAGTTTAGTCCCTTCCCTAACCACAACATCTATTAAGGTGACACAGCAAAGTGATGAAAGTCTCGACGGTCTGGTTTTCATCCTGGGTTTCTGCCCGCTATTTACTATGTGGCATTAGACAAGCTATTCAACCCCTCTGGGCCTCAGTTTCCCCCAAAAAAGGTGAATATTATGAACATTACCTACCTATAGGGTTGCCATTATGAGGATTAAGTGAGTTAATATTTGCTAAGCACTTAGAAGATTACTTGTTATAGTCTAAGCACTACAGTTGTGCTTGTTAATAATAATAAATGCAATTCCAAGCGTATAACTTACTCAACTTTCTGTCATAACTTTGAAGTGTTGGTCTATCTGTTGGCCAGCATTGCAGGTAAATGAGTCGAGGCATGGGCTGAGGCATTGCTACCAGTGAGTGGTGTGTTCCCAGAACTAGGAACAGCCGTGTGAAATAGGTAGCGGTTCTACGTGGAGACAGGGCAGACTGGAAAATGACAGCGCTGGGAAGGAGGTGTGGTGTCCATAGGTTTGGTGTCAGAGCTGCTGCCTGCTGAAGCGCCGATGCCGGCCTAAGCCGTAAATGGGGGGGGGGGGGGCTGGGGAAAACAGGGGCAGAATAGAAAGGGAAAACAGGGGAAGAACGGAGAAAGATAGCCTAGGGAGGAGGTGTGGTGTCCATAGCTTCGGGGTCAGAGCTGCTGCCTGCTGAAGCACCGATGCCGGCCTAAGCCGTAAATGGGGGGGGGGGGGCTGGGGAAAACAGGGGCAGAATAGAAAGGGAAAACAGGGGAAGAACGGAGAAAGATAGCCTAGGGAGGAGGTGTGGTGTCCATAGCTTCGGGGTCAGAGGTGCTGCCTGCTGCAGCACCGATGACACCCGAAGCCGTAAATGGGGTGCTGGGGAAAAGGGGGGCAGAATGGAAAGGGACAACAGGGGCAGAACGGAAAACGATAGCCTGGGAAGGAGGTGTGGTGTCCATAGCTTCGCGGTCAGAGGTGCTGCCTGGTGCAGCACCGATGACACCCGAAGCCGTAAATGGGGTGCTGGGGAAAAGGGGGGCAGAATGGAAAGGGACAACAGGGGCAGAACGGAAAACGATAGCCTGGGAAGGAGGTGTGGTGTCCACAGCTTCGGGGTCAGAGGTGCTGCCTGCTGCAGCACCGATGACACCCGAAGCCGTAAATGGGGTGCTGGGGAAAAGAGGGGCAGAATGGAAAGGGACAACAGGGGCAGAACGGAAAACGATAGCCTGGGAAGGAGGTGTGGTGTCCATAGCTTTGGGGTGAGATGGGCTGCCTGCCTGATCTGAGAAAAGCGAGTGAAAGTGGGAGAGCTTCTCCCTAGCTGCTAAGTCTTCTCAAGGTCTAGCACGCACTGAACACTGGCCGGCTCAGCCTGGGTGTTGACATTGCACTGTACGTGTCACAGAGCAAGGGCGGGTCAGGGGGTGGTATGGGGGCCCCACACAAGCCCAGCCCCTGGAGAAACCCGGCCCGAGGGCAAAGAGCCCGACCCCTTCTGGGCTTTCTAGCGGCTGGGACTTGTCGCTGTGGGTGGCAGGTGTTTGGCACCGGATGGGCCACCATGCGGAGACTGTTGGAGACTGTGGAGGTCTTCTCCTCCAGAGCTCACCCTGCCTGGGCACCGGCTCTGCAGACCCCTCAGCCCTGGCTATGTATCGTCCAGCCCTTCCCCGCAACGGGGCCCAGAGGCCAGAGCCTGCCCAGAGCTGAGTGGAGGAGGCACCCAGAGTTTGCCAGGCTGTGGCCCGCCACCTCCGTGGACCTCCCCAGCTTGTCCACGAGCCCTGGAGACAGGAGCGCCTTCTCCAGGGCTGCTGAGCTGCCAGCATCACCATGAGCCAGGCGGTGAAGGTTTCGGAGCAGGGGATGCAGAGCCCTGACGCGACTGGATGCTGCACCCCACGATGTCCCTTCCTGGCAGGTAGGTTCTTTCTTCACTTGTTTTTCGAAATTTGGTAAAAGAACATTTAAACCTTCGACTGTTCTTCAGGGTATACAGATGGTAGTGGCTTAGCCGGGATTTGAAGCAAGCCTGTGTGATTCCAGAGCTCGTGCTCTGGACTCTGGTGCCTCCTTATCATATATGCTTCATGTGTTACTTTTAGCCCTAAGTGTCATACCTGTAATGAACACATACACTGCCCTGTAGGAGGTGTTCTTTTGTTCAACGCGTGAATTGGTCATCCACCACACTGGGTTCTAATCTCAGAAGATAGGTCAGGGACCACCAGTTGTCAGCATAGCACCATCCCACATTTCTAATTGAGGCTTGCAGCCTAGATTTGTCCCTTTGGTCTAGTTTGAAGGATCCAGGTATGTAAAGCTTATATTCTAGATAAATCAGGGGCTCTCCTGAAAGGAATTCATCAATGAATTGTTCTGTATGGATTAGAAGCCAGTTTCTCTGGCCTTCCTGGAGTATATCCAGTAAGGCATCTCATTCATGTCTAGAAAGCAAATATATCATTTATTGCAACTTCAGCATGGAGCGATGTATTGGTTTAAAATAAAGTACGATCAACACAATTTGGTCATTGTGAGTATGCCGGCTGGGTCCACTCTTTACTACACATATGTAACTCTAGAGCTTCTTACGCCCCATAGAGGAGACATACTCTTGTGTGTCTAGGACAAGGGAAACATGTGTTGTTATTCAGGAGCTGGAAGCTACAGCATGACAGGAAAGAACTGAAAAATACACATCACTTTACCTTGTTCGAATCTTGTTTCTTTGGCTTGCTTCATTGGAGTGTTTTCTCTCTCCTGGGACTGACATTGTGTGTTATATATCAGGCATGTAACATGTAGAAGTTTCAGAACCCAGAATCATATAGATCAGTGAAAATTTATATATTTTTGTTTAAAATCTATTTAAAATCACACTGGGCATAATTCATATATTCCAAAAGTAGTTTGACCCTCTGCTCATGAGATTCTTTTTATGGTATGTCAAAGCAAATTTGGACTTCCATCCCCAATAAACTTTGAGGTTGGAGGACACAAAAGCTTTTGCTCAGACCTGAATTCTGTCTGAAGAAAAAGGGTAACTATTATAAGCCCTTTCTAACCTCTCCAGGAGCAGAAATGATTTACAGCTATGGCATTGAACCATAATTTCTTGATCTCATTTGAGAAGAGCTCAGTAAGAAACCATGTCTTGATTTTTGTTTGTTGGTTCCCTGTTTTCTTGTCTTGCTTACCAACAATCCACTGTAATCCATGAGTGAGTATGGCAGCAGGCTGAGTGTTCCCTGGAGCTCATTAAGTGAACGTTTTTTCCTAAAATGACTTTTGTCTCCTTGTTTTCAGCCCCTCTTCTTTCCTCTGTCCTTTACTATAACCAGGGCTCAGCAAAAGCTGCCTGGCTTTGTGCAGACCCTACTTAGGGTAGTCTTTTCTTCATTATTTTATTCATGGCCCCTCCATTTCATCGTTTGCCTTCTCGAAATGTGTTGAAATCTTTCTGTGGTTGATGACTTCCACAATGTCTTGGCTTTTATTGGTTGATTAATTTTGGTATTTCTGCAGTTTTATTTAAACATGGTTTCAGGAGGACCAGAAAGTAAATATATTTCCTAGTCTGCCATCTTGAGCTGAAAATCCCTGTGGATTTTAGCATCCAAAGTTCCCATGGGTAAAAAACCCAACCTTGGCATTAATAGATGTACACTCAAGATTTCAGCTTTTCTTGAGCAATCACTAAGGATTTAATATGCGGTCACTTCTAATGGGAAAATAATAACTATCTCATGGCGTTGATTTGAGGATTAACTTAGATAATGGACAAGAAAATGCTTTGTAAGGTTTTAAAATCTATAAAAAATGTTTTTGTTATTATTTGATTTGTTGCTATTTCACCTTTAGCTGACAGTTGTTTGTGACCTTGCTTATGTGAGAAAATGCCTTCTGGTTTATTGTTTTGAAAGCCAGATGATATTTTTCAATAGCTCAATGGAAATGGCATCATTTGTGAAGTTGAAGGGTGAAGGCATAAATGTTTCTTGACATTTGAATCAACTATTGGTCTTCTGGGGCTTGTCCTTATTCTCCTGCAGTCTCTAATCAACATGGCATCCAGAGAGATCCTGTTAAAACATAAGTCAGATCATGTCACTCAAGTCTCTTCAATGGCTTCTTCACAGGAAAAGCAAAGTCCTCAAAGTGCCCCCACAGCCCTAGAAATCTGGGCCTCTGTTTCCTCTCTGACTGTTTCCTTCTCCTCTCCACTTTGCTCCCTCTGTTTTCCACACACTGACATCCTTTCTGCTCCTTGGATACTCCAAGCCCACTCTTGCCTCATTGCCTTTCCATCTGACTGTTCCCTCTGCTTGTACTATTCACTTCCCAGATATGCACCTTGCTCCCTCTCACAACCTTAGGTTCCCTCGTAAATTTTATCTTCCCCAGAAAGCCCTCAGTGATCACTTAGTTTCCGATCGCAGCCTCCTCCTACCAGCTAACAATCTCCATCCCCCTTCCCTGCTTGCTGTTTTTCTCCAGCACTTACCTGATATACTAGTTATTCTACCCATTTATTCAATTTTTATTTACGTATTTACACTTATGATTTTATATTTGCTTCCTTACTTTTGTCTCTCCCCTCAGCTCGAGAGAGGCTATATTCATCTGTGTTAATCACTGCTGTGTTTCCTGAACATGCCTAGAAAACATCCTGAAGAAGGGTGCCTGAAATTTGGTAAGGGATCCATCAATTTTCTTGGCTGAATGAAGAAATATGTTCATAAATTACTGAACAAATCTCTGGGGTTTCTGAATTAAGGACTAATGGGAAGAGGAAGGCAAATGGTTGGGACAGGGTACTGCAAGAAGTAGTATTTGGAGTACTCTGATAGCTATCCTAATAGATAACATTTTGTTCATTTAAATAGTTTGAACGAGAGAGCCGGGAACTAGGGACACACAGCATCGAGGTTTTATAATGCATTCTGTAGAGTTCTTTTCAAGTGTGTTCAAATATCATTGAAAATATATGCATGCATATAAACCTCTGTTACTTGATTTAGTGCTTTACAAGAGCCCCTCAAGGAAGGGGTAGTAGCAACTCTCAGTATCCTTCCTTTATGATGAGCTTACTTTATTCAAAATTACATCATAATTTATTTGTAACTGTGAAACTAGACTTAGTTATTTAGTAGACCCCCCCAGAAACCTATGACGTTAATAAAACCAACAAAAATGTGTTCAGTTTCCAGTGATACACACACTACAGACTCAATTATGTGTCATCCATTTTAATGAAGGGAAGAAGTGATTTAACAAACACAGAGCAAACAGAATATGAAGTTTTGTCCTCCATTAATATTAGTAATGGATAAAGTGGGCTCCAACGCCTTCAAGGTAGCTTGAGACCCATCATCTGTGTGTCATGGGCAGGGGGATGCTCGGCCAGGATGTCTTTCTCTGTCACTGAGAAAAATTTCCATAATATATAATGATACTTACTGAAACAGATATGGGGCATTTGGGTAATTAGGAATCCGTTAGCATATTTTTCCGGAAGCCTTGACTACAAAACGAAGATAGTAGATTTGGACACTTCCAGCTATGCAGAAGTTGTTTGGGTATTCATCTTTATGCCGAATGCAGTAAGCTTATTTCATCTCTGCAGCTTCCCATATACCATTTTCCCACCTCTGTTTTGTGTTTGGAAAGACTTTTAGAAATTAAAACTCAAGTTAAAAAGTGAGTGACGGGCTTCCCTGGTGGCTCAGTGGTTGAGAGTCCGCCTGCCGATGCAGGGGATACGGGTTCGTGCCCCGGTCCGGGAAGATCCCACATGCCGCGGAGCGGCTGGGCCCGTGAGCCATGGCCGCTGAGCCTGCGCGTCCGGAGCCTGTGCTCCGCAACGGGAGAGGCCACAGCAGTGAGAGGCCCGTGTACCGCAAAAAAAAGAAAAGAAAAGAAAGTGAGTGACAACTTAAATGATATATGGACTATTTTGCTGACTTACAAGAGCATGCAGAATTAAATATGACCCAGTTGAAATGTTAATTTTATTTTAATGTGTATATTGGGGTGGAGTCTTAAAGGTGCCAGAAAACAAGCATTCACCCGTCCTGTTTGGAACTGCAGCACACAGGCACCTTCAGTTACCAGTTCTGTTCATTCCACAGAATCATCTTGGGAAAACATAACTGTTTTTTATGTACCTGGTATATATCTTAATTAGTTTGAAGAATTTCCCAAATACCTGTTAATATGTAGTTCTCCAATTCCAATCTTGCCACGTCCTGTACCAGTGACACAGCACATAGGAGTTTTATTTCTCTTTCTTTCTCTGGGTTGCTGAGAACCCAACGAAAGAACAATGGAATGGCATCAAAGAGATCAGGGTTCTTGACTCAGATTTGCCATAAAATAATAGTGTCCTCTTGGGAAAATTATAGTTATTCTAGGCCCCTTTCCTTTTCTTTACTTTGACAGAGCTGCACTAGATGACCCCAAGTAACACTGCACTCTTTGCAGTAGTAGCTTAGAGGTTATTGGTTTTCTGAAACAAATGAAGACAGTGACACAGGAAACTGTGCAACATCTCTGTAACTATGTTTTCTTAGAGTTGCCTCCATTTTACAGATGATAAGATGGCTGAGCACAGAAGTAGGTGTTTTGACCAGAGGTTCCAGAGTAGATGGAACTGAACCACAAGTTTCCTTCCTTCCTGAAGCTCACTTAGCCAAAACATAGGCTTCTGAATATTAAGCTGTAAAGCATATTGTCAGTATGCTTTAAAAGAAGCGGTTCTTCTAGGATTTCTAATTACTAGCAGGCGGTTTTGAAATTCTTAGAAGATCATCTAATTTTGTGAGATTTACAGCTCTATTTTCCTGTCAAGCAAGTTGTATTAGTGCCAGACAATCACCTGAGCTTCTGGATGCTTCTCTGACCCTCTTGAATTTTTCTTCTTGCTATCTGAAATTCATGCCAGATAAGCCTTTTTGTAGAGAGCATGTACAGACTTGTCTATTTTCATATAAGAAAGCGATGCAGTGAGCCAGGTCGGGGGTTAAGCCCTCATTCTCAGAGTGGTGTTGAGCTCCTGGTGAAATATTATCATCATTTCCTCCGAATAGAAAAGCAGTTATCTCAAGTTTTTAATGCCATTAACTATTTATACATTTATGTATAATACATATATTTATTGTACCTACGAGGTGTGCTCTCTTTGGGAAGTACAAAGCTATTTGAGACGTAAGTTGTTCGTTTGTTTGTTTTCCCACAAATACTGTGACCCTTTGAGCAGGAAGGTCTATGTTTTACTAACATCTAGAGCAAGCAGCTAACACGGTGTCTAAGATGTAGTCAATAAATATGAAATAGGTAAATGAACACATTTCTAAGGAAGGGCCAGGACATGAACAAATAGAAAATTTTCATTTTCAGTCACAAAGCCACAACAGACATAAAAATGATACAGACAACAAGTGCTACGGTCATTCAAAGAAGGCATAGAGTTGATACAACAAGGATCTCCTCTATGGCACAGGGAACTGTACTCAATATTTTGTAATAACTTATAAGGGAAAAATCTGAAAACGGAATCACTGTGCTGTACACCTGAAACGGACACGAAATCGTAAATCAGCTATATTTCAATTAAAAACCAAACAAACAGACAACAGCAACAACAAAAAACCAGAGAGGTCATAGAAGTTCTTATGAGATTCCAGAAGAGAAGAGAAGCCAGATGAGGACGGGAGAGGAGGCTTTTGAATCAGTTCAGAGGAGAAGTTACAGAGGAACTAGTCTTTGATCTGAACTTGAGATTAAGATTAAGATGAATTAATCTGAATTAATTAAGATTGCAACACAGGGATATTACAGATGAAGGTAATCACATAAACTTGCTCTACTGAAACTTGCAGAGGTTATGAGTGTTGTTCAAGATCCCAAAGCAAGTGCATTGTGGAATCAGAATTTTAAGTGAGGCCTAATGAACTAAAAACAAAGAAACACAGAAACAAGCCCTTCCTGTGACACCACGTTGCCTTTGAAGTCGTTTTTCTTTGGCGGGTTGGCAGAAACTGATTCCAGTGTTTCTTGCAGGAATGACTGGCCACAGGACTGGGCGTCGTAGCTTCCTGCCAGGCGGCCGAAGGTCGCAGGCAGGTGGGTCACTGGGACACACGCGGAGGGGCTCCTGCCCGGCTCCCTGGCCGCTCAGTGCCCCTGCCCCAGAGCGGGGGTGGGGGCCCCAAAACAGCCTTGTCTGAGTCCCCTGCCAGTAGAGAGAGTATTGGCCCAACACTTGCAGAAAACGGGGACCTTGCTGGCAGTTCAGTGGAGGGACACAAATAAATCTTTGCCGACTTTCTGCTGAAGCTCAGGAGGGTTCACTCCTAAGCCTCTTACAAGGTCAGCTGCCGAGGCTGCGAGAGATGAGTCGGGGCTCGCCCTGCACCGCGGGGAGATCGCTGGTTAAAGCGCTCACGAGGGAGTGAACCGCGTGTCCGCACCGACACGCACGGGCAGACCTCGTCGATGCCTTCTGTTCGGGGTATGAAGCCCTCTCCTGCCTCTTCCAGGCTCTCTAGAAAGCATGTGCAGAGCCTCCCACCCCACCCTCGGACTCCGCGGGCCACAGCTGGAGGGACCAGCCAAGGAACCGTGGCAGGAAGAGGCCAGAGGTCAGCGGGCCTCGGCCGGAGCCCGTCAGTCGGTCCCCATTCACACACCACCAGACGATCCTCTTGACCTGGGCAGTAGCCGCCAACCGACCGCTGAGGTGAGCCCGGTGCGCGCTTGGCTACCTGGCATGGCTGGGAACCCCAGGATCTCCTGGCAGAGGCGGGCATTCTCCTGGGCCGGGTCCGCGGGCGTCTGCGTGTGCAGGGCCTGAACCACCTTGGCCAGGACGATCTGGCACAGGTTGAAGAGGCCTGGGGGGCGGGAGGAAGGAGACGGGGGGCTGGCACCGTGTCCAGGCCGCGCTTTCCAGCCGGGCAGACCGGAAGCCCCCTTCCCTTCCCTCGGTCCGGCCGCATCTGGGTTGGCCTCCCGGGACTTGATGAGCTTGTCCAGCAGCTCCTGAGGGACGGTGCTGCCCGTGCCCCACCAAGACTGGCAGCAGCGCCAGGGCCTCCCAGGGCACGGCGCCCCCGGCCCCAGAGCCTTCCCTCTGGTTCTCGTCACCGGCTGTCACCAGACTTGCATGCAACGTTCTTTTCTTTTCTCTTGTCGTCTTTACGTCCCTCAGCCACGCAATGCGGTGAAGCCCTGACGCTCGCTGCCGCGTCGATACACCCTGAGAACACGATGCTCAGCGAGAGAAGTCATACACAGAAGGACACACAGGGCGTGACCGCACTGAGGAGAAACGTCCAGAGCAGGTAGATCCACAGAGTCAGCGAGTGGGTTCCTGGTTGTCAGGGGCTGGCGAGGGGACGGAGTGATAGCTAAGGGCGTGAGGGACATTTTCGGGGTGACGGAAATGGTCCAAAGCAGTAGTGACGTCTGTACAGCTCAGTAAACTGTCCCCACATGCCCCGGTGCAGCCTGTGAGAGCATCGCGCTCAGGATGAAGGGCTGACCACAGGAAGACTGAACGAGCAGTGGGTCCTGGGCCCAGACGCTCAGCTGGCGCCCCCCACGTGGGGAAGTCACTGGGACTTGCTGAGCCTCCACGGAGACTGGCAGCAGCCCCCGAGCTCACAGGGCACTGCGCCCCCGGCCCCAGAGCCTTCCCTCTGGTTCTCATCACCGGCTGTCAGCAGACTTGCAGGTAACGTTCCTTTCTTTTCTTTTGTCTTTTTTCAAGGCAACTCTTGAGTGCATGTATTTAACATGCAGGGAACCAGCCCTGACTCCTTGATCTGGGTCTTCCAGCCTCTAGAGCCTCGAGGACATCCATTTCCGTTATTTACGCGCCCAGTGCCTGGGGTCTGATGATGGAAGCTGACACCGAGGGCGTCACCATGTGCGGGGTGATGTCAGTGGAAGAATCCCATGGCGAGGGCCTGCCTGAGGACCACGCACGCCCGGGCCCTCCCCGCCCCCTGCCTGCAGCCCTGCGCCTGGGAGCGGAGCTGGTGCATCGCGTGCCCGACGTCGTGGAAGTTGGTCTCCCGCTCATCATGCTGCAGCAGGGAGGGCAGGTTGGGCGTAGGCTTGGTGAAGTTGGCCACCATGGCCGCGATGGCGATCTGGCAGCTCCCATCGTGCTGTAGGCAGCCCGGCTGCAGGCCGAAGCAGGCCGCGTGCCCGGACTTCCCCACCCTGCGGAGGGACGTGGATGGGGCCCCGCTTCCACAGAGGAGCCCCGGCCCACGGCCGACAGGTTCCCCCACGCACGCACCGAGGATAGAGGTCAGGTAGAACTTGCCGATGGATGACCTTGCCTGAGGCCGCGTCCCAGACCGTTTAGAGCCTCACGTCTTCGTGACACATGCTGGTGCCCTCCTCCAGGTTGAAGGTCAGCCCAGCAGCTCCTGGGAGATGCC